>NC_048576.1:58424053-59024053 GCF_013265735.2 Oncorhynchus mykiss
TCCTCACAAAGAGATTCATTATTCACAGAAATGACTACATATATTCCAAATTTTTACAAATTGAACCCAGAGGAAAAACTAAGAATACTCATGGGCGAAGGAGCAATGGCTCCTCTTGCAGCCAAATATGTATTTTCCTGCCATAGCCTGAGGGACACTGAATAATAACATCTGCATAGTAAACAGTAACTTACTTATTATTACTATTATTGTTATTACTATAATTATTAATGTTTACTGTAGACTGTTACCATTTTATTGTTATTATTTTTGTATTTAATTTTGTATTATTATTTACTACCATTTTATATTATTATTTGCTATCATTTATAATTTTGTTACAATGTATATTGTATACATTGTTGCTTTGGCAATATTGACACAATGTTTTTCATGCCAATAAAGCAGCTTGAATTTGAATTTGAATTTGAGAGGGTAGAGAGAGAGAGAGGGTAGAGAGACAGAGAGGGTAGAGAGAAAGGGAGAGGGTAGAGAAAGAGAGAGTGTGAGGGTAGAGAGTGAGGGTAGAGAGAGACTTGGGGTAGAGAAAGAGAGAGATGGTAGAGAGAGAGAGTGAGAAGGGTAGAGAGAGAGAGGGTAGAGAGAGAGAGGGTAGAGAGAGAGAGAGGGGAGAGGGTAGAGAGAGAGAGAGTGGGTAGAGAGAGATGGTAGAGAGAGATGGCAGAGAGAGAGAGGGTAGAGAGGGTAGAGAAATAGAGAGGGTAGAGAGAGATAGAGAGTGAAGGTAGAGAGAGAGAGAGAGAGTAGAGAGGGTAGAGAGAGCGAGAGAGTAGAGAGGGTAGAGAGCGAGAGAGTAGAGAGGGTAGAGAGAGCTAGAGAGTAGAGAGGGTAGAGAAAGAGAGAGGGTAGAGAAAGGGAGTAGAGAAAGAGAGAGGGTAGAGAGATTGAGGGTAGGGAGAGATGGCAGAGAGAGAGAGAGGGTAGAGAGATGGTAGAGAGGGTAGAGAAAGAGACATGGCAGAGAGAGAGAGAGAGTGAAGGTAAAGAGAGAGAGAGAGTGAGGGTAGAGAGAGAGAGAGTGAGGGTAGAGAGAGAGAGTAGAGAGAGAGTGAGGGTAGAGAGAGAGTAGAGAGAGAGTGAGGGTAGAGAGAGAGAGTAGAGAGAGAGTGAGGGTAGAGAGAGGGTAGAGAGAGAGTGAGGGTAGAGAGAGGGAGTAGAGAGAGAGTGAGGGTAAGAGAGGGAGAGTAGAGAGAGAGAAAGAGAGAGAGAGGGTATAGAGAGAGAAGGTAGAGAAAGAGAGGGTAGAGAGAGAGAGAGAGAGAGAGAGAGAGAGGAGAGAGAGAGAGAGGTTGGAGAGAGAGAGGGGAGAGAGGGGGTAGAGAGAAAGACAGGGTAGAGAGAAAGAGAGAGATTGAGGGTAGAGAGAGTGAGGGTAGAGAGAGAGGGTAGAGAGAGAGGGTAGAGAGAGAGAGGGTAGAGAGAGAGAGGGTAGAGAGTGAGGGTAGAGAGTGAGGGTAGAGAGAGAGAGAGAGGGTAGAGAGAGGGAGAGGATAGAGAGAGAGAGAGAGGGTAGAGAGAGAGAGGGTAGAGAGAGAGAGAGAGAGAGAGAGAGGGTAGAGAGAGAGGGTAGAGAGAGAGAGGGTAGAGAGAGAGAGAGAGGGTAGAGAGACAGAGAGGGTAGAGCGAAAGGGAGAGGGTAGAGAGAAAGAGAGAGTGTGAGGGTTGAGAGTGAGGGTAGAGAGAGACTTGGGGTAGAGAAAGAGAGAGATGGTAGAGAGAGAGAGTGAGAGAGGGTAGAGAGAGAGAGGGTAGATGGAGAGAGAGGGTAGAGAGAGAGAGAGAGAGGGGAGAGGGTAGAGAGAGAGAGAGTGGGTAGAGAGAGATGGTAGAGAGAGATGGCAGACAGAGAGAGGGTAGAGAGAGGGTAGAGAGGGTAGAGAAATAGAGAGGGTAGAGAGAGAGAGATGGCAGAGAGAGATAGAGAGTGAAGGTAAAGAGAGAGAGAGAGAGTGAGGGTAGAGAGAGCGAGAGAGTAGAGAGGGTAGAGAGCGAGAGAGTAGAGAGAGAGTGAGGGTAGAGAGAGAGTAGAGAGAGAGTGAGGGTAGAGAGAGAGTAGAGAGAGCGTGAGGGTAGAGAGAGAGTAGAGAGAGAGTGAGGGTAGAGAGAGGGAGTAGAGAGAGAGTGAGGGTAAGAGAGGGAGAGTAGAGAGAGAGAAAGAGAGAGAGAGGGTATAGAGAGAGAAGGTAGAGAAAGAGAGGGTAGAGAGAGAGAGAGAGAGAGAGAGAGAGAGAGGAGAGAGAGAGAGAGGGGAGAGAGAGAGAGGGGAGAGAGAGAGAGGGGAGAGAGGGGGTAGAGAGAAAGACAGGTTAGAGAGAAAGAGAGAGATTGAGGGTAGAGAGAGTGAGGGTAGAGAGAGAGAGGGAGGGTAGAGAGAGAGGGTAGAGAGAGGGTAGAGAGAGAGAGGGTAGAGAGAGAGAGGGTAGAGAGAGAGAGGGTAGAGAGTGAGGGTAGAGAGTGAGGGTAGAGAGAGAGAGAGAGGGTAGAGAGGGAGAGAGTGTAGAGAGAGAGGGTAGAGAGAGAGAGGATAGAAAGAGAGAGAGATAGGGTAGAGGGAGAGGGTAGAGAGAGAGAGAGAGGGTAGAGAGAGAGAGAGAGGGTAGAGAGACAGAGAGGGTAGAGAGAAAGGGAGAGGGTAGAGAAAGAGAGAGTGTGAGGGTAGAGAGTGAGGGTAGAGAGAGACTTGGGGTAGAGAAAGAGAGAGATGGTAGAGAGAGAGAGTGAGAAGGGTAGAAAGAGAGGGTAGAGAGAGAGAGGGTAGAGAGAGAGAGAGGGGAGAGGGTAGAGAGAGAGAGAGAGTGGGTAGAGAGAGATGGTAGAGAGAGATGGCAGAGAGAGAGAGGGTAGAGAGGGTAGAGAAGGTAGAGAAATAGAGAGGGTAGAGAGAGATAGAGAGTGAAGGTAAAGAGAGAGAGAGAGAGAGAGTGAGGGTAGAGAGAGAGAGAGAGAGTAGAGAGGGTAGAGAGAGAGAGAGTAGAGAGGGTAGAGAGCGAAAGAGTAGAGAGGGTAGAGAGAGCTAGAGAGTAGAGAGGGTAGAGAAAGAGAGAGGGTAGAGAAAGGGAGTAGAGAAAGAGAGAGGGTATAGAGATTGAGGGTAGGGAGAGATGGCAGAGAGAGAGAGAGGGTAGAGAGATGGTAGAGAGGGTAGAGAAAGAGAGATAGCAGAGAGAGAGAGTGAAGGTAAAGAGAGAGAGAGAGTGAGGGTAGAGAGAGAGAGAGAGTGAGGGTAGAGAGAGAGAGTAGAGAAAGAGTGAGGGTAGAGTGAGTGAGGGTAGAGAGAGAGAGGGAGGGTAGAGAGAGAGGGTAGAGAGAGAGGGTAGAGAGAGAGAGGGTAGAGAGAGAGAGGGTAGAGAGTGAGGGTAGAGAGTGAGGGTAGAGAGAGAGAGAGAGGGTAGAGAGAGAGAGAGGGTAGAGAGAGAGAGAGAGGGTAGAGAGAGAGAGGGTAGAGAGAGAGAGAGAGAGAGGGTAGAGAGAGAGGGTAGAGAGAGGGGGTAGAGAGAGAGAGAGGGTAGAGAGACAGAGAGGGTAGAGCGAAAGGGAGAGGGTAGAGAGAAAGAGAGAGTGTGAGGGTAGAGAGTGAGGGTAGAGAGAGACTTGGGGTAGAGAAAGAGAGAGATGGTAGAGAGAGAGAGTGAGAGAGGGTAGAGAGAGAGAGGGTAGAGAGAAAGAGAGGGTAGAGAGAGAGAGAGAGAGGGGAGAGGGTAGAGAGAGAGAGAGTGGGTAGAGAGAGATGGTAGAGAGAGATGGCAGACAGAGAGAGGGTAGAGAGAGGGTAGAGAGGGTAGATAAATAGAGAGGGTAGAGAGAGATAGAGAGTGAAGGTAAAGAGAGAGAGAGAGAGTAGAGAGGGTAGAGAGAGCGAGAGAGTAGAGAGGGTAGAGAGCGAGAGAGTAGAGAGGGTAGAGAAAGAGAGAGGGTAGAGAAAGAGAGTAGAGAAAGAGAGAGGGTAGAGAGATTGAGGGTAGGGAGAGATGGCAGAGAGAGAGAGAGGGTAGAGAGAGGGTAGAGAGGGTAGAGAAAGAGAGATGGCAGAGAGAGAGAGAGTGAAGGTAAAGAGAGAGAGAGAGTGAGGGTAGAGAGAGAGAGAGAGTGAGGGTAGAGAGAGAGAGTAGAGAGAGAGTGAGGGTAGAGAGAGAGTAGAGAGAGAGTAGAGAGAGAGTGAGGGTAGAGAGAGAGTAGAGAGAGAGTGAGGGTAGAGAGAGAGAGTAGAGAGAGAGTGAGGGTAGAGAGAGGGACTAGAGAGAGAGTGAGGGTAAGAGAGGGAGAGTAGAGAGAGAGAAAGAGAGAGAGAGGGTATAGAGAGAGAAGGTAGAGAAAGAGAGATGATGGTGACCAGCATGGGATGAGATGACCAGCATGGCCTCCACTACACATCCGGATGACACTGCACCAGCCTACCAGTCTGCTCCAGCCCAGGTCAACCTACCAGCCTCCCAGTCTGCTCCAGCCCAGGTCAGAATACCAGCCTCCCAGTCTGCTCCAACCCAGGTTAACCTACCAGCCTCCCAGTCTGCTCCAGCCCAGGTCAGAATACCAGCCTCCCAGTCTGCTCCACCCAGACAATCACCCACAACTGCAATCCTAATTGATTCAAATGGGAAGTTCTTGGTCCAGGAAAGATTATTCCCTAGACACCAGGTGTATAAGTTCTGGTGTCCTACAACTGAGAGTGCAATGCAGCTACTCAGTCAGACCAGGATTGACACCCCTGACAACATCATCATCCACACTGGCACAAACGACCTTCATGCCAAAGGTGAAAATGTATCTGGGGCAGTGAGAAGAGTGGCAGAACGGGCACAGGCTATGTTCCCAACAACCAATATAGTTGTGTCCACCCTCCTACCAAGAAAAGACTTCCCAGGAAAGTTGATCGACAAAATAAATCAACAGATCACTGTGGACTGTGCCTCACTGCTCAACGTCAGAACGGCTCACCACCCCACTCTGACATGTCAACACTTATATGATAATATACATCTTGATCAGGACAGTATCAGAACCTTTGCCAAGGACCTAAAAGATGCAACACTTGGCAGGGACCCACACACTCATCACCCCAGCAACAAAGGTCCCCCGCCCCACCTTCTGAAACAACAGTACCTCCACCATCCCGAGGAGAAAAGAGCCAGACATGGCTTATTACAGCACAGCTCTACTAGACCTGGCCCATCACAACACAGCTCTACTAGACCCGGCCCATCACAACACAGCTCTACTAGACCCAGCCCATCCCAACACAGCTCTACTAGACCTGGCCCATCACAACACAGCTCTACTAGACCTGGCCCATCACAACAAAGCTCTACTAGACCCGGCCCATCACAACACAGCTCTACTAGTCCCGGCCCATCACAACACAGCTCTACTAGACCCGGCCCATCACAACACAGCTCTACTAGACCCAGCCCATCCCAACACAGCTCTACTAGACCTGGCCCATCACAACACAGCTCTACTAGACCTGGCCCATCACAACAAAGCTCTACTAGACCCGGCCCATCACAACACAGCTCTACTAGACCCGAGAGTGAGGGTAGAGCAAGAGTGAGGGTAGAGAGAGAGAGAAGAGAGAGAGAGGGCAGAGAGAGAGAGAGGGCAGAGAGAGGGTAGAGAGAGGGTAGAGAGAGGGTAGAGAGAGGGTAGAGAAATAGAGAGGGTAGAGAGAGAGAGAGAGAGTGATGGCAGAGAGAGAGTGTGGTTAGAGAGAGAGTGAGGGTAGAGCGAGAGAGAAAGAGAGAGAGGGTAGAGAGAGAGATTGTAGTTGTACTACTGATATAAAGAAGTTGACCGTTATTTAGTTATAAGTTAGTTATAGTTTCATTTTCCATAATTTGATTTTATATTTATTGCATTTCTACTAATGACTGTTACCATTTTATTGTTATTATTTTTGTATTTAATTTCGTATTATTATTTACTACCATTTTATATTATTATTTGCTATCATTTACAATTTTGTTACAATGTATATTGTATATATTGTTGCTTTGGCAATATTGACACAATGTTTTTCATGCCAATAAAGCAGCTTGAATTTGAATTTGAGAGAGGGTAGAGAGAGAGAGAAGGTAGAGAGAGAGAGGGTAGAGAGAGAGAGGGTAGAGAGAGACAGGGTAGAGAGAGAGAGGGTAGAGAGAGAGAGGGTAGAGAGAGAGACAGGGTAGAGAGAGACAGGGTAGAGAGAGACAGGGTAGAGAGAGACAGGGTAGAGAGAGACAGGGTAGAGAGAGACAGGGTAGAGAGAGACAGGGTAGAGAGAGACAGGGTAGAGAGAGACAGGGTAGAGAGAGAGTGAGGGTAGAGAGAGAGTAGAGAGAGAGTAGAGAGAGAGTGAGGGTAGAGAGAGAGTAGAGAGAGAGTGAGGGTAGAGAGAGAGAGTAGAGAGAGAGTGAGGGTAGAGAGAGGGACTAGAGAGAGAGTGAGGGTAAGAGAGGGAGAGTAGAGAGAGAGAAAGAGAGAGAGAGGGTATAGAGAGAGAAGGTAGAGAAAGAGAGATGATGGTGACCAGCATGGGATGAGATGACCAGCATGGCCTCCACTACACATCCGGATGACACTGCACCAGCCTACCAGTCTGCTCCAGCCCAGGTCAACCTACCAGCCTCCCAGTCTGCTCCAGCCCAGGTCAGAATACCAGCCTCCCAGTCTGCTCCAACCCAGGTTAACCTACCAGCCTCCCAGTCTGCTCCAGCCCAGGTCAGAATACCAGCCTCCCAGTCTGCTCCACCCAGACAATCACCCACAACTGCAATCCTAATTGATTCAAATGGGAAGTTCTTGGTCCAGGAAAGATTATTCCCTAGACACCAGGTGTATAAGTTCTGGTGTCCTACAACTGAGAGTGCAATGCAGCTACTCAGTCAGACCAGGATTGACACCCCTGACAACATCATCATCCACACTGGCACAAACGACCTTCATGCCAAAGGTGAAAATGTATCTGGGGCAGTGAGAAGAGTGGCAGAACGGGCACAGGCTATGTTCCCAACAACCAATATAGTTGTGTCCACCCTCCTACCAAGAAAAGACTTCCCAGGAAAGTTGATCGACAAAATAAATCAACAGATCACTGTGGACTGTGCCTCACTGCTCAACGTCAGAACGGCTCACCACCCCACTCTGACATGTCAACACTTATATGATAATATACATCTTGATCAGGACAGTATCAGAACCTTTGCCAAGGACCTAAAAGATGCAACACTTGGCAGGGACCCACACACTCATCACCCCAGCAACAAAGGTCCCCCGCCCCACCTTCTGAAACAACAGTACCTCCACCATCCCGAGGAGAAAAGAGCCAGACATGGCTTATTACAGCACAGCTCTACTAGACCTGGCCCATCACAACACAGCTCTACTAGACCCGGCCCATCACAACACAGCTCTACTAGACCCAGCCCATCCCAACACAGCTCTACTAGACCTGGCCCATCACAACACAGCTCTACTAGACCTGGCCCATCACAACAAAGCTCTACTAGACCCGGCCCATCACAACACAGCTCTACTAGTCCCGGCCCATCACAACACAGCTCTACTAGACCCGGCCCATCACAACACAGCTCTACTAGACCCAGCCCATCCCAACACAGCTCTACTAGACCTGGCCCATCACAACACAGCTCTACTAGACCTGGCCCATCACAACAAAGCTCTACTAGACCCGGCCCATCACAACACAGCTCTACTAGACCCGAGAGTGAGGGTAGAGCAAGAGTGAGGGTAGAGAGAGAGAGAAGAGAGAGAGAGGGCAGAGAGAGAGAGAGGGCAGAGAGAGGGTAGAGAGAGGGTAGAGAGAGGGTAGAGAGAGGGTAGAGAAATAGAGAGGGTAGAGAGAGAGAGAGAGAGTGATGGCAGAGAGAGAGTGAGGTTAGAGAGAGAGTGAGGGTAGAGCGAGAGAGAAAGAGAGAGAGGGTAGAGAGAGAGATTGTAGTTGTACTACTGATATAAAGAAGTTGACCGTTATTTAGTTATAAGTTAGTTATAGTTTCATTTTCCATAATTTGATTTTATATTTATTGCATTTCTACTAATGACTGTTACCATTTTATTGTTATTATTTTTGTATTTAATTTCGTATTATTATTTACTACCATTTTATATTATTATTTGCTATCATTTACAATTTTGTTACAATGTATATTGTATATATTGTTGCTTTGGCAATATTGACACAATGTTTTTCATGCCAATAAAGCAGCTTGAATTTGAATTTGAATTTGAGAGAGGGTAGAGAGAGAGAGAAGGTAGAGAGAGAGAGGGTAGAGAGAGAGAGGGTAGAGAGAGACAGGGTAGAGAGAGAGAGGGTAGAGAGAGAGAGGGTAGAGAGAGAGACAGGGTAGAGAGAGACAGGGTAGAGAGAGACAGGGTAGAGAGAGACAGGGTAGAGAGAGACAGGGTAGAGAGAGACAGGGTAGAGAGAGACAGGGTAGAGAGAGAGTGAGGGTAGAGAGAGAGTAGAGAGAGAGTAGAGAGAGAGTGAGGGTAGAGAGAGAGTAGAGAGAGAGTGAGGGTAGAGAGAGAGAGTAGAGAGAGAGTGAGGGTAGAGAGAGGGACTAGAGAGAGAGTGAGGGTAAGAGAGGGAGAGTAGAGAGAGAGAAAGAGAGAGAGAGGGTATAGAGAGAGAAGGTAGAGAAAGAGAGATGATGGTGACCAGCATGGGATGAGATGACCAGCATGGCCTCCACTACACATCCGGATGACACTGCACCAGCCTACCAGTCTGCTCCAGCCCAGGTCAACCTACCAGCCTCCCAGTCTGCTCCAGCCCAGGTCAGAATACCAGCCTCCCAGTCTGCTCCAACCCAGGTTAACCTACCAGCCTCCCAGTCTGCTCCAGCCCAGGTCAGAATACCAGCCTCCCAGTCTGCTCCACCCAGACAATCACCCACAACTGCAATCCTAATTGATTCAAATGGGAAGTTCTTGGTCCAGGAAAGATTATTCCCTAGACACCAGGTGTATAAGTTCTGGTGTCCTACAACTGAGAGTGCAATGCAGCTACTCAGTCAGACCAGGATTGACACCCCTGACAACATCATCATCCACACTGGCACAAACGACCTTCATGCCAAAGGTGAAAATGTATCTGGGGCAGTGAGAAGAGTGGCAGAACGGGCACAGGCTATGTTCCCAACAACCAATATAGTTGTGTCCACCCTCCTACCAAGAAAAGACTTCCCAGGAAAGTTGATCGACAAAATAAATCAACAGATCACTGTGGACTGTGCCTCACTGCTCAACGTCAGAACGGCTCACCACCCCACTCTGACATGTCAACACTTATATGATAATATACATCTTGATCAGGACAGTATCAGAACCTTTGCCAAGGACCTAAAAGATGCAACACTTGGCAGGGACCCACACACTCATCACCCCAGCAACAAAGGTCCCCCGCCCCACCTTCTGAAACAACAGTACCTCCACCATCCCGAGGAGAAAAGAGCCAGACATGGCTTATTACAGCACAGCTCTACTAGACCTGGCCCATCACAACACAGCTCTACTAGACCCGGCCCATCACAACACAGCTCTACTAGACCCAGCCCATCCCAACACAGCTCTACTAGACCTGGCCCATCACAACACAGCTCTACTAGACCTGGCCCATCACAACAAAGCTCTACTAGACCCGGCCCATCACAACACAGCTCTACTAGTCCCGGCCCATCACAACACAGCTCTACTAGACCCGGCCCATCACAACACAGCTCTACTAGACCCAGCCCATCCCAACACAGCTCTACTAGACCTGGCCCATCACAACACAGCTCTACTAGACCTGGCCCATCACAACAAAGCTCTACTAGACCCGGCCCATCACAACACAGCTCTACTAGACCCGAGAGTGAGGGTAGAGCAAGAGTGAGGGTAGAGAGAGAGAGAAGAGAGAGAGAGGGCAGAGAGAGAGAGAGGGCAGAGAGAGGGTAGAGAGAGGGTAGAGAGAGGGTAGAGAGAGGGTAGAGAAATAGAGAGGGTAGAGAGAGAGAGAGAGAGTGATGGCAGAGAGAGAGTGAGGTTAGAGAGAGAGTGAGGGTAGAGCGAGAGAGAAAGAGAGAGAGGGTAGAGAGAGAGATTGTAGTTGTACTACTGATATAAAGAAGTTGACCGTTATTTAGTTATAAGTTAGTTATAGTTTCATTTTCCATAATTTGATTTTATATTTATTGCATTTCTACTAATGACTGTTACCATTTTATTGTTATTATTTTTGTATTTAATTTCGTATTATTATTTACTACCATTTTATATTATTATTTGCTATCATTTACAATTTTGTTACAATGTATATTGTATATATTGTTGCTTTGGCAATATTGACACAATGTTTTTCATGCCAATAAAGCAGCTTGAATTTGAATTTGAGAGAGGGTAGAGAGAGAGAGAAGGTAGAGAGAGAGAGGGTAGAGAGAGAGAGGGTAGAGAGAGACAGGGTAGAGAGAGAGAGGGTAGAGAGAGAGAGGGTAGAGAGAGAGACAGGGTAGAGAGAGACAGGGTAGAGAGAGACAGGGTAGAGAGAGACAGGGTAGAGAGAGACAGGGTAGAGAGAGACAGGGTAGAGAGAGACAGGGTAGAGAGAGAGTGAGGGTAGAGAGAGAGTAGAGAGAGAGTAGAGAGAGAGTGAGGGTAGAGAGAGAGTAGAGAGAGAGTGAGGGTAGAGAGAGAGAGTAGAGAGAGAGTGAGGGTAGAGAGAGGGACTAGAGAGAGAGTGAGGGTAAGAGAGGGAGAGTAGAGAGAGAGAAAGAGAGAGAGAGGGTATAGAGAGAGAAGGTAGAGAAAGAGAGATGATGGTGACCAGCATGGGATGAGATGACCAGCATGGCCTCCACTACACATCCGGATGACACTGCACCAGCCTACCAGTCTGCTCCAGCCCAGGTCAACCTACCAGCCTCCCAGTCTGCTCCAGCCCAGGTCAGAATACCAGCCTCCCAGTCTGCTCCAACCCAGGTTAACCTACCAGCCTCCCAGTCTGCTCCAGCCCAGGTCAGAATACCAGCCTCCCAGTCTGCTCCACCCAGACAATCACCCACAACTGCAATCCTAATTGATTCAAATGGGAAGTTCTTGGTCCAGGAAAGATTATTCCCTAGACACCAGGTGTATAAGTTCTGGTGTCCTACAACTGAGAGTGCAATGCAGCTACTCAGTCAGACCAGGATTGACACCCCTGACAACATCATCATCCACACTGGCACAAACGACCTTCATGCCAAAGGTGAAAATGTATCTGGGGCAGTGAGAAGAGTGGCAGAACGGGCACAGGCTATGTTCCCAACAACCAATATAGTTGTGTCCACCCTCCTACCAAGAAAAGACTTCCCAGGAAAGTTGATCGACAAAATAAATCAACAGATCACTGTGGACTGTGCCTCACTGCTCAACGTCAGAACGGCTCACCACCCCACTCTGACATGTCAACACTTATATGATAATATACATCTTGATCAGGACAGTATCAGAACCTTTGCCAAGGACCTAAAAGATGCAACACTTGGCAGGGACCCACACACTCATCACCCCAGCAACAAAGGTCCCCCGCCCCACCTTCTGAAACAACAGTACCTCCACCATCCCGAGGAGAAAAGAGCCAGACATGGCTTATTACAGCACAGCTCTACTAGACCTGGCCCATCACAACACAGCTCTACTAGACCCGGCCCATCACAACACAGCTCTACTAGACCCAGCCCATCCCAACACAGCTCTACTAGACCTGGCCCATCACAACACAGCTCTACTAGACCCAGCCCATCCCAACACAGCTCTACTAGACCTGGCCCATCACAACACAGCTCTACTAGACCTGGCCCATCACAACAAAGCTCTACTAGACCCGGCCCATCACAACACAGCTCTACTAGTCCCGGCCCATCACAACACAGCTCTACTAGACCCGGCCCATCACAACACAGCTCTACTAGACCCAGCCCATCCCAACACAGCTCTACTAGACCTGGCCCATCACAACACAGCTCTACTAGACCTGGCCCATCACAACAAAGCTCTACTAGACCCGGCCCATCACAACACAGCTCTACTAGACCCGAGAGTGAGGGTAGAGCAAGAGTGAGGGTAGAGAGAGAGAGAAGAGAGAGAGAGGGCAGAGAGAGAGAGAGGGCAGAGAGAGGGTAGAGAGAGGGTAGAGAGAGGGTAGAGAGAGGGTAGAGAAATAGAGAGGGTAGAGAGAGAGAGAGAGAGTGATGGCAGAGAGAGAGTGAGGTTAGAGAGAGAGTGAGGGTAGAGCGAGAGAGAAAGAGAGAGAGGGTAGAGAGAGAGATTGTAGTTGTACTACTGATATAAAGAAGTTGACCGTTATTTAGTTATAAGTTAGTTATAGTTTCATTTTCCATAATTTGATTTTATATTTATTGCATTTCTACTAATGACTGTTACCATTTTATTGTTATTATTTTTGTATTTAATTTCGTATTATTATTTACTACCATTTTATATTATTATTTGCTATCATTTACAATTTTGTTACAATGTATATTGTATATATTGTTGCTTTGGCAATATTGACACAATGTTTTTCATGCCAATAAAGCAGCTTGAATTTGAATTTGAGAGAGGGTAGAGAGAGAGAGAAGGTAGAGAGAGAGAGGGTAGAGAGAGAGAGGGTAGAGAGAGACAGGGTAGAGAGAGAGAGGGTAGAGAGAGAGAGGGTAGAGAGAGAGACAGGGTAGAGAGAGACAGGGTAGAGAGAGACAGGGTAGAGAGAGACAGGGTAGAGAGAGACAGGGTAGAGAGAGACAGGGTAGAGAGAGACAGGGTAGAGAGAGACAGGGTAGAGAGAGACAGGGTAGAGAGAGAGTGAGGGTAGAGAGAGAGTAGAGAGAGAGTAGAGAGAGAGTGAGGGTAGAGAGAGAGTAGAGAGAGAGTGAGGGTAGAGAGAGAGAGTAGAGAGAGAGTGAGGGTAGAGAGAGGGACTAGAGAGAGAGTGAGGGTAAGAGAGGGAGAGTAGAGAGAGAGAAAGAGAGAGAGAGGGTATAGAGAGAGAAGGTAGAGAAAGAGAGATGATGGTGACCAGCATGGGATGAGATGACCAGCATGGCCTCCACTACACATCCGGATGACACTGCACCAGCCTACCAGTCTGCTCCAGCCCAGGTCAACCTACCAGCCTCCCAGTCTGCTCCAGCCCAGGTCAGAATACCAGCCTCCCAGTCTGCTCCAACCCAGGTTAACCTACCAGCCTCCCAGTCTGCTCCAGCCCAGGTCAGAATACCAGCCTCCCAGTCTGCTCCACCCAGACAATCACCCACAACTGCAATCCTAATTGATTCAAATGGGAAGTTCTTGGTCCAGGAAAGATTATTCCCTAGACACCAGGTGTATAAGTTCTGGTGTCCTACAACTGAGAGTGCAATGCAGCTACTCAGTCAGACCAGGATTGACACCCCTGACAACATCATCATCCACACTGGCACAAACGACCTTCATGCCAAAGGTGAAAATGTATCTGGGGCAGTGAGAAGAGTGGCAGAACGGGCACAGGCTATGTTCCCAACAACCAATATAGTTGTGTCCACCCTCCTACCAAGAAAAGACTTCCCAGGAAAGTTGATCGACAAAATAAATCAACAGATCACTGTGGACTGTGCCTCACTGCTCAACGTCAGAACGGCTCACCACCCCACTCTGACATGTCAACACTTATATGATAATATACATCTTGATCAGGACAGTATCAGAACCTTTGCCAAGGACCTAAAAGATGCAACACTTGGCAGGGACCCACACACTCATCACCCCAGCAACAAAGGTCCCCCGCCCCACCTTCTGAAACAACAGTACCTCCACCATCCCGAGGAGAAAAGAGCCAGACATGGCTTATTACAGCACAGCTCTACTAGACCTGGCCCATCACAACACAGCTCTACTAGACCCGGCCCATCACAACACAGCTCTACTAGACCCAGCCCATCCCAACACAGCTCTACTAGACCTGGCCCATCACAACACAGCTCTACTAGACCTGGCCCATCACAACAAAGCTCTACTAGACCCGGCCCATCACAACACAGCTCTACTAGTCCCGGCCCATCACAACACAGCTCTACTAGACCCGGCCCATCACAACACAGCTCTACTAGACCCAGCCCATCCCAACACAGCTCTACTAGACCTGGCCCATCACAACACAGCTCTACTAGACCTGGCCCATCACAACAAAGCTCTACTAGACCCGGCCCATCACAACACAGCTCTACTAGACCCGAGAGTGAGGGTAGAGCAAGAGTGAGGGTAGAGAGAGAGAGAAGAGAGAGAGAGGGCAGAGAGAGAGAGAGGGCAGAGAGAGGGTAGAGAGAGGGTAGAGAGAGGGTAGAGAGAGGGTAGAGAAATAGAGAGGGTAGAGAGAGAGAGAGAGAGTGATGGCAGAGAGAGAGTGAGGTTAGAGAGAGAGTGAGGGTAGAGCGAGAGAGAAAGAGAGAGAGGGTAGAGAGAGAGATTGTAGTTGTACTACTGATATAAAGAAGTTGACCGTTATTTAGTTATAAGTTAGTTATAGTTTCATTTTCCATAATTTGATTTTATATTTATTGCATTTCTACTAATGACTGTTACCATTTTATTGTTATTATTTTTGTATTTAATTTCGTATTATTATTTACTACCATTTTATATTATTATTTGCTATCATTTACAATTTTGTTACAATGTATATTGTATATATTGTTGCTTTGGCAATATTGACACAATGTTTTTCATGCCAATAAAGCAGCTTGAATTTGAATTTGAATTTGAGAGAGGGTAGAGAGAGAGAGAAGGAAAGAGAGAGAGGGTAGAGAGAGAGAGGGTAGAGAGAGAGAGGGTAGAGAGAGAGAGGGTAGAGAGAGAGACAGGGTAGAGAGAGACAGGGTAGAGAGAGAGACAGGGTAGAGAGAGACAGGGTAGAGAGAGACAGGGTAGAGAGAGACAGGGTAGAGAGAGACAGGGTAGAGAGAGACAGGGTAGAGAGAGACAGGGTAGAGAGAGACAGGGTAGAGAGAGAGAGGGTAGAGAGGGAGAGGGTAGAGAGAGACAGGGTAGAGAGAGAGAGGGGAGAGAAAGAGAGAGAGAGGGTAGAGAGAGAGGGTAGAGAGAGTAGAGAGAGAGTAGAGAGAGAGTAGAGAGAGAATGAGGGTAGAGAGAGAGAGTAGAGAGAGAGTGAGGGTAGAGAGAGGGAGTAGAGAGAGAGTGAGGGTAGAGAGAGAGAGTAGAGAGAGAGGGAGGGTAGAGAGAGAGAGTAGAGAGAGAGTGAGGGTAAGAGAGGGAGAGTAGAGAGAGAGAGTGAGGTTAGAGCGAGAGTGAGGGTAGAGAGAGAGAAAGAGAGAGAGAGGGTATAGAGAGAGAAGGTAGAGAAAGAGAGGGTAGAGAGAGAGAGGGTAGAGAAAGAGAGGGTAGAGAGGGTAGAGAAAGAGTAGAGAAAGAGAGAGGGTAGAGAGAGAGAGGGTAGAGAGAGAGTAGAGAGAGAGTGAGGGTAGAGTGAGGGTAGAGAGAGAGAGTAGAGAGAGAGAGTAGAGAGAGAGAGTAGAGAGAGAGTAGAGAGAGAGAGAGTAGAGAGAGAGTGAGGGGAGAGAGAGAGTAGAGAGAGAGAGTAGAGAGTAGAGAGAGTAGAGAGGGAGTGAGGGTAGAGAGAGAGAGTAGAGAGAGAGTGAGGGTAGAGAGAGAGAAGAGTGAGGGTAGAGAGAGAGAGAGTAGAGAGAGTGAGGGTAGTGAGATAGAGAGTAGAGAGAGAGTGAGGTTAGAGAGAGAGTGAGGGTAGAGAGAGAGAAAGAGAAGGTATAGAGAGAGAGGGTAGAGAGAGAGAGGGTAGAGAGAGAGAGGGTAGAGAGAGAGAGAGGGCAGAGAGAGGGTAGAGAGAGGGTAGAGAGAGGGTAGAGAGAGGGTAGAGAAATAGAGAGGGTAGAGAGAGAGAGAGAGAGTGATGGCAGAGAGAGAGTGAGGTTAGAGAGAGAGTGAGGGTAGTGCGAGAGAGAAAGAGAGAGAGGGTAGAGAGAGAGATTGTAGTTGTACTACTGATATAAAGAAGTTGACCGTTATTTAGTTATAAGTTAGTTATAGTTTCATTTTCCATAATTTGATTTTATATTTATTACATTTCTACTATTGACTGTTACCATTTTATTGTATTTATTTTTGTATTTAATTTTGTATTATTATTTACTACCATTTTATATTATTATTTGCTATCATTTATAATTTTGTTACAATGTATATTGTATACATTGTTGCTTTGGCAATATGGACACAATGTTTTTCATGCCAATAAAGCAGCTTGAATTTGAATTTGAGTGAGGGTATAGAGAGAGAGTAGAGCGAGAGAGTAGAGCGAGAGAGTAGAGCGAGAGAGTAGAGAGAGAGAGTAGAGAGAGAGAGTAGAGAGAGAGTGAGAGTAGAGAGAGAGTGAGGGTAGAGAGAGAGTGAGGGTAGAGAGTGAGTAGAGAGAGTGAGGGTAGTGAGAGAGAGAGTGAGGGTAGTGAGAGAGAGAATGAGGGTAGAGAGAGGGAGAGTAGAGAGAGAGTGAGGGTAGAGAGAGGAGAGAGAGAGAGAGGGTAGAGAGAGAGAGTAGAGAGAGAGAGTGAGGTTAGAGAGCGAGTGAGGGTAGAGAGAGCGAGTGAGGGTAGAGAGAGCGAATGAGGGTAGAGAGAGCGAGTGAGGGTAGAGAGAGCGAGTGAGGGTAGAGAGAGCGAGTGAGGGTAGAGAGAGCGAGTGAGGGTAGAGAGAGCGAGTGAGGGTAGAGAGAGAGAGTGAGGGTAGAGAGAGAGAGTGAGGGTAGAGAGAGAGAGTGAGGGTAGAGAGAGAGAGTGAGGGTAGAGCGAGAGTGAGGGTAGAGCGAGAGTGAGGGTAGAGAGAGAGAGTTAGGGTAGAGAGAGAGAGTGAGGGTAGAGAGAGAGAGAGGGTAGAGAGAGAGAGAGGGTAGAGAGAGGGTCCCATCCACCAAACTACCAGGTGTGAAACAGGGAAGGGACTCAGGGGGTATGCTAATTTGGTATAGAGCAGACCTAACTCACTCCATTAAATTAATCAAAACAGGAACATTTTACATTTGGCTAGAAATTCAAAAGGAAATTATCCTAACAGAGAAAAATGTCCTCCTGTGTGCTACCTATATCCCCCCACTAGAATCCCCATATTTTAATGAAGACAGCTTCTCCATCCTGGAGGGGGAAATCAATCATTTCCAGGCCCAGGGACATGTACTAGTCTGTGGCGACCTAAATGCCAGAACCGGACAAGAACCTGACACCCTCAGCACACAGGGGGACAAACACCTGCCTGGAGGTGACAGCATTCCCTCCCACATATGCCCCCCTAGGCACAACTATGACAACATAACCAACAAAAACGGGTCACAACTCCTGCAGCTCTGTCGCACGCTGGGTATGTACATAGTCAACGGTAGGCTTCGAGGGGACTCCTATGGTAGGTACACCTATAGCTCATCTCTTGGCAGTAGTACTGTAGACTACTTTATCACTGACCTCAACCCAGAGTCTCTCAGAGCGTTCACAGTCAGCCCACTGACACCCCTATCAGACCACAGCAAAATCACAGTCTACTTAAACAGAGCAATAATCAATCATGAGGCATCAAAGCCAAAGGAACTGAGTAACATTAAGAAATGCTATAGATGGAAGGAATGCAGTTTGGAAACCTACCAAAAAACAATTAGGCAACAACAAATTCAATCCCTTTTAGACAATTTCCTGGGTAAAACGTTCCGCTGTAATAGTGAAGGTGTAAACTTGGCAGTAGAAAATCTTAACAGTATATTTGACCTCTCAGCTTCCCTATCAAATCTAAAAATCTCAAATAGAAAACCGAAGAAAATTAACAATAATGACAAATGGTTTGATGAAGAATGCAAAAATCAAAGAAAGAAATTGAGAAACCTGTCCAACCAAAAACATAGAGACCCGGAAAACCTGAGTCTACGCCTTCACTATGGTGAATCACTAAAACAATACAGAAATACACTACGGAAAAAGAAGGAACAGCATGTCAGAAATCAGCTCAATGCAATTGAAGAATCCATAGACTCTAACCACTTCTGGGAAAATTGGAAAACACTAAACAAACAACAACAAGAAGAATTATCTATCCAAAATGGAGATGTATGGGTAAACCACTTCTCCAATCTTTTTCGCTCTATAACAAAGAATAAAGAGCAAAAACATATACATGATCAAATACAGATCTTAGAATCATCTATTAAAGACTACCAGAACCCACTGGATTCTCCAATTACATTGAATGAGTTACAGGACAAAATAAAAACCCTCCAACCCAAAAAGGCCTGTGGTGTTGATGGTATCCTCAATGAAATGATCAAATATACAGACAACAAATTCCAATTGGCTATACTAAAACTCTTTAACATCATACTTAGCTCTGGCATCTTCCCCAATATTTGGAACCAAGGACTGATCACCCCAATCCACAAAAGTGGAGACACATTTGACCCCAATAACTACCGTGGAATATGTGTCAACAGTAACCTTGGGAAAATCCTCTGCATTATTATTAACAGCAGACTCGTACATTTCCTCAATGAAAACAATGTACTGAGCAAATGTCAAATTGGCTTTTTACCAAATTACCGTACAACAGACCATGTATTCACCCTGCACACCCTAATTGACAACCAAACAAACCAAAACAAAGGCAAAGTCTTCTCATGCTTTGTTGATTTCAAAAAAGCCTTCGACTCAATCTGGCATGAGGGTCTGCTATACAAACTGATGGAAAGTGGTGTTGGGGGTAAAACATACGACATTATAAAATCCATGTACACAAACAACAAGTGTGCAGTTAAAATTGGCAAAACACACACATTTCTTCACACAGGGTCGTGGGGTTAGACAGGGATGCAGCTTAAGCCCCACCCTCTTCAACATATATATATCAACGAATTGGCGCGGGCACTAGAAAAGTCTGCAGCACCCGGCCTCCCCCTGCTAGAATCCGAAGTCAAATGTCTGCTGTTTGCCGATGATCTGGTGCTTCTGTCACCAACCAAGGAGGGCCTACAGCAGCACCTAGATCTTATGCACAGATTCTGTCAGACCTGGACCCTGACAGTAAATCTCAGTAAGACCAAAATAATGGTGTTCCAAAAAAGGTCCAGTCACCAGGATCACAAATACAAATTCCATCTAGACACTGTTGCCCTAGAGCACACAAAAAACTATACATACCTTGGCCTAAACATCTGCGCCACAGGTAACTTCCACAAAGCTGTGAACGATCTGAGAGACAAGGCAAGAAGGGCATTCTATGCCATCAAAAGAAACTTCAAGAAATTTCAACATACCAATTAGGATTTGGCTAAAAATACTTGAATCAGTCATAGAGCCCATTGCCCTTTATGGTTGTGAGGTCTGGGGTCCGCTCACCAACCAAGACTTCACAAAATGGGACAAACACCAAATTGAGACTCTGCACGCAGAATTCTGCAAAAATATCCTCTGTGTACAACGTAGAACACCAAATAATGCATGCAGAGCAGAATTAGGCCGATACCCACTAATAATCAAAATCCAGAAAAGAGCCGTTAAATTCTACAACCACCTAAAAGGAAGTGATTCACAAACCTTCCATAACAAAGCCATCACCTACAGAGAGATGAACCTGGAGAAGAGTCCCCTAAGCAAGCTGGTCCTGGGGCTCTGTTCACAAACACAAACACACCCTACAGAGCCCCAGGACAACAGCACAATTAGACCCAACCAAATCATGAGAAAACAAAAAGATAATTACTTGACACATTGGAAAGAATTAACAAAAAAACTGAGCAAACTAGAATGCTATTTGGCCCTAAACAGAGAGTACACAGCGGCAGAATACCTGACCACTGTGACTGACCCAAAATTAAGGAAAGCTTTGACTATGTACAGACTCAGTGAGCATAGCCTTGCTATTGAGAAAGGCCGCCGTAGGCAGACATGGCTCTCAAGAGAAGACAGGCTATGTGCTCACTGCCCACAAAATGAGGTGGAAACTGAGCTGCACTTCCTAACCTCCTGCCCAATGTATGACCATATTAGAGAGACATATTTCCCTCAGATTACACAGATCCACAAAGAATTCGAAAACAAATCCAAATTTGAAAAACTCCCATATCTACTGGGTGAAATTCCACAGTGTGCCATCACAGCAGCAAGATTTGTGACCTGTTGCCACGAGAAAAGGGCAACCAGTGAAGAACACACACCATTGTAAATACAACCCATATTTATGCTTATTTATTTTATCTTGTGTCCTTTAACCATTTGTACATTGTTAAAACACTGTATATATATATATATATATATATATATATATATATATATATATATATAATATGACATTTGTAATGTCTTTACTGTTTTGAAACCTCTGTATGTGTAATGTTTACTGTTAATTTTTGTTGTTTTTCACTTTATATATTCACTTTGTATGTTGTCTACCTCACTTGCTTTGGCAATGTTAACACATGTTTCCCATGCCAATAAAGCCCTTGAATTGAATTGAATTGAGAGAAGAGAGAGAGAGAGGGCAGAGAGAGAGGGTAGAGAGAGGGTAGAGAGAGGGTAGAGAGAGAGAGAGGGTAGAGAGAGAGAGAGGGTAGAGAGAGAGAGAGGGTAGAGAGAGAGAGGGTAGAGAGAGAGAGAGGGTAGAGAGAGAGAGAGGGTAGAGAGAGAGAGAGGGTAGAGAGAGAGAGGGTAGAGAGAGAGAGGGTAGAGAGAGAGAGAGGGTAGAGAGAGAGAGAGGGTAGAGAGAGAGAGAGGGTAGAGAGAGAGAGAGGGTAGAGAGAGAGAGAGGGTAGAGAGAGAGAGAGGGTAGAGAGAGAGAGAGGGTAGAGAGAGAGAGGGTAGAGAGAGAGGGGGTAGAGAGAGAGAGGGTAGAGAGAGAGAGGGTAGAGAGAGAGAGGGTAGCGAGAGACAGGGTAGAGAGAGACAGGGTAGAGAGAGACAGGGTAGAGAGAGACAGGGGAGAGAAAGAGAGAGAGAGGGTAGAGAGAGGGTAGAGAGAGAGGGTAGAGAGAGAGAGGGTAGAGAGAGAGAGGGTAGAGAGAGAGAGGGTAGAGAGAGAGAGGGTAGAGAGAGAGAGGGTAGAGAGAGAGGGTAGAGAGAGAGAGGGTAGAGAGAGACAGGGTAGAGAGAGACAGGGTAGAGAGAGACAGGGTAGAGAGAGACAGGGTAGAGAGAGACAGGGTAGAGAGAGACAGGGTAGAGAGAGAGAGGGTAGAGAGAGAGTGGGTAGAGAGAGTGGGTAAAGAGAGAGTGGGTAAAGAGAGAGTGGGTAGAGAGAGTGGGTAGAGAGAGAGTGGTTAGAGAGAGAGTGGGTAGAGAGAGAGTGGGTAGAGAGAGAGAGTGGGTAGAGAGAGAGAGTGGGTAGAGAGAGAGAGTGGGTAGAGAGAGATGTCAGAGAGAGAGTGGGTAGAGAGAGATGGCAGAGAGAGGGTAGAGAGAGGGTAGAGAAATAGAGAGGGTAGAGAGAGAGAGAGATGGCAGAGAGAGATAAGGAGAGTGAGGGTAGAGAGAGAGAGAGAGGGTAGAGAGAGGGTAGAGAAAGAGAGATGGCAGAGAGAGTGAGGGTAGAGAGAGATGGCAGAGAGAGAGAGGGTAGAGATGGCAGAGAGAGAGAGAGGGTAGAGAGAGAGAGAGGGTATGACTTAATAAAATGTATGTACACAGAAAACAAGTGTGCAATAAAAATCAAAAACCAAAGAACATAATTTTTTTCACAATGTCGAGGTGTGAGACAAGGCTGCAATTTGAGTCCAAATCTTTTCAACATTTATATCAATGAATTAGCAGACATGTTGGACCAATCTCCAGCCCCAGGACTCACACTATTTGACACAGAGGTGAAATACCTGCTATATGCTGATGACTTGGTACTTCTATCACCAACCAAAGAAGGTCTTCAACAAAACATTAATATTCTGGAGCAATATTGCCATAATTGGGCCCTGGCAGTAAATTTCCAAAAACCTAAAATCATGATTTTCCAAAAGAAAACCAGATGTCAGAAACACAAATTCACCCTGAACAACACCTTAATTGAACACACTAAAAATTACACCTACCTTGGTCTGACCATATCTGCATCGGGAAACTTTAATATGGCAGTGAATGCACTCAAAGAAAAAGCCCGCAGAGCAATGTATGCAATAAAAATGAAATTATTCAAAATCAACATCCCAATTAGAATTTGGACTAAAATATTTGACAGTGTAATCCTACCAATAGCACTTTATGGAAGTGAGGTTTGGGGGCCACTCAATAAACTGGATTTTAAAATGTGGGACAAACATCCAATTGAAGCCCTACATGCAGAATTCTGTCGGAAAATTCTACAAGTCCAGAAAAATACACCAACTAATGCATGTAGGGCAGAATTGGGACGTTTTCCAGTAATAATGAAAATACAGAAAAGATCATAAAAATTTTGGCTACATCTAAATTCAAGTCCAAATTCGAGTCTGCAATTTAAAGCACTTCAAGCCCAAGAGCTGAGCCCAGAAACGAGCCCTCTCAGTCAGATGGTGTTGGACCTCACCAACCAAGCTGACACCAGCACTGCTTCAAAAGAAAGAATTCCAATAAGCAAAATCATGAACCAATCAAAGGAATCATATTTACAATACTGGAAAAAGGAAACAAAATCCCAAAGCCGACTAAATTACTATCTGACCCTAAACAGAGAATATGAATTGGCTGATTATCTCTACTCTGTCAGAGATACGAAGCAGAGACAGATCCTTACCAAGTACAGGCTGAGTGACCACCGATTGGCAATAGAAACCGGCAGACATAAAAAGACATGGCTACCCAAAGAGGAGCGTGTATGTGGTCACTGCATGACAGGGGAGGTAGAGACAGAGATGCACTTTCTCCTTTACTGTGATAAATATTCCTCACAAAGAGATTCATTATTCACAGAAATGACTACATATATTCAACATTTTTACAAATTGAACCCAGAGGAAAAACTAAGAATACTCATGGGCGAAGGAGCAATGGCTCCTCTTGCAGCCAAATATGTATTTTCCTGCCATAGCCTGAGGGACACTGAATAATAACATCTGCATAGTAAACAGTAACTTACTTATTATTATTATTACCATTATTACTATAATTATTAATGTTTATCATCCCAAATATGGGTGGTAATGGTAGTGATAACAGTTTAGTGATGGTAGTAGTAGTCGTAGTAATGATGATTGTAGTTGTAGTACTGATATAAAGAAGAAGATGACCGTTATTTAGTTACAAGTTAGTTATAGTTTCATTTTCCATAATTTTATTTTATATTTATTACATTTCTACTATTGACTGTTACCATTTTATTGTATTTATTTTTGTATTATTATTTACTACCATTTTATATTATTATTTGCTATCATTTATAATTTTGTTACAATGTATATTGTATACATCGTTGCTTTGGCAATATTGACACAATGTTTTTCATGCCAATAAAGCAGCTTGAATTTGAATTTGAATTTGAATTTGAAAGAGAGGGTAGAGAGAGAGAGGGTAGAGAGAGAGAGAGAGGGTAGAGAGAGAGAAAGAGAGAGAGAGGGTATAGAGAGAGAAGGTAGAGAAAGAGAGGGTAGAGAGAGAGAGGGTAGAGAGAGAGAGGGTAGAGAGAGAGAGAGGGGTAGAGAGAGAGGGTAGAGAGAGAGAGGGTAGAGAGAGAGTAGAGAGAGAGTGAGGGTAGAGTGAGGGTAGAGAGAGAGAGTAGAGAGAGAGAGTAGAGAGAGAGTGAGGGTAGAGACAGAGAGGGTAGAGAGAGAGAGAAGGTAGAGAGAGGGTAGAGAGAGAGAGTGAGGGTAGAGAGAGAGAGTGAGGGTAGAGAGAGAGAGTGGGTAGAGAGAGAGAGTGGGTAGAGAGAAAGAGTGGGTAGAGAGAGAGAGTGGGTAGAGAGAGAGAGTGGGTAGAGAGAGAGAGTGGGTAGAGAGAGAGAGTGGGTAGAGAGATGGCAGAGAGAGAGTGGGTAGAGAGAGATGGCAGAGAGAGGGTAGAGAGAGGGTAGAGAGAGGGTAGAGAAATGGAGAGGGTAGAGAGAGAGAGAGATGGCAGAGAGAGTGAGGGTAGAGAGAGATGGCAGAGAGAGAGAGGGTAGAGATGGCAGAGAGAGAGAGAGAGGGTAGAGAGAGAGAGAGAGGGTAGAGAGAGAGAGGGTAGAGAGAGAGAGGGTAGAGAGAGGGTAGAGAAAGAGAGATGGCAGAGAGAGTGAGGGTAGAGAGAGATGGCAGAGAGAGAGAGGGTAGAGATGGCAGAGAGAGAGAGAGAGGGTAGAGAGAGAGAGGGTAGAGAGAGAGTAGAGAGAGAGAGTGAGGGTAGAGAGTGAGGGTAGAGAGAGAGTAGAGAGAGAGAGAGAGTAGAGAGAGACAGAGGGTAGAGAGAGAGAGGGTAGAGAGAGAGAGAGAGGGTAGAGAGAGAGAGAGAGGGGAGAGAGTAGAGAGTAGAGAGAGAGTAGAGAGAGACTGAGGGTAGACAGAGAGAAGAGAGAGAGTGAGGGTAGAGAGAGATTTTAAAATGTGGGACAAACATCCAATTGAAGCCCTACATGCAGAATTCTGTTGGAAAATTCTACAAGTCCAGAGAAATACACCAACTAATGTATGTAGGGCAGAATTGGGCCGTTTTCCAGTAATAATGAAAATACAGAAAAGATCATTAAAATTTTGGCTCCATCTAAATTCAAGTACAAATTCGAGTCTGCAATTTAAAGCACTTCAAGCCCAAGAGCTGAGCCCAGAAACGAGCCCTCTCAGTTAGCTGGTGTTGGACCTCACCAACCAAGCTGACACCAGCACTGCTTCAAAAGAAAGAATTCCAATAAGCAAAATCATGAACCAATCAAAGGAATCATATTTACAATACTGGAAAAAGGAAACAAAATCCCAAAGCCGACTAAATTGCTATCTGACCCTAAACAGAGAATATGAATTGGCTGATTATCTCTACTCTGTCAGAGATACGAAGCAGAGACAGATCCTTACCAAGTACAGGCTGAGTGACCACCGATTGGCAATAGAAACCGGCAGACATAAAAAGACATGGCTACCCAAAGAGGAGCGTGTATGTGGTCACTGCATGACAGGGGAGGTAAAGACAGAGATGCACTTTCTCCTTTACTGTGATAAATATTCCTCACAAAGAGATTCATTATTCACAGAAATGACTACATATATTCAACATTTTTACAAATTGAACCCAGAGGAAAAACTAAGAATACTCATGGGCGAAGGAGCAATGGCTCCTCTTGCAGCCAAATATGTATTTTCCTGCCATAGCCTGAGGGACACTGAATAATAACATCTGCATAGTAAACAGTAACTTACTTATTATTATTATTACCATTATTACTATAATTATTAATGTTTATCATCCCAAATATGGGTGGTAATGGTAGTGATAACAGTTTAGTGATGGTAGTAGTAGTCGTAGTAATGATGATTGTAGTTGTAGTACTGATATAAAGAAGAAGATGACCGTTATTTAGTTACAAGTTAGTTATAGTTTCATTTTCCATAATTTTATTTTATATTTATTACATTTCTACTATTGACTGTTACCATTTTATTGTATTTATTTTTGTATTATTATTTACTACCATTTTATATTATTATTTGCTATCATTTATAATTTTGTTACAATGTATATTGTATACATCGTTGCTTTGGCAATATTGACACAATGTTTTTCATGCCAATAAAGCAGCTTGAATTTGAATTTGAATTTGAATTTGAAAGAGAGGGTAGAGAGAGAGAGGGTAGAGAGAGAGAGAGAGGGTAGAGAGAGAGAAAGAGAGAGAGAGGGTATAGAGAGAGAAGGTAGAGAAAGAGAGGGTAGAGAGAGAGAGGGTAGAGAGAGAGAGAGGGGTAGAGAGAGAGGGTAGAGAGAGAGGGTAGAGAGAGAGTAGAGAGAGAGTGAGGGTAGAGTGAGGGTAGAGAGAGAGAGTAGAGAGAGAGAGTAGAGAGAGAGTGAGGGTAGAGACAGAGAGGGTAGAGAGAGAGAGAGAAGGTAGAGAGAGGGTAGAGAGAGAGAGTGAGGGTAGAGAGAGAGAGTGAGGGTAGAGAGAGAGAGTGGGTAGAGAGAGAGAGTGGGTAGAGAGAAAGAGTGGGTAGAGAGAGAGAGTGGGTAGAGAGAGAGAGTGGGTAGAGAGAGAGAGTGGGTAGAGAGAGAGAGTGGGTAGAGAGAGAGAGTGGGTAGAGAGAGAGAGTGGGTAGAGAGAGAGAGTGGGTAGAGAGATGGCAGAGAGAGAGATGGCAGAGAGAGGGTAGAGAGAGGGTAGAGAGAGGGTAGAGAAATGGAGAGGGTAGAGAGAGAGAGATGGCAGAGAGAGTGAGGGTAGAGAGAGATGGCAGAGAGAGAGAGGGTAGAGATGGCAGAGAGAGAGAGAGAGGGTAGAGAGAGAGAGGGTAGAGAGAGAGAGGGTAGAGAGAGGGTAGAGAAAGAGAGATGGCAGAGAGAGTGAGGGTAGAGAGAGATGGCAGAGAGAGAGAGGGTAGAGATGGCAGAGAGAGAGAGAGAGGGTAGAGAGAGAGAGGGTAGAGAGAGAGAGGGTAGAGAGAGAGAGGGTAGAGAGAGAGTAGAGAGAGAGAGTGAGGGTAGAGAGTGAGGGTAGAGAGAGAGTAGAGAGAGAGAGAGAGTAGAGAGAGACAGAGGGTAGAGAGAGAGAGGGTAGAGAGAGAGAGAGAGGGTAGAGAGAGAGAGAGAGGGGAGAGAGAGAGAGGGGAGAGAGAGAGAGGGGAGAGAGAGAGAGGGGAGAGAGAGAGGGTAGAGAGAAAGAGAGAGGGTAGAGAGAAAGAGAGAGTGTGAGGGTAGAGAGTGAGGGTAGAGAGAGAGAGGGAGGGTAGAGAGAGAGAGAGGGGAGAGAGAGAGAGGGAGGGTAGAGAGAGAGAGAGGGGAGAGAGAGAGAGGGTAGAGAGAAAGAGAGAGGGTAGAGAGAAAGAGAGAGTGTGAGGGTAGAGAGAGTGAGGGTAGAGAGAGAGAGGGAGGGTAGAGAGAGAGAGGGTAAAGAGAGAGAGAAGGTAGAGAGAGAGGGTAGAGAGAGAGGGTAGAGAGAGAGAGAGAGGGTAGAGAGAGAGAGAGAGAGAGAGAGAGCAGAGAGAGAGAGAGAGGGTAGAGAGAAAGAGGGGAGAGAGAGGGTAGAGAGAAAGAGAGGGTAGAGAGAAAGAGAGAGTTTGAGGGTAGAGAGAGTGAGGGTAGATAGAGAGAGTGAGGGTAGATAGAGAGGGTAAAGCGAGAGAGAGGGTAGAGAGAGAGGGTAGAGAGAGAGTAGAGAGAGAGAGTGAGGGTAGAGAGTGAGGGTAGAGAGAGAGAGAGAGAGAGAGAGGGTAGAGAGAGAGAGAGGGTAGAGAGAAAGGGAGAGGGTAGAGAGAAAGGGAGAGGGTAGAGAGAAAGAGAGAGTGTGAGGGTAGAGAGTGAGGGTAGAGAGAGACTTGGGGTAGAGAAAGAGAGAGATGGTAGAGCGAGAGAGTGAGAAGGGTAGAGAGAGAGAGGGTAGAGAGAGAGAGGGTAGAGAGAGAGAGAGAGAGGGGAGAGGGTAGAGAGAGAGAGAGAGTGGGTAGCGAGAGATGGTAGAGAGAGATGGCAGAGAGAGAGAGGGTAGAGAGAGGGTAGAGAGGGTAGAGAAATAGAGAGGGTAGAGAGATAGAGGGCAGAGAGAGATAGAGAGTGAAGGTAAAGAGAGAGAGAGAGAGTGTGGGTAGAGAGAGAGAGAGAGTAGAGAGGGTAGAGAGAGCGAGAGAGTAGAGAGGGTAGAGAGCGAGAGAGTAGAGAGGGTAGAGAGAGCTAGAGAGTAGAGAGGGCAGACATAAAAAGACATGGCTACCTAAAGAGGAGCGTGTATGTGGTCACTGCATGACAGGGGAGATAGAGACAGAGATGCACTTTCTCCTTTACTGTGATAAATATTCCTCACAAAGAGATTCATTATTCACAGAAATGACTACATATATTCCAAATTTTTACAAATTGAACCCAGAGGAAAAACTAAGAATACTCATGGGCGAAGGAGCAATGGCTCCTCTTGCAGCCAAAATATGTATTTTCCTGCCATAGCCTGAGGGACACTGAATAATAACATCTGCATAGTAAACAGTAACTTACTTATTATTATTATTACCATTATTACTATAATTATTAATGTTTATCATCCCAAATATGGGTGGTAATGGTAGTGATAACAGTTTAGTGATGGTAGTAGTAGTCGTAGTAATGATGATTGTAGTTGTAGTACTGATATAAAGAAGAAGATGACCGTTATTTAGTTATAAGTTAGTTATAGTTTCATTTTCCATAATTTGATTTTATATTTATTACATTTCTACTATTGACTGTTACCATTTTATTGTATTTATTTTTGTATTATTATTTACTACCATTTTATATTATTATTTGCTATCATTTATAATTTTGTTACAATGTATATTGTATACATTGTTGCTTTGGCAATATTGACACAATGTTTTTCATGCCAATAAAGCAGCTTGAATTTGAATTTGAATTTGAGAGAGGGTAGAGAGAGAGAGGGTAGAGAGAGAGAGAGAGAGGGGAGAGGGTAGAGAGAGAGAGAGGGTAGAGAGAGAGAGAGAGGGTAGAGAGACAGAGAGGGTAGAGAGAAAGAGAGAGGGTAGAGAGATGGTAGAGAAAGAGATGGTAGAGAGGGAGAGGGTAGAGAGAGAGGGTAGAGAGAGACTTGGAGTAGAGAAAGAGAGAGATGGTAGAGAGAGACTTGGGGTAGAGAGAGAGAGGGTAGAGAGAAAGAGAGAGGGTAGAGAGAAAGAGAGAGATTGAGGGTAGAGAGAAAGAGAGAGTGTGAGGGTAGAGAGAGAGTGAGGGTAGAGAGAGTGAGAGAGGGTAGAGAGAGTGTAGAGAGAGAGTGAGAGAGGGTAGAGAGAGAGAGGGTAGAGAGAGAGAGAGGGTAGAGAGAGAGAGAGGGGAGAGAGAGAGAGAGATAGCAGAGAGAGATAGAGAGTGAAGGTAAAGAGAGAGAGAGAGAGTGAGGGTAGAGAGAGAGAGAGTAGAGAGGGTAGAGAGAGCGAGAGAGTAGAGAGGGTAGAGAGAGCGAGAGAGTAGAGAGGGTAGAGAGAGCGAGAGAGTAGAGAGGGTAGAGAAAGAGAGAGGGTAGAGAGAGAGAGTAGAGAAAGAGAGAGGGTAGAGAGGGTAGAGAGAGGGTAGAGAAATAGAGAGGTAAGAGAGAGAGAGGGTAGAGAGAGAGAAAGAGAGAGAGAGTGAGGGTAGAGAGAGAGAGGGTAGAGAGAGGGTAGAGAGAGGGTAGAGAAATAGAGAGGGTAGAGAGAGGGTAGAGAGAGAGAGATGGCAGAGAGAGAGTGAGGGTAGAGAGAGAGAGAAAGAGAGAGAGGATAGAGAGAGGGTAGAGAGAGAGGGTAGAGAGAGAGAGGGTAGAGAGAGAGAGGGTAGAGAGAGGTTAGAGAGGGTAGAGAAAGAGAGAGGGTAGAGAGAGGGTAGAGAGAGAGAGGGTAGAGAGAGACAGGGTAGAGAGAGACAGGGTAGAGAGAGTATGTATTTTCCTGCCATAGCCTGAGGGACACTGAATAATAACATCTGCATAGTAAAGAGTAACTTACTTATTATTACTATTATTGTTATTACTATAATTATTAATGTTTACTGTAGACTGTTACCATTTTATTGTTATTATTTTTGTATTTAATTTTGTATTATTATTTACTACCATTTTATATTATTATTTGCTATCATTTATAATTTTGTTACAATGTATATTGTATACATTGTTGCTTTGGCAATATTGACACAATGTTTTTCATGCCAATAAAGCAGCTTGAATTTGAATTTGAATTTGAAAGAGAGATGGCAGAGAGAGAGAGAGTGAAGGTAAAGAGAGAGAGAGAGAGTGAGGGTAGAGAGAGAGAGGAGAGAGAGTGAGGTTAGAGAGAGAGTGAGGGTAGAGAGAGAGAGAAAGAGAGAGAGAGGGTAGAGAGAGAGAGAAGGTAGAGAGAGAGACTTGGGGTAGAGAGAGAGAGGGGAGAGAAAGAGCGAGAGAGGGTAGAGAGAGAGAGAGAGGGTAGAGAGAGAGAGAGAGGGTAGAGAGAGAGAGTAGAGCGAGAGAGTAGAGCGAGAGAGTAGAGCGAGAGAGTAGAGCGAGAGAGTAGAGAGAGAGTAGAGCGAGAGTGAGAGTAGAGAGAGAGTGAGGGTAGAGAGAGAGAGTGAGGGTAGAGAGAGCGAGTGAGGGTAGAGAGAGAGAGTGAGGGTAGAGAGAGAGAGTGAGGGTAGAGAGAGAGAGAGTGAGGGTAGAGAGAGAGTGAGGGTAGAGAGAGAGAGTGAGGGTAGAGAGAAAGTGAGGGTAGAGAGAGAGTGAGGGTAGAGAGAGAGAGAGAGAGGGTAGAGAGAGAGAGTGAGGGTAGAGAGATAGGGTAGAGAGAGAGAGTGAGGGTAGAGAGAGAGAGTGAGGGTAGAGAGAGAGTGAGGGTAGAGCGAGAGAGTGAGGGTAGAGCGAGAGAGGGTAGAGCGAGAGAGATGGTAGAGAGAGAGAGTGAGGGTAGAGAGAGAGAGTGAGGGTAGAGAGAGAGAGAGAGCGGGGAGAGAGAGAAGAGAGAGAGAGAGAGGGCAGAGAGAGAGGTTAGAGAGAGAAAGGGTAGAGAGAGAGAGGGTAGAGAGAGAGAGGGTAGAGAGAGAGTAGAGAGAGACAGGGTAGAGAGAGACAGGGTAGAGAAAGAGAGAGGGTAGAGAGAGAGGGTAGAGAGAGAGGGTAGAGAGAGAGAGGGGAGAGAGAGAGAGAGAGGGGGTAGAGAGAGAGGGTAGAGAGAGAGAGAGAGAGGGGAGAGGGTAGAGAGAGAGAGGGTAGAGAGAGAGAGAGAGAGAGGGTAGAGAGACAGAAGGGGTAGAGAGAAAGGGAGAGGGTAGAGTGAAAGAGAGAGTGTGAGGGTAGAGAGTGAGGGTAGAGAGAGACTTGGGGTAGAGAAAGAGAGAGATGGTAGAGAGGGAGAGGGTAGAGAGAGAGAGGGGAGAGAAAGAGCGAGAGAGGGTAGAGAGAGAGAGAGAGGGTAGAGAGAGAGAGAGAGGGTAGAGAGAGAGAGAGAGGGTAGAGAGAGAGTGTAGAGCGAGAGAGTAGAGCGAGAGAGTAGAGAGAGAGTAGAGCGAGAGTGAGAGTAGAGAGAGAGTGAGGGTAGAGAGAGAGTGAGGGTAGAGAGAGAGAGTGAGGGTAGAGAGAGCGAGTGAGGGTAGAGAGAGAGAGTGAGGGTAGAGAGAGAGAGTGAGGGTAGAGAGAGAGAGTGAGGGTAGAGAGAGAGAGTGAGGGTAGAGAGAAAGTGAGGGTAGAGAGAGAGTGAGGGTAGAGAGAGAGTGAGGGTAGAGAGAGAGAGAGAGGGTAGAGAGAGAGAGTGAGGGTAGAGAGAGAGGGTAGAGAGAGAGAGTGAGGGTAGAGAGAGAGAGTGAGGGTAGAGCGAGAGAGTGAGGGTAGAGCGAGAGAGTGAGGGTAGAGCGAGAGAGAGGGTAGAGCGAGAGAGATGGTAGAGAGAGAGAGTGAGGGTAGAGAGAGAGAGTGAGGGTAGAGAGAGAGAGTGAGGGTAGAGAGAGAGAGAGAGTGGGGAGAGAGAGAAGAGAGAGAGAGAGGGCAGAGAGAGAGAGGTTAGAGAGAGGGTAGAGAGAGAGGGTAGAGAGAGAGAGAGGGTAGAGAGAGAGAGGGTAGAGAGAGAGGGTAGAGAGAGAGTGGTAGAGAGAGTAGAGAGACAGGGTAGAGAGAGACAGGGTAGAGAAAGAGAGAGGGTAGAGAGAGAGGGTAGAGAGAGAGTAGAGAGAGAGGGTAGAGAGAGAGGGTAGAGAGAGAGGGTAGAGAGAGAGAGGGGAGAGAGAGAGGGGGTAGAGAGAGAGGGTAGAGAGAGAGAGAGAGAGGGGAGAGGGTAGAGAGAGAGAGAGGGTAGAGAGAGAGAGAGAGGGTAGAGAGACAGAAGGGGTAGAGAGAAAGGGAGAGGGTAGAGTGAAAGAGAGAGTGTGAGGGTAGAGAGTGAGGGTAGAGAGAGACTTGGGGTAGAGAAAGAGAGAGATGGTAGAGAGGGAGAGGGTAGAGAGAGAGAGGGTAGAGAGAGACTTGGAGTAGAGAAAGAGAGAGATGGTAGAGAGAGACTTGGGGTAGAGAGAGAGAGGGTAGAGAGAAAGAGAGAGGGTAGAGAGAAAGAGAGAGATTGAGGGTAGAGAGAACTAATACTACATATATTCCAAATTTTTACAAATTGAACCCAGAGGAAAAACTAAGAATACTCATGGGCGAAGGAGCAATGGCTCCTGTTGCAGCCAAATATGTATTTTCCTGCCATAGCCTGAGGGACACTGAATAATAACATCTGCATAGTAAACAGTAACTTACTTATTATTATTATTACTATTATTACTATAATTATTCATGTTTATCATCCCAAATATGGGTGGTAATGGTAGTGAGTAAGTTAGTTATAGTTTCATTTTCCATAATTTGATTTTATATTTATTACATTTCTACTATTGACTGTTACCATTTTATTGTATTTATTTTTGTATTTAATTTTGTATTATTATTTACTACCATTTTATATTATTATTTGCTATAATTTATAATTTTGTTACAATGTATATTGTATACATTGTTGCTTTGGCAATATTGACACAATGTTTTTCATGCCAATGAAGCAGCTTGAATTTGAATGAGAGAGAGAGCGAGAGAGAGAGAGAGAGAGAGAGAGAGAGAGAGAGTATAGAGAGAGTGAGGGTAGTGAGAGAGAGAGAGAGAGTAGAGAGAGATAGAGAGAGTGAGGGTAGTTAGAGAGAGAGAGAGAGAGAGAGAGAGAGAGAGAGAGAGGGTAGAGAGAGAGAGAGAGTATAGAGAGAGTGAGGGTAGTGAGAGAGAGAGAGAGAGTAGAGAGAGATAGAGAGAGTGAGGGTAGTTAGAGAGAGAGAGAGAGAGAGAGAGAGAGAGAGAGGGTAGAGAGAGAGAGAGAGAGAGAGAGAGAGAGAGAGAGAGAGAGAGAGAGAGAGGGGGTAGAGAGAGAGGGTAGAGAGAGAGAGAGAGAGGGGAGAGGGTAGAGAGAGAGAGGGTAGAGAGAGAGAGAGAGAGGGTAGAGAGACAGAAGGGGTAGAGAGAAAGGGAGAGGGTAGAGTGAAAGAGAGAGTGTGAGGGTAGAGAGTGAGGGTAGAGAGAGACTTGGGGTAGAGAAAGAGAGAGATGGTAGAGAGGGAGAGGGTAGAGAGAGAGAGGGGAGAGAAAGAGAGAGAGAGGGTAGAGAGAGAGAGTAGAGCGAGAGAGTAGAGCGAGAGAGTAGAGCGAGAGAGTTGAGAGAGAGTAGAGCGAGAGTGAGGGTAGAGAGAGCGAGTGAGGGTAGAGAGAGCGAGTGAGGGTAGAGAGAGAGAGTGAGGGTAGAGAGAGAGTGAGGGTAGAGAGAGAGTGAGGGTAGAGAGAAAGTGAGGGTAGAGAGAGAGTGAGGGTAGAGAGAGAGGGTCGAGAGAGAGAGTGAGGGTAGAGAGAGAGGGTAGAGAGAGAGAGTGAGGGTAGAGAGAGAGTGAGGGTAGAGAGAGAGTGAGGGTAGAGCGAGAGAGTGAGGGTAGAGAGAGAGAGTGAGGGTAGAGCGAGAGAGATGGTAGAGAGAGAGAGTGAGGGTAGAGAGAGAGAGTGAGGGTAGAGAGAGAGAGAGCGGGGAGAGAGAGAAGAGAGAGAGAGAGAGGGCAGAGAGAGAGAGGTTAGAGAGAAGGTAGAGAGAGGGTAGAGAAATAGAGAGGGTAAAGAGAGAGAGATGGCAGAGAGAGAGTGAGGGTAGAGAGAGAGAAAGAGAGAGAAGGTAGAGAGAGAGAGGGAAGAGAGAGAAAGGGTAGAGAGAGAGGGTAGAGAGAGAGAGGGTAGAGAGAGAGAGAGGGTAGAGAGAGAGAGGGTAGAGAGAGAGAGGGTAGAGAGAGAGAGGGTAGAGAGAGAGGGTAGAGAGAGAGAGGGTAGAGAGAGAGAGGTTAGAGAGAGAGTAGAGAGAGACAGGGTAGAGAGAGACAGGGTAGAGAAAGAGAGAGGGTAGAGAGAGAGGGTAGAGAGAGAGTAGAGAGAGAGGGTAGAGAGAGAGGGTAGAGAGAGAGGGTAGAGAGAGAGGGTAGAGAGAGAGGGGAGAGAGAGAGAGGGGGTAGAGAGAGAGGGTAGAGAGAGAGAGAGAGAGGGGAGAGGGTAGAGAGAGAGAGAGGGTAGAGAGACAGAAGGGGTAGAGAGAAAGGGAGAGGGTAGAGTGAAAGAGAGAGTGTGAGGGTAGAGAGTGAGGGTAGAGAGAGACTTGGGGTAGAGAAAGAGAGAGATGGTAGAGAGGGAGAGGGTAGAGAGAGAGAGGTTAGAGAGAGACTTGGAGTAGAGAAAGAGAGAGATGGTAGAGAGAGACTTGGGGTAGAGAGAGAGAGGGTAGAGAGAAAGAGAGAGGGTAGAGAGAAAGAGAGAGATTGAGGGTAGAGAGAACTAATACTACATATATTCCAAATTTTTACAAATTGAACCCAGAGGAAAAACTAAGAATACTCATGGGCGAAGGAGCAATGGCTCCTCTTGCAGCCAAATATGTATTTTCCTGCCATAGCCTGAGGGACACTGAATAATAACATCTGCATAGTAAACAGTAACTTACTTATTATTATTATTACTATTATTACTATAATTATTAATGTTTATCATCCCAAATATGGGTGGTAATGGTAGTGAGTAAGTTAGTTATAGTTTCATTTTCCATAATTTGATTTTATATTTATTACATTTCTACTATTGACTGTTACCATTTTATTGTATTTATTTTTGTATTTAATTTTGTATTATTATTTACTACCATTTTATATTATTATTTGCTATAATTTATAATTTTGTTACAATGTATATTGTATACATTGTTGCTTTGGCAATATTGACACAATATTTTTCATGCCAATAAAGCAGCTTGAATTTGAATGAGAGAGAGAGCGAGAGAGAGAGAGAGAGAGAGAGAGAGTATAGAGAGAGTGAGGGTAGTGAGAGAGCGAGAGAGAGTAGAGAGAGATAGAGAGAGTGAGGGTAGTTAGAGAGAGAGAGAGAGAGAGAGAGAGAGGGTAGAGAGAGAGAGAGAGAGAGAGAGAGAGAGAGAGAGAGAGAGAGAGAGAGAGAGAGAGAGAGAGAGAGAGAGAGAGAGAGAGAGAGAGAGAGAGAGAGAGAGAGAGTGAGAGAGAGAGAGAGAGAGAGTATAGAGAGAGTGAGGGTAGTGAGAGAGCGAGAGAGAGTAGAGAGAGATAGAGAGAGTGAGGGTAGTTAGAGAGAGAGAGAGAGAGAGAGAGAGAGGGTAGAGAGAGAGAGAGAGAGAGAGGGTAGAGAGAGAGAGAGAGAGAGAGAGAGAGAGAGAGAGAGAGAGAGAGAGAGAGAGAGAGAGAGAGAGAGAGAGAGAGAGAGAGAGAGAGAGAGAGAGAGACTTTTTTTTGACTTTTGGTCTTTCTTTATTGAAACATTCTCAATTCATTTAAAACTCACCCCCCACTCCTAAAATAAGAAATATATCCTGTACTGCATCCTCTACCACATGATACAAATCACCATACACAAAAACCCTCTCCTACAACCGTATATCCAAAACATCTTCCCCAGCAATACAGACAGCCCCCCCAACACACCATATCTCCTCAAACATCTCCACACATTTGATCATTTTATAGAACTCAAACTCAACCCTAAGGCGCGCAGAGACCATCCCATTAAACAGTAGTAAAGGGTCTGTTATCCCCCCACCTTTAACCCTGTTCCTCCTTGTTAGCCAAATAGCTAACTTTGCCTGAGCAAACAGAAAATTCAACAAAACACATTTTTCTTTCTCCTTACTCGAATACCTGTATCCCATTATAAACATCCCAACAGCAAAAACCACCCCCAACCTGTCACACAGACATTCCAACAGAGACATTAATGGCATTAACCTGGTGCACACAGAAAACACATGAATTACAGTTTCTTTCATTTGACAGAAAGGACACCCCTGCCCAATTCCCGGATCAACCCGTGCCAACCAGCTGTTAGTGGCCAGGGCTCCATGAAGAACCCTCCACTGGAGGTCCCCTGACCTCTTTGGTACTGGAGGTTTGTAGAGCGCCCCCCATCTAAAACCCACCATACTCTCCGCCCCACATACCCCCTGCCACTGATGTGCCTTCACTCCTGTTAGGCTTCTAATGCTCCTAACCTTAACGCAGAGGTTGTAGAGGGCTTTACCTCCCACCCCCTCAAACTCCCCCAGGCTCGGAGTGTTAAAATCTAACAAGTCCTCCAGACCCCCTTGCCAGTCTCCAGTCTCTGCCGTCACCTGCAGTGGCGGGAACATTGGTGGCCCCTCTCCCTTTGGCCTCTCAAACACCCCCCTTACCGGCTCAGACAGTGCCTCCTGGACCTCCTCCAGGAATCTCTCCAGCAGCCTAAGAGACGTTATTCCTGTTTGTTGCGCCAAGACCTCCGGTGTTTTCCACCCCTCCTCTCCCAGCAGTCTCAGGTCACCCAGCCTTTGTAAACCTCCTGCCATCAGTTGCCTCTGCAGGGTGGCCGACTGAACCGATCTCAAAGGGATGGCTGGGTTGTGGAAGATAGGCTCCTCCCACACCCACTGCCCAGGCTCCACACCCCCTTCTCGTGTGGGCCTTAGCAGCTGCCAGGCCCTCAGCACCGCAGAGTAAAACTCTGAGAGACCTGCTGTACTCAGCCTCTCCAGCTTCATGAGGAACAGCTGCCGGTCCAACCCTAATCCGCCAGCTCTCCTCAGCAGCGCGCATGCTGGTTCCCTCCAGCCAACATCAGTGTGGTACAGCAGTCTCTGCACCGCCTTTAGTCGGAAAGCAGCCATCCTGCTCTCCAGTTCCACCAAGCCCTGTCCTCCTTCGTGGACGGTCATGTACAAAACTGCTGCCTTCAGCCAGTGATGTCCCGACCAAAATAAGTCCACCAGCTTGCGTTGCAGGTCTGCAAGCAGACCGGCGGGGGGCTTGAGGACAGCCAGTTTATGCCACAAGGAAGATGCCACCAGGTTGTTGATTATCAGCACCCTCCCTCTACATGACACTTGGGACAGGAGCCACCTCCACCTGGCCAGTCTTGACACCACTGCCTGTGACAGCCCCTCCCAGTTCTTGCTGACCCACCTCTCCGAGCCCAGGTACACCCCAACACTTTAAGCCCTTCACAACCCCACTGCAAACCCCCTGGAAGCAGAGGAGGAGCCCTATCCCCCCATGCCCCACATAACAGAGCTTTGCTCTTTCCCCAGTTTACCTTAGCTGATGAAGCTCCCTCGTACACCTTCAGACTGGTCTCTAGTTCCTGCATATCTTGCCCATCCCTGACCATCACAGAAACATCATCTGCATATGCTGAGACTGCTATTCCTGTCACCACATCCATGCCTGTCCAGCACACTCCCCGCAGTCTCCTGCGTAGCAGTCCTAAAAAAGGCTCAATGGCTAGTGTGTCCTAAAAAAGGCTCAATGGCTAGTGTGTACAGCTGCCCAGATAGAGGGCATCCTTGTCTAATACCCCGTCTCACCCAGACTGGCCTACTGAGCCCCCCTCCCACCTTAACCATACATGACGCCCCAGCATACAACAGCTTCACACAGGTCACAAAACTCTTCCCAAACCCAAACACAGACATCACATTAAACAGATACTCATGATCCACTCTATCAAAAGCCTTCTCTTGATCTAAAGAGACCAGTCCAAAGTTCACATTAGAACTTCTCGACAAGTCCAACATGTCCCTAATCAAGAACAAGTTGTCCGTGATTGAGCGTCCCGGTACACAATATGTCTGGTCCTTGTGTATTATAGAGTCCAGTTGGGACTTCAGTCTGTTAGAGAGGACCTTGGCAAAAATCTTGTAGTCCGCACAGAGTAATGCCACAGGCCTCCAGTTCTTAAGTTCACACAAGTCCCCTTTTTTGGGCAGGAGAGTCAGAGCCGCCCGACGGCAGCTCATCGGCAACTCTCCTACCCTAACGCATTCACGCAACACGCAAAAGAAATCCTGTCCAATTGTTCCCCAGAATTTTTTGTAAAATTCCACTGGAAGTCCATCGACCCCAGGTGCACGACCGGGGGACATCTGGGTTACTGCCTCTGCCAGTTCATGTGACAACAGAGGAATGTCCATTTCATCCCTCTGTGCCCGAGAGAGCTTAGGGAGTCCTGCGAACAAGACCTGAGCACACATAGGATCACACATTTCTGCCCTATACAATTCAGTATAAAACTCCACAGTCCGCTCCCGCATCTCCCCCACCACAGAGGTCACCCGCCCATCAGACAGCCGTAGACAATGCATACCCTTGGCTTCACTGCTCTGTCTTTCCAAACCAAAGAAGAAGGAGCTGGGAGCATCCATCTCCTTGAGCATGGAGAACCTAGCTCTTACAAGTGCTCCCTTTGCTTTAACCTGGAAAAAACTGCCCAGGTCCCTACGTAATTCGGCTAAGTTAGCCTGGAGGCCTACATTGCCTTGCCCCACCATCTCTACCTCCATCTCACTAATACACCGCTCTAGTTCCCCCAATACTCTCCTAGCCTCTGAGGATGAGAGAGCAGTATACTGTTGACAGAAAAGCCGAATTTGCACTTTCCCCACATCCCACCATTGACTCAGAGACTCATACTCCTCTCTTCGCTGCCCCCATCTTTCCCAAAAAGTCTGGAAACCTGAGCAAAAAGTGGCATCTTGTAAGAGCTTTACATTGAACTTCCAATAAGATGCCTGCCGGGGCCCTGGTGAAATAGACAGCCGAGCCATGGTTATGTGGTGATCCGAAAACCCCACTGGGAGAATGGTAGCACCCAGCAGCCTATTGCTCTGATTCCTGGACATGTAAAAACGATCAAGTCGAGCTGCACTCACCCTAGCCCCAAAAACCTTCACCCACGTATACTGTCTTGTGTTTGGATGTTTAGTTCTCCAAACATCCACTAGGTCAAACTGATTAAAGATATCCCTTAACACTCCCACTGACACTGAATGAGGCTCTTCCCCATTTCTGTCTTTTGTAAAATCCATTGTACAGTTCCAGTCACCTCCGATCACCAGCGTCTCCTCAGGCTTGTGAGAGTTCCTGTCTAAGACTCCCAAATAGAACCCCTCTTTCTCTCCCTGTGTTAGGCGGATACACATTTATAAAGACAAAACACATGTTGTTAATTTCTGCTTTAACAACAAGCAACCTACCCCTACACACCTCCTTTGAAAAGCACATTTTTACAGCCAGACCCGGTGCAAAAAGGACTGCCACCCCTGCACTAAGATTTGTCCCATGGCTCAACACACTTGCCCCTTTCCACCAGAGCCCCCAATCAACTTCATTCACCACATCACTATGCGTCTCCTGCAGAAACAACACCTGTACTTTTTTTTGTTTTACATATTCACCCAACACACTCCTCTTTCCCGCATCTCTGGCGCCATTTATATTGAGCGAGCCTACCCAAAGAGTCTCCATAAGAAGTGGGAGAAAAGCCAGCAGAGAAATAGACCAATAGCAAAGCTCAAAAAGCCCCAGTGTCAGTAAGAAATTAAACATCTAAACAGTGTCTGAAGGTAAACCTTTACGCACTGTTGTGACCCACTTCCTCAACCTAAACCGTTTCCTGGGTGAGAGGACACCATGCCCCTCATTTCTCACAGCATGTTGTACTGATCTTACAAACTCTAGGATCAGGAAAAAAAGCCTCAAGATTAACTTTTTTCCCCTTAGTCTCATTCAGGAACCTTGTCAGTTCTCTCAACGTGTACTTAGACCCCTCGGGTTGACTGGCTGTCAGCTCCGGGCCAATTGAAGAGGAGTCTGAAAAAAATAACTCCTCATCCTCTTCCTCAGACTCACTTTCCTCCTCTTCTCTATCTCCCACCCTGACCACCTGCCCTTTCTCTCTAGTTAGGGCCTCACCCACAGCAACAGGCAACATTTCCATGGTGCCTTTGTCCACACCCTTTTTCTTTTTCCTCTTGACACCCTCCTCCTCCCCCCCTAATCTCTTACACTTCCCCACTATACTCTCCTCATCCACTATAATTACCTGACTAGACGCAGTATCATCTGCACCACCCTCCATAGCATGACTAGGGCCAGCCTCAGCTACACCACCCTCCATAGCATGACTAGGGCCAGCCTCAGCTACACCACTCTCCATAGCATGACTAGGCCCAGCATCATCTGCACCACCCTCCATAGCATGACTAGGGCCAGCCTCAGCTACACCACCCTCCATAGCATGACTCGGCCCAGCATTATCTGCACCACCCTCCATAGCATGACTCGGCCCAGCATCATCTGCACCACCCTCCATAGCATGTCTAGGCCCAGCCTCAGCTACCCCACCATCTCTAGCCTGACTAGACCCAGCCTCTGCTTCTCCACCATCTCTAGCCTGACTAGACCCAGCCTCCACTACCCTACCATCTCTAGCCTGACTAGACCCAGCCTCTGCTTCTCCACCATCTCTAGCCTGACTAGACCCAGCCTCCACTACCCTACCATCTCTAGCCTGACTAGGCCCAGCCTCATCTACACCACCATCTCTAGACTGACTAGGCCCAGACTCTGCTATCTGCATCTCCTTACCCCCTGCATTTTGACCTCGATTTCCCCCACCTGCCGTTGTACCCTCACCTTGTCTATGGCCTTTATGTGGGCACGCAAAACTCTTGTACTCTGTCCTCTTCCACCCTAACTTTGAAAAAAAAAAACTTTGGATACATGTAAATAAAAGAATCAAGAAAGTTAGTTAGGATAGAGCTTTCCACACCAAACACTCAAACTCCAAAAAACTCCCAGCATGCACCGAAAGAGAGAGAGAGAGAGAGAGAGAGAGAGAGAGAATATAGAGAGAGAGGGTAGAGAGAGAGTGAGGGTAGTGAGAGAGAGAGAGAGAGAGAGAGAGAGAGAGAGAGAATATAGAGAGAGAGAATATAGAGAGAGAGAATATAGAGAGAGAGAATATAGAGAGAGAGAATATAGAGAGAGTGAGGGTAGAGAGAGAGAATATAGAGAGAGTGAGGGTAGAGAGAGAGAGAGGGTAGAGAGAGGGTAGAGAGAGGGTAGAGAGAGTGAGTGAGGGTAGAGAGAGTCAGTGGGGTAGAGAGAGGGTAGAGAGAGAGAGTGAGGGTAGAGAGAATGAGAGAGAAGGTAGAGAGAGAGAGGGTAGAGAGAAAGAGAGCGATAGAGAGGGTAGAGAGAGAGAGAGAGGGAGGGTAGAGAGAGAGGGGGGTAGAGAAAGAGAGAGAGGGTAGAGAAAGAGAGAGAGGGTAGAGAGAGAGAGAGAAAAAGCTCTACCTCTCTATCCCACTCACTCTCTACCCCACTCACTCTCTACCTCTCTACCCCACTTACTCACTACCCCACTCACTTTCTACCCCAATCAATCTCTAAATCTCTACCCCACTAACTCTCAACCTCTCTACCTCTCTACTACATGAATACCTTTCTACCGCTCTACCTCTCTATCCCACTCACTCTCTACCTCTCTACCTCTCTACATCACTCACTCTCTACCTCTCTACCTCTCTAACCCACTAACTCACTCTCTACCTCTCTACCCCACTCACTCTCTACATCTCTACCCCACTAACTCTCAACCTCTCTACCTCTCTACACGACTACCTTTCTACCGCTCTACCTCTCTACCTCTTCAACACTTCTACCTCTCTACCCCACTAACTTTCTACCTCACTCACTCTCTACCTCTCTACCCCACTCACTCTCTACCTCTCTACCCCACTCACTCTCTAACTATCTACCCCACTCACTCTCTAACTCTCTACCCCACTAACTCTCTACCTATCTACCTCTCTACCCCACTACCGCTCTACCTTTCTACTCCACTAACTCTCTACCTCACTCTCTACCCCTCACTCTCTACCCCACTAACTCTCTACCTCTCTACCCCACTCACTCTCTACCTCACTCACTCTCTACCTCTCTACCCCACTCAGCATCTGCGTCTCTACCTCTGTATCTCTCTACCCCACTAGCTCTCCACCTCTCTACCCCACTACCTCTCTACCCCACTACCTCTCTACCCCACTAACTCTATACCCCACTAACTCTATACCCCACTCAGTCTCTAACTCACTACCTCTCAACCCTTCTACATCTCTACCTCTCTACCTACTACCTCTCTACCGCTCTACCCCACTAACTCTCTACCCCACTAACTCTCTACCCCACTCGCTCTCTACCTATCTACGCCACTAACTCTCTACCCTCTCTACCTCTCTACCCCACTCACTCTCTACCTCTCTACCCCACTCACTCTCTACCTCTCTTCCCCACTAACTCACTCACTCTCTACCCCACTAACTCTCTACCTCTGTACCTCTCTACCCCACTAACTCTCTACCTCTCTACCCCACTCACTCTCTACCTCTCTACCCCACTCACTCTCTACCTCTCTACCCCACTCACTCTCTACCTCACTCAGCATCTACATCTCTACCTCTCTACCTTTCTACTTCTCTACCTCTCTACCCAACTAACTCGCTACCTCTCTACCCCACTAACTCTCTGCCTCGCTACCCCACTAACTCTCTACCTTTCTACCTCACTAATTCTCTACCTCTCTACCCCACTACCTCACTACCCCACTCAGTCTCTACCTCTCTACCCCACTTCCTCTCTAACTCACTACCTCTCAACCCTTCTACCTCTGTACACAACTCTACCTCACTACGGCTCTACCCTACTAACTCTCTACCCCACTAACTCTCTACCCCACTAACTCTCTACCCCACTAACTCCCTACATCTCTAACCCTCTACCTTTCTACCCCACTAACTCTCTACCCCACTAACTCTATACCCCACTAACTCTATACCCCACTCAGTCTCTAACTCACTACCTCTCAACCCTTCTACCTCTCTACCTCTCTACCTACTACCTCTCTACCGCTCTACCCCACTAGCTCTCTACCCCACTCGCTCTCTACCTCTCTACCCCACTCACTCACTCTCTACCCCACTAACTCACTCTCTACCCCACTAACTCTACCTCTCTACCTCTCTACCCCACTCAATCTCTACCTCTCTACCCCACTCAATCTCTACCTCTCTACCCCACTCAATCTCTACCTCTCTACCCCACTCACTCTCTACCCCACTCACTCTCTACCTCTCTACCAAACTCAGCATCTACGTCTCTACCTCTGTATCTCTCTACCCCACTAGCTCTCTACCTCTCTTCCTCTCTACCCCACTAACTCTCTACCTCACTACCCCACTACCTCTCAACCCTTCTACCTCACTACCGCTCTACCTTTCTACCGCACTCACTCACTACCCCACTAACCCACTCACTCTCTACCCCAATAACTCACTCACTCTCTACCCCACTAACTCACTCACTCTCTACATCTCTACCCCACTAACTCTCTACCTCTCTAACCCACTCACTCTCTACCTCTCTACCCCACTCAATCTCTACCTCTCTACCCCACTCAATCTCTACCTCTCTACCCCACTCACTCTCTACCTCTCTACCCCACTCACTCTCTACCCCACTCACTCTCTACCTCTCTACCAAACTCAGCATCTACGTCTCTACCTCTGTATCTCTCTACCCCACTAGCTCTCTACCTCTCTTCCTCTCTACCCCACTACCTCTCTACCTCACTACCCCACTACCTCTCAACCCTTCTACCTCACTACCGCTCTACCTTCCTACCGCACTCACTCACTACCCCACTAACACACTCACTCTCTACCCCAATAACTCACTCACTCTCTACCCCACTAACTCACTCACTCTCTACACCTCTACCCCACTAACTCTCTACCTCTCTACCCCACTCACTCTCTACCTCACTCACTCTCTACCTCTCTACCCCACTCAGCATCTGCGTCTCTACCTCTGTATCTCTCTACCCCACTAGCTCTCCACCTCTCTACCCCACTACCTCTCTACCTGACTTCCTCTCTACCCCACTACCTCTCTACCCCACTAACTCTACACCCCACTCAGTCTCTAACTCACTACCTCTAAACCCTTCTACATCTCTACCTCTCTACCTACTACCTCTCTACCGCTCTACCCCACTAACTCTCTACCCCACTAACTCTCTACCCCACTCGCTCTCTACCTCTCTACGCCACTAACTCTCTACCCTCTCTACCTCTCTACCCCACTCACTCTCTACCTCTCTTCCCCACTAACTCACTCACTCTCTACCCCACTAACTCTCTACCTCTGTACCTCTCTACCCCACTAACTCTCTACCTCTCTACCCCACTCACTCTCTACCTCTCTACCCCACTCACTCTCTATCTCTCTACCCCACTCACTCTCTACCTCACTCAGCATCTACATCTCTACCTCTCTACCTTTCTACTTCTCTACCTCTCTACCCAACTAACTCGCTACCTCTCTACCCCACTAACTCTCTGCCTCGCTACCCCACTAACTCTCTACCTTTCTACCTCACTAATTCTCTTCCTCTCTACCCCACTACCTCTCTACCCCACTCAGTCTCTACCTCTCTACCCCACTTCCTCTCTAACTCACTACCTCTCAACCCTTCTACCTCTGTACACAACTCTACCTCACTACGGCTCTACCCTACTAACTCTCTACCCCACTAACTCTCTACCCCACTAACTCTCTACCCCACTAACTCCCTACATCTCTAACCCTCTACCTTTCTACCCCACTAACTCTCTACCCCACTAACTCTATACCCCACTAACTCTATACCCCACTAACTCTATACCCCAATAACTCTATACCCCACTCAGTCTCTAACTCACTACCTCTCAACCCTTCTACCTCTCTACCTCTCTACCTACTACCTCTCTACCGCTCAACCCCACTAGCTCTCTACCCCACTCGCTCTCTACCTCTCTACCCCACTCACTCACTCTCTACCCCACTAACTCACTCTCTACCCCACTAACTCTACCTCTCTACCTCTCTACCCCACTCAATCTCTACCTCTCTACCCCACTCAATCTCTACCTCTCTACCCCACTCACTCTCTACCTCTCTACCCCACTCACTCTCTACCCCACTCACTCTCTACCTCTCTACCAAACTCAGCATCTACGTCTCTACCTCTGTATCTCTCTACCCCACTAGCTCTCTACCTCTCTTCCTCTCTACCCCACTACCTCTCTACCTCACTACCCCACTACCTCTCAACCCTTCTACCTCACTACCGCTCTACCTTTCTACCGCACTCACTCACTACCCCACTAACCCACTCACTCTCTACCCCAATAACTCACTCACTCTCTACCCCACTAACTCACTCACTCTCTACATCTCTACCCCACTAACTCTCTACCTCTCTAACCCACTCATTCTCTACCTCACTCACTCTCTACCTCTCTACCCCACTCAATCTCTACCTCTCTACCCCACTCAATCTCTACCTCTCTACCCCACTCACTCTCTACCTCTCTACCCCACTCACTCTCTACCCCACTCACTCTCTACCTCTCTACCAAACTCAGCATCTACGTCTCTACCTCTGTATCTCTCTACCCCACTAGCTCTCCACCTCTCTACCCCACTACCTCTCTACCTGACTTCCTCTCTACCCCACTACCTCTCTACCCCACTAACTCTATACCCCACTCAGTCTCTAACTCACTACCTCTCAACCCTTCTACATCTCTACCTCTCTACCTACTACCTCTCTACCGCTCTACCCCACTAACTCTCTACCCCACTAACTCTCTACCCCACTCGCTCTCTACCTCTCTACGCCACTAACTCTCTACCCTCTCTACCTCTCTACCCCACTCACTCTCTACCTCTCTACCCCACTCACTCTCTACCTCTCTACCCCACTCACTCTCTACCTCTCTACCCCACTAACTCTCTACCTCTGTACCTCTCTACCCCACTAACTCTCTACCTCTCTACCCCACTCACTCTCTACCTCTCTACCCCACTCACTCTCTACCTCTCTACCCCACTCACTCTCTACCTCACTCAGCATCTACATCTCTACCTCTCTACCTTTCTACTTCTCTACCTCTCTACCCAACTAACTCGCTACCTCTCTACCCCACTAACTCTCTGCCTCGCTACCCCACTAACTCTCTACCTTTCTACCTCACTAATTCTCTACCTCTCTACCCCACTACCTCACTACCTCTCTACCCCACTCAGTCTCTACCTCTCTACCCCACTTCCTCTCTAACTCACTACCTCTCAACCCTTCTACCTCTGTACACAACTCTACCTCACTACGGCTCTACCCTACTAACTCTCTACCCCACTAACTCTCTACCCCACTAACTCTCTACCCCACTAACTCCCTACATCTCTAACCCTCTACCTTTCTACCCCACTAACTCTCTACCCCACTAACTCTATACCCCACTAACTCTATACCCCACTCAGTCTCTAACTCACTACCTCTCAACCCTTCTACCTCTCTACCTCTCTACCTACTACCTCTCTACCGCTCTACCCCACTAGCTCTCTACCCCACTCGCTCTCTACCTCTCTACCCCACTCACTCACTCTCTACCCCACTAACTCACTCTCTACCCCACTAACTCTACCTCTCTACCTCTCTACCCCACTCAATCTCTACCTCTCTACCCCACTCAATCTCTACCTCTCTACCCCACTCAATCTCTACCTCTCTACCCCACTCAATCTCTACCTCTCTACCCCACTCACTCTCTACCCCACTCACTCTCTACCTCTCTACCAAACTCAGCATCTACGTCTCTACCTCTGTATCTCTCTACCCCACTAGCTCTCTACCTCTCTTCCTCTCTACCCCACTACCTCTCAACCCTTCTACCTCACTACCGCTCTACCTTTCTACCGCACTCACTCACTACCCCACTAACCCACTCACTCTCTACCCCACTCACTCTCTACCTCTCTACCAAACTCAGCATCTACGTCTCTACCTCTGTATCTCTCTACCCCACTAGCTCTCTACCTCTCTTCCTCTCTACCCCACTACCTCTCTACCTCACTACCCCACTACCTCTCAACCCTTCTACCTCACTACCGCTCTACCTTTCTACCGCACTCACTCACTACCCCACTAACCCACTCACTCTCTACCCCAATAACTCACTCACTCTCTACCCCACTAACTCACTCACTCTCTACCCCACTAACTCACTCACTCTCTACATCTCTACCCCACTAACTCTCTACCTCTCTAACCCACTCACTCTCTACCTCTCTACCCCACTCAATCTCTACCTCTCTACCCCACTCAATCTCTACCTCTCTACCCCACTCACTCTCTACCTCTCTACCCCACTCACTCTCTACCCCACTCACTCTCTACCTCTCTACCAAACTCAGCATCTACGTCTCTACCTCTGTATCTCTCTACCCCACTAGCTCTCTACCTCTCTTCCTCTCTACCCCACTACCTCTCTACCTCACTACCCCACTACCTCTCAACCCTTCTACCTCACTACCGCTCTACCTTTCTACCGCACTCACTCACTACCCCACTAACACACTCACTCTCTACCCCAATAACTCACTCACTCTCTACCCCACTAACTCACTCACTCTCTACACCTCTACCCCACTAACTCTCTACCTCTCTACCCCACTCACTCTCTACCTCACTCACTCTCTACCTCTCTACCCCACTCAGCATCTGCGTCTCTACCTCTGTATCTCTCTACCCCACTAGCTCTCCACCTCTCTACCCCACTACCTCTCTACCTGACTTCCTCTCTACCCCACTACCTCTCTACCCCACTAACTCTATACCCCACTCAGTCTCTAACTCACTACCTCTAAACCCTTCTACATCTCTACCTCTCTACCTACTACCTCTCTACCGCTCTACCCCACTAACTCTCTACCCCACTAACTCTCTACCCCACTTGCTCTCTACCTCTCTACGCCACTAACTCTCTACCCTCTCTACCTCTCTACCCCACTCACTCTCTACCTCTCTTCCCCACTAACTCACTCACTCTCTACCCCACTAACTCTCTACCTCTGTACCTCTCTACCCCACTAACTCTCTACCTCTCTACCCCACTCACTCTCTACCTCTCTACCCCACTCACTCTCTATCTCTCTACCCCACTCACTCTCTACCTCACTCAGCATCTACATCTCTACATCTCTACCTTTCTACTTCTCTACCTCTCTACCCAACTAACTCGCTACCTCTCTACCCCACTAACTCTCTGCCTCGCTACCCCACTAACTCTCTACCTTTCTACCTCACTAATTCTCTTCCTCTCTACCCCACTACCTCACTACCTCTCTACCCCACTCAGTCTCTACCTCTCTACCCCACTTCCTCTCTAACTCACTACCTCTCAACCCTTCTACCTCTGTACACAACTCTACCTCACTACGGCTCTACCCTACTAACTCTCTACCCCACTAACTCTCTACCCCACTAACTCTCTACCCCACTAACTCCCTACATCTCTAACCCTCTACCTTTCTACCCCACTAACTCTATACCCCACTAACTCTATACCCCAATAACTCTATACCCCAATAACTCTATACCCCACTCAGTCTCTAACTCACTACCTCTCAACCCTTCTACCTCTCTACCTCTCTACCTACTACCTCTCTACCGCTCTACCCCACTAGCTCTCTACCCCACTCGCTCTCTACCTCTCTACCCCACTCACTCACTCTCTACCCCACTAACTCACTCTCTACCCCACTAACTCTACCTCTCTACCTCTCTACCCCACTCAATCTCTACCTCTCTACCCCACTCAATCTCTACCTCTCTACCCCACTCACTCTCTACCTCTCTACCCCACTCACTCTCTACCTCACTCACTCTCTACCTCTCTACCCCACTCAATCTCTACCTCTCTACCCCACTCACTCTCTACCTCTCTACCCCACTCACTCTCTACCTCTCTACCCCACTCACTCTCTACCCCACTCACTCTCTACCTCTCTACCAAACTCAGCATCTACGTCTCTACCTCTGTATCTCTCTACCCCACTAGCTCTCTACCTCTCTTCCTCTCTACCCCACTACCTCTCTACCTCACTACCCCACTACCTCTCAACCCTTCTACCTCACTACCGCTCTACCTTTCTACCGCACTCACTCACTACCCCACTAACCCACTGACTCTCTACCCCAATAACTCACTCACTCTCTACCCCACTAACTCACTCACTCTCTACATCTCTACCCCACTAACTCTCTACCTCTCTAACCCACTCACTCTCTACCTCACTCACTCTCTACCTCTCTACCCCACTCAGCATCTGCGTCTCTACCTCTGTATCTCTCTACCCCACTAGCTCTCCACCTCTCTACCCCACTACCTCTCTACCTGACTTCCTCTCTACCCCACTACCTCTCTACCCCACTAACTCTATACCCCACTCAGTCTCTAACTCACTACCTCTCAACCCTTCTACATCTCTACCTCTCTACCTACTACCTCTCTACCGCTCTACCCCACTAACTCTCTACCCCACTAACTCTCTACCCCACTCGCTCTCTACCTCTCTACGCCACTAACTCTCTACCCTCTCTACCTCTCTACCCCACTCACTCTCTACCTCTCTACCCCACTCACTCTCTACCTCTCTTCCCCACTAACTCACTCACTCTCTACCCCACTAACTCTCTACCTCTGTACCTCTCTACCCCACTAACTCTCTACCTCTCTACCCCACTACCTCTCTACCCCACTAACTCTATACCCCACTCAGTCTCTAACTCACTACCTCTAAACCCTTCTACATCTCTACCTCTCTACCTACTACCTCTCTACCGCTCTACCCCACTAACTCTCTACCCCACTAACTCTCTACCCCACTCGCTCTCTACCTCTCTACGCCACTAACTCTCTACCCTCTCTACCTCTCTACCCAACTCACTCTCTACCTCTCTTCCCCACTAACTCACTCACTCTCTACCCCACTAACTCTCTACCTCTGTACCTCTCTACCCCACTAACTCTCTACCTCTCTACCCCACTCACTCTCTACCTCTCTACCCCACTCACTCTCTATCTCTCTACCCCACTCACTCTCTACCTCACTCAGCATCTACATCTCTACCTCTCTACCTTTCTACTTCTCTACCTCTCTACCCAACTAACTCGCTACCTCTCTACCCCACTAACTCTCTGCCTCGCTACCCCACTAACTCTCTACCTTTCTACCTCACTAATTCTCTTCCTCTCTACCCCACTACCTCACTACCTCTCTACCCCACTCAGTCTCTACCTCTCTACCCCACTTCCTCTCTAACTCACTACCTCTCAACCCTTCTACCTCTGTACACAACTCTACCTCACTACGGCTCTACCCTACTCACTCTCTACCCCACTAACTCTCTACCCCACTAACTCCCTACATCTCTAACCCTCTACCTTTCTACCCCACTAACTCTCTACCCCACTAACTCTATACCCCACTAACTCTATACCCCAATAACTCTATACCCCACTCAGTCTCTAACTCACTACCTCTCAACCCTTCTACCTCTCTACCTCTCTACCTACTACCTCTCTACCGCTCTACCCCACTAGCTCTCTACCCCACTCGCTCTCTACCTCTCTACCCCACTCACTCACTCTCTACCCCACTAACTCACTCTCTACCCCACTAACTCTACCTCTCTACCTCTCTACCCCACTCAATCTCTACCTCTCTACCCCACTCAATCTCTACCTCTCTACCCCACTCACTCTCTACCTCTCTACCCCACTCACTCTCTACCCCACTCACTCTCTACCTCTCTACCAAACTCAGCATCTACGTCTCTACCTCTGTATCTCTCTACCCCACTAGCTCTCTACCTCTCTTCCTCTCTACCCTACTACCTCTCTACCTCACTACCCCACTACCTCTCAACCCTTCTACCTCACTACCGCTCTACCTTTCTACCGCACTCACTCACTACCCCACTAACCCACTCACTCTCTACCCCAATAACTCACTCACTCTCTACCCCACTAACTCACTCACTCTCTACATCTCTACCCCACTAACTCTCTACCTCTCTAACCCACTCATTCTCTACCTCACTCACTCTCTACCTCTCTACCCCACTCAATCTCTACCTCTCTACCCCACTCACTCTCTACCTCTCTACCCCACTCACTCTCTACCTCTCTACCCCACTCACTCTCTACCCCACTCACTCTCTACCTCTCTACCAAACTCAGCATCTACGTCTCTACCTCTGTATCTCTCTACCCCACTAGCTCTCTACCTCTCTTCCTCTCTACCCCACTACCTCTCTACCTCACTACCCCGCTACCTCTCAACCCTTCTACCTCACTACCGCTCTACCTTTCTACCGCACTCACTCACTACCCCACTAACCCACTGACTCTCTACCCCAATAACTCACTCACTCTCTACCCCACTAACTCACTCACTCTCTACATCTCTACCCCACTAACTCTCTACCTCTCTAACCCACTCACTCTCTACCTCACTCACTCTCTACCTCTCTACCCCACTCAGCATCTGCGTCTCTACCTCTGTATCTCTCTACCCCACTAGCTCTCCACCTCTCTACCCCACTACCTCTCTACCTGACTTCCTCTCTACCCCACTACCTCTCTACCCCACTAACTCTATACCCCACTCAGTCTCTAACTCACTACCTCTCAACCCTTCTACATCTCTACCTCTCTACCTACTACCTCTCTACCGCTCTACCCCACTAACTCTCTACCCCACTCGCTCTCTACCTCTCTACGCCACTAACTCTCTACCCTCTCTACCTCTCTACCCCACTCACTCTCTACCTCTCTTCCCCACTCACTCTCTACCTCTCTTCCCCACTAACTCACTCACTCTCTAACCCACTAACTCTCTACCTCTGTACCTCTCTACCCCACTAACTCTCTACCTCTCTACCCCACTCACTCTCTACCTCTCTACCCCACTCACTCTCTACCTCTCTACCCCACTCACTCTCTACCTCACTCAGCATCTACATCTCTACCTCTCTACCTTTCTACTTCTCTACCTCTCTACCCAACTAACTCGCTACCTCTCTACCCCACTAACTCTCTGCCTCGCTACCCCACTAACTCTCTACCTTTCTACCTCACTAATTCTCTACCTCTCTACCCCACTACCTCACTACCTCTCTACCCCACTCAGTCTCTACCTCTCTACCCCACTTCCTCTCTAACTCACTACCTCTCAACCCTTCTACCTCTGTACACAACTCTACCTCACTACGGCTCTACCCTACTAACTCTCTACCCCACTAACTCTCTACCCCACTAACTCTCTACCCCACTAACTCCCTACATCTCTAACCCTCTACCTTTCTACCCCACTAACTCTCTACCCCACTAACTCTATACCCCACTAACTCTATACCCCACTCAGTCTCTAACTCACTACCTCTCAACCCTTCTACCTCTCTACCTCTCTACCTCTCTACCTACTACCTCTCTACCCCACTAGCTCTCTACCCCACTCGCTCTCTACCTCTCTACCCCACTCACTCACTCTCTACCCCACTAACTCACTCTCTACCCCACTAACTCTACCTCTCTACCTCTCTACCCCACTCAATCTCTACCTCTCTACCCCACTCAATCTCTACCTCTCTACCCCACTCAATCTCTACCTCTCTACCCCACTCAATCTCTACCTCTCTACCCCACTCACTCTCTACCCCACTCACTCTCTACCTCTCTACCAAACTCAGCATCTACGTCTCTACCTCTGTATCTCTCTACCCCACTAGCTCTCTACCTCTCTTCCTCTCTACCCCACTACCTCTCTACCTCACTACCCCACTACCTCTCAACCCTTCTACCTCACTACCGCTCTACCTTTCTACCGCACTCACTCACTACCCCACTAACCCACTCACTCTCTACCCCAATAACTCACTCACTCTCTACCCCACTAACTCACTCACTCTCTACATCTCTACCCCACTAACTCTCTACCTCTCTAACCCACTCACTCTCTACCTCTCTACCCCACTCAATCTCTACCTCTCTACCCCACTCAATCTCTACCTCTCTACCCCACTCAATCTCTACCTCTCTACCCCACTCACTCTCTACCCCACTCACTCTCTACCTCTCTACCAAACTCAGCATCTACGTCTCTACCTCTGTATCTCTCTACCCCACTAGCTCTCTACCTCTCTTCCTCTCTACCCCACTACCTCTCTACCTCACTACCCCACTACCTCTCAACCCTTCTACCTCACTACCGCTCTACCTTTCTACCGCACTCACTCACTACCCCACTAACCCACTCACTCTCTACCCCAATAACTCACTCACTCTCTACCCCACTAACTCACTCACTCTCTACACCTCTACCCCACTAACTCTCTACCTCTCTACCCCACTCACTCTCTACCTCACTCACTCTCTACCTCTCTACCCCACTCAGCATCTGCGTCTCTACCTCTGTATCTCTCTACCCCACTAGCTCTCCACCTCTATACCCCACTAACTCTATACCCCAATAACTCTATACCCCACTCAGTCTCTAACTCACTACCTCTCAACCCTTCTACCTCTCTACCTCTCTACCTACTACCTCTCTACCGCTCTACCCCACTAGCTCTCTACCCCACTCGCTCTCTACCTCTCTACCCCACTCACTCACTCTCTACCCCACTAACTCACTCTCTACCCCACTAACTCTACCTCTCTACCTCTCTACCCCACTCAATCTCTACCTCTCTACCCCACTCACTCTCTACCTCTCTACCCCACTCACTCTCTACCTCTCTACCCCACTCACTCTCTTCCCCACTCACTCTCTACCTCTCTACCAAACTCAGCATCTACGTCTCTACCTCTGTATCTCTCTACCCCACTAGCTCTCTACCTCTCTTCCTCTCTACCCCACTACCTCTCTACCTCACTACCCCACTACCTCTCAACCCTTCTACCTCACTACCGCTCTACCTTTCTACCGCACTCACTCACTACCCCACTAACCCACTCACTCTCTACCCCAATAACTCACTCACTCTCTACCCCACTAACTCACTCACTCTCTACATCTCTACCCCACTAACTCTCTACCTCTCTAACCCACTCATTCTCTACCTCACTCACTCTCTACCTCTCTACCCCACTCAATCTCTACCTCTCTACCCCACTCAATCTCTACCTCTCTACCCCACTCACTCTCTACCTCTCTACCCCACTCACTCTCTACCCCACTCACTCTCTACCTCTCTACCAAACTCAGCATCTACGTCTCTACCTCTGTATCTCTCTACCCCACTAGCTCTCTACCTCTCTTCCTCTCTACCCCACTACCTCTCTACCTCACTACCCCACTACCTCTCAACCCTTCTACCTCACTACCGCTCTACCTTTCTACCGCACTCACTCACGACCCCACTAACCCACTGACTCTCTACCCCAATAACTCACTCACTCTCTACCCCACTAACTCACTCACTCTCTACATCTCTACCCCACTAACTCTCTACCTCTCTACCCCACTCACTCTCTACCTCTCTACCCCACTCACTCTCTACCTCACTCACTCTCTACCTCTCTACCCCACTCAGCATCTGCGTCTACCTCTGTATCTCTCTACCCCACTAGCTCTCCACCTCTCTACCCCACTAGCTCTCTACCTGACTTCCTCTCTACCCCACTACCTCTCTACCCCACTAACTCTATACCCCACTCAGTCTCTAACTCACTACCTCTAAACCCTTCTACATCTCTACCTCTCTACCTACTACCTCTCTACCGCTCTACCCCACTAACTCTCTACCCCACTAACTCTCTACCTCTCTACGCCACTAACTCTCTACCCTCTCTACCTCTCTACCCCACTCACTCTCTACCTCTCTACCCCACTCACTCTCTACCTCTCTTCCCCACTAACTCACTCACTCTCTACCCCACTAACTCTCTACCTCTGTACCTCTCTACCCCACTAACTCTCTACCTCTCTACCCCACTCACTCTCTACCTCTCTACCCCACTCACTCTCTACCTCACTAGGCATCTACATCTCTACCTCTCTACCTTTCTACTTCTCTACCTCTCTACCCAACTAACTCGCTACCTCTCTACCCCACTAACTCTCTGCCTCGCTACCCCACTAACTCTCTACCTTTCTACCTCACTAATTCTCTACCTCTCTACCCCACTAGCTCACTACCTCTCTACCCCACTCAGTCTCTACCTCTCTACCCCACTTCCTCTCTAACTCACTACCTCTCAACCCTTCTACCTCTGTACACAACTCTACCTCACTACGGCTCTACCCTACTAACTCTCTACCCCACTAACTCTCTACCCCACTAACTCCCTACATCTCTAACCCTCTACCTTTCTACCCCATTAACTCTCTACCCCACTAACTCTATACCCCACTAACTCTATACCCCACTCAGTCTCTAACTCACTACCTCTCAACCCTTCTACCTCTCTACCTCTCTACCTACTACCTCTCTACCGCTCTACCCCACTAGCTCTCTACCCCACTCGCTCTCTACCTCTCTACCCCACTCACTCACTCTCTACCCCGCTAACTCACTCTCTACCCCACTAACTCTACCTCTCTACCTCTCTACCCCACTCAATCTCTACCTCTCTACCCCACTCAATCTCTACCTCTCTACCCCACTCACTCTCTACCCCACTCACTCTCTACCTCTCTACCAAACTCAGCATCTACGTCTCTACCTCTGTATCTCTCTACCCCACTAGCTCTCTACCTCTCTTCCTCTCTACCCCACTACCTCTCTACCTCACTACCCCACTACCTCTCAACCCTTCTACCTCACTACCGCTCTACCTTTCTACCGCACTCACTCACTACCCCACTAACCCACTCACTCTCTACCCCAATAACTCACTCACTCTCTACCCCACTAACTCACTCACTCTCTACATCTCTACCCCACTAACTCTCTACCTCTCTAACCCACTCACTCTCTACCTCACTCACTCTCTACCTCTCTACCCCACTCAGCATCTGCGTCTCTACCTCTGTATCTCTCTACCCCACTAGCTCTCCACCTCTCTACCCCACTACCTCTCTACCTGACTTCCTCTCTACCCCACTAACTCTATACCCCACTAACTCTATACCCCACTCAGTCTCTAACTCACTACCTCTCAACCCTTCTACCTCTCTACCTCTCTACTTACTACCTCTCTACCGCTCTACCCCACTAGCTCTCTACCCCACTCGCTCTCTACCTCTCTACCCCACTCACTCACTCTCTACCCCACTAACTCACTCTCTACCCCACTAACTCTACCTCTCTACCTCTCTACCCCACTCAATCTCTACCTCTCTACCCCACTCAATCTCTACCTCTCTACCCCACTCACTCTCTACCCCACTCACTCTCTACCTCTCTACCAAACTCAGCATCTACGTCTCTACCTCTGTATCTCTCTACCCCACTAGCTCTCTACCTCTCTTCCTCTCTACCCCACTACCTCTCTACCTCACTACCCCACTACCTCTCAACCCTTCTACCTCACTACCGCTCTACCTTTCTACCGCACTCACTCACTACCCCACTAACCCACTCACTCTCTACCCCAATAACTCACTCACTCTCTACCCCACTAACTCACTCACTCTCTACATCTCTACCCCACTAACTCTCTACCTCTCTAACCCACTCACTCTCTACCTCACTCACTCTCTACCTCTCTACCCCACTCAGCATCTGCGACTCTACCTCTGTATCTCTCTACCCCACTAGCTCTCCACCTCTCTACCCCACTACCTCTCTACCTGACTTCCTCTCTACCCCACTACCTCTCTACCCCACTAACTCTATACCCCACTCAGTCTCTAACTCACTACCTCTAAACCCTTCTACATCTCTACCTCTCTACCTACTACCTCTCTACCGCTCTACCCCACTAACTCTCTACCCCACTAACTCTCTACCCCACTCGCTCTCTACCTCTCTACGCCACTAACTCTCTACCCTCTCTACCTCTCACTCTCTACCTCTCTAACCCACTCACTCTCTACCTCTCTACCCCACTCACTCTCTACCTCTCTACCCCACTCTCTCTCTACCTCTGTACCTCTCTACCCCACTAACTCTCTACCCCACTCACTCACTACCCCACTAACTCTAGCTCTCTACCTCTCTACCTCTCTACCCCACTCACTCACTCACTCTCTACCCCACTAACTCTCTACCTCTCTACCCCACTCACTCTCTACCTCTCTACCCCACTCACTCTCTACCTCTCTACCCCACTCACTCTCTACCTCACTCAGCATCTACATCTCTACCTCTCTACCTTTCTACTTCTCTACCTCTCTAACCAACTAACTCGCTACCTCTCTACCCCACTAACTCTCTGCCTCGCTACCCCACTAACTCTCTACCTTTCTACCTCACTAATTCTCTACCTCTCTACCCCACTAACTCTCTACCTCTCTAACCCACTCATTCTCTACCTCACTCACTCTCTACCTCTCTACCCCACTCAATCTCTACCTCTCTACCCCACTCAATCTCTACCTCTCTACCCCACTCACTCTCTACCTCTCTACCCCACTCACTCTCTACCCCACTCACTCTCTACCTCTCTACCAAACTCAGCATCTACGTCTCTACCTCTGTATCTCTCTACCCCACTAGCTCTCTACCTCTCTTCCTCTCTACCCCACTACCTCTCTACCTCACTACCCCACTACCTCTCAACCCTTCTACCTCACTACCGCTCTACCTTTCTACCGCACTAACTCACTACCCCACTAACCCACTGACTCTCTACCCCAATAACTCACTCACTCTCTACCCCACTAACTCACTCACTCTCTACATCTCTACCCCACTAACTCTCTACCTCTCTAACCCACTCACTCTCTACCTCTCTACCCCACTCAGCATCTGCGTCTCTACCTCTGTATCTCTCTACCCCACTAGCTCTCCACCTCTCTACCCCACTACCTCTCTACCTGACTTCCTCTCTACCCCACTACCTCTCTACCCCACTAACTCTATACCCCACTCAGTCTCTAACTCACTACCTCTCAACCCTTCTACATCTCTACCTCTCTACCTACTACCTCTCTACCGCTCTACCCCACTAACTCTCTACCCCACTAACTCTCTACCCCACTCGCTCTCTACCTCTCTACGCCACTAACTCTCTACCCTCTCTACCTCTCTACCCCACTCACTCTCTACCTCTCTACCCCACTCACTCTCTACCTCTCTTCCCCACTAACTCACTCACTCTCTACCCCACTAACTCTCTACCTCTGTACCTCTCTACCCCACTAACTCTCTACCTCTCTACCCCACTCACTCTCTACCTCTCTACCCCACTCACTCTCTACCTCTCTACCCCACTCACTCTCTACCTCACTCAGCATCTACATCTCTACCTCTCTACCTTTCTACTTCTCTACCTCTCTACCCAACTAACTCGCTACCTCTCTACCCCACTAACTCTCTGCCTCGCTACCCCACTAACTCTCTACCTTTCTACCTCAATAATTCTCTACCTCTCTACCCCACTACCTCACTACCTCTCTACCCCACTCAGTCTCTACCTCTCTACCCCACTTCCTCTCTAACTCACTACCTCTCAACCCTTCTACCTCTGTACACAACTCTACCTCACTACGGCTCTACCCTACTAACTCTCTACCCCACTAACTCTCTACCCCACTAACTCTCTACCCCACTAACTCCCTACATCTCTAACCCTCTACCTTTCTACCCCACTAACTCTCTACCCCACTAACTCTATACCCCACTAACTCTATACCCCACTCAGTCTCTAACTCACTACCTCTCAACCCTTCTACCTCTCTACCTCTCTACCTACTACCTCTCTACCGCTCTACCCCACTAGCTCTCTACCCCACTCGCTCTCTACCTCTCTACCCCACTCACTCACTCTCTACCCCACTAACTCACTCTCTACCCCACTAACTCTACCTCTCTACCTCTCTACCCCACTCAATCTCTACCTCTCTACCCCACTCAATCTCTACCTCTCTACCCCACTCACTCTCTACCTCTCTACCCCACTCACTCTCTACCCCACTCACTCTCTACCTCTCTACCAAACTCAGCATCTACGTCTCTACCTCTGTATCTCTCTACCCCACTAGCTCTCTACCTCTCTTCCTCTCTACCCCACTACCTCTCTACCTCACTACCCCACTACCTCTCAACCCTTCTACCTCACTACCGCTCTACCTTTCTACCGCACTCACTCACTACCCCACTAACCCACTGACTCTCTACCCCAATAACTCACTCACTCTCTACCCCACTAACTCACTCACTCTCTACATCTCTACCCCACTAACTCTCTACCTCTCTACCCCACTCACTCTCTACCTCTCTACCCCACTCACTCTCTACCTCACTCACTCTCTACCTCTCTACCCCACTCAGCATCTGCGTCTACCTCTGTATCTCTCTACCCCACTAGCTCTCCACCTCTCTACCCCACTACCTCTCTACCTGACTTCCTCTCTACCCCACTACCTCTCTACCCCACTAACTCTATACCCCACTCAGTCTCTAACTCACTACCTCTAAACCCTTCTACATCTCTACCTCTCTACCTACTACCTCTCTACCGCTCTACCCCACTAACTCTCTACCCCACTAACTCTCTACCCCACTCGCTCTCTACCTCTCTACGCCACTCACTCTCTACCTCTCTTCCCCACTAACTCACTCACTCTCTACCCCACTAACTCTCTACCTCTGTACCTCTCTACCCCACTAACTCTCTACCTCTCTACCCCACTCACTCTCTACCTCTCTACCCCACTCACTCTCTACCTCTCTACCCCACTCACTCTCTACCTCACTAGGCATCTACATCTCTACCTCTCTACCTTTCTACTTCTCTACCTCTCTACCCAACTAACTCGCTACCTCTCTACCCCACTAACTCTCTGCCTCGCTACCCCACTAACTCTCTACCTTTCTACCTCACTAATTCTCTACCTCTCTACCCCACTACCTCACTACCTCTCTACCCCACTCAGTCTCTACCTCTCTACCCCACTTCCTCTCTAACTCACTACCTCTCAACCCTTCTACCTCTGTACACAACTCTACCTCACTACGGCTCTACCCTACTAACTCTCTACCCCACTAACTCTCTACCCCACTAACTCCCTACATCTCTAACCCTCTACCTTTCTACCCCACTAACTCTCTACCCCACTAACTCTATACCCCACTAACTCTATACCCCACTCAGTCTCTAACTCACTACCTCTCAACCCTTCTACCTCTCTACCTCTCTACCTACTACCTCTCTACCGCTCTACCCCACTAGCTCTCTACCCCACTCGCTCTCTACCTCTCTACCCCACTCACTCACTCTCTACCCCACTAACTCACTCTCTACCCCACTAACTCTACCTCTCTACCTCTCTACCCCACTCAATCTCTACCTCTCTACCCCACTCAATCTCTACCTCTCTACCCCACTCACTCTCTACCCCACTCACTCTCTACCTCTCTACCAAACTCAGCATCTACGTCTCTACCTCTGTATCTCTCTACCCCACTAGCTCTCTACCTCTCTTCCTCTCTACCCCACTACCTCTCTACCTCACTACCCCACTACCTCTCAACCCTTCTACCTCACTACCGCTCTACCTTTCTACCGCACTCACTCACTACCCCACTAACCCACTCACTCTCTACCCCAATAACTCACTCACTCTCTACCCCACTAACTCACTCACTCTCTACATCTCTACCCCACTAACTCTCTACCTCTCTAACCCACTCACTCTCTACCTCTCTACCCCACTCACTCTCTACCTCTGTACCTCTCACTCTCTACCTCTCTACCCCACTCACTCTCTACCTCTCTACCCCACTCACTCTCTACCTCTCTACCCCACTCACTCTCTACCTCTGTACCTCTCTACCCCACTAACTCTCTACCTCTCTACCCCACTCACTCACTACCCCACTAACTCTAGCTCTCTACCTCTCTACCTCTCTACCCCACTCACTCACTCACTCTCTACCCCACTAACTTTCTACCTCTCTACCCCACTCACTCTCTACCTCTCTACCCCACTCACTCTCTACCTCTCTACCCCACTCACTCTCTACCTCACTCAGCATCTACATCTCTACCTCTCTACCTTTCTACTTCTCTACCTCTCTAACCAACTAACTCGCTACCTCTCTACCCCACTAACTCTCTGCCTCGCTACCCCACTAACTCTCTACCTTTCTACCCCACTACCTCACTACCTCTCTACCCCACTCAGTCTCTACCTCTCTACCCCACTTCCTCTCTAACTCACTACCTCTCAACCCTTCTACCTCTGTACACAACTCTACCTAACTACGGCTCTACCCTACTGACTCTCTACCCCACTACCTCTCTACCCCACTAACCCACTAACTCTCCCCCTCTCTACCCCACTAACTCTACCCCACTCACTCTCTACCCATCTACCTCTCTACCCCACTACCGCTCTACCTTTCTACTCCACTAACTCTACCCCACTACCTCTCAACCCTTCTACCTCTCTACCCCACTAACTCTACCCCACTAACTCTCTACCTCTCTACCCCACTCACTCTCTACCTCACTCAGCATCTACGTCTCTACCTCTCTACCCTACTAACTCTCTACCTCACTAACTCTCTACCTCACTAACTCTCTACCTCACTAACTCTCTACCCCACTAATTCTCTACCTCTCTACCCCACTCACTCTCTACCTCTCTTCCTCACTCACTCTCTACCCCACTCACTCTCTACCTATCTACCTCTCTACCCCACTACCGCTCTACCTTTCTACTCCACTAACTCTCTACCCCGACTCAGTCTCTACCTCTTTACCCCACTACCTCTCAACCCTTCTACCTCTCTACCCCACTAACTCTCTACCTCTCTACCCCACTCACTCTCTCCCCCTCTACCCCACTCACTCTCTCCCCCTCTACCCCACTACCTCTCTACCTCTCTACCTCACTACCTCTCTACCCCACTACCTCTCTACCCCACTACCCCACTACCTCTCTACCCCACTCAGTCTCTACCTCTTTACCCCACTAACTCTCTACCTCTCTACCCCACTCACTCTCTACCTCACTCAGCATCTACGTCTCTACCTCTCTACCCTACTAACTCTCTACCTCACTAACTCTCTACCTCACTAACTCTCTACCTCACTAACTCTCTACCCCACTAACTCTCTACCCCACTAACTCTCTACCTCTACCTCCCTACATCTCTAACCCTCTACCTCTCTAACCCACTAACTCTCCACCTCTCTACCCCACTCACTCTCTACCTATCTACCTCTCTACCCCACTCACTCTCTACCTCTCTACCCCACTCACTCTCTACCTCTCTACCTCACTCACTCTCTACCCCACTCACTCTCTACCTATCTACCTCTCTACCGCTCTACCTTTCTACTCCACTCAATCTCTCCCCCTCTACCCCACTACCTCTCTACCTCACTACCTCTCTACCCCACTACCTCTCTACCCCACTACCCCACTAACTCTCTACCTCTCTACCCCTCTCACTCTCTCCCCCTCTACCCCACTCACTCTCTCCCCCTCTACCCCACTACCTCACTACCTCTCTACCCCACTACCTCTCTACCCCACTACCCCACTACCTCTCTACCCCACTCAGTCTCTACCTCTTTACCCCACTCACTCTCTACCTCTCTACCCCACTAACTATCTACCTCTCTACCCCACTCACTCCCTCCCCCTCTAACCCACTCACTCTCTCCCCCTCTACCCCACTACCTCTCTACCTCTCTACCCCACTAACTCTCTCCCCCTCTACCCCACTAACTCTCTCCCCCTCTCCCCCACTCACTCTCTCCCCCTCTACCCCACTCAGTCTATACCTCTCTACCTCTCTACCCCACTACCTCTCTACCCCACTACCTCTCTACCCCACTACCTCTCTTCCCCACTACCTCTCTACCCCACTACCTCTCTCCTCTCTACCCCACTACCTTTTCTACCTCACTACCCCACTACCTATCTACCTCTCTACCCCACTCATTCTCTATCTCTCTACCCCACTCACTCTCTACCTCTCTACCCCACTCACTCTCTACCCCACTAACTCTCTACCCCACTACCTCTCTACCTCTCTACCCCACTACCTCTCTACCTCTCTACCCCACTACCCCACTACCTCTCTACCCCACTCAGTCTCTACCTCTCTACCCCACTACCTCTCTACCTCTCTACCTCTCTACTCCACTACCTCTCTACCCCACTACCTCTCTACCCCTCTACCTCTCTCCACCACTACCTCTCTCCTCTCTACCCCACTACCTTTTCTACCCCACTACCTATTCTACCCCACTACCTCTCTACCCCACTACCTATCTACCCCACTACCTATCTACCCCACTACCTCTCTACTGCTCTACCTTTCTACACCACTCACACTCTACCTCTCTACCCCACTAACTCTCTACCTCTCTACCCCACTAACTCTCTACTCCACTAACTCTCTACCTCCCTAGCTCTCTACATCTCTAACCCTCTAGCTCTCTACCCCACTCACTCTCTACCTCTCTACCCCACTAACTCACTCACTCTGTACCTCTCTACCCCACTAACTCTCTACCCCAATAACTCACTCACTCTCTACCCCAATAACTCACTCACTCTCTACCCCAATAACTCACTCACTCTCTACATCTCTACCCCACTAACTCTCTACCTCTCTTCCCCACTAACTCACTCACTCTCTACCCCACTAACTCTCTACCTCTGTACCTCTCTACCCCACTAACTCTCTACCTCTCTACCCCACTCACTCTCTACCTCTCTACCCCACTCACTCTCTACCTCTCTACCCCACTCACTCTCTACCTCACTCAGCATCTACATCTCTACCTCTCTACCTTTCTACTTCTCTACCTCTCTACCCAACTAACTCGCTACCTCTCTACCCCACTAACTCTCTGCCTCGCTACCCCACTAACTCTCTACCTTTCTACCTCACTAATTCTCTACCTCTCTACCCCACTACCTCACTACCACTCTACCCCACTCAGTCTCTACCTCTCTACCCCACTTCCTCTCTAACTCACTACCTCTCAACCCTTCTACCTCTGTACACAACTCTACCTCACTACGGCTCTACCCTACTAACTCTCTACCCCACTTACTCTCTACCCCACTAACTCTCTACCCCACTAACTCCCTACATCTCTAACCCTCTACCTTTCTACCCCACTAACTCTCTACCCCACTAACTCTATACCCCACTAACTCTATACCCCACTAACTCTATACCCCACTCAGTCTCTAACTCACTACCTCTCAACCCTTCTACCTCTCTACCTCTCTACCTACTACCTCTCTACCGCTCTACCCCACTAGCTCTCTACCCCACTCGCTCTCTACATCTCTACCCCACTCACTCACTCTCTACCCCACTAACTCACTCTCTACCCCACTAACTCTAACTCTCTACCTCTCTACCCCACTCAATCTCTACCTCTCTACCCCACTCAATCTCTACCTCTCTACCCCACTCACTCTCTACCTCTCTACCCCACTCACTCTCTACCCCACTCACTCTCTACCTCTCTACCAAACTCAGCATCTACGTCTCTACCTCTGTATCTCTCTACCCCACTAGCTCTCTTCCTCTCTACCCCACTACCTCTCTACCTCACTACCCCACTACCTCTCAACCCTTCTACCTCACTACCGCTCTACCTTTCTACCGCACTCACTCACTACCCCACTAACCCACTCACTCTCTACCCCAATAACTCACTCACTCTCTACCCCACTAACTCACTCACTCTCTACATCTCTACCCCACTAACTCTCTACCTCTCTAACCCACTCACTCTCTACCTCACTCACTCTCTACCTCTCTACCCCACTCAGCATCTGCGTCTCTACCTCTGTATCTCTCTACCCCACTAGCTCTCCACCTCTCTACCCCACTAACTCTCTACCCCACTAACTCTCTACCCCACTCGCTCTCTACCTCTCTACGCCACTAACTCTCTACCCTCTCTACCTCTCTACCCCACTCACTCTCTACCTCTCTACCCCACTCACTCTCTACCTCTCTTCCCCACTAACTCACTCACTCTCTACCCCACTAACTCTCTACCTCTGTACCTCTCTACCCCACTAACTCTCTACCTCTCTACCCCACTCACTCTCTACCTCTCTACCCCACTCACTCTCTACCTCTCTACCCCACTCACTCTCTACCTCACTCAGCATCTACATCTCTACCTCTCTACCTTTCTACTTCTCTACCTCTCTACCCAACTAACTCACTACCTCTCTACCCCACTAACTCTCTGCCTCGCTACCCCACTAACTCTCTAACTCACTACCTCTCAACCCTTCTACCTCTGTACACAACTCTACCTCACAACGGCTCTACCCCACTAACTCTCTACCCCACTAACTCTCTACCCCACTAACTCTCTACCCCACTAACTCCCTACATCTCTAACCCTCTACCTCTCTAACCCACTACCTCTCCCCCTCTCTACCCCACTAACTCTACCTCACTCACTCTCTACCCATCTACCTCTCTACCCCACTACCGCTCTACCTTTCTAATCCACTAACTCTACCCCACTACCTCTCAACCCTTCTACCTCTCTACCCCACTCACTCTCTACCCCACTCACTCTCTACCTCTCTACCCCACTCACTCTCTACCCCACTCACTCTCTACCCCACTCACTCTCTACCTCACTCAGCATCTACGTCTCTACCTCTCTACCCCACTACCTCTCTAACCCTCTAACCCTCTAACCCTCTAACCCTCTAACCCTCTAACCCTCTAACCCTCTACCTTTCTACATCTCTACCTCTCTACCCAACTAACTCTCTACCCCACTAACTCTCTGCCTCACTACCCCACTCACTCTCTACCTCACTCACTCTCTACCTCTCTACCCCACTCAGCATCTGCGTCTCTACCTCTGTATCTCTCTACCCCACTAGCTCTCCACCTCTCTACCCCACTACCTCTCTACCTGACTTCCTCTCTACCCCACTACCTCTCTACCCCACTAACTCTATACCCCACTCAGTCTCTAACTCACTACCTCTCAACCCTTCTACATCTCTACCTCTCTACCTACTACCTCTCTACCGCTCTACCCCACTAACTCTCTACCCCACTAACTCTCTACCTTTCTATCTCACTAATTCTCTACCTCTCTACCCCACTACCTCACTACCTCTCTACCCCACTCAGTCTCTACCTCTCTACCCCACTTCCTCTCTAACTCACTACCTCTCAACCCTTCTACCTCTGTACACAACTCTACCTCACTACGGCTCTACCCTATTAACTCTCTACCCCACTAACTCTCTACCCCACTAACTCTCTACCCCACTAACTCTCTACCCCACTAACTCTCTACCCCACTAACTCTCTACCCCACTAACTCTCTACCCCACTAACTCCCTACATCTCTAACCCTCTACCTCTCTAACCCTCCCCCTCTCTACCCCACTAACTCTACCCCACTCACTCTCTACCCATCTATCTCTCTACCCCACTACCGCTCTACCTTTCTACTCCACTAACTCTACCCCACTACCTCTCTACCCCACTCAGTCTCTACCTCTTTACCCCACTCACTCTCTACCTCTCTACCCCACTAACTCTCTACCTCTCTACCCCACTCACTCCCTCCCCCTCTACCCCACTCACTCTCTCCCCCTCTACCCCACTACCTCTCTACCTCTCTACCCCACTAACTCTCTCCCCCTCTACCCCACTAACTCTCTCCCCCTCTCCCCCACTCACTCTCTCCCCCTCTACCCCACTCAGTCTATACCTCTCTACTTCTCTACCCCACTAACTCTCTACCCCACTAACCCATTACCCCACTCACTCTCTACCTCTCTACCCCACTCAATCTCTACCTATCTACCTCACTCACTCAGTCTACCTCTCTACCTCTACACCACTCACTCTCTTCCTCTCTACCCCACTAACTCACTCACTCTCCACCTCTCTACCCCACTCAGTCTCTACCTCTCTACCCCACTTCCTCTCTAACTCACTACCTCTCAACCCTTCTACCGCTGTACACAAATCTACCTCACTACGGCTCTACCCTACTAACTCTCTACCTCACTAACTCTCTACCTCACTAACTCTCTACCTCACTAACTCTCTACCTCACTAACTCTCTACCTCACTAACTCTCTACCCCACTAACTCTCTACCCCACTAACTCTCTACCCCACTAACTCTCTACATCTCTAACCCTCTACCTCTCTAACCCACTAACTCTCCACCTCTCTACCCCACTCACTCTCTACCTATCTACCTCTCTACCCCACTCACTCTCTACCTCTCTACCCCACTCACTCTCTACCCCACTCACTCTCTACCCCACTCACTCTCTACCTCTCTACGCCACTCACTCTCTACCTCTCTACCCCACTCACTCTCTACCTCACTCAGCATCTACTTCTCTACCTCTCTACCCAACTAACTCTCTACCTCTCTACCCCACTAAATCTCTGCCTCGCTACCCCACTAACTCTCTACCTTTCTACCTCACTAATTCTCTACTTCTCTACCCCACTACCTCACTACCTCTCTACCCCACTCAGTCTCTACCTCTCTACCCCACTTCCTCTCTAACTCACTACCTCTCAACCCTTCTACCGCTGTACACAACTCTACCTCACTACGGCTCTACCCTACTAACTCTCTACCTCACTAACTCTCTACCTCACTAACTCTCTACCTCACTAACTCTCTACCTCACTAACTCTCTACCCCACTAACTCTCTACCCCACTAACCCATTACCCCACTCACTCTCTACCTCTCTACCCCACTCAATCTCTACCTATCTACCTCACTCACTCAGTCTACCTCTCTACCTCTACACCACTCACTCTCTTCCTCTCTACCCCACTAACTCTCCACATCTCTAACCCTCTACCTCTCTAACCCACTAACTCTCCACCTCTCTACCCCACTCACTCTCTACCTATCTACCTCTCTACCCCACTCACTCTCTACCTCTCTACCCCACTCACTCTCTACCCCACTCACTCTCTACCCCACTCACTCTCTACCCCACTCACTCTCTACCTCTCTACCCCACTCACTCTCTCCCTCTCTACCCCACTCACTCTCTCCCTCTCTACCCCACTCACTCTCTACCTCACTCAGCATCTACATCTCTACCTCTTTACCTTTCTACTTCTCTACCTCTCTACCCAACTAACTCTCTACCTCTCTACCCCACTAACTCTCTGCCTCTCTACCCCACTAACTCTCTGCCTCGCTACCCCACTAACTCTCTACCTTTCTACCTCACTAATTCTCTACTTCTCTACCCCACAACCTCACTACCTCTCTACCCCACTCAGTCTCTACCTCTCTACCCCACTTCCTCTCTAACTCACTACCTCTCAACCCTTCTACCTCTGTACACAACTCTACCTCACTACGGCTCTACCCTACTAACTCTCTACCTCACTAACTCGCTACCCCACTAACTCTCTAGCCCACTAACTCTCTACCCCACTAACTCTCTACCCCACTAACTCTCTACCCCACTAACTCCCTACATCTCTAACCCTCTACCTCTCTAACCCACTAACTCTCCCCCTCTCTACCCCACTAACTCTACCCCACTCACTCTCTACCCATCTACCTCTCTACCCCACTACCGCTCTACCTTTCTACTCCACTAACTCTACCCCACTACCTCTCAACCCTTCTACCTCTCTACCCCACTAACTCTACCCCACTCACTCTCTACCCCACTTACTCTCTACCTCTCTACCCCACTCACTCTCTACCTCACTCACTCTCTACCTCTATCCCCCACTCACTCTCTACCTCTCTACCCCACTCACTCTCTACCTCACTCAGCATCTACGTCTCTACCTCTCTACCCCACTTCCTCTCTAACTCGATTACCTCTCAACCCTTCTACCTCTGTACACAACTCTACCTCACTACGGCTCTACCCTACTAACGCTCTACCTCACTAACTCGCTACCCCACTAACTCTCTAGCCCACTAACTCTCTACCCCACTAACTCTATACCCCACTAACTCTCTACCCCACTAACTCCCTACATCTCTAACCCTCTACCTCTCTAACCCACTAACTCTCCCCCTCTCTCCCCCACTAACTCTACCCCACACACTCTCTACCCATCTACCTCTCTACCCTTCTACCTCTCTACCCCACTAACTCTACCCCACTCACTCTCTACCCCACTCACTCTCTACCTCTCTACCCCACTCACTCTCTACCCCACTCACTCTCTACCTCTCTACCCCACTCACTCCCTACCTCTCTACCCCACTCACTCTCTACCTCTCTACCCCACTCACTCTCTACCTCACTCAGCATCTACGTCTCTACCTCTCCACCCCACTACCTCTCTACCTCTCTAACCCTCTAACCCTCTACCTTTCTACTTCTCTACCTCTCTACCCAACTAACTCTCTACCCCACTAACTCTCTGCCTCGCTACCCCACTAACTCTCTACCTTTCTACCTCACTAATTCTCTACCTCTCTACCCTACTACATCACTACCTCTCTACCCCACTTCCTCTAACTCACTACCTCTCAACCCTTCTACCTCTGTACACAACTCTACCTCACTACGGCTCTACCCTACTAACTCTCTACCTCACTAACTCTCTACCTCACTAACTCTCTACCCCACTAACTCTCTACCTCCCTACATCACTAACCCTCTACCTCTCTAACCCACTAACTCTCCACCCCACTAACTCTCTACCCCACTCACTCTCTACCCCACTCACTCTCTACCCCACTCACTCTCTACCCCACTCACTCTCTACCTATCTACCTCTCTACCCCACTACCTTTCTACTCCACTAACTCTACCCCACTAACTCTCTACCCCGACTCAGTCTCTACCTCTTTACCCCACTACCTCTCAACCCTTCTACCTCTCTACCCCATTAACTGTCTACCTCTCTACCCCACTCACTCTCTACCCCACTCACTCTCTACCCCACTCACTCTCTACCCCACTCACTCTCTACCCCACTCACTCTCTACCTCTCTACCCCACTCACTCTCAACCTCGCTACCCCACTCACTCTCAACCTCGCTACCCCACTCACTCTCAACCTCGCTACCCCACTCACTCTCAACCTCGCTACCCCACTCACTCTCTACCTCACTCAGCATCTACGTCTCTACCTCTCTACCCCACTACCTCTACCCCACTACCTCACTACCCCTCTACCCCTCTACCTCTCTAACCCTCTACCTTTCTACTTCTCTACCTCTCTACCTCTCTACCCAACTAACTCTCTACCTCTCTACCCCACTAACTCTCTGCCTCGCTACCCCACTAACTCTCTACCTTTCTACCTCACTAATTCTCTACCTCTCTACCCCATTACCTCACTACCTCTCTACCCCACTCAGTCTCTACCTCTCTACCCCACTTCCTCTCTAACTCACTACCTCTCAACCCTTCTACCTCTGTACACAACTCTACCTCACTACGGCTCTACCCTACTAACTCTCTACCTCACTAACTCTCTACCTCACTAACTCTCTACCTCACTAACTCTCTACCTCACTAACTCTCTACCTCACTAACTCTCTACCTCACTAACTCTCTACCTCACTAACTCTCTACCTCACTAACTCTCTACCTCACTAACTGTCTACTTCACTAACTCTCTACCCCAGTAACTCTCTACCCCACTAACTCTCTACCCCACTAACTCTCTACCTCCCTACCTCTCTAACCCACTAACTCTACACCTCTCTACCCCACTCACTCTCTACTTATCTACCTCTCTACCCCACTCACTCTCTACCTCTCTACCTCACTCACTCTCTACCCCACTCACTCTCTACCTCTCTACCTCACTCACTCTCTACCTCTCTACCCCACTCACTCTCTACCTCCCTACCTCTCTAACCCACTAACTCTACACCTCTCTACCCCACTCACTCTCTACCTATCTACCTCTCTACCCCACTCACTCTCTACCTCTCTACCTCACTCACTCTCTACCCCACTCACTCTCTACCTCTCTACCTCTCTACCCCACTACCTCTCTACCTCTCTACCCCACTAACTCTCTACCCCACTACCTCTCTCCCCCTCTACCCCACTCACTCTCTCCCCCTCTACCCCACTCACTCTCTCCCCCTCTACCCCACTCACTCTCTCCCCCTCTACCCCACTCAGTCTCTACCCCACTACCTCTCTACCTCTCTACCCCACTACCTTTTCTACCTCACTACTTTTTCTACCTCACTACCCCACTACCTATCTACCCCACTACCTCTCTACCCCACTACCTCTCTACCCCACTACCTCTCTCCTCTCTACCCCACTTCCTTTTCTACCTCACTACCTTTTCTACCTCACTACCTTTTCTACCTCACTACCCCACTACCTATCTACCCCACTACCTCTCTACCGCTCTACCTTTCTACCCCACTAACTCTCTACCCCACTAACCCATTACCCCACTCACTCTCTACCTCTCTACCTCTCTACCCCACTCAATCTCTACCTATCTACCTCACTCACTCAGTCTACCTCTCTACCTCTACACCACTCACTCTCTTCCTCTCTACCCCACTAACTCACTCACTCTCTACCTCTCTACCCCACTCAGTCTCTACCTCTCTACCCCACTTCCTCTCTAACTCACTACCTCTCAACCCTTCTACCGCTGTACACAACTCTACGTCACTACGGCTCTACCCTACAAACTCTCTACCTCACTAACTCTCTACCTCACTAACTCTCTACCCCACTAACTCTCTACCCCACTAACTCTCTACCCCACTAACTCTCTACCTCCCTACATCTCTAACCCACTACCTCTCTAACCCACTAACTCTCCACCTCTCTACCCCACTCACTCTCTACCTATCTACCTCTCTACCCCACTCACTCTCTACCTCTCTACCCCACTCACTCACTACCCCACTAACTCTCTACCTCTCTACCCCACTCACTCACTCACTCACTCACTCTCTACCCCACTAACTCTCTACCTCTCTACCCCACTCACTCACTCACTCTCTACCCCACTCACTCACTCACTCTCTACCCCACTCAGTCTACCTCTCTACACCACTCACTCTCTACCTCTCTACCCCACTCACTCTCTACCTCTCTACCCCACTACCTCACTCACTCTCTACCTCTCTACCCCACTCACTCTCTACCCCACTAACTCTCTACCTCTCTACCCCACTACCTCTCTACCCCACTCAGTCTATACCTCTCTACCTCTCTACCCCACTACCTCTCTACCTCTCTACCCCACTACCTCTCTACCCCACTACCTCTCTACCCCACTACCTTTTCTACCTATCTACCCCACTACCTATCTACCCCACTACCTCTCTACTGCTCTACCTTTCTACACCACTCACTCTCTACCTCTCTACCCCACTAACTCTCTACCTCTCTACCCCACTAACTCTCTACTCCACTAACTCTACCTCCCTAGCTCTCTACATCTCTAACCCTCTAGCTCTCTACCCCACTCACTCTCTACTCCACTAACTCTCTACCTCCCTAGCTCTCTACATCTCTAACCCTCTAGCTCTCTACCCCACTCACTCTCTACCTCTCTACCCCACTCACTCTCTAACACTCTACCCAACTAACTCACTCACTCTGTACCTCTCTACCCCACTCACTCTCTACCTCTCTACCCCACTAACTCTCCACCTCTCTACTCCACTAACTCTCTACATCTCTAACCCTCTAGCTCTCTACTTCTATACTTCTCTACCCCACTAACTCTACCCCACTAACTCATTACCCCACTCACTCTCTACCTCTCTACCCCACTCAATCTCTACCTATCTACCTCACTCACTCAGTCTACCTCTCTACCACTCACTCTCTTCCTCTCTACCCCACTAACTCACTCACTCTCTACCCCACTAACTCACTCACTCTCTACCCCACTCACTCTCTACCTCTCTACCCCACTCACTCTCTACCTCTCTACCCCACTAACTCTCTACCTCTCTACCCCACTAACTCTCTACCCCGCTAACTCTCTACCCCGCTAACTCTCTACCCCGCTAACTCTCTACCCCACTAACTCTCTACCCCACTAACTCTCTACCCCACTACCTCTTTCCTTCTCAGGATCTGGATCTTCTGCTGACCCAGGTGTGTGGCGTTATAGAGGCATTGCATGAAGGCATGTGCCCTTTGCTTGGAAAAGTACAAAAAGTACAGCTCACCTGGTCGTTGGCCAGCTCCTGGACAGCCTGACTGTCCGCATAACGAGCACTCTGTGACAAACAAAACACACACATGCTCTAAAAGCATGTTCTGTCGTTGTTCTCGGGTACACTAGGTGTGTGTGTGTGTGTGTGTGTGGCACAAAGTGGTCCTGACAGGGGTTAAAGTTCTCCGTTACTGTGACGCATTTACGTCATTGTGGATAGGTTGTTTTAGAGGTCGTGTAGAGGTCATTCAGATCTGAAATAAAACAACTCTGGGGGATGGGAGGGGGCTGGTGTCACGTTCTGACCTTAGTTTCTTTGTTTTTGTCTTTCTTTTAGTTTTAGTATGGTCAGGGCGTGAGTTGGGGTGGGCAGTCTATGTTTGTTTTTCTATGTTTTTGAGTTCGGCCTAGTATGGTTCTCAATCAGAGGCAGCTGTCAATTGTTGTCCCTGATTGAGAATCATACTTTGGTAGCCTGGGTTTCACTTTTGGTTTGTGGGTGTTTGTTTCCGTGTGAGTGTTTGGGCCACACGGCACTGTTTCGGTTTGTATATTTCACGTTTATTATTTTGTTCCAGTGTTCAGTTGTGTTTTTGAATAAATCAATATGGACACTTACCACGCTGCGTTTTGGTCCGATCCTTACTCCTCTTCAGACGAAGAGGAGGAAATCCGTTACAGCTGGTTTGGAGATGACATAGCCTAATACAGACGGAAGCAGTTTTGACCTTTGTTAAGCTTTTCACATGTGAGTTCCAAATATCTATAACCGTCGCCCCAGTGTGAGTTTCATTTATGCACGTGATGTCAGAATGCACTCACAGGACAGTGCTGCCCTCAAACACATCCTGCTAATTATCTATAGGCTTTACTATGTTTTATTTTGAACAGTTTTATGTTCCACCTCATTACTTCACACTGTTGCAGACAATTTATGTTCAAGGCTTTAAAAAAAATATATATATATTTATATATATATATATATATATTTCACCTTTATTTAATAATTAACTAGGTAGGCTAGTTGAGAACAAGTTCTCATTTACAACTGAGACCTGGCCAAGATAAAGCAAAGCAGTGCGACACAAACAACAACACAGAGTTACACATGGAATAAACAAACATACAATCAATAATACAACTTTTTTTTTAAAAGTCTATATACAGTTTGTGGAAATTAGGTAAGATAAGGGAGGCAATAAATAGGCCATAGTGGCGAAATAATTACAATATAGCAATTAAACACTAGAGTGATGGATGTGCAGAAGATGAGTGTGCAAGTAGAGATACTGGGGTGCAAAGGAGCAAAATAAATAAATAGCTGTATGGGGATGGAGTAGTTGGAAGAGCAATTTACAGATGGGCTATGTACAGGTGCAGTGATCTATGAGCTGCTCTGCCAGCTGGTGCTTAAAGTTAGTGAGGGAGATATGAGTCTCCAGCTTCAGAGATTTTTTCCAGTTCGTTCCAATCATTGGCAGCAGAGAACTGGGAGGAAAGGTGGCCAAAGGAAGAATTAGCTTTAGGGGTGAAATATAGCTGCTGGAGCGTGTGCTACGGGTGGGTGTTGCAATGGTGACCAGTGTGCTGAGATAAGGTGGGGCTTTACCTAGCAAAGACTTATAGATGACCTGGAGCCAGTGGGTTTTCAACGAATATGAAGCGAGGGCCAGCCAACGAGAGCATACAGGTCGCTGTGGTGGGTAGTATATGGGGCTTTGGTGACAAAACAGATGGCACTGTGATTGACTGCATTCAATCTGCTGACTAGTGTTGGAGGCTATTTTGTAAATGACATCCCCGAAGTCGAGGATCGGTAGGATAGTCCGTTTTACGAGGGAATGTAAGGAGGCTTTGTTGCGAAATAGGAAGCCGATTCTAGATTTATTTTTGGATTGAAGATGCTTAAACAATATCATAACCGGAAGAAGAGTTTACAGTCTAACCAGACACCTAGGTATTTATAGATGTCCACATATTCTAAGTCAGAACCGTCCAGAGTAGTGATGCTTGGCAGGCGGGCAGGTGTAGGCAGCGATCGGTTGAAGAGCATGCATTTAGTTTTACTTGCATTCAAGAGCAGTTGGAAGCCACAGAAGGAGAGTTATATGGCATTGAAGCTCGTCTGGAGGTTAGTTAACACAGTGTCCAAGGAGGGGCCAGAAGTGTACAGAATGGTGTCATCTGCATAGAGGTGGATCAGAGAATAACCAGCAGTGAGAGCGACATCATTGATCATTGATATACAGAGAAGAGAGTTGGCCTGAGATTGTACCCTGTGGCACCCCCATAGAGACTGCCAGAGGTTCTGACAACAGGCCCTCCAATTTGACACACTGAACTCTGTCTGAGAAGTAGTTGGTGAACCAGGCGAGGCAGTCATTTGAGAAACCAAGGCTATTGAGCCTGCCAATAAGAATGTGGTGATTTACTTAAACGAAAGCTTTGGCAAGGTCGATGAATACAGCTGCACAGTAATGTCTCTTATCGATGGCGGTTATGATATTGTTTAGGACCTTGAGCGTGGCTGAGGTGCACCCATGACCAGCTCTTAAACCAGATTGTATAGCTAAGAAGGTAAGGTGGGTTTCAAAATGGTCGGCGATCTGTTTGTTAACTTGGCTTTCGAAGATCTTAGAAAGGCAGGGTAGGATAGATAGATATAGGTCTGTGGCAGTTTGCGTCTGGAGTGTCTCCCCCTTTGAAGAAGGGGATGACCGTGGCAGCTTTCCAATCTTCTGGGATTTCAGACGATACGAAAGAGAGGTTGAACAGACTAGTAATAGGGGTTGCAAAAATTTTGGCGGATAATTTCTACCTGGTAGCAGGGACCGAGAGACTGAAAAACAGCTTCAATCTCAAGGCCATCAGACTGTTAAAACAGCCACCACTAACATTGAGTGGCTGCTGCCAACATACTGACTCAACTCCAGCCACTTTAATAATGGAAATTGATTGGAATTGATGTTAAATGCATCACTAGCCACATTAAATAATGTTTACATACCCTACATTACTCATCTCATATGTATATGTATATACTGTACTTGATTCTGGAAAGGTGGGTTTTAAACAGTAGAAGTTCAAATTGTTTGGGCACAGACCTCGATAGTAAAACAGAACTCTGCAGGCTATCTGCAGTAAATTGCAACTCCGCCCCCTTTGGCAGTTCTATCTTGTCGGAAAATGTTATAGTTAAGGATGGACATTTCAGGGATCTTGGTGGTCTTCCTAAGCCAGGATTCAGACACGGCTAGGACATCCAGGTTGGCAGAGTGAATAAAACAAACTTAGGGAGGAGGCTTCTAATGTAAGGGAATACCCCCCTGAATTGTACAAAAATGAATGGCAAAATATTGGCATTGGACAAACCATATACACGATGTCCAATACCAACCAAAGCGGCGTTGATTCGTTCAAAGTATATTGCAAATGCCATATGGCAATTGCCAATTGTAACACTTCAAAAATCCAGCAGGGGCGTGTGCGCTCCACCGGGGTTTTTCATATTGCAAATGCAACCCAAGTCAACATCCAAAAGCAAAATTTTGAAAAAAGGATTTAAAAAAAAAAAACGTATCACCCCTTAAAAAAGTGCTTTCTGGACCTTTTTTCGAAATTCTTTAAAAAATTTTGTCAATTACACATGTGTAAGAACTGTATGAATATACTTTTGTCCAATTTTGTTATCATACATTTTTTTTTTTTAATTGCATGCGCATAAGGCATATGTTTTGTCCATTTGCAATATGATTTCATAGGAAGTCAAAAGTCAAAAGTCAAAAATGTCAAAATTTGGTAAAAAACTTCACACATCCTTAAAAAAGTGCTTTCTGGACCGTTTTTCAAAATTCTTTCGATTTTTGTGTCAATAACACATGTATAAGAACTTTATCAACATACTTTAGTCATACTATATTATCATATATATATATTTTTTTACTTATGTTTTCTCCATTTGCAATATGATGTCATAGGAAGTCAAAAGTCAAAAGTCAAAAATGTCAACATTTCATTATGTCCATTGGTTTATGTTTCCTTACTTTTTCAAAGTCACTGTGCATTTGCAATATGTTTTAATGGGCAGGTACCATCACGAATTTGTCATGCTCAAAATTCAAACTATACTTTGCTCAAACTATACCTTTGTCAACTTGTATTATCATAATTTTTTTTGTTTTACTTGTGCATAAGGCATATGTTTTCTCCATTTGCAATATGATGTCATAGGAAGTCAAAAGTCAAAGTCAAAAGTAACGATTTTCCTCCGTGCAACTGTTGATCTGAAATGTGCAACTGGTGATCTGAAATGTGCAACTGGTAACCCAAAAAAAAAATTTTGATTTTTTTTGTTTATGTTTCCTTACTTTTTCAAAGTCAATGTGCATTTGCAATATGTTTTAATGGGCAGGTACCATCACGAATTTGTCATGCTCAAAATTCAAACTATACTTTGCTCAAACTATACCTTTGTCAACTTGTATTATCATAATTTTTTTTGTTTTACTTGTGCATAAGGCATATGTTTTCTCCATTTGCAATATGATGTCATAGGAAGTCAAAAGTCAAAGTCAAAAGTAACGATTTTCCTCCGTGCAACTGTTGATCTGAAATGTGCAACTGGTGATCTGAAATGTGCAACTGGTAACCCAAAAAAAAATTTTTTGATTTTTTTTGTTTATGTTTCCTTACTTTTTCAAAGTCAATGTGCATTTGCAATATGTTTTAATGGGCAGGTACCATCACGAATTTGTCATGCTCAAAATTCAAACTATACTTTGCTCAAACTATACCTTTGTCAACTTGTATTATCATAATTTTTTTTGTTTTACTTGTGCATAAGGCATATGTTTTCTCCATTTGCAATATGATGTCATAGGAAGTCAAAAGTCAAAGTCAAAAGTAACGATTTTCCTCCGTGCAACTGTTGATCTGAAATGTGCAACTGGTGATCTGAAATGTGCAACTGGTAACCCCCCAAAAAAAAAATTGATTTTTTTTGTTCATGTTTCCTTACTTTTTCAAAGTCACTGTGCATTTGCAATATGTTTCAATGGGCAGGTACCATCACGAATTTGTCATGCTATAAAAATCCTGCAGGAAAGTGAAATTGACTGGCCCGATGAACTCGGGATGGCTTTGCAGTGATTCTGGTTTATCTCAATCGTTCGTTAGGGTTGATTTCAGAATGTGACTTTGGTGATGTTTTTTCACTAATAGAATCATATTGCAAATGCACGTGCAACTGGTCACCCAAAAATAAAAAAAATGTTGATTTCATTATGTCCATTGGTTTATGTTTCCTTACTTTTTCAAAGTCACTGTGCATTTGCAATATGTTTCAATGGGCAGGTACCATCACGAATTTGTCATGCTATAAAAATCCTGCAGGAATGTGAAATTGACTGGCCCGAGGAACTCAGGATGGCTTTGCAGTGATTCTGGTTCATCTTAATCGCTCGTTAGGGTAGATTTCAGAATGTCGCTTTTGGTGATGGTACCTCACTGTTTAAACATATTGCAAATGTACAAGAGTCAAGTGGACAAGAGTCCATCAGTCAATTAGATATCATTCTGACCACCAAACTGATACAAACTGACACCAAACCCACTTTTTGCAACTCGTTTAGTAGCCAACTATTACATACTTCAGAGCTGGCCCAAAATTCACAACGCCTTCGGTTCAAACCATAAAAAAAACCATAAAACACGTAGTTACGTTCTAGCTGCGGGTCCATTTCTTATGTTATGTGTTGGCCTAGCTGAGGCGACCCCGAATCCCAAGTTTCGGCTCGATAGGTCATTTGGTGTCCGAGAAAAACCCTAATTGGTGCTGAAAATCCACTATTTTCCATGACTTGCTACGGGGTCCTTGAATGAGCTATCGGACAGAAACGTTGGGGTCTGTCTATATGGGCCGAGACGTTCGCAATCCACCTAGTCTTGCGACTCTGGGACATTTCTAAATGTCGTCATTTTCGTGATGCAAAAATGAATTGAAAGTATTGCAAATGTACGAGGCTGTTTCTCGGTCCGAGAACCTTCTAGAGCCACGTAACTCACCACGCACCATCGACCGGAGGTCTAGAACAGGTTTCTAAAGTTTCGGAACTCTAGGTCTGACCGTTCTTTTTTAGCTCGAACAAAGCTAACTATTGCAGCCACTGTCTGTCTCTACGCACCCCAATACGTCCCTCCTTCCAAGTTGTGTTTTAGTGTGATTTTTTTTCCCTTTGATTTGTTTGGGGAAAAATGACTGATTTACAGTTCATGGGGGTTGCCTAATCACATATGAAGTTTTGGAAAGATCTGACTTTTTTAACCCTTCGAAACAGCCCCTGAGACACCAATTATGGCACTTCTGGTTGGCACAGGAAGCTATAAGTCAACACATATCCTCATTGGGGTATGCTTTTACAGAATCCTGAGTTTTAAGTCTTTACGTTAAGAATTGACTGATTTACACAGGCTTGAATGCACTATGTCTGTCAAACTGCAGGCAGGGTATGGATATACACTTTTAGGGGCATTTTAACCACTTCCGGTTGGTCCAGGAAGCTTAGAATCAACACAGCCTCATAGTGGCCTGATGGACTGGTACCGAAGACAGGTTCATACGGCATTCATAACCCATATAGGCTTCAGGTTGAATTTAGGGGTGCAGGCAATGTATTCCTATGGGGAGAGATGTCACTGTAATCTGTGAGATCAAAAAACCCTGTTTTACTGTGAAGGGTTAATGCCACACGGTCAAGGTTAGGCTTGCACAGATCGGGAGGACCTTAGGAACATTCCTGTGGTGGAATTTTTCTTCTCACCCTAACGGTTCTCTCACTCTCACCCAAAATCAAATGACGTTGTGGGGCAGGCTTCATTTTGGGCCTACTATTCTAATGGTCGCTGCGCCTAGACCGAGCGAGCTACGGTCAAGCGGGATAGCTCGTTGAACTCAGCACAGTCTGGAGACTATGGTGATGCCATTGTTTGTGTTGATTTCAGAATGCCATTTTGGTTTTGAAAAGTTTTGAAAAGATCTGACCTTTTTAACCCTTGGAAACAGCCACTATGACACCATTTAAGGCACTTCTGGTTGGCATATTTTCCGTTTTTGAGATAAGGCCCCGTCGTGACTCGTGATGTTTGATTCCGTATGCCCTCGTGAGAATTTCCGGGATAGCGGAAAAATGGTCCAAAACTTGTTTATTTTATTAAACGGAAACCGAATGTCCGACAAAGTTCATTCGATGACTTCCCGGTAGGTCCGGCCCTACCGCACGGCCCGACGCCGACCGCGAATTTTACAAACGATTTCGGACGTCTAGTAAGGGACCGTACATTTGCAATATGGACTTTTTCACTAATCATACACGAAATGCCGAAATGTTCCCTTAGGTATGTTAACATGAACGATACCAAGGCTTTTACGGTTACAGAAGTCATCAAAAGAGAACGCCTGGGGAATGAGAGTGGAGCTAGGGGCTGCAGGGCCTGGGTTAACCTCTACATCACCAGAGGAACAGCGGAGGAGTAGGATAAGGGCACGGCTAAAGTCTATAAGAACAGGTCGTCTAGTGCGTTCGGAACAGAGAGTAAAAGGAGCAGGTTTCTGGGCACGGTAGAATAGATTCAAGGCATAATGTACAGACAAAGGTATGGTAGGATGTGAATACAGTGGAGGTAAACCTAGGCATTGAGTGACGATGAGAGAGGTATTGTCTCTAGAAACATAATTTAAACCAGGTGCGGTCACTGCATGTGTGGGAGATGGAACTAAAGGGTTTAGCTAAGGCATATTGAGTAGGTGTCACGCCTTGACCATAGAGAGCCTTGTTATTCTCCCTTTTGGTTTGGTCAGGGTGTGACTAAGGGGGGGAGGGGGGTGTTCCTATCTAGGTTGATATTTTCTATGCTGGCCTGGTATGGTTTCCAATCAGAGACAGCTGTTTATAATTGGCAGCCATTTCCCCATTGTGCTTTGTGGGATCTTGTTTGTGTAGTTGCATGTTAGCACTCCATGACTTCACGTTTCGTTTGTTTCTGTATTGTTTTGGTGAGTTTCATTAATTAAACATGTGGAACTGGTCCATTTCTTACAACAACAATCATGACAGTAGGGCTGGAGGCTACAGTGAAATAAGACAATAATCACTAACCAAAACAGCAATGGACAAGGCATATTGCCATTTCGGAGAGCTATGCGTAGCCGAGTGATCATAGGGGTCCAGTGAATAGCTAGGCAGGCTGGAGACACGGTGATTCAGACAGCTAGCTGGCCGTGGTTAGCAAATTAACAGAAAGGCCTTAGAGGGACGTTGCGACAGAAGAAGACTGTTGTAGCCCCCTCGTGCGGTTACGCCGGCAGACCAGTCGTGATGGATGCAGGGCTCCGTGTAGTAAAAGGCTCCAGGCCAATTGGCAAAATAGTTATAGTGGCCCAAGAAATTGTCAGACGGGCCTCTTTAGCGAACAGTCAAATATGCTCTAGACAGCTAGCGGGCAGCGGATAGCAGGCTAGCAGGTGGGCTATTCAGGGCACGTTGCGAAAGGGGAGCCTATTGAAAAACCAACCTCGGGCAGATTATGTTGGTACTCTAGTCATGATGGCTCGGCGGGGCTCCGTATCGGCAGTAAAAAGGGTCTAGGCCAATTGGCAAAATAGGTATTGTAGCCCAAGGAGTGGCTGAGGCTACCTAGCATAGGCTACCTCCAGGCTACTTGGTGCTTGCGTTGGGACAGAGACGTTAGCCAGGAGTGGTCACTCAGATAGCAGCTAGCTAGCTGTGATGATGCAGGTGAAAAGGTTCAGAGCTTACGGTAGGAATCTGGAGAAATTGAGAAAAATATGTCTGATATGCTCTGGTTTGAATCGCGCAGTGCAGACTGGCAAGAGTTGTCCGGGCTAAAGGTTAGCTGATGGCTGCTAGCAGTGGTTAGCTGACTATTATCTAGTAGCTAGCTAGCTTCTGTTGGGGGTTCCGATTCTGAATTAAAGAAAATAGCAGATCCGTACCACAATTGGTGAGGCGGATTGCAGGAGAGTATGTTGAAGTTGAGGTTAAGAAAAATATAAAAAAATATATGCGAAGAAAAAATATACAAAAATATATACACAGGACAAAAGACAAAGTTAAAAGACCTCCGACTGCTACACTGTCTTGGATTGAAAAAGTTACTGATGGCATTACGGAACCATCTTCGACGAGAGCCCAAGCACTTCCCCAGTGTTTCCCCAGATGAAGTATGCAGACCTTTGCGCATCTCCAGTCAGAACAGAACCTGCACAAACTCTTTCCCCCGGCACGTTTTACGGCTGGCGCCCACATTTTCTTTCTTTTTTTTCTTACTAATAATAACTTTGGACATGTGTGTGTTCCTATCAAAGTGCCTCACTATAGTTTCTGTATATCGTGTTGGCGTTTCCACTGGAGCACTTCATGCGTATGGAACATAATGTATACTGTATTATTCACATGTTTTCAAGTTTTGGTGACAAACCATGCATTCCAATTCTTGCATAGATTGTAATGGACACATATGATATGTGTAAAATACTTTTTGGAAGGTTGTACTGGTTATGCTGAGCTAATGCTAAGCTAAATACGGCCTATGTGTGGCACCATGTTTGTTGACAACATACAATATAAATCTTCTTAAGGCTAGACGTCCCGCTAGCGAGACACCTGCCGACAACATCTGGTGAAAATGGAGGGTGCAATTCAAATAAATATATCGGTTAAAAGCTTAAATTCTTGTTAATCTAACTGCATTGTCAGATTTACAATAAGCTTTACAGCGAAAGCATACCATGCGATTGTTTGAGGAGGCGCCCCACAACATATTTTTCAACCAGCACAGGCTTCATCAAATCAAATCAAATTGATTTATATAGCCCTTATTACATCAGCTGATATCTCAAAGTGTTGTACAGAAACCCGGCCTAAAACCCCAAATAGCAAGCAATGCAGCTGTAGAAGCACGGTGGCTAGGAAAAACTCCCTAGAAAGGCCAAAACTTAGGAAGAAACCTAGAGAGGAACCAGGCTATGAGGGGTGGCCAGTCCTCTTCTGGCTGTGCCGGGTGGAGATTATAACAGAACGTGGCCAAGATGTTCAAATGTTCATAAATGACCAGCATGGTCAAATAATAATAATCACAGTAGTTGTCGAGGGTGCAGCAAGTCAGCACCTCAGGAGTAAATGTCAGTTGGCTTTTCAGTATTTCTACCGCTCCTGCTGTCTCTAGAGAGTTGAAAACAGCAGGTCTGGTACAGGTAGCACGTCCGGTGAACAGGTCAGGGTTCCATAGCAGCAGGCAGAACAGTTGAAACTGGAGCAGCAGCACGTTCAGGTGGACTGGGGACAGCAAGGAGTCATCATGCCAGGTAGTCCTGAGGCATGGTCCTAGGGCTCAGGTCCTCCGAGAGAGAGAAAGAAACATAGAATTAGAGAGAGCACACTTAAATTCATACAGGACACTGGATAAGACAGGAGAAGTACTCCAGATATAACAGACTGACCCTAGCCGAGTATAGCCCACAAGGCCGAGTATAGCCCACAGAGATCTCCGCCACGGCACAACCCAAGAGGGGGCGCTAACCCAGACAGGAAGATCACAAATAGCTACAACATGCATGGTCATTTTGTTAGATAAAATCCTTCTTTATACCCCAAAAAGTATGTTTAGTTGGCGCCATCGATATCAGTAATCCACTCTTTCAACATGCAGACAAAGGAATCCAATAAACTACCGCTAAACTTTGTTAAAACAAGTCAAACTATGTTTCTATCCAATCCTCAGGAACCCTAAAATGTAAATAAACTATAATATTTAATACGGAAATAAATACTTCTTTAACGTTCAATAGAAAAACAAAATCTTCTTCATGGCGCGCGCCAAGACTGAATTTCAACTTTGACTCCCTGTATCCAAACTCATATTTCTTCTTCATAATTACAAATTACAAGCCTGAAACCTTGAACAAAACTGTTGACATCTAGTGGAAGTCATAGGAATTTGCAATCTGGGAGCTGGAATTAAATAGCTTTCCATTGAAAGAACATGGGATCTAAAAAAAATAAATTCTGGTTGGTTTTTCTTTGGCTACCACATCAATTGTGTTATAGTCTCATACATTACTTTAACATTTATACAAACTTCAAAGTATTTTCTATCCAATGATACCGATTATATGCATACCCTGGCCTCTGGGCCTGAGTAACAGGCAGTTTACTTTGGGCATGTCAGTCAGGCAAAAATTCTGAAAAAAGGAGCCTATTATATTATCAAAACGTGGTTAACCTTTCTAGCGCAGGCGGAATCCCCTCGACAACATTCCGCTGACAAGGCAGCGTGCAAAATTCAAAAATATTTTTTAGAAATATGTAACTTTCACACATTAAAACTTCTTATGGCTGGGGGGGGGGGGGCAGTAATTGAGAAGCTTGGATGAATAAGGTTCCCAAAGTAAACGGCCTGCTCCTCAGTCTCAGTTGCTAATATATGCATATTATTAGTAGTATTGGATAGAAAACACTCTGAAGTTTCTGAAACTGTTTGAATGATGTCTGTGAGTATAACAGAACTCATATGGCAGGCAAAAACCTGAGGAGAAATCAAACCAGGAAGTGAGAAATCTGAGGCTGGTATGTACTCAACACAGTTCCCATTGAAATCCGCTTGAGATATTAATGATGTTGCACTTCCTAGGGCTTCCACTAGATAGATGTCAACCGTCTATTGAAATTTGAATGAGGCTTCTACTCTGTTGTGGGACTGAATGACAGCAGAATGAATCAGGTGTCTGGCAGTCAGCCATTTTCTGGTCACGCGCATTGCACATGATTGCGACCTGCGTTCCATGGCTCCTGAAGACACAAAGGAATACTCTGGTTGGAACTTTATTGAAGATTAATGTTAAAAACATCCTAATGATTGATTGTGTACTTAGTTTGAAATGTTTCTTCGACCTGTAATATAACTTTTAGAAATTTTTGTCTGACATAACGCTGACCAGAACGAGCGTTTGGATATGTATACCAAATGCGCTAACAAAAGTAGCCAATTGGACATAAATAACGGACACTATCGAACAAATCAAGCATTTATTGTGGACCTGAGATTCCTTGGAGTGCATTCTGATGAAGATCAAAGGTAAGGGAATATTTAGCATGTAATTTATGGTTTATGTTGACTACAACATGGCGGCCATTTTGACTTGATTGTTCTGAGCGCCGTCTCAGATTATTATATGGTTTGCTTTTTCAGTAAAGTTTTTTTTGAAATCTGACATAGCGGTTGCATTAAGGACAGGTATATCTATAATTCCATGTGTATAACTTGTATTATCATCTACATTTATGATGAGTATTTCTGTTGAATCGATGTGGCTATGCAAAATCACTGGATGTTTTTGGAACAAGTGAATGTAACGCGCCAATGTAAACTCAGATTTTGTAATATAAATATGAAAGGTACAACCTCCTTCCCTCAGTAAGAGGGACTCTGACATTGAAGATGGGTCGTGGCTGGGTCTTCCAGCATGACAACGCCCCAAAACACACAGCCAGGGCAACAAAGGAGTGGCTTCGTAAGAAGCATCTCAAGGTCCTGGAGTGGCCAAGCCAGTCTCCAAACCTGAACCCAATAGAAAATCTTTGGAGGGAGCTGAAAGTCCGTATTGCCCAGCGACAGCCTAGAAACCTGAAGGATCTGGAGAAGGTCTGTAATGGAGGAATGGGCCAAAATCCCCGCTGCAGTGTGTGCAAACCTGGTCAAGAACTACAGGAAACATACAGTGCCTTGCGAAAGTATTCGGCCCCCTTGAACTTTGCGACCTTTTGCCACATTTCAGGCTTCAAACAGGCTTTTTTGTGAAGAATCAACAACAAGTGGGACACAATCATGACGTGGAACGACATTTATTGGATATTTCAAACTTTTTTAACAATTCAAAAACTGAAAAATTGGGCGGGCAAAATTATTCAGCCCCCTTAAGTTAATACTTTGTAGCGCCACCTTTTGCTGCGATTACAGCTGTAAGTCGCTTGGGGTATGTCTCTATCAGTTTTGCACATCGAGAGACTGACATTTTTTCCCATTCCTCCTTGCAAAACAGCTCGAGCTCAGTGAGGTTGGATGGAGAGCATTTGTGAACAGCAGTTTTCAGTTCTTTCCACAGATTCTCGATTGGATTCAGGTCTGGACTTTGACTTGGCCATTCTAACACCTGGATATGTTTATTTTTGAACCTTTCCATTGTAGATTTTGCTTTATGTTTTGGATCATTGTCTTGTTGGAAGACAAATCTTCGTCCCAGTCTCAGGTCTTTTGCAGACTCCATCAGGTTTTCTTCCAGAATGGTCCTGTATTTGGCTCCATCCATCTTCCCATCAATTTTAACCATCTTCCCTGTCCCTGCTGAAGAAAAGCAGGCCCAAACCATGATGCTGCCACCACCATGTTTGACAGTGGGGATGGTGTTCAGCTGTGTTGCTTTTACGCCAAACATAACATTTTGCATTGTTGCCAAAAAGTTCAATTTTGGTTTCATCTGACCAGAGCACCTTCTTCCACATGTTTGGTGTGTCTCCCAGGTGGCCTGTGGCAAACTTTAAACAACGCTTTTTATGGATATCTTTAAGAAATGGCTTTCTTCTTGCCACTCTTCCATAAAGGCCAGATTTGTGCAATATACGACTGATTGTTGTCCTATGGACAGAGTCTCCCACCTCAGCTGTAGATCTCTGCAGTTCATCCAGAGTGATCATGGGCCTCTTGGCTGCATCTCTGATCAGTCTTCTCCTTGTATGAGCTGAAAGTTTAGAGGGACGGCCAGGTCTTGGTAGATTTGCAGTGGTCTGATACTCCTTCCATTTCAATATTATCACTTGCACAGTGCTCCTTGGGATGTTTAAAGCTTGGGAAATCTTTTTGTATCCAAATCCGGCTTTAAACTTCTTCACAACAGTATCTCGGACCTGCCTGGTGTGTTCCTTGTTCTTCATGCTCTCTGCGCTTTTAACGGACCTCTGAGACGATCACAGTGCAGGTGCATTTATACGGAGACTTGATTACACACAGGTGGATTGTATTTATCATCATTAGTCATTTAGGTCAACATTGGATCATTCAGAGATCCTCACTGAACTTCTGGAGAGAGTTTGCTGCACTGAAAGTAAAGGGGCTGAATAATTTTGCAAGCCCAATTTTTCAGTTTTTGATTTGTTAAAGTTTGAAGTTTGAAATATCCAATAAATGTCGTTCCACTTCATGATTGTGTCCCACTTGTTGTTGATTCTTCACAAAAAAATACAGTTTTATATCTTTATGTTTGAAGCCTGAAATGAGGCAAAAGGTCGCAAAGTTCAAGGGGGCCGAATACTTTCGCAAGGCACTGTATGATCTCTAATTGCAAACAAAGGTTTTTATACCAAATATTAAGTTCTGCTTTTCTGATGTATCAAATACTTATGTCATGCAATAAAATGCAAATTAATTACTTAATCATACAATGTGATTATCTGGATTTTTGTTTTAGATTCTGTCTCTCACAGTTGAAGTGTACCTATGATAAAAAATTACAGACCTCTACATGCTTTGTAAGTGGGAAAACCTGCAAAATCGGCAGTGTATCAAATACTTGTTCTCCCCACTGTATATACTGTATTCTATACTATCATTTTAGCTTCAGCTTATGCCGCTCTGACATTGTTCATCCATATTTATATATTCTTATTCCATTCCTTACGTAGATTTGTGAGTTAGGTATTTGTTGTGGAATTGTTAGATATTGCTGCACTGTCAGAACTAGAAGCACAAGCATTTCCTTACACTCGCAATAACATCTGCTAACCATATACAGTTGAAGTCGGAAGTTTACATACACTTAGGTTACAGTCATTAAAACTTGTTTTTCAACCACTCCACAAGTTTCTTTTTAACAAACTAGTTTTGGCAAGTCAGTTAGGACATATACTTTGTGCATGACACAAGTAATTTTTCCAACAATTGTTTACAGACAGATTATTTCACTTATAATTCACTGTATCACAATTCCAGAGGGTCAGAAGTTGACATACACTAAATTGACTGTGCCTTTAAACAGCTTGGAAAATTCCAGTTGATGATGTCATGGCTTTAGAAGCTTCTGATAGGCTAATTGACATCATTTGAGTCAATTGGAGGTGTACCTTTGGATGTATTTCAAGGCCTACCTTCAAACTCAGTGCATCTTTGCTTTGACATCATGGGAAAATCAAAAGAAATCAGCCAAGACCTCAGAAAAGAAATTGTAGACCTCCACTAGTCTGATTCATCCTTGGGAGCGATTTCCAAACGCCTGAAGGTACCACGTTCATCTGTACAAACAATAGCACGCAAGTATAAACACCATGGGACCACGCAGCCGTCATACCACTCAGGAAGGAGATGCGTTCTGTCTCCTAGAGATGAACGTTCTTTGGTGCAAAAAGTGCAAATCAATCCTAGAACAACAGCAATGGACCTTGTGAAGATGCTGGAGGAGACAGGTACAAAAGTATCTATATCCACAGTAAAACGAGTCCTATATCGAAAAAACCTGAAAGGAACACTAAACCAGGAAGAAGCCGCCACTGCTCCAAAACCGCCATAAAAAGGCCAGTATGCAACTGCACATGGGGACAAATGTCCTCTCCTCTGATGAAACAAAAATAGAACTGTTAGGCCATAATGACCATCGTTATGTTTGGAGGGAAAAGGGGGAGGCTTGCAAGCCGAAGAACACCATCCCAACTGTGAAGCACAGGGGTGGCAGCATCATGTTGTGGGGGTGCTTTGCTGCAAGAGGGACTGGTGCACTTCACAAAATAATTGGCATCATGAGGACCTTACAGATAATTGTACATGTGGGGTACAGTGGTGTTTAACATGATTTTTAAATGACTATTTGTGTGTTTAAGCACATTTTTACTCCAACTTATTTAGGCTTGCCATAAGTGGTTTACTACTTGAGTCAAGACAATTTAGCGTTTGATTTAATTTATTTGTAAACATTTCTAAAACCATAATTTCAGTTTGACATGAAGTATTGTGTGTCGTTAAACAATCTCAATTCAATCCCTTTTAAATTCAAGCTGTAACAACAAAATGTGGATAAAGTCAAAGGGAATACTCTCTGAAGGATCTGTATCTACTTGACTACAGGCTCCCTTAAAACTCTGGATGTCATCAGACAAGCATTGTCTGGATATCTTACAAGTGTAGAGGGACCTGGAAATTTAAACCATAATTATCCCACCCTCTACAGGTGACTTAACTTGATTGCATCACCTGTAAATGTCATCAATGTCAAATAATTTGCATACAGGGGAGGGGACAGGATATCTGGACAAAATGCAGACAGATGAGACAATTTACGACCAGCACAATCAGAATGTGGATAAGTCCAAGGACGCATGTTTGCCCAGATATAAACAGGGCTCTTGCGTAACTGTTTCAGATACCAGTGTACGCCTGTCCACGCCAGAAATGGAAGCACTACTGTAAGTCGCTTTAGATAAAACACCTGCCAAATAGCTATTATACATTAGGATCTCAACTCTAAAAGTCTTAGCCGTTGGGTGTTTGTCACATCATAATGCCACAGATCTCAAGTTTTGAAGGAGCGTGCAATTGGCATGCTGACTGCAAGGATGTCCACCAGATAATGTTATTAACTTCTCTACCATAAGCCACCTCCAACTTCATTTTAGAGAATTTCAACTGGCCTCACTACCCCAGACTACGTGTAACCGTACCAGCCCAGGACCTCCACGTCCAGCTTCTTCACCTGCGGGATCTTCTAAGACCAGCCACAAGGACAACTGATGAAACTGTGGGTTTGCACAACTGAAGATTTCTGCACAAACGGTCAGAAACAATCGCAGGGAAGCTCATCTGGGTGCTCTTCGTTCTCACCAGGGTCTTGACCGGACTGCAGTTCGGTGTCGTAACTGACTTCAGTGGGCAAATGTTTACCATCAATGGCCACAAGCACATTGGAAAAGTGTGCTCTTCATGGATGAATCCGTTTCAACTCTACTGGGCAGATGGCTGTGCGGATGAGCGGTTTGCTCATGTCAACATTGTGGGGTTATGGCAAAAGCTACGGACAACGAACACAATTGCATTATCAATAGCAATTTGAAAGCACAGGGATACCGTGACGAGATCCTGAGGCCCATTGTCGTGCCGTTCATCCGCTGCCATCACCTCATGTTCCGCAAGGATCTGCACACAATTCCTAGAAGCTGAAATTGTCCCAGTTCTTCTATGGCCTGCATACTCGCCAGACGTCACCCATTAAGCATGTTTAGGATGCTCTGAATCGATGTGTACCAGTGTGTTCCAGTTTCCGCCAATACCCAGCAACTTCGCACAGCCACTGAAGAAAAGTGGGACAACGCTCCACAATCAACTCTATACAAAAGATGTTGCGCTGCATGAGGCAAATGGTGGTCACACTAGATACTGACTGGTTTTCTGATCCACGTTTATTTTTGTGATAAACAGGAATCAAAGTCCCACGAAAAATCTGCAGATTATTTATTACTTACAGAAACATGGAACAAAACAAAGCAAAAAATGTGATTTCTGTTCGTGTACATGGATTCGTTAATGTGAATAGTCACCAACCTTAAACTGCGAGTGAGAAGTTTGTTTGTGTGATTTTATGGTATAGACAAGTGGTCTGAGACACTTCTAGCATTTGCTACCTTTGAAAACAGTAAACTGGTTCGATGAGACAACTTAACAAAATACAGACAAGCAAATGAACATTTGCAGTTCGTGTGACATCTTCTTTCATGCCCCCCCCTCCCTCCCTCCCGCTCTCTCTCTCTCGCTCAAAAGAACAGTCCTCTCATCCTCCGGCCGATGCCCTGTCTGTCGTACAAGACGTTGAACTTGTTGATGAACTGGTTCATGCTGTTGCAGGTCTTGGTGATGGTATCTAGGTAAGCCATGAGGCCCACGTCATTGCATTGCTGAGGATAGAAGGAAGGAGATTCATATGCTTTCACAGTACTGTGCCAATCCAACCCATGTAAGCTTAAATGAGTAAACACCCTTGAGTGATTTAATGTTGGAATTCAGCAAAATATGTATGTTCATTATCCTTCCAACTAGGCAGACTACCACATAACTGAGGCCAAGTGCCTAAGTGGGGACAACTTACATCGTAGAAGTCGGTCTTGAATTTGATGGTGCTGAGAACAGGCAGTCTATGGCACAAAGCATTGGCTTCTCTGAGGATCTCGTGGTTAAATGGCACCTCTCCTGGGTCGTACCAAATCAGAAGGGGAGAGTGTGTAACAAAAGAGAGCATGAGGGAAGAAATAAACACATAAGAAAGTTGTTTGTATATACAGTGCATTCGGAAAGTATTCAGAGTCCTTGATATCCCCCACATTTTATTACACTAGCCTTATTCTAATACGGATTAAATAAAACATTTATCAAGCTACACCCAATATCCCATAATAACAACGCAAATTTGAAGAAAAATAATATATATATTATCACATTTACATAAGTATTCAGACTCTCTACTCTGTAATTTGTTTAAGCACTTTTGGCAGCGATTACAGCCTTGAGTCTTCTTGGTATCATGCTACAAGCTTGGTACACCTGTATTTGGAGAGTTTCTCCCATTCTTCTCTGCAGATCCTCTCAAGCTCTGTCAGGTTGGATGGGGAGCGTCGCTGCACAGCTATTTTCAGGTCTCTCCAGAGATGTTCGATCAGGTTCAAGTCCGGGCTTTGGCTGGGCCACACAAGGACATTCAGAGACTTGTCCCGAAGCCACTGCTGCATTGTCTTGGCTGTATGCTTAGGGTCATTGTCTTGTTGGAAGGTGAACCTTCACCCCAGTCTGGGGTCCTTAGTGCTCTGAGGCAGGTTTTCATCAAGGATCTCTGTACTTTCCTCCGTTCATCTATGCCTCAATACTGACTAGTCTCCTAGTCCCTGCCACTGAAAAACATCAACACAGGATGATGGTGCCACCACCATGCTTCACCGTAGGGATGGTGCCAGGTTTCCTCCAGACGTGACGGTTGACATTCATGCCGAAGAGTTCAATCTTGGTTTCATCAGACCAGAGAATCTTGTTTCTCATCATCTGAGATGGTAAACTCCAAGCGGGCTGTCATGTGCCTTTTACTGAGGAGTGGCTTCCGTATGGCCACTACCATAAAGACCTGATTGGTGGAGTACTGCAGAGATGGGAGAACCTTCCAGAAGGACAACCATTTCAACAGAGGAACTCTGGGACTCTGTCAGAGTGACAATCGACTTCTTGGTCACCTCCCTGACCAAGGCCCTTCTCCCCTGATGGCTCAGTTTGGCTGGGCGTCCAACTCTAGGATGATCTTGGTGGTTCCAAACTTCTTCCATTTAATAATGATGGAGGCCAATGTGTTCTTGGGGAGCTCCAATGCTGCAGACATTTTTTAGTACCGTTTCCCCAGATCTGTGTCTCAACACAATCCTGTCTTATGTAAATATGGTCTTTTTTTCTATTTAATACGTTTGCTAAAAATTCTAAACCTGTTTTCGCTTTGTCCTTATGGGGTATTCTGTGTCGATTGCTGAGGATGTTTTGTTAGAATAAGGCTGTAGGCATCACAATGTGGAAAAGGGTCAAGGGGTCTGAATTAGAGGTCGACCGATTAATCTGAAAGTTTTCATAACAATCGGAAATCGGTATTTTTTGGGCGCCGATGTGCCGAATTTTTATTTTTATATACCTTTATTTAATCTTTATTTAAATAGGTAAGTCAGTTAATTAAGAACACATTCTTATTTTCAATGACGGCCTAGGAACGGTGAGTTAACTGCCTTGTTCAGGGACAGAAAGACAGATTTTTACCTTGTCAGCTCGGTGGATCCAATCTTGCAACCTTAAAGTTAACGAGTCCAAAGCAATAACGACCTGCCTCTCTCATTGCGCTCCACAAGGAGCCTGCCTGTTACGCGAATGCAGTAAGCCAAGGTAAGTTGCTAGCTAGCATTAAACTTATCTTATAAAAAACAATCAATCATAATCACTAGTTAACTACACATGGTTGATGATATTACTAGATATTATCTAGCGTGTCCTGCGTTGCATATAATCTGACTGAGCATACAAGTATCTGACTGAGCGGTGGTAGGCAGAAGCAGGCGCGTAAACATTCATTCAAACAGCACTTTCGTGCGTTTTGCCAGCAGCTCTTTGCTGTGCTTCAAGCATTGCGCTGTTTATGACTATGACTTCAACTCCCGAGATGAAGTTGGTGTAACCGAAGTGAAATGGCTAGCTAGTTAGCGCACGCTAATTGCGTTTCAAACGTCACTCGCTCTGAGCCTTCTAGTAGTTGTTCCCCTTGCTCTGCAAGGGTAACGCTGCTTTAGGGGGGCTGTTGTCGTTGTGTTCCTGGTTCGAGCCCAAGGGAGGAGCGAGGAGAGGGACGGAAGCTATACTGTTACACTGGCAATACTAAAGTGCCTATAAGAACATCCAATAGTCAAAGGTTAATGAAATACAAATGATAGAGGAAAATAGTCCTATAATTCCTACAACCTGAAACTTCTTACATGGGAATATTGAAGACTCATGTTAAAAGGAACCACCATCTTTCATATGTTCTCATGTTCTGAGCAAGGAACTTAAACGTTAGCTTTCTTACAAAGCACATATTGCACTTTTACTTTCTTCTCCAACACTTTGTTTTTGCATTATTTAAAACAAATTGAACATGTTTCATTATGGATTTTATTGATGTATTATATTAAGCTAAAATAGGTGTTCATTCAAGTATTGTTGTAATTGTCATTATTACAAATAAATAAATATAAAAATAAAAATTAATCGGCCAATTAATCGGTATCGACTTATTTTGGTCTTCCAATAATCGGTAAGTGCGTTGAAAAAACATAATCGGTCGACCTCTAGTCTGAATAGTTTCCCGAAGGCACTGTAGATTGTTGAGAGATCAAGGGCTGGAAATGACTCCAAGGTAATAAAAGCATATTGCTTCCCGACTCACTTGAACAGTCATTCTTTCGGCCTTTTCATCACACAGACAGCGGTTCTCTCACCTGCTTCCACAGCTTTGACGTATTCCAGGATGACTTTCACCCTGCTGTGGAGCATCTTAATTGCACTGTGTTGGGCTATGAGATGTTCTGCCACTGAACAGAAGAGACACAACAGGGAGAGTGGTTGAGAGTGCATTTGTAAACCTTTGGCTGTATCAGACGTACCAGGCAGATCATTTGCTGCGGAGGCGTTTTAAAATGGTGGGCCTTGTAAAATTGGGGGTATAGGCAGCCGTTACTATAGTTACCTGTTGAATTCTCCCCTGTGCCAGTGGCTGTCATGCGAGCCACGTGGTCCACTCCGATTCGCTCCGCCTCTTCTGTGGCCAGAGTGTACCCCAGCTCAGCAAACAACATGGTTGCCTGCGATTTGGCAATAGGGGACAGCCAAGCTTACAACTCAGCCACTCATACTAATCACAGTGATGTGTGTGGTAGGAGAGCTTGAGTTACCTCTCCGTTGATGATGTCGATGACAGACTCGTACACGTTGACAGGGAGCTGGGAGAGACAGGACATATGTTAGAATTACCATATGTACTGTATAGCCAAGGAACGGTCTTGCATAAAAAGCAAGTAACGTTCATTTAAAGATGGAATCCGTATCAGGGGAACCAGTTGGACTGTCCGCCCCAGCACCATCCTTATTGGTTTTGTGGACAGTGGTAAAAAAGACAGTACATATTCTGCTGTTCTATGCAATGTTTTGCGAGGGGGGGAAAAAAACAGCATTTGTTGTTTGGAAAAACGTTTTTGTTGTTGTAATATCCCAAAATGGAAAGTTTCACAATTAAGGATTCCACCTTTAAGAATGTTTCCTACATGAGAGTCTAAGCCAGTGGCGGTGGGGTTTCTAATAAGCTATATGGAATTGTTTTAAGAAAATCATACCAAGGATCATTTTACTATTTGATTTTGAATTAAGACCCCTTGAAGTATCGATATTTTGATGAAAATGTGTATTTGGCCTTCCTGCTGTTAGCCCAGACAGACGCATTGAATAACAGAACTACAACCGATATTTAGATTTTTCGGGGGGGGGGTACCCATCCTATTTCTGGGAGATAATACTTGTATTTAACCCCTTATTGTCGTCACCATATACTTCCATAAATGTTTTCAACCGTTACCGGGGGGACCTTTAGACGAGGGTCATAGAGCAAAATGAAGAACATTGTGTTCCTGAGAGTGCTCTTTCATAGAGGGTCATAACAGTTTATAGGCCAAACCGTTAGGAAGCTACATATTTTGTGAGAAGACAGATTTTCGGGATGTCTCATGGTCTGAAACGCCGCTCTAGCTCCATCACCTCATGTTACATTGGTGGACGCGGTGGATTGAGACACATCCAATGCAAAAACTATATCCAGTGGGGTTTTGGGGGTGAAGAGTCAAGGGAGTGCAATTGAGTTTCTCCCGTGGCCTCTATTGGTTGACCTAGCTAGCTATAACTAGGCTACTCATGATGTATTGCTTATATGTATTTTTAGCTTTTGAAGCGCTTTGAAAAAAAATGTGTTATGAAAAAAGCACTAAAGAAGATTCATTTATTATTATTATAATATAAACAATTTCCAAATGAGAAACTCACATCTGTGTGTTTGGTCATTGGGTTGAGCTTGAGGAACAGAGGACTCTCAATGATCTCACACACCTGGAGAAGAGAGAAGAAAAGCCAATAAGAAAACAGCATCCTGTTGGCCAAACAACCTCAACTGACATTTCAAATCACAACAATCCACTGACGAATTAGTGTAAAAGTAAATTTTAGCATGACTCTAATTACTCCCCCACGGAACATGCCCCGCCTCAGGGAAAATGAAACGTAGTCCCCTTTGCTCTGCCTACCTGCTTGTGAATGTGGATGTCTGATTGGTCACAAGGACCGCCTGTGGTATACCAGCCCAGGAATTCCATGTCCTTGAAAACCTGTTTGACTGAGAGGCAGGTGAAAGAGGTCAGGTGCCATTATGAATCAAGCAGAACAGGAGTGCTGATCTAGGATCAGGTCCCCTACTAAAGTAAATCGTATTAATTGTGATTTAAAAAGGCAAAACCAAATCGTAGACCAGAACTCCTAATGAGGTTTAGTTCCACTTTGTCACACCGAGGGCTTCAGGCACAAGCCTACGATGACATGTTTAGCTTCAGAGATGGAGGGGAAACCGTGACACAGCACAACATACATCCCTTTTCATATTGCACTTTCCTCACCATCAGTAATTAATGCCATCTGACCTTTTCTTTGTAAGGTAGGTTAGTGAAATAAACACGCATGTGTGTGATGAGACTCACATTGCTCCTCCTTGGTGTAGTAGTACTCCTTGTCAATGTGTGCTCGGTCATCTACCAACTGATGAAGCAGCTCAAAGGAGTTCATCACCTCAATGTTTCTACCCTCCTGCTTCCCGATTAGGGCGCCAATCACTGGGTGATAAAGGAAAGGATCAAATGCAACATAAAACAGCCGATTGGAACCGACACACATACAGGCTATAGCAAAGCCCATTGAAACTGTCATTAACTGGAACCCAGGGCTGTGACGGCCATGGAATTTTGTATGACAGTAATTGGCCAGCCAAATGACCGCAGTCTTTAATATAACTGTTCGAATAGGAACAGCTTTTTTTGACACATTTTCTCCTTTCCACCTGACTGCATATGCTGCCATAGAAATAGAATGAATAGAACGGGCATCCCATTCAAGTCAATGCTGGCATAATGGGTGGACTGGCGGCCATTGCGAGGGTATCCATAGGAGCGAAGCAAGAACTAAAATATGTGCTGTGATTTGTTGATTCAACTCAACTGATGTTACAAAAAATACATTCCATGGCACGAGGCACCACATGATCATTTGAATGAACATTCTACATAGAAAATCACTGCATCACAATACCAGGCAGCCGTTGTGAGTGTACCTATGAGTTTACCAGTCTAATTGGTTCCAAGCCCGTTCTTGTCATTATATTTATGTATGCTACATTGATGAGGGTATTGCATAAGCAACCAAAGCCTAGTTCGCTTGTTTCAGCAAATACGTTTCATCACGTTATTAAGAGTCAAGAAACAGTCGAAACTAACCTAAACGCAAAAATGCCTGGTTATCCCATCTTCAGTCATCTGTTTGTTCCACACAAAAAAATAAGGGGTATTTAGAGATATTTTATTCCATAAGCATCATATAACCCTCGGTTATATGGTAATTGTGGCAGCCCTACTGTAACCATACCCATGTAAGATGCCCTTCCCACTGCTGTGTTTGTTCTCTTGCAGTTTCTTAACTATACTGAACAAAAATATCAAATGCAAAATGTGGGGTCACGTGTTTCATGAGCTGGAATAAGAGCTCAGAAATCTTCCATACGCAAACAATGCGTACATCCCTGGTGAGCATTTCTCCTTCACCAAGATAGTCCATCCATCTGACAGGTGTGGCATATCAAGAAGCTGATTAAACAGCATGATCATTACACAGATGCACCTTGTGCTGGGGACAATAAAAGGCCACTCTAAAATATACAGTTGTGTCACATCACAATGCAGCAGATGTCCCAAATTTTGAGGGAGCGTGCAATTGGCATGCTGACTGCAGGAATGTCCATCAGAGCTGTTGCCAGAGAAGTTAATTTCTCTACCCCAAGTTGTTTTAGAGAATTTGGCAGTACGTCCAACCAGCATCGTGTAACCGGGCAAGCCAAGCACCTCCACATCCGGATAACCAACTTCAGTGGGCAAATGCCCACTGTAGAAAAGGCCCATGGAGTTGGTGGAATAATCCTTTAATTCATTGCCATTTACTCAGCTGGGCCAGGGGCGCTTTAATTAGGTCAGGTGGAAATGTCCGACAGATCTCAACTCCATAAAAGGAGGAAATTGCCATCGCCTGATCTCGCTGCTTTCTCTTCCTTAACTCCATCTGATCCAGAAGTTCTGTGCGTCCATGAATCCACGTAAGTCCACCGACTATGTTACCTTTCATCTGAATTATCTGTGGCGATCGGGAGAGTGGGCCATCCAGTTACTGTTAATAGTTACTACTGCGGAGCGCGGCTTGGAGCGCAGCTTCAAACATATTGTGTAATGTGAATTGTCAATGATCACGGCCCTACGGATCCTCATAGGCCAATTATGCAATCAATATGGTTCATGTGTATTGAAATTAATTATATGTACACATGAAGACAATTGAAAGAGTGAAATGAGAAACGTCATTGTTGCTAACTGATTGACTTTGATAATGGGGATTATAGATTGTATAACCATTCACTGTTTGTATTCTTTCATAATTTATGATAGTTACGAGCCTAAATGACTCACGGATGATTACTATTGACTTCTTAATGAACTGGACTGTTGAATTCCCTAAATTATGTTAATAATGAATGATATGGTTTGATCTTTGATTATGAATTTGGTTTGATACATGTTATTTGTATCCTTTGTGATGCAGCACAGACTACTCAGTAAATATACCACTTTATGGTTAAAGGAATTCCTGCCTCAGTCTCATCCATTCCTCTGTCACCTGACACGTGACCACATGTTCACCTTCACTGTCAGTCATCCTACCTGTCCAGCTACCCACACAGATTCCACTAATCTTTCACCCACCGATGGCCACTGGCACCCTGGAGAAGTGTGCCAGTAGTCACCCATTTCAACTGTACCGTGCAGATGGCAAAAAACCCTAGACCACCTTTACTCCACACACAGATGCATATAAAGCTCTCCATAGCCCTCCATTTGTCAAATCTGACCATAATTCTACCCTCCTGATTCGTGCTAACAAGTAAAAACGAAAGCAGGAAGTACCAGTAACTCGCTCAATACGGAAGTGGTCAGATGACGCAGATGCTACACTACAGGACTGTTTTGCTAGCAGACTGGAATATGTTCCGGGATTCATCAAATGGCATTGAGGAGTATACCACCTCAGTCGTTGGCTTCATCAATAAATGCATTGACGACGTCGTCCCCACAGTGACCGTTGGTACATTTCCCAACCAGAAGATATGGATTACAGGCCACATCCGCACTGAGCTAAAGGGAAGAGCTGCCGCTTTCAAGGATCGGGACACTAATCAGGACGCTTATAAGAAAACCCGCTATGCTCTCAGATGAACCATCAAACAGGTAAAGCGTCAATACAGGATTAAGATAGAATCCTACTAGACCGGCTCTGACGCTCCTCGGATGTGGCAGGGCTTGCAAACTATTAGACTACAAAGAGAAACCCAGCCGCGAGCTGCTCAGTGACACGAGCCTACCAAACGAGCTAAATGCCTTTTTATTTCATGCTCCCTTAGAGGCAAGCAACACTGAAGCATGCATGAGAGCACCAGCTGTTCCGGATGACTGTGTGATCATTCTCTCTGTAGCCGGAGTGCGGAAGACCTTTAAACAGGTCAACATTCAAAGCCGTGGGGATAGACGGGTTACCAGGATGTATAGCCAAAGCATGTGCGGACCAACTGGCCAGTGTCTTCACTGACATTTTCAACCTCTCCCTGACAGTCTGTAATACCTATATTTCAAACAGACCACCATAGTCCATGTGTCCAAGAAAGCGAAGGTAACCTGCCTAAATGATTACCGCCCTGTAGAACTCATGTCGGTCGGTAGCCATGAAGGGCTTTGAAAGGCTGGTCATGGCTCACATCAACACCATCAACCCAGAAACCCTAGACCAACTCCAATTCGCATACAGCCCCAACAGATCCACAGATGATGCAATCTCAATCCACACACTGCCCTTTCACACCTGGACAAAAGGAACACCTATGTGAGAATGCTGTTCATTGACTGCAGCTCAGCGTTCAACACCATAGTACTCTCGAAACTCATCACTAAGCTAAGGATCCTGGGACTAAACACCTCTCTGCAACTGGATCCTGGACTTCCTGACAGGCTGCCCCTAGGTGGTAACGGTAGCCAGCAGCACATCTGCCACGCTGATCTTCAACACTGGGGCGACTGCGTGGCCAAGCTATTTCCAACACCATGATTAAGTTTGCTGACACCAACAGTGCTAGGCCTGATCACCGACAACGATGAGACAGCCTATATGGAGGAGGTCAGAGACCTGGCAGTGTGGTGCCAGGACAACAACTTCTCCCTCAATGTGAGCAAGACAAAGGAGCTGATTGTGGACTACAGGAAAAGGAGGGCCGAACAGGCCCACATTAACATCAACGGGGCTGAAGTGGAGCAGGAGGAGAGTTTCAAGTTCCTTGGTGTCCACATCACCAACAAACTATCATGGTCCAAACACACCAAGACAGTTGTGAAAAGGGCAGGACAACACCTTTTCCGCTCCAGGAGAGAGAAAAGATTTGGCATTGGTCCCCAAATCCTCAAAGAGTTCCACAGCTGCACCATCGAGAGCATCCTGACCAGTTGCATCACTGCCTGGTATGGCAACTGCTCGACATCTGACTATAAGACACTACAGAGGGTACTGCGTACGACCCAGTACATCACTAGGGCCAAGCTTCTTGACATCCAGGACCTATATACACTCGGCGGTGTCAGAGGAAGGCCCAAAAAAATTGTTAGACTCCAGTCACTCATACTCTTCTCCCAGCTACCGGTACCGGACCGCCAAATCTAGGACCAAAAGGCTCTTTAACAGCTTCTTCCCCCAAGCCATAAGACTGCTGAACAATTAATAGAATGGCTACCCGGACTATTTACATTGACCCCCCGCGCTTTGTTTTTACACTGTTGCTACTCGCTGTTTGTTATCTATGCATAGTCACTTTACAAATTACCTTGACTAACCTGTACCCCCACACATTGACTCAGTAGCACCTGTATATAGCCTCGTTATTGTTATGTAATTTTCTTCCATGTTACTTTTTACTTTAGTTGATTTAGTAAATATTTTCTTAACTATTTCTTGAACTGCATTGTTGGTTAACAGCTTGTAAGTAAGCATTTCATGGTAATACTGTTGTATTCGGCGCATGTGACAAATACAAATGTATTTGATATGACAGTGAAAAAAATTGCATTTTATCGATGGCAATTTGAATGCACCAAGACACCGTGATGAGATCCGGAGGCTCATTGTCATGCCATTCATTCATCCTCCGCCACCACCTCATGTTTCGCAAGGATCTGTTACACTATTCCTGGAAGCTGAAAATGTCCCAGGTCTTCCATGGCATACTCCCCAGGCATGTCAACCATTGAGCATGTTTGGGATGCTCTGGATTGACATGTACGACAGTGTATTACAGTTCCCTCCAATATCCAGCAACTTTGAAGAGCAGTGAAACAAAATTACGCAGACCACAATCAACAGCCTGATTAACTTTATGTGAAGGATAGTGTCGCGCTGCATGAGGCAAATGGTTGTCACACCAAATACTGACTGGTTTTCTGATCCACGCCCCTACTTTATTTTTAGGAATCTGTGACCAACAGATGCATATCTGTATTCTCAGTCATGTGAAATCCATAGATTAGGGCCTAATTAATTCATTTAAATGGACAGATTTTATATGAACTGTTACTCAGTAAAAATCTTTTCAATTATGGCAAGTTCTGTTTAAATTTTTCTTCAGTGTATTTTAATTATTGTCTTAACTTTTTACAAAGTATTTAAACTTTAAGACATTTACAGAGCAATATACTGAACCAATTTCAATCTCACCCCCATCCCCTTGTCCATTACTCCATGCCAAATGCAAGACAGTATAGAATTATTGGTATACTTGAAAACTGATCAGCACACATACCCTGCATGGGCCGCCCCTCCTGGGAGCGGATACGAATCCAGTGGTCTGAGATGTTGAGGATGACTAGAGGATGCAAGGCAACAGAGACACTGCCGGTGACCCCAGACGCCATAACACTGGAGCTGGCTGTGGGACAGACAGAAAGAGAGGGTGGGTTTCCTTTACTTTTGGCCATCGCAGCCAAACATGGCCTCAGCACGACCACCTGCTTTCGAGCAAACAAAGCATCTGTGTTCTTGTATTGAATATTGTTTTCTTTAGATGAATGTTACAATGTCAGTGTGTCGTTGAATTGAGCAGGATTTCAACAGACATGTACCACTTGGTAATATACAGGAAAGGTACAGTGAGGACATTGATTCTACTCAGCAGAGCTTCAGTTTATCAACAATGCTATTCCAATTGACATGTTAAAAGATGTGATCATGAAGTTAACTAATCTCCATTGCTATAGTTAACCATTAGCTCGGTGTGGGGGACCAATTACGTTGCGGTAATTAAGCTAGCTAAGAAAGCAAAATATTTAGCTAATTAGCTAGCAATAGACAAGCTAACGTTAGTTGTTTAAACTGCCGATGCTTAGCTAGCTAACTACAACAGACGGACCAATCAATGTGTGACAGTTGAGGTCAACTATTAACTAGCTAGTTAGCTAACAATGCAATCGTTTTGAAATTGCATAGATAATTAAGGCTTGGAATTCCCTGAAACCTCACGAAACGATATCGCAATATGATTTTTTATTTATTTTACCTTTAATTAACTAGTCAAGTCAGTTAAGAACACATTCTTATTTACAATGACGGACTAGGATCAGTGGGTTAACTGCCTGTTCAGGTGCAGAACGACAGATTTGTACCTTGTCAGCTCGGGGATTCAAACCTGCAACCTTTTGGTTTCCAGTCCAACGCTCTAACCACGAGGCTACCTGCCGACACATGCATTTAGATTCTCACGATTCTATATTTATTGCAATTTGACGATCCAAACATATTGCTCACCATACATTGCTCTCTTGCAGAGAGACAAGAGAGCCACGAGAAAACGATTCATGGAAATAAGTGAAAACAAATTGTCTCCCTATTTAAAAAGATGGAAAACAAGCTACTGTATGTACACTCTTAGTGAAAGGGTGATATCTAGAACTTAAAAGGGTGAACCCTTTGAAAAACCCTTAGTGGTTGCAGGTATAAAAAAAACGTGTTCTATGTATAAAAAAAAAAACTTTGGGGTTCCATGTAGAACCCTTTCCACTGAGGGCCCTTACATAGAACCAAAAAGGGCTCTACCTGAAACTAAAATGGGTTATAGCCGAAACTAAAAAGGGTTCTATCCGGAACCAAAAGGGGTTCTACTATGGTGACAGCCGGGGGACCATGCCATCTGCACCGTATAGTTGAAATGGGGACAGCCAAAGAACCCTTTACCTTTTTTCTAAGAATGTATGAAAGAAAACTACTACAGTTGGTGCAGGTACTGCAAACTACCGCAAAAATGATAGTCAAAACATACTAAAAAGTAATATCCCGATATGTAACTATAATTTTCTCCCTCATCACTACTAATAATAATAACACCGGTACAGTACGCACAAATACTAACAGCCACGTTAGCTAAATGAGCTAGCTATGCTAACTAAAGTTAGCTAGCCTCGCTGAAGTAACGTTAGAGAACGCAAAGAAGAAATAATGGCAAGCTAAACACCATCGACAAAGGAGTAAAGTTAGCGCCAACACAATATATATACACAACCTTGTCAAATTCAGATAAATAAATTGTGCTTAGGGATATTATTACCGGCCCCATCCACTTCCATTCCACCACCATTGCTCGTCGCCATCTTGTCCGACTGACAGCTATTGCAAGCGCAATAGAACAATGCGTTTTTTTCTCAAACGCTAAGGGGCAGTGTTTGCTGCATTTACACAGCTGATTTGGAAATTCTGAAGTTATGCTTATTTATAAATAAATAAAATTCCGCCTCTGTATATATATATATATATATGCAATTCAAGGGGCTTTATTGGCATGGGAAACATGTGTTAACATTGCCAAAGCAATATCTGGTAACGTTACTCACATAAAATGTGTTCATTTCGCACAGAGTTTTTAAGAACGTGTAGGAACGTTTTCGCTTAAGCAACCGTTTCTGCGGGGTTCATTACTTGAATGCAACTTTGGTACGTCGGTGTATTTTGTCTGTGTACTCGACAGTACTTTTTGTTTACAAAATGGCAGACTTCAGAACTTCTACTCTCGATTATTTCCCAGAGAACATTTTAATTGATATTTTATCATATTTAGGTGTGCGAGAGCTCATCAGAACTGGAAGGTAAAACAAGTTAGCTAGTTGACGTCTGTGTTCAACATAAATATCCAAGATAGTTAGCTAGCAAACGTTAGCTTAAAAAAAACACGAATCTTTGTCATGCCATTCATGTGGTGTATTTGCAGGGTGTGTAAGAGATGGAGACGCCTTGTTAAAGACCAACGTTTATGGCGAGCTGTTGATCTAACTGCATGGAAAGGGGTAAGAATGGTGCCTATTGCATGATGATCTTACAATTTCATGACTTGACATAAAAATATTTCCGAGGCTGCTATGTCTAAAGAAGTCAGACGTTTTGTGATATATCCATGTTTCTCAGGTCCTACATACAATGATATTTCAGCAGACTTGATTCGATTATTGTTAACTTCCTGTTTAAGGCCTCTCACCTTCTGCAACAAAATACAATGTTGATGCTTGCATTGAAGGCCTGTTTCCTACCTGTAGACTAGCTAACTCTCTAAAGAATGTTCAAGTCATCACTCAAACACTGATGCATTGTTTCTTCTCCATTTCTCCCTCATTGGTTGTTGTCGTTCTACAACTGCTCTCCCTGCCCTTGGTGTCCATTTTGGGTCAGGTGACGTCGCGCATGCTGTGGGTTCTACTGCGCCCAGTATCTGGGCACTGGGCTCCGATGCCTGCGGCTGCGTGGCTTGCTGCTCTCTGCTAGAGGCGGGGCATTTCTCTCAGAGTCCTGGCTTAAGGCTTTGTCCTCCAGGTGCCCCCGTCTGCGCAGTCTTTCCCTGCTGCATGCAGACCTGAGAGGCTTGCGTAGTTGCCAGCTCCTACCCACAACGCTGCAGGTCCTAGAGTTGCGTGGCTGTGAGCTGCCACAGAGCTTTTTCACCCAGACCCCACCCAATCCTGAGAAACAAGCTGGAGCTGCATCAACTGCTTCTACTCAGCAACAGGGACGTGGTCAGACTGGGAAAGTGCCTGCCTCCACATCAGGGATTGCCATTGAGACAATGGTCCTTGATAACGTGCCCTCCTTCACAGACCTGCACCTGCAGAGTCTGGCTTCTTGGTTGAAGCTTAGCCACCTAGAGCTGCGCAACGTCCTTTGGGTCACAGCGGAAGGCCTTAGGCGCAGTGCTGCCCAAGAAGTACCTGGAGATAGGTCACTTTGGACGGCCTGGCGCCCAGCTACAGATGGCCTCCCTGGGGCTGGGGGTGGGCTGGCTCGGCCTAGAGGAGCTAAGCCTTGGCGGTAAGGAGGTGGGACCAGGCCTGCTGTCCGCCAGCCGCCTGAGGGACCTGAAGCGCCTGCGCCTCAGATGCTGCAAGCTGAGAGAGATGCAGGTGCTACGGAGCTGCACGACGCTGCGGGAGCTGCGCCGGTTGGAGTTCTGTGAGGTGTTCTTTCAGGTTTGCCCAAAGACACCAGAGAGAGGGGGGGAGAGGCAGGGTGAGGAGGGGAGGGAGGATGGTGCAGACGGTGGTGATGGGAGCGATGACAAGCTGGATGAGAATGACCCTGTGCCGAGTCTGCGCCGCTCACTTGCTGCTCTGCTGCCACAATGTACACTACTATTCACCAACTGCACTGTTACAGTAACATCAGACTAGATTACATACTATGTTACACATCTGGTTCCCTTATTCTACTGTGGTAAAAATACAAGCTGTCAAAGCTATACTTAAAACCTGTTTGCAAACTCTCATGAATCACCTTTTTGTTGACATATGTAGAAAACAAATGTACCCCATTAACAAACCCAATCAAATTATATTTTAAACTTTCATACAACTGTGCTATTGAACATAAAAAGGGACAGTGACTGGTTACACATGCAATGAACTGTCTCACAGGAAATGTAATGTTTCAATTCAACCCCTCGACCAGGGCTCTTCAGCTCTTAAAGGCACTGCATGGTCAATCCAATGTCTGCAGTGACCATATAGCATTTACTGCGATTCGGCCTCTGCATGCCTCCGGAGGCTGCCTTGAGAAGAGATTCAATTAATATATTGCAACTCTGGGGGGTTTCAGTAGGCTAGAAGTAGCCCACTAGTTTTGCTCACTGGCCCCCTGAAGTCTAGGAAAAATACTGTGTGATTCCCCAAAGCATTATGTTGCCTGTATTCATTAAGATATGAGAAAGTACAAATGGGAACTGTTTTAACCTTTTTCCACCAAGAAACTAACAAGAATGTGTTCTAAACTGACTTGCCAGTTAAATTAAATAAATCAATTGCAAAGTAGAACATACCTCAATAGATCATGAATAAACAAATATCCAGGAAATAGGATAAAGCTCTCTCAATCTGTAAAACACACAGCATTTATCCCAAACTTGGTCAGGTTAAAGAAGTACTTTTAAACCTTGAGACATGGATTGTGTATGTGTGCCATTCAGACGGTGAATGGGCAAGACAAAAGGTTTAAGTGCCATTGATTGGGTATGATAGTGTAACCGGCCCTGTACCGGAGGATAGGGCTCTGGACACAATTCTGCCGGTTGTCTCTTTTAATGACTGAATGGATACAAATACAAGGCAAAAGTTAATGTCTGGATGCCATACAAGTATATTTGCCTCTCCTCATCTGAGAAAACTGAGTAAAAGCATCAACAAAAAAAATAATTTTACAAAATGTGCATATTCATATTTTCAAAAGACTCATTTTGTTTTATAAATGTTGTACACCAATACACTAAAAATGTGCTAATAAGTGCTAAATATTTCTTAGTGTTCTATTGTACCATTATACCTGAGGCATACTAATGAAGCAACAATGCCATTTTTGACATGCCCGGGCAAGTAACAAAATGAACGACAGCTAACTAGGCACATTAAACATGAAATACAAAATCATCACATTTCACAACATACCTGCATGGAATGGATATAAATACAAGGCAAAAGTTAATGCTGCCGTCTGGACTCCCATACAAGTATATTTGCCTCTCATCACGCTCTGAGCAAACTGAGTTGGACCATGCTACGTGTTTGCCGAGTTGGACCATGCTACGTGTTTGCCGAGTTGGACCATGCTACGTGTTTGCCGAGTTGGACCATGCTACGTGTTTGCCGAGTTGGACCATGCTACGTGTTTGCCGAGTTGGACCATGCTACGTGTTTGCCGAGTTGGACCATGCTACGTGTTTGCCGAGTTGGACCATGCTACGTGTTTGCCGAGTTGGACCATGCTACGTGTTTGCCGAGTTGGACCATGCTACGTGTTTGCCGAGTTGGACCATGCTTTGCTGCGTACTTAGCTGAAATTTACTATGATTGTGTTTATTTTCCACTTTGATGGCAAACTGTCTGTACTGCTACCATTTACTCCCAGTCATTTTGCTCTGGAGCTGGTCCAATGAATTAGTTTATTTTCAAAACGTGGAATTATTACGTTTTCTTAACCTTCGTATCTTCAACCTTGCTCCAAGGTAATTTGCCAAAGATCATTTATATAAAGACGCATAGAAACCGCTTATTCAATAGATATCCCTGATCACGCTTGTAGGCGATGTCATGGCGACATTAGCTAGCTAAGCTCATGTGCAGAAACACGTCATCGGGTCGAACGCTCGTGTTGTGCCGAACTACGCATGTGCAGGCTGTCAAATCAAAGTCACTCATCTGACATCAAGTTGTTTAAAAAAAAAGGAAAACATGTCAGTTTGTCACTTTCAAGAGGTTGTCGAATACAAGTTTCAACTACATAGGACATTGGCTCGAATCTAGGTTTTGCCTTTAGATTTCTTGATAATTAACAACTAAGGACACATTTTTTTACTTCTCCCATTGACTTGCCAAACCCCGGTCTGGTCTGTCGAGTCTACTTCGAAAAGCATTCCCGGATGTATCGTGATATTGGGCCTCTGGGTTTAGAAACTCTGTTACCTCGCTTTGCTCTTGGGTACACTTGCAATGGGGGAGTATAGGGGAGCTTTTGAGCTGTGTCTCATGTCTTCACTGTTCTTTCATTCTCAGTGATGCAGCTGGTCTCTCCTCTGCCTATCAGCTATTCCTATTTTTTTTTTTCAATTGATACTTTGAATACTTTCATGTGTGGTATGATTGCTAGGTAGCCTATTGCAGATCTGGACAAATGATCCACCTACCACTATTGTCACTATGAATGGTGGATAGAGGGCAGGATAGACAGACTGGAAGACTATAGTGACCTGTGGTAGAGTAAAAGTTATCACGTGGAAAAGCGTAGGGCAGAAGGGAAGTACCAAAACACCTTGATAAAGGGAAAGCGCAGATGAGGAAATTTGTCTTGGATGGAAGGAATTCTATAGTAAAACCTGCAAATAGCAAATTTAAACTGGGTTCTCAGTGCACTACCCTTCCCTGTGCCCAGGATGGGGGAAAAAACTCCTCCCCAGAGCAAAAAAAAAAGAAAAAGGCTTCACTTCTTCTTGGGTGCATATTTTATATGGTGGAAATCAGTGTTGTGTACGAAGGCACCTAAAGCAAGACCGAATGGCCCCGGACCCCTTATGGTCAGGGACCACTCGGAAATGGTTAACACTCAAGATAAATAAATGTAACACAAAAAACACGAACAACGCACAGACATGAAATTGAAACAGAAACAATGACGCCTGGGGAAGGAAGCAAAGGGAGTGACATACAGTTGAAGTCGGAAGTTTACATACACCTTAGCCAAATACATTTAAACTCCGTTTTTCACAATTCCTGACGTTTAATCCTAGTAAAAATTCCCTGTCTTAGTTAGGATCACCACTTTATTTTAAGAATGTGAAATGTCAGAATAGTAGTAGAGTGATTTATTTCAGCTTTTATTTCTTTCATCACATTCCCAGTGGCTCAGAAGTTTACATACACTCAATTAGTGTTTGGTAGCATTGCCTTTAAATTGTTTAACTTGGGTAAAATGTTTCATGTAGTCTTCCACAAGCTTCCCACAATAAGTTGGGTGAATTTTGGCCCATTCCTCCTGACAGAGCTGGTGTAACTGAGTCAGGTTTGTAGGCCTCCTTGCTCGCACACGCTTTTTCAGTTGTGCCCACAAATTGTCTATAGATTGAGGTCAGGGCTTTGTGATGGCCACTCCAATACCTTGACTGTTGTCCTTTAGCCATTTTGCCACAACTTTGGAAGTATGTTTGGGGTCATTGTCCATTTGGAAGACACATTTGCGACCTGCCATCTATTTGTGAAGTGCACCAGCCCCTTCTGCAGCAAAGCAACATGATGCTGCCACCCCCGTGCTTCACGGTTGGGATGGTGTTCTTCGGCTTGTAAGCCTCCCCTTTTACCTCCAAACATAACGATGGTCATTACTGCCAAACAGTTATATTTTTGTTTCATCAGACCAGAGGACATTTCTCCAAAAAGTATGATCTTTGTCCCCGTGTGCAGTTGCAAACCGTAGTCGGGCTTTTTTAATGGCGGTTTTGGAGTAGTGGCTTCTTCCTTGCTGAGCGGCCTTTCAGGTTATGTTGATATAGGACTCGTTTTACTGTGGATATAGATACTTTTGTACCGGTTTCCTCCAGCATCTTCACAAGGTCCTTTGCTGTTGTTCTGGGATTGATGTGCACTTTTCTCACCAAAGTACGTTCATCTCTAGGAGACAGAACGCGTCTCCTTCCGGAGCGGTATGACGGCTGCGTGGTCCCATGGTGTTTATACTTACGTACTATATTGTTCGTACAGATGAACGTGGTACCTTCAGGCGTTTGGAAATTGCTCCCAAGGATGAACCAGACTTGTGGAGGTCAATTTATTTTCTGAGGTCTTGGCTGATTTCTTTTGATTTTCCCATGATGTCAAGCAAAGAGGCACTGAGTTTGAAGGTAGGCCTTGAAATACATCCACAGGTACACCTCCAATTGACTCAAATGATGCTTCCTGACACTCGCTTAGCCCGGAAGCCAGCCGCACCAATGTGGTATATTCAAGAATACTACATCTGACATAACATTCATAAAAGGCTTATTTTCTTTGAAGGCCATTTTTATTGAAGTGTAAGCGCAGGAGAAAGTGAATGTTCACAGAGGCACTTGACCTATGAGAAGCCTTGCATGAATGTGCTTGAGTTGCATGTATTGACTATTGGGTGCCAAAAGGGGAGAGCAAGACCCTATGATTCCCTGTTTTTGGTTCGGCTCAAGCTGTTGTATTGCCGTTTGGTACCAATTGTTCGTTTGGATAGCCATTACCCAGGCCTTTGTTTGTATGGCCCGGGGGAGAGTTGAAAGAAGAACTCCCAATACATGTTCCTCCTTTTTGTGACGTTATGGCTTTGCGTCTCATTTGGTGCTGTCCAGCCTAGGATTTTGTCAGTGAATAGGTACGGCCTTTCACATGTCAAAGGTGCAATCTGCAATAGTTAAAGGATACGTTTACTTTATTTGAACCATACACTTCCTCGTGCTCATTCTTCCTCGTGCTCGTTCTACAGCGCCTGAGTTGAGCTGAAACATGAACGAAAGGGCCAACATCTAAATACGTCCTTTGAGAATCAGAAACACTAGTATATAGTGATGCATGCCTTTAGATGTTATACACATGAAATTGTGTCACACTGAACTTTATCTACTATGTTATATTTCATGTTGTGCGATATGTTTGGTCTGGGATATTTTTCTGTGTATGCGCACATGGAAAAGTCTGGCTTGAGTTTCACAAAATGGAATTTAATGTTGCGAATATGTTTGCAAGTGAAATCGCAAAAAAAAAGTATATGCTCTTCTATAACATGCAATTTACACCCAAAATACAGATTTGGTCAAAAAAAGTGAACTTCTCCTGTGATGCTACAATGATCCTTTCAATTAATGATGTTCACTAATCAATGGGTGATTATTATAAACTGGGTGGTTCGAGCCCTGAATGCTGATTGGCTGAACGCCGTGGTATACCTTATACCACAGCTATGATAAAACATTTTTACTCTTAGTAGAAATGTATTACCCCATTTTAACCCATACGGTTGTTTTCCCCCATTTTCTGTAAAACTGTGTTTGAAAATAAACAATTTATAGTTTCAAGACGTTTAAAATGGCATGTTCAAATCTGAAAGGGGATATAAAGAGGGCCAAGGTGCAGTTTTGTCCCTTGAACATTATACATGAACATTATACCACAAAGCCCTGACTTAGCCCACCTGTAGGTCCCCGACACCTTCTCCATGTCAGTGTCCTCTCCCAGTCAGAAGAGGGACTCATCTTCTGTAATCTAGGCTCTCTTGTTCCTCCTCTTGGCTTGAGTGCATGACATGGACCTAACACAGTCATTTACTCAAACACTGTGGGATTTTTTATATCGTTTTACAAACCAGGTCCTAGAGAGCCCTTGTTCCAGGGCGGTTCCTGTCTCTCTATACATATCGAATTGTACGCCTATTTGCACAAGTCCCACACCCAGAAATGAAATGGCAGAAGAGAAGCTAAACTCTGAAAAGGGACAGACCGGTAGCTTATACTTTTATTGATGGTCTGAAAGAGTGTGTAGAATTAGATTTATTTTTGAGTTCCTTGACCACTGCTGCCAGTTCTTAAAATGCTATACAAATGAGAACTTTGAATGGGACACACCAATTTGGGATGAATTCTTTAGAGGTAAATGTTTCCCCTTCAGTGCCGCGAAACACCTCCTTTTACAAAGAAATGCTTTTATGCGTCGATCTTTCTTTACTCTATACATAGACAAGCGGAAGGTTTTATTGCATATCACTTACTATGCATCACCTATTGTCTTACTGTACAGACCTGCTGTTGCACTTAAGATTTCCTGCTACTTACTTTTTATTAGTCATCCCAGTTTGGTTATCCAATCATGCTGGAGCCCAGGAAGTTCTGGTTGACATTATATCGATAGCCAGGGTGAGTCGCTCTTTTGCCACACACCTGTGGCATGTGAACAAACTCGCCATTTTCCATCCTATTCTCCCTTAGCTTCTCTTTACCCAGTGGCTAAAGCAAAGAAGACTCATTACAAAACCTTTTAAACCAACAATTTATGTTTGGAATGAGACTAACGTGAGGTAAAGTAAATAATGAATGAATTCAAAAACTAATGGATCAGATAAAATATCTGAAAAGTTATTTTAATCACTTACACACACACACATCCTTTGCACATGAATGCTCACTCATTCGGGAACAATTGCAATCAATATATATATTTACGCTCAGTGTGTCGTCTTGATCGCTGGTGAAAAGTTTGTTTCTATTGGAGAGTTTAGGCCTCTCTCTCTCCCTCGCACTCTCTCTGTCTTGGTTAGAGGGGATAGTTCCGAGTGACATTCATTCATTTGTTATAGAATGGATGTTTCAGTTGTCGTTCTTTGCGTTCAATGATACCGAATTCCTAGCTGCAGACTAGTAATTAGTATCAAAGACTTGTTCTTATTCTGTCGGTATCGATAGTCTAAGAGTTTAACCACGTGGTATGGTTAAAAGATTCAGCAATGGTTTACAACCTTTGTCCCCTCCTAATGGAGAAAAACATGGTCTGGTGATAATTTCTCAAAGTTGGTTTTATTCGCTTCCCCAAGTTGTAACAATTGGACCAGTTCGTAGCTGGATTCTATACCGATCTTTTATACTTTCTCCGGAACATTAAATTTGTTCGTACCTCAAGATCTGTGAGGTGGATGGAATTCCTTTGTTCTATGAAAATGTACTCTCTCTATACTGTGTGTCCATGAGATCCTCAGGAATTTACGATGTCTCTCTGGCCACAGCAGCCTAGTTGAAGGAAGAAAGGGGGAGGAGGGGGGGGGATGGGGTTTGCCACACCCAAAGAGGCAACGTCATGACAGACTCTATAGCGTCCCACCTGGCCAACATCCAGTTAAATTGCAGAGCGCCACATTCAAAAACAGAAATACTCATAATAAAAATTCATAAAACATACAAGACATACATCGTCTTAAAGATATACTTCTCATTAATGCAACCGCTGTGTCAGATTTCAAAAAAGCTCTACGGAAAAAGCACACCATGCAATAATCTGAGTACAGCGCTCAGAGACCAAAACAAGCCATACAGATACCCGCCATGTTGTGGAGTCAACAGAAGTCAGAAATAGCATTATAAATATTCACTTATCTTTGATGATCTTCATCTGAATGCACTCCCAGGAATCCCAGTTCCACAAATGTTTGTTTTGTTCGATAAAGTCCATAATTTATGTCCAATTACCTCCTTGTTCATGCGTTTAGTTCACAAATTCACAAGGTGCGAGCACTTGGTCCAGACAAAATCAAAATAGTTCCATTACAGTTCGTAGAAACATGTCAAATGATGTATAGAATCAATCTTTAGAATGTTTATCATAAATCTTGAATAATGTTCCAACCGGACAATTCCTTTGTCTTTAGAAATTAAAAGGAACAGAGCTCGCTCTCACGGCCGCGCGCCTGACTTAGCTCATGGCATTCTGCCAGACCCCTTAGTCAAACAGCTCTTATTCACTCCCCCTTCACAGCAGAAGCCTGAAACAAGGTTCTAAAGACTGTTGACATCTAGTGGAAGCCATAGGAAGTGCAATCTTGGATAGGCAAAGACTTAAACTTACAAACCTCAGATTTCCCACTTCCTGGTTGGATTTTTTATTCTATTATACTCAGACATCATTCAAACAGTTTTAGAAACTTCAGAGTGGTTTCTATCCAAATCTACTAATAAGTTGCATATCTTAGCTTCTGGGCCTGAGTAACAGTCAGTTATGTTGGGCATGCTTTTCATCCGGAGGTGAAAATACTGCCCCCTACCCAAGAGAGGATAAGTCTGAAGTCAACTGAGGTAAGGAAGAAGTTGTTGTAAGATCAGCAGTCAACATTTTGCAAGAATAATAAGTAATTATATGGTCATAAACATGCAATTGTAGCACAACGAACAATCAAATGTCTGTACACAAGGGCATTCTCTTTAAATGACATGTAAAATAAAAATTAATTCCCCTTGTAAGGCAGTTGCACTGCAGGAAATGTCCTATATGTACTTCATGCTGCCAGTGTTTTAACTAGTTTGTCTTTAACTGAAAGGACAGTAGTAAGTAACGGTCTTTTTACATGAAATTCTTGAGAATAATTTAATTATCTCATTAAATGTTATTAAAATAAGAATTGTATAATAACTGTAGAAAAGACCCATGGAGTTGGTGGAATACTCCTTTAATTCATTGCCATTTACTCAGCTGGGCCAGGGGCGCTTTAATTAGGTCAGGTGGAAATGTCCGACAGATCTCAACTCCATAAAAGGAGGAAATTGCCATCGCCTGATCTCGCTGCTTTCTCTTCCTTAACTCCATCTGATCCTGTAGTTCTGTGCGTCCATGAATCCACGTAAGTCAACCGACTCTTACCTTTCATCTGAATTATCTGTGGCGATCGGGAGAGTGGGCCATTCAGTTACTGTTAATAGTTATTACCGCGGAGCGCGGCTTGGAGCGCAGCTTCAAACAGTGTAATGTGAATTGTCAATGATCACGGCCCTACGGATCCTCATAGGCCAATTATGCAATCAATATGGTTCATGTGCATTGAAATTAATTATATGTACACATGAAGACAATTGAAAGAGTGAAATGAGAAACGTCATTGTTTGCTAACTGATTGACTTTGATAATGGGGATTATAGATTGTATTATAGATTCACTGTTTGTATTCTTTCATGATTTATGATAAATAGTTACGAGCCTAAATGACTCGCGGATGATTACTATTGACTTCTTAATGAACTGGACTGTTGAATTCCCTAACTTATGTTAATAATGAATGATCTGATTTGAGCTTTGATTATGAATTTGGTTGGATACATGTTATTTGTTTCCTTTGTGATGCAGCACAGACTACTCGGTAAATATACCACTTTATGGTTAAAGGAATTCCTGCCTCAGTCTCATCCATTCCTCTGTCACCTGACCACATGTTCACCTTCACTGTCAGTCATCCTACCTGTCCAGCTACCCACACAGATTCCACTAATCTTTCAATAACCCTGATTTAATCAACCGGACAGCTGATCGTCCTCACAGTGGCAGACCACATGTGACAACACCTACACAGGATCAGCCTCCAGTATTTATGCTGCAGTAGTTTGTGTCGGGGGGGCTAGGGTCAGTTTGTTATATCTGGAGTACTTCTCCTGTCCTATTCGGTGTCCTGTGTGAATTTAAGTGTGCTCTCTCTAATTTTCTCTTTCTTTCTCTCTCTCAGGACTACCTGACATGCATGAACATCTTGGCCATGTTCTGTTATAATCTCCACCCGGCACAGCCAGAAGAGGACTGGCCACTCCACATAGCCTGGTTCCTCTCTAGGTTTCTACCTAGGTTTTGGCCTTTCTAGGGAGTTTTTCCTAGCCACCGTGCTTCTACACCTGCATTGCTTGCAGTTTGGGGTTTTAGGCTGGGTTTCTGTACAGCACTTTGAGATATCAGCTGATGTACGAAGGGCTATATAAATAAATTTGTCTCAGTTGTTGAATCTTATATTCATACACATATTTTCACGTTAAGTTTGCTGAAAATAAACGCATTTGACACTGAAAGGATGTTTCTTTTTTTGCTGAGTTTATTTATTAAATATTTTTATCTGGACACTTTCTGTATACCTGGAATTTTTCCTTATTGTAGGCAACTACCACTTTTAGTCTTTAGCACATGACCTCATGTGAATCCTTAAAGAGACGGGTGGGGCTGGTTTAAGAGGGTGTGAACAATGCTGAATGGGTGTAGACAAAGGAGAGCTCTCCAGTAGGTACCAAATCATTCAAAGGCCCTTTTCTCAAAAGTGAGTTTACAAGTGTATCAACTTTCAAAGCATAATTACTTTCCTATTGTTCCTCCAAAATGCAGTGTATAATATACCATGTTGTAACTCTGAGTCTCTACTTTTATCCAATGTAAAAAACTGAACTTCAAATTTTGCTACATCAGACCGAATCCAGGTGGTGAGTCACATATTGGAATGAGAAAAGTCAAGGATGCCAAATATTCAATAACACAATAGGGGGGGGGAATAAATAATTCTACATACAGTGTGTAAATGAGGTAAGATTAGGGAGGTAAGACCATAAATAGGCCATACTGGTGAAATAATTACAATTTAGCAATTAAACACTGGAGGTGATAGATGTGCAGAAGATGCATGTGCAAGTAGAGATACTGGAGTGCAAAGGAGAAAAAAAAATAACAGTATGGGGATTAGGTAGTTGGATGGGCTATTTACAGATGGGCTATGTACAGGTGCAATGATCTGTGAGCTGCTCTGACAGCTCAAGTTAGTGAGGGAGATATGAGTATCCAGCTTCAGTGATTTTTGCAATTCGTTCCAGTCATTGGCAGCAGAGAACTGGAACGAAAGGCGGCCAAATGAGGTGTTGGCTTTAGGGATGATCAGGGAGATACACCTGCTGGAGCGGGTGCTACGGGTGGGTGTTGCCATCGTGACCAGTGAAATGGGATAAGGCGGAGCTTTACCTAGCATGGACTTGTAGATGACCTGGAGCCAGTGGGTCTGGCGACGAATATGTAGCGAGGGCCAGCCGACTAGAGCATACAGGTCGCAGTGGTGGGTGGTATAAGGTGCTTTAGTAACAAAACGGATGGCACTGTGATAAACTGCATCCAGTTTGCTGAGTAGAGTGTAGGAAGCTATTTTGTAGATGACGTCGCCGAAGTCGAGGATCGGTAGGATAGTCAGTTTTACTAGAGTAAGTTTGGCGGCGTGAGTGAAGGAGGCTTTGTTGCAGAATAGAAAGCCGACTCTAGATTTGATTTTAGATTGGAGATGTTTGATATGAGTCTGGAAGGAGAGTTTGCAGTCTAGCCAGACACCTAGGTACTTCTAGATGTCCACATATTCTAGGTCGGAACCATCCAGGGTGGTGATGCTAGTCGGGCGTGCGGGTGCAGGCAGCGAACGGTTGAAAAGCATGCATTTGGTTTTACTAGCGTTTAAGAGCAGATGGAGGCCACAGAAGGAGTGTTGTATGGCATTGAAGCTCGTTTGGAGTTTAGATAGCAGTGTCCAAGGACGGGACGGAAGTATACAGAATGGTGTCGTCTGCGTAGAGGTGGATCAGGGAATTGCCCGCAGCAAGAGCAACATCATTGATATATACAGAGAAAAGAGTCGGCCCGAGAATTGAACCCTGTGGCACCCCCATAGAGACTGCCAGAGGACCGGACAGCATGCCCTCCGATTTGACACACTGAACTCTGTCTGCAAAGTAGTTGGTGAACCAGGCAAGGCAGTCATCAGAAAAACCGAGGCTACTGAGTCTGCCGATAAGAATATGGTGATTGACAGAGTTGAAAGCCTTGGCAAGGTCGATGAAGACGGCTGCACAGTACTGTCTTTTATCGATGGCGGTTATGATATCGTTTAGTACCTTGAGCGTGGCTGAGGTGCACCCGTGACCGGCTCGGAAACCAGATTGCACAGCGGAGAAGGTACGGTGGGATTCGAGATGGTCAGTGACCTGTTTGTTGACTTGGCTTTCGAAGACCTTAGATAGGCAGGGCAGGATGGATATGGGTCTGTAACAGTTTGGGTCCAGGGTGTCTCCCCCTTTGAAGAGGGGGATGACTGCGGCAGCTTTCCAATCCTTGGGGATCTCAGACGATATGAAAGAGAGGTTGAACAGGCTGGTAATAGGGGTTGCGACAATGGCGGCGGATAGTTTCAGAAATAGAGGGTCCAGATTGTCAAGCCCAGCTGATTTGTACGGGTCCAGGTTTTGCAGCTCTTTCAGAACATCTGCTATCTGGATTTGGGTAAAGGAGAACCTGGAGAGGCTTGGGCGAGTAGCTGCGGGGGCGGAGCTGTTGGCCGAGGTTGGAGTAGCCAGGAGGAAGGCATGGCCAGTCGTTGAGAAATGCTTGTTGAAGTTTTCGATAATCATGGATTTATCGGTGGTGACCGTGTTACCTAGCCTCAGTGCAGTGGGCAGCTGGGAGGAGGTGCTCTTGTTCTCCATGGACTTCAGTGTCCCAGAACTTTTTTGAGTTAGAGCTACAGGATGCAAATTTCTGCCTGAAAAAGCTGGCCTTTGCTTTCCTGACTGACTGCGTGTATTGGTTCCTGACTTCCCTGAACAGTTGCATATCGCGGGGACTATTCGATGCTATTGCAGTCTGCCACAGGATGTTTTTGTGCTGGTCGAGGGCAGTCAGGTCTGGAGTGAACCAAGGGCTATATCTGTTCTTAGTTCTGCATTTTTTGAACGGAGCATGCTTATCTAAAATGGTGACGAAGTTACTTTTAAAGAATGACCAGGCATCCTCAACTGACGGGATGAGGTCAATGTCCTTCCAAGATACCCGGGCCAGGTCGATTAGAAAGGCCTGCTCACAGAAGTGTTTTAGGGAGCGTTTGACAGTGATGAGGGGTGGTCGTTTGACTGCGGATCCGTAGCGGATACAGGCAATGAGGCAGTGATCGCTGAGATCCTGGTTGAAAACAGCGGAGGTGTATTTGGAGGGCCAGTTGGTCAGGATGACGTCTATGAGGGTGCCCTTGTTTACAGATTTAGGGTTGTACCTGGTGGGTTCCTTGATGATTTGTGTGAGATTGAGGGCATCTAGCTTAGATTGTAGGACTGCTGGGGTGTTAAGCATATCCCAGTTTAGGTCACCTAACAGAACAAACTCTGAAGCTAGATGGGGGGCAATCAATTCACAAATGGTGTCCAGGGCACAGCTGGGAGCTGTGGGGGGGGTCGGTAGCAGGCAGCAACAGTGACAGACTTATTTCTGGAGAGTGTAATTTTTAAAATTAGTAGTTCGAACTGTTTGCGCATAGACCTGGAAAGTATGACAGAACTTTGCAGGCTAACTCCTCCCCCTTTGGCAGTTCTATCTTGACGGAAAATGTTATAGTTGGGTATGGAAATCTCAGAATTTTTGGTGGCCTTCCTGAGCCAGGATTCAGACACGGCAAGGACATCAGGGTTAGCAGAGTGTGCTAAAGCAGTGAGTAAAACAAGTAAGTAAGACAGGGGTATGGTGGGGTGTGGGTACAACGGAGGTAAGCCCAGGCACTGGGTGATGATAAGAGAGGTTGTATCTCTGGACATGCTGGTTGTAATGGGTGAGGTCACTGCATGTGTGGGAGGTGGGACAAAGGAGGTATCAGGGGTATGAAGAGTGGAACTAGGGGCTCCATTGTAAACTAAAACAATGATAAATAACCTGAACAGTATACAAGGCATATTGACATTTAAGAGAGACATACAGCGAGGCATACAGTAATCACACGTGTTGATTGGGAGAGCTAGCTAAACCAGTAGGTGAGACAACAGCTAATCAGCTAGCACAACAACAGCAGGTAAAATGGCGTTGACTAGGCAGAGAGGGTCGGATTAACTACACAGAGAGCCTGAGTGCGGCTGGGGCCGACAGATAAAACATAAACAAACAGAATGGAGTACCATGATTAATGGACAGTCCAGCAGGCATCAGCTATGTAGCCAAGTGATCAGTGTCCAGGGGGCAGCGGTGGATGGGACAGGGAAGCTAGACTAGCGAGTATCATCCAGGCTAAAAAAACTGGCTGGCTGTGCAGAAGGTAAAAGCCGCTAGCAGTGGCTTTTAGTGGCTAACAATGACATTGTACGGAATGGGGTGAGTTTACATTACATCTAGGATACATATTGAACTTCATTAGTCTCAGGCCAGTAGCACAATGTATGAATTTATGGTTAGATCAGAATCACATCATAATCATTGGCGTGTACAGAGAATTCAGTCAAAACCACCAGTCCAAATCCACATCTCCATCCATAGCTTAGGAAAGGGCCGGTTTAGCAAGCTGGCTACTGCAGGACATCAACAAAAAAACAGACCAGAAACATTTGTCTGACAATGATGATGTTTAGCTTAGGATGTGACTTGATTGGTGTGAAGCCAAATCCAAACTGGCCTCCCTTGGGGGCATTTTGCTGTGTCGGGACAGTTGAGCTCAGCTCAAAGCTGATTGGCTAATTATTATTTTAAAAAATTCTCCAAGGGATGCCAAATGCCTGCTGGCATGAATCAATCAAATGCTAAGGCAGCAACATGTCATACTCTTTTGTTCCAGACAACATCAGACACATGGGCTAAACATAGGGGCGCTGTTTCCCCTCGCTTGGATGTTTTCTCTGATGAGATTCAGCCACTTGCGAATTGACGAAAATTATGAAAACAAGAGATACAAAAGATACATTTGTTATTTTTATTGGTCAAATATTTTGGGAATCCTGGTTTCCCTTGGCATCCATGAATACATGCCACTGTTGGTATCTACAGTATAGCAAACTGTAGGCCTACAGCTGTATGTGTGGATAGGGAGAAGAACATCAGCCACCAAGGTAGACTGTATTAGTATTAACCTCGAAGTTCAATTTATTATGAGTCAGATTGGCTACAGTTGTAGCTACAGTTGTGCGTTGGTTAAGACAAAAATAGGCAGGCCTACTCTCATTTCAAGGGGTCGTTTTCTTTTCATGGTTATTGGTTTGGCTTGTGAGGGGTTAAACCCTTCAAAAGGGTATTTATTGCCAGACGCAGTGAGCGTGTCGTAATTTATGGTGGCCAATCACCACAATACTTTCCTCTCCTCTTGTCCAATAGGAAATGGAGTGGAATCACTGTCACAGGTGATGTTGGATATGCAGGAAACGAGAGAAAGCGTTGGCTGATGCAGGAGCTACACAGAGCAGAAGCATAACACCTCAGGGAATAGGCTGAACGCCGTATTTCCATCGCCTTTTCAGTGGAAATGCAATGAGATATTAAACATGGGAGGAACAAAACAAAACAGTCATAGCGCTTCAGGGGGATACGATGCCGAAGAATTGCCATTGGTTAATTTCTACACTTTTTACAAGAAATAAACTTTGCTTTTGAAAATGCCATTTCACAGCAACTCCTTAATGCCTTTCTCTATCCAAGCCATTTTGAACAAAAAAAAAAAAAAAAAGAGTACAGTGGACACTTGGCAGATTTCGACGACTGCTTCTCGAAGAATGCGTGTTGGAAAATATTTGGGGAAATGGATACTGGTTCGGAGGACTTTCCCGCATCGTGTAGAAGTGACGAGGGGCTTGCATGGTCAGCGATCAGAAAAGTTACGACTCCGATTCAGGTCTCAGTGATGACAATGCCAGCAAGGCCCTGGCCGTTTGTAAGTCAGAGAAAAACAGGGATCCTGTTTCAGACGTTCTGGAAGAAAGTTTGCAGGACGAAACGGCCCATGAATGCACTTCTGTCGATAACGCACAAGGTCTTAGAGACTGTGAACCTAGTGTTTCAGGTAAGTTCATGCGTTGATATTTTTAGTGAGATACCGGATAATAGTCTAGTATTCTAAAAATACTTTATGTGGAACATCCAAGTCCAAGGCCTTTTGCCTCTTGGTAGGCCGTCATTGTAAATAAGAATTTGTTCTTAACTGACTTTACTAGTTAAATAAAGGTTCAATAAAGAATACCTTTACAAAAAATAGCAGTTTTGAAACTGCAGCAAAAGTGCAGTAACTGCAGTGGTATTTTGGACGCAGTAATTGCAGAATAACTGCAGTTATACTGTACTCTGAATTTTCTCAGCAGGGATAATTTTGTGGCTATAGCCTATGTGATGATAAACATGCTATTCTACTCACAAGATGCAACGCCTTTATGCACGAGGCAGCGGGATGTTATGCCATGGCATACACACATTTTTAAGCCTTATTGTAATGTATGTCATTAAAGTATTAATATGGCCGTGATAGTGTGGTTTATGAAGGTGAGAGGTTCGTTTTCATACAGCCTTGGATACATTTTCCATCTTGTTGTGCACTATATCTTCTTTCAGATTCCAACAACGTAGACGATGCCAGTCGTGATAAAAGTTCGGATCAGCCCAAACAGAGGAAAAAACGCTCAGGGGCTGCGTTCTCCCACGGGCAAGTGTTCGAACTCGAGCGGAGGTTCAATCGCCAAAGATACCTATCCGGACCGGAGAGAGCAGACCTGGCGGCTTCCCTGAAGCTGACAGACGCAGGTCAAAATATGGTTCCAGAATCGTAGATATAAAACAAAACGTCGTCAAATGGCTGCCGACTTGATTGCCCCGGTCCCTGCAGCAAAGAAAGTGGCGGTGAAAGTGTTAGTTCGAGACGACCAGAGACAGTACAACCCCGGAGAACTACTGCGGACTCCTCTCCTCTCTCTCCAACCGTCTTATTACTACCCCTATGCCTATTGCCCTGCATGGACGCTCTCTACTTGTGCTGGGAATCAATGAGATTTGAATAGCCTACGTTGTATTTATTTGTCCCCATTAGGAAATCGAGGCATTTGCTTTCTTGGCCCTTTAAGAAGAAACCAGGAGAGATTAAATAAACTCGGAAATTGTTATGTCTCACATATTTGAACTGCCTAATGGTGTCTAGACTGAAGATGCCCCCCATTCCATTGTTTCAGAATATAGTCCGTGGAGTGTAAACCTCCTATGTATGCTTACGAGCACTGGAGAGAGATAGAGCCACAAGTGACATTTTGAATAACTCATTACTGCTTTTCTTTTCTTGCTGCGGTTTAGGGTAACGGTAAGATTTTCAGCACTTTTCGAAACAGAGATAGTGTGGACATATGTCCGACTGAAATATCGATTTGAAGGTACGTTTTACTTATGACCTTAATGTGAACTGAGGCAGAGACAGTAACAATTGAACTCTTGTTATAATGCACTTGTTTTTTTAAATTGTTCTAGAACTGATTGATTATTAAGAGAGAAATCAAACATTAAAAACATATCAGGCATATTATATTTCAAATCTATCGTGTTTGATTCGAGCTTTAACTATATTTAGAAACTATATTTAGATGGATGTCCTTTTTTCCTTTTTAGAGTTTGAATTTAAGTTAGTCGGCTACAATAAGGATATTATTGACCATGATCAGTAGGCCTAAATGAATGGTAAGTGTCAACCATTATTGTTGTCATAAAAATAACAAAATTCTAATGAAAATAATAACTTAATAATAATAATAATAATCATAATAGTAATAAGAAATGAAATACCTATGATGCATTGACCACATGAATGCATGTTCATCACAATAACAAATGGAGGCTTTTATTTTCATGACCTAAATTACTAAATTGGTGGTCATATATTACATCAAACAATACGTTAATAACAGAACTTGGTCCGTTTCCTTTCGTCATCCTCATAGCTTCAGGTAGGCCCGTCCACCTTATTCTGCAGCGATGTACCATTTAGGCCCAGAGCTGAGAAATTACTCTCAAATCAGTTACAAAATAACTGTTTGGTGATTATTTATTTAACACTGTATTTAAAGGACTTTAAACTGTTCAGGAACTATTTATTATTTTAGTTAACGGCAAACACAGGACAATATTGCCTATTCCAAAATCAAGGACGATACCGAAATTTGAACAGAAGCTTGGATTCTATAAACATTGAAATAAATGTTGTCCAGTTGCTCATCATTAGTAGGGTAAAACTAACTTGTCTCAACGACGGTCGAATTAGATTGGGAGAGAACGATTCGGGCCAAGACCAAAAACTGCAGGGTTCAAGAGCACACTATTTGCCTTACCATTTCATCTTCCTGTGAAACGGAATCATTGATTGAATGAGGTGGAGGAATTCAATGTCAGAAAATGGAATTGTGCTGATTCATATGATTTTATTTGACTGAACAAAATGCAGAGATATACAAATAAAGAACCATAAAACTTAACAGTTATATAATGATTCTTATAATTCTGAATTTATTTGAATGGCTATTAGAAGGTAGCCGAGTAGTGTGTTGAATACTGATATAATGCCATCATAATCTTCCCCTATAGGTCTACATCTCGCTTATCCTCATCTCCAGAGTTTCAATGAGAGGCTTGTAGCTGCACTACTTCGCACCACACACACCTCTGTGCTTCCACCCATAATGCACAACTTCCGGACAGGTTGGCCATACTCTAATCGTCAATTTCCTCCCCGCTAACACACATGTTTAGACAGTGATTTATGTCTCCCCAATTCCTGAACTATGTAAACTGTCAGGGACCATCAAGGTGTACGTCAACATGAAGATATCTACACCCAGGAGTGTTTGGGAGTTAAAACCAGGGCAAAATAGGGCAAAATTTTGATTCAAAGTAACACAATAAAATAACAATAAAGAGGCTATGTACATGGTGTACCGGTACAGTCAATGTGCGGGGGTACAGGTTGGTCGAGGTCATTTGAACATGTAGGTAGGCGTAAAATTATAATATTTATTTCTTCCTATTGAGAGCTCTAAATATCACAATGGGTGGACTCGTTAGACTGTAACCGTTCATTTGCCATTTCCCAAACTGGGCTCACTTGCTCAGAGGGAGAAACAATCGATTCATTGTCTCTATAGGTCAGAACATGTGCCAAGTCACTCGCTACGCAAATGTAGGGTCTGAAACCTGACATATCAAGTCAGCTCCGCTTAGAGAGTGGAAACTGAGAGCAGACACATACGTTGTTTTTTTGCATTATAAGGCACAGAACCCTACAGCGTTCACAGAGCGCGTTGTACACCAACATGTCAGTCGAAACCGGTCCAGAATCGCTCAGTCTCATATGGGTGATTTAACATCTAAGAAGCTAAGGAGGAAAGGGAGAGAACGTAAGCCTATGTTACGTCTGAGCACAACCAATGGAATTTCAGACCAAAATATGTAGCCTGCCCAACAACTGAGGCTTGTTTTTGATGCAGATAGAAAATAAGGCTACTGACTTTTAGAACCAAAACTAATTTAAATCTCGATACTATTTCGGTTAGATACTTTTTTGGGGCCGAGAAATAAACAAACAATATTAGCTAATCAATAGTATTTTTCAACATATCATCTCACAGACCTAACCAACAGAAATGGTCCCAAGCACAAAGGTAATTTTAAACCGTATTCTGAAGAATTCTTCCACAAAGTTACAAATATCTTATCAACTACTTTGCGCGTAGCCTATATCTGATACAGCCTGCAGATATGCCTACATACCAACCACATAATCATATAGCATCCCATAAAGTCACAATTCCACAGAATGGGCCTCTTGTTAGCCATCTTGCGAAGTGACAAACGATAACATCCACGAAGTGATGGGACTGCACTCAATGCACGTCTATAGCCCTACAGCCTAGCCCTCACACACAGTTCAGTTTTATTTCTATGTTATTTGAAAATAAACGAAAAATATTTCATTTGTTAGATTGACGTAATTTTCGTTACACTAAGCGAAATATCCCACTGGGCACAGACGTCTGTTCAAAGTCTAGTTTTTATTTGAGTTGTCAACTAACGTGAATTCAACGTAAAGTTAACCAAAAAATTTCACCATGCCATTAGATTTAGGTAAAACGTTTGGGTGAAAAAAAGACCAAATTCCTTTACATCGATGTCTTTTTGCGTTTACTTGTTTGTTGTTGAAATGACGTGGAAACAACGTTGATTAAATCATTTTTTGCCCAGTGGGATATCTCTCTAGCCAAGGCTGTATGCCCACCTGTGGGAGGCGGGCGTGCAACGCAGGAGTTTTCCTGGAAGAAACAATCCATTTTAGGACATGCGTAATTAGAGCGTAATTGTTTGGCTAGGTGTAAATCTGCAAATGGTTGGCGCGAATGGCCCATGTCGTGCGCATGAATCAGACAAACTCAGAATCTTAAAAAAAAATAATAATAATAATCATGACGTAGCCTACGTTTAAATTATTTGAATGTACGTAATGGTTGAAAATGATTGCTGGCTACATGTGTTAAGATTATTTTCATAAAATAAATGGGGTTGTCATGGCCCTATATCCTATCAAAATTACAGGTCTTCAGTTGTGGTCTACCAACGTGTTACTTAACATGGTGTTCCAAATTTGACCTACCATGGTACAGGCCCAGGACAACAATCTCACAACATACTCTTAGCCATCTTCATGCTTTGCGCATCTACCTACAGGCATATTCCCTCCAAATCGCATGCGAGAACACAATTCTAACGGGTAGACAATGGGATGGGGTTATTGCACACCTATGTGGGTGTTTGCATTTCACCGATTGAAGTTGAAAAGAAGAACTGACATGATATTTCACGGTTTATTAGATATCTTCGTGTGCAGGCATTAGACGGATATGTCATGAAATGGGATAGGCTATGCAGAATAAAACTGCCCTCCCTATAAATACAGATCTGTATTTCATTTTACTAGTTCTCTTTTTGTAATCCTTAGCTGTGTTGTATTGTAGAGAATTTAGCAATAAACAGCATGTTGTTGATTTCCTTATAGGCTGCTACAGGTGGAAATTCAGGATACTGCCTCCCAGACCTAAGAAGTTCATTAAGACAATAACACCTTGGCCAATCTAATACATCTCAAAATAACTTGTATGATTGAAAATGATCTAATGAATAAACAGTAGAGTCCCTTTGTTCCAAAAGGAATACTGAAGGAAGTCATCCAACAGGTGACTCAATAAAACTCCACATACGCCTACAATCATCTAGGCCTACAATCATCTAGGCCTACAATCATCTAGGCCTACAATCATATAAACCTACAATCAGCTAGGCCTACAATCAGCTAGGCCTACAATCAGCTAGGCCTACAATCAGCTAGGCCTACAATCATATAAACCTACAATCAGCTAGGCCTACAATCATATAAACCTACAATCAGCTAGGCCTACAATCATATAAACCTACATTCATCTAGGCCTACAATCATATAAACCTACATTCATCTAGGCCTACAATCATATAAACCTACAATCAGCTAACCTTTCAGGTTATGTCGATATAGGACTTGTTTTACTGTGGCTATAGTTACTGTTGTACCTGTTTCCTCCAGCATCTTCACAAGGTCCTTTGCTGTTGTTCTGGGATTGATTTGCACTTTTCTCACCAAAGTACGTTCATCTCTAGGAGACAGAACTCATCTCCTTCCTGAGTGGTGTGACGGCTGTGGGGTCCCATGGTGTTTATACTTGCGTACTATTGTTTGTACAGATGAACGTGGTACCTTCAGGCATTTGGAAATTGCTCTCAAGGATGAACCAGACTTGTGGAGGTCTACAATTATTTTCTGAGGTCTTTACTGATTTCTTTTGATTTTCCCATGATGTCAAGCAAAGACGCAATGAGTTTGAAGGTAGGCCTTGAAATACATCCACAGGTACATGTCCAATTGACTCAAATCATGTCAATTAGCCTATCAGAAGCTTCTAAAGCCATGACATAATTTTCTGGAATTTTCCAAGCTGTTTAAAGGCACAGTCAACTTAGTGTATGTAAACTTCCGACCCACTGGAATTGTGATACTGTGAAATATAAGTGAAATAATCTGTCTGTAAACAATTGTTGGGAAAATTACTTGTGTCATGCACAAAGTGTATGTCCTAACCGACGTGCCAAAACGTCAGTTTGTTAACAAGAAACTTGTAGTTGAAAAACAAGTTTTAATGACTCCAACCTAAGTGTATGTGAACTTCCGACTTCAACTGTAGAGATGTTTCTGGACTGACACACAAACACCTTTGCCCTCGAACTACTCTACTCAAAATTACAGAAACTCGACATTTAGTAATGTAGGCTTTTGCTTAATGCTGCCAGTGGGAGGATTTTTTTTTCCCATGATGCGGTCACAGAATAATGTATTATGGGCCTACCATCCACAGCTACTTTCTGTCTACAAATGCAGAATCTTCATTTGAACTGTTTCTCTCAGCAGGAAAATAATCCTGCAGCAACAAGAAGGAAATGTGAATTATTGTGTGGATTAAAATTAATGGACATTTTTAGTTTTGGCAAACCAAGTCTGAAATGTTTAAGTGGAAATGACAAACTTTATAAGCGTTTTTGAATCTTGAATACACTTCCTGTGTCTTGAGACGTCTCAAGGTGATGGCTGTGTATGAAGTTTGCGTTTCCTGGTGTACAGGAAATGTCCTGTAACAACAGGGTGAGAAAATTAAGATCCTACACCTATAACTTGTCCAAAGGAAAATTAACCGACGGAATATCATCTATTGCATCTATAGAGCATGTGGACATGGCGGTGGGTAAAGGATGCTGCATTGTTAGTCGCGAGACAAACTGAATCTATCCGTGGATTGGTCTCCTGCATCAAAAGCTATAATAGTAAGTAGTTATTATGGATAGGCCTGTAGTCCAACTAAAATTGGGTATTGGAATAAAACGATCTATAACCTATAGAGTGCAATGTCTGTCTATTTTCAGTGATTCGATTCCAACGGGATACAAATTTAACGTTCAAGAAAGACATAATTTCAAACATCAAAGTTATAAGCTAGACTATGTCATTAATGTTATTGTTTAGCCTACTGCATAAACAGGCTAAATATTGACGATTATTATATATTTTATAATATTGGCACAACATAAAGCAATTTTCTGTCATGTAATTTGGTAATATACTATTTTATAGTACGAACTGAGCAGGTCTATAGTCTACACAAAAAAGGAATTAATAAAAAATATGAATGAGATAGTAGGCCTCGTGTAAAATATCACATAATATATTTTCCGTTAACTTGACGCAATGAAAAGTAGACTGTTGCATGCTGCAATTTGTGAGAATGTATTATTCTGTTTGACAATAAATATGTAGTATATGGTATATGGTGTTTGACATTTTATGTGAAAATGTATAACAATAAACCTATACCTAAACATTTAGGTGTGTAGGCTACTGTGTAGGCTACTGCAGGGCAAGCTTTACCATAAAACATTCAATAGGGCCAATAGAAATACATTCTGCGTAGCCTGAAGATTGATTTTCACATGTATTTTTGCTCAGAAAAAATGCAATGTTCTTTATTGATTAATAAACTCACCTAAGAGAAGTAAACTCTGATCATTAGATCACTATAATTACACAATCATGTATTTGTGTGATATTTACAAACACATGTAGTATATTACACGTTATTATGTTACTAGGAATATTTAATAAGGATCAGGGATGACCTCTAGTGACAAGTTCTTCCAACAAGCAATATTAAACGTTAATACTGTAACATGTAATTAGTATACCACATTGACCATAGCTATTTCCCATGGGTCGTCAACTGAATCTCTACTTTTCCTCTGCATTTCCAAACAACCAAAGTGAGACGGGAGAAAATAAAAACAATATAATACTAATAATGATATATGCCATTTATTAGACGCTTTTATCCAAAGTGACAAAGACATACATGCATACATTTTACGTACGGTGATTGCTGTTTTTTGGCCATATTTAGTGAATCTGTCCTCTCTCTTGACTGAATCTGTGTCCTTCTTCGTAATAGGACAATTACTTTGATATTCTTCTTACTGTATATTGAAACAAAATAGACTGCAGTACATATGCTACCCAAATTGGTTGATTGACTTCAAAGTAAATGGTTGGGCAATATGATAGCAGTTGTGAAATAAAAAAAAATGTATTGTCAATATCTTTCACGTTTGGTATTTGGTATTTTATTAGGATCCCTTTCGTTCTTCAATTAAGGGTACAATCATAACCTCAATACATATCTGTGAAGGTTTACAATTATTTGTCATAATTATTAAAGGTCCTCTGCATGCCAGGTGATGACTTAAAGATTAACCTGCAGTGAAAATCCAATGCAGCGGTGTAATGGCACGAATTATGTTCAATAGCCAACATTTCTGGCAGTGCATGCTTTGTGTGTGTGTCTGCGCGAATGTGTGTACCTGTGCTTTTCCCTGTCCAGTTTAGGGTCTGTCACGCTAAGGCTGCGTTCAGACAGACAGACCAATTCTGATATTTTTTTCCCAATCACATCAGATCTTTTCACAATCAGATATTTTTCAGAGCTGATCTGATTGGTTAAAAGACCAACTGTCTAAACGCAGCCATAAACCTTCACAAAACTCATATATTTGTTTTTACACTGCTGCTACTCGCTGTTTATTATCTATGCATAGTCACTTTACCCCTAGCTACATGTACAAAGTATCTCAACTAACCTGTACCCCCGCACATTGACTCTGTACCGGTATATTACCTCGTTGTTGTTATTTTATTGTGTTACTTTTTATTCAATTTTTTACTTTAGTTTATTTAGTAAATATTTTCATAACTCTATTTCTTGAACTGCACTGTTGGTTAAGGGTTTGTAAGTAAGCATGTGACAGATACAATTGTATTTATTTGATATGTCTTGGCACCCTCACTTAGCACATTGATATTGACAAGATAATCAAGTGACCGCTCTAACAATGGAAATGCCTTACCGCAAAGATGGAAGGCAGGCAGGAGGAGGCGAGATCAGGTTCGACCATTCTAGTCAATGAGAGGGCAGATACGTGTGTGAACAACAGGCCACTGAGACTGCACTGTTGGTTAAGGGTTTGTAAGTAAGTGACAGCATGGGCAGCGCCATTGAGGCTATCTACATTTCAAAATAGTACATTTTATTTTTCTTCATTGGCTGATTGCTCACAACTCATAGGAATCCCTACCCAGTTGACTACTTTCAAAGGTTGGAAGCCCTAAATACCAATGTCCTTACTAAAATGGATGACGCCTCTATCTATCTCTATGACAACAGGCACAAGTCCACAATAAAATATATATAGATTTTTTTCCAGAAATGCCATGTCCACTTATATCAGTTAGCCTAGTGATTAGAGCGTTGGACCAGTAAGTGGTTAGAGCGTTGGACCAAGGTAAAAATCTGTCCTTCTACCCCTGAAAAAGGCAGTTAACCCACTGTTCCCCGGTAAACTGTCTTTGTAAATAAGAGTTTGTTCTTAACTGACTTATTTTTTAAAAAATGACAAAATATCAGTGCATTCATAACATAACCTACGTCTCACATAGTAAATGATTATTTACATTTTTTTGTTGACACGCAGTGACTTCCATGTGTCATGTAGAATGTTCTCACTTAGTGGGCTTATTTTCGTGAACAGATTTTTGGCTGTGTAAAACCTCCAGCTCCTCTTCCTCTCTGTCAGTCTTAACTTGAGCCCAATGCATAGGCGGCGCGTGTTAGCAGTTAGGGGAAGCCCTTTTCCACCATACAAATGCACCTTAATAATAAAGTATTCCATGCATCATTGTATTTGCAGATGTATGTAAAATAGCCTCCTATTCCCAATTTGACGAGTAGATTGGATAGTCATGATTTAGGCTAATAATATAACTCAATAACTAACCAGGTTTTCAGCCGACCACTTCATGCGGATTAATTACTTGACGCATGTAAAAAGTCACAACCGAGTTGATGAAAACAGATATGACCGGTACAATTTGATAAATGCCGACAGACAATTTGTTCGTTAGACATGGTGGGATCCTTTTGTCGGTCAAATTAATTATCGAGAAATGGCGGTGGAAATGCTCAAATATTGCTATATTAACCATCATATCGAAGTAATCTTGTAATCACGTGATAATATGTTGTTGAACTTCACAGGGTAGGAAAAGTGCACATGATGAACTTGATGCTCCTTCCCAATAAATGTCTTATTCTGTGACGTGATGATGCTTGGTTGCCATTTGACAAACGTCAGATAAAAGTCCACACAAAATGTACGTTTTTGCTTGTCTTCATGTACCGAATACAATCTAGAGTTAAATATGTTTCCATCACATTTTCAACTCTACCAATAGTTTTGTCACACAAACTGTTGAGTTCAATATATACAAATGTACTCTGGTCTTTGCAAGGGCGCTTGTTACGGTGCGTGAATGAGGACCCAAAAGCGAATCAACTTAAACAGAGCTTCTTTAATTACCAAACATAGGTAGGCTCAGATGGACCGGCAGATTCCGACAGGACAGGACAAGGTTACAGCAAACATGACGACAGTCTGGTTCAGGCATGAAGGACACAAACAAACAAGAATCCGACAAGGACAGGAGCAGAAACAGAGAGAGATATTGGGACCTAATCAGAGGGAAAAAAGGGAACAGGTGGGGAACGGGGTGAATGGGTAGTTAGAGGAGACAAGGGACAGCTGGGGGAAAGCGGGGGAGAAAAGGTAACCTAACACGACCAGCAGAGGGAGACAGGGTGAAGGGAAAGGACAGAGACAAGACAACATGACAGTACATGACAGTACCCCCCCACTCACCGAGCGCCTCCTGGCGCACTCGAGGAGGAAACCTGGCGGCAACGGAGGAAATCATCAATCAGCGCACGGTCCAGCACGTCCCGAGAGGGAACCCAACTCCTCTCCTCAGGACCGTACCCCTCCCAGTCAACTAGGTACTGATGACCACGGCCCCGAGGACGCATGTCCAAGATTTTACGGACCCTGTAGATAGGTGCGCCCTCGACAAGGATGGGGGGGGGGGGGGAGACGAGCGGGGGCGCGAAGAACGGGCTTAACACAGGAGACATGGAAGACCGGGTGGACGCGACGAAGATATCGCGGAAGAAGAAGTCGCACTGCGACAGGATTAATGACCTGAGAGATACGGAATGGACCAATGAACCGCGGGGTCAACTTGCGAGAAGCCGTCTTAAGGGGAAGGTTCTGAGTGGAGAGCCAAACTCTCTGACCGCGACAATATCTAGGGCTCTTAGTTCTACGCTTATTAGCAGCTCTCACAGTCTGCGCCCTATAACGGCAAAGTGCAGACCTGACCCTCTTCCAGGTGCGCTCGCAACGTTGGACAAAAGCCTGAGCGGAGGGGACGCTGGACTCGGCGAACTGAGATGAGAACAACGGAGGCTGGTACCCGAGGCTACTCTGAAAAGGAGATAGCCCGGTCGCAGACGAAGGAAGCGAGTTGTGGGCGTATTCTGCCCAGGGGAGCTGTTCTGACCAAGACGCAGGGTTGCGAAAAGAAAGACTGCGTAAGATGCGACCAATAGTCTGATTGGCCCGTTCTGCTTGACCGTTAGACTGGGGGTGAAAGCCGGAAGAGAGACTGACGGAAGCCCCAATCAAACGGCAAAACTCCCTCCAAAATTGAGACGTGAATTGCGGACCTCTGTCCGAAACGACGTCTGACGGAAGGCCATGAATTCTGAAAACATTCTCGATGATGATTTGTGCCGTCTCTTTAGCAGAAGGAAGCTTAGCAAGGGGAATGAAATGAGCCGCCTTAGAGAACCTATCGACAACCGTAAGAATAACAGTCTTCCCCGCTGACGAAGGCAGTCCGGTGACAAAATCTAAGGCGATGTGAGACCACGGTCGAGAGGGAATAGGAAGCGGCCTGAGACGGCCGGCAGGAGGAGAGTTACCGGACTTAGTCTGCGCGCAGACCGAACAAGCAGCCACGAAACGACGCGTGTCATGCTCCCGGGTGGGCCACCAGAAACGCTGGCGAATGGAAGCAAGCGTACCCCGAACGCCAGGGTGGCCGGCTAACTTGGCAGAGTGAGCCCACTGAAGAACGGCCAGACGAGTAGGAACGGGAACGAAAAGAAGGTTCCTAGGACAAGCGCGCGGCGACGGAGTTTGAGTGAGTGCTTGCTTTACCTGCCTCTCAATTCCCCAGACAGTCAACCCGACAACACGCCCCTCAGGGAGAATCCCCTCGGGGTCAGTGGAGGCTACTGAAGAACTGAAGAGACGAGACAAAGCATCAGGCTTGGTGTTCTTAGAGCCCGGACGATAAGAAATCACGAACTCGAAACGAGCGAAAAACAGCGCCCAACGCGCCTGACGCGCATTAAGTCGTTTGGCAGAACGGATGTACTCAAGGTTCCTATGGTCAGTCCAAACGACAAAAGGAACGGTCGCCCCCTCCAACCACTGTCGCCATTCGCCTAGGGCTAACCGGATGGCGAGCAGTTCGCGGTTACCCACATCATAGTTACGTTCCGACGGCGACAGGCGATGAGAAAAATACGCGCATGGGTGGACCTTGTCGTCAGAGAGGGAGCGCTGAGAAAGGATGGCTCCCACTCCCACCTCTGACGCGTCAACCTCGACAACGAACTGTCTAGAGACGTCAGGTGTAACAAGGATAGGAGCGGATGTAAAACGATTCTTGAGGAGATCAAAAGCTCCCTGGGCGGAAACGGACCACTTAAAGCACGTCTTGACAGAAGTAAGGGCTGTGAGAGGAGCTGCCACCTGACCGAAATTACGGATGAAACGACGATAGAAGTTCGCGAAGCCGAGAAAGCGCTGCAGCTCGACGCGTGACTTAGGGACGGGCCAATCAATGACAGCTTGGACCTTAGCGGGATCCATCTTAATGCCTTCAGCGGAAATAACAGAACCGAGAAATGTGACGGAGGAGGCATGAAAAGTGCACTTCTCAGCCTTCACAAAAAGACAATTCTCTAAAAGGCGCTGGAGGACACGTCGAACGTGCTGAACATGAATCTGGAGTGACGGTGAAAAAATCAGGATATCGTCAAGGTAAACGAAAACAAAGATGTTCAGCATGTCTCTCAGGACATCATTGACTAATGCCTGAAAGACAGCTGGAGCGTTAGCGAGGCCGAAAGGAAGAACCCGGTATTCAAAGTGCCCTAACGGAGTGTTAAACGCCGTCTTCCACTCGTCCCCCTCCCTGATGCGCACGAGATGGTAAGCGTTACGAAGGTCCAACTTAGTGAAAAACCTGGCTCCCTGCAGGATCTCGAAGGCTGAAGACATAAGAGGAAGCGGATAACGATTCTTCACTGTTATGTCATTCAGCCCTCGATAATCTATGCAGGGGCGCAGAGACCCGTCCTTCTTCTTGACAAAAAAAAACCCCGCTCCGGCGGGAGAGGAGGAGGGGACTATGGTACCGGCGTCAAGAGCTACAGACAAATAATCTTCGAGAGCCTTACGTTCGGGAGCCGACAGAGAGTATAGTCTACCCCGGGGGGGGGTGGTTCCCGGAAGGAGATCAATACTACAATCATACGACCGGTGTGGAGGAAGAGAGGTGGCCCTGGACCGACTGAACACCGTGCGCAGATCGTGATATTCCTCCGGCACCCCTGTCAAATCACCAGGCTCCTCCTGTGAAGAAGAGACAGAGGAAACAGGAGGGATAGCAGACATTAAACATTTCACATGACAAGAGACGTTCCAGGAGAGGATAGAATTACTAGACCAATTAATGGAAGGATTATGACAAACTAGCCAGGGATGGCCCAAAACAACAGGTGTAAAAGGTGAACGAAAAATTAAAAAAGAAATGGTTTCACTATGATTACCAGAAACAGTGAGGGTTAAAGGTAGCGTCTCACGCTGAATCCTGGGGAGAGGACTACCATCCAGGGCGAACAAGGCCGTGGGCTCCTTTAACTGTCTGAGAGGAATGTCATGTTCCCGAGCCCAGGTCTCGTCCATAAAACAGCCCTCCGCCCCAGAGTCTATTAAGGCACTGCAGGAAGCTGACGAACCGGTCCAGCGTAGATGGACCGACAAGGTAGTGCAGGATCTTGAAGGAGAGACAGGAGTAGTAGCGCTCACCAGTAGCCCTCCGCTTACTGACGAGCTCTGGCCTTTTACTGGACATGAAGTGACAAAATGACCAGCGGAACCGCAATAGAGACAGAGGCGGTTGGTGATTCTCCGTTCCCTCTCCTCAGTCGAGATGCGGATACCTCCCAGCTGCATGGGCTCAGCACCCGAGCCGGCAGAGGAAGATGGTAGTGATGCGGAGAGGGAGGCGACGGAGAGCGCGAGCTCCTTTCCACGAGCTCGGTGACGAAGATCAACCCGTCGCTCAATGCGAATAGCGAGTTCAATCAAGGAATCCACGCTGGAAGGAACCTCCCGGGAGAGAATCTCATCCTTTACCTCTGCGCGGAAACCCTCCAGAAGACGAGCGAGCAAGGCCGGCTCGTTCCAGCCACTGGAGACAGCAAGAGTGCGAAACTCAATAGAGTAGTCTGTTATGGATCGATTGCCTTGACATAGGGAAGACAGGGCCCTGGAAGCCTCCTCCCCAAAAACAGATCGATCAAAAACCCGTATCATCTCCTCCTTAAAGTCTTGATACTGGTTAGTACACTCAGCCCTTGCCTCCCAGATTGCCGTGCCCCACTCACGAGCCCGTCCAATAAGGAGAGATATGACGTAGGCGACACGAGCAGTGCTCCTGGAGTAAGTGTTGGGCTGGAGAGAAAACACAATATCACACTGGGTGAGGAACGAGCGGCATTCAGTGGGCTCCCCAGAGTAACACGGCGGGTTATTGATTCTGGGCTCCGGAGATTCGAAAGCCCTGGAAGTGGCCGGTGGATCGAGGCGGAGATGGTGAACCTGTTCTGTGAGGTTGGAGACTTGGGTGGCCAGGGTCTCAACGGCATGTCGAGCAGCAGACAATTCCTGCTTGTGTCTGCCTAGCATCGCTCCCTGGATCTCGACGGCTGAGTGGAGAGGATCCGAAGTCGCTGGGTCCATTCTTGGTCGGATTCTTCTGTTACGGTGCGTGAATGAGGACCCAAAAGCGAATCAACTTAAACAGAGCTTCTTTAATTACCAAACATAGGTAGGCTCAGATGGACCGGCAGATTCCGACAGGACAGGACAAGGTTACAGCAAACATGACGACAGTCTGGTTCAGGCATGAAGGACACAAACAAACAAGAATCCGACAAGGACAGGAGCAGAAACAGAGAGAGATATTGGGACCTAATCAGAGGGAAAAAAGGGAACAGGTGGGGAACGGGGTGAATGGGTAGTTAGAGGAGACAAGGGACAGCTGGGGGAAAGCGGGGGAGAAAAGGTAACCTAACACGACCAGCAGAGGGAGACAGGGTGAAGGGAAAGGACAGAGACAAGACAACATGACAGTACATGACAGCGCTACTAGACAGCAGCTCACAGATATAGTGCGGATAACGTGTTATGCATAAATGCGCTTATTTTCTTTATGCGGATTTTAGAATATTTGCATGAACATCTGTGGCCAAAATAAGCAGGTTTCCATCCAACATTTTTATACTACATGTTGGATAAATGTCATGACAGGCCTGGTGGAAACTTTGTCGGTAAACTTTCCAAATGTTGACAAAACAAAATAAACTAGACAAGGTGAGACTTTTTTGTGTTGTTACGATTAATTATGCGAGAAATGTCGTTGGAAATCTTTTTATGCGCAAATATCTATATAATAACCATCAAATCGAAGTAAACTTGGAGGGATATGTTGAGTGGTCCTCCCACTACGACTCGGGAAACCATGTAGTTTATTAGGCTAGAGATTAAATAAATTACAATGAACTTCACAGGGTGGTGAAAATGCACTGTGATCTTGATGCTCCTTTCCAATAAATATCGATGCTTGACTGCCGTTTGACAAATACAAATATTCTCGTTTCTATCCATAATAATATCATTATGTATACTAGCCTACCGCAAAGTCTATTTAATCCATTTTAGAATAAGTTTGTAACATAACAAAAATGGGGTCTGAATACTTCCATTCAGAAACAGTGCATTCGCAAAGTATTCACACTTCTTGACTTTTTCCACATTTTTTAAGTTACAGTCTTATTCTTAAACAGATTAAACATTTTTTTCCCTCATCAATCTACACACAATACCCCATAATGACAAAGCAAAAACAGGTTCATATTTTTTTTGCTAATTTAAATATTTTTTTAAACCCCGAAATATTACATTTACATAAGTATCCAGACCCTTTACTCAGTACTTTGTTGAAGCACTTTTGGCATCAATTTCAGCCTCGGGTCTTATTGGGTATGACTCTATAAGCTTGGCACACCTGTATTTATCCCCTTATTCTCTGCAGATCCTCTCAAGCTAGGTCAGGTTGGATGGGGAGCATTTCCTGCACAGCTATTTTCAGGTCTTTCCAGAGATGTTTTAATTGGATTCAAGTCCGGGCTCTGGCTGGGCCACTCAAGGACATTGAGACTTTCCTTCGCCCCAGTCTGAGGTCCTGAGCGCTCTGCAGCAGGTTTTCATTAAGGACCTCTGTACCTTTCTCCATTCATCTTTGCCTCGATCCTGACTAGTCTCCCAGTCCCTGCTGCTGAAAAACATCCCAACAGCATGATGCTGCCACCACCATGCTTCACCAAAGGGATGGTACCAGGTTTCCTCCAGATGTAATGCTTGGCATTCAGGTAAAAGAGTTCAATCTTGGTTTCATCAGAGCAGAGAATCTTGTTTCTCGCGGTCTGAGAGTCTTTAAATGCCTTTTGGCAAAATCCAAGCGGGTGTCATGTGCCTTTTACTGAGGAGTTTTTATCATTTAATCCATTAGTCAAGGAGTCTGAATACTTTATGAAGGCACTGTATACACTGAACAAAAATATAAATGCAACATGCAACAATTTCAAAGATTTTACTGAGTTACCACCATTTGCCTCATGTAGCGCGACACATCTCATTTGCATAGAGTTGATCAGGATGTTGATTGTGGAATGTTGTCCCACTGCTCTTCAATGGCTGTGCGAAGTTGCTGGATGTTGCGGGAACTGGAACACGCTGTCGTACACGTTGATCCAGAGCATCCCAAACATACTCAATGGGTGACGTCTGGTGAGTTTGCAGGACATGGAAGAACTGGGACATTTTCAGCTTCCAGGAATTGTTTACAGATCCTTGTGAAATGGGGCCATGCATTAACATGCTGAAACATGAGGTGATGGCGGCAGATTAATTGCACAACAATGGGCCTCAGGAGCTTGTCACGTTATCTCTGTGCATGAAATTGCCATCGATAACATGCAATTGTGTTTGTTGTCCGTAGCTTATGCCTGCTACGTAGCTTATACCATAACCCCACTGCCACCATGGGGAACTCTGTTCACAATGTTGACATCAGCAAACCAACCACACACACAACGCCATACACGCTGTCTGCCATCTGCAATCTGCCTGGTACAGTTGAAACTGGGATACATCCGTGAAGAGCACACTTCTCCACCGTGCCTGTGGCCATCGAAGGTGAGCATTTGCCCATTGAAGTTGGTTGCGATGCCGAACTGGAGTCAGGTCAAGACCCTGGTGTGGACGAGCATGCAGATGAGCTTCCCTGAGACAGTTTGTGCAAAAATTCTTTGGTTGTGCAAACCCACAGTTTGATCAGCTGTCTGGGTGGCGGGTCTCAGACAATCCCTTAGGTGACAAAGACAGATGTGGAGGTCCTGGTCTGGCATGGTTACACATCTCTGCAGTTGTGGGGCTGGTTGGACGTCCTGCCAAATTCTGTAAAACAATGTTGGAAGTGGCTTATGGTATAGAAATTAACATTAAATTATCTGACAACAGCTCCTGCAGTCAGCATGCCAATTGCATCTCTTGCATTGTGTTGTGTGACAAAACTGTACATTTTAGAGTGGCCTTTTATTTTCCACAGCACAAGTTGTACCTGTGTAGTGCTATTTTATCAGCTTCTTGATATGCCACAACTGTCTGGTGGATGGATTATCTTGGCATAGGAGAAATGCTCAGTAACAGGGATATAAACACATTTTTGCAAAATGTTTTGAGAGAAACCAGCGTTTCGTGGGTAGGGACATTTTCTGGAATCTTTTATTTCAGCTCATGAAACATGAGACCAACACTTTACATGTTGTGTTAATATTTTTGTTTGGTATACAGTACCATTCAAAAGTTTGGACACCTACTCATTCAAGAGTATATCTTTATTTGTACTATTTTCTACATTGTAGATTCATAGTCAAGTCATCAAAACTATGAAATAACACATATGGAAGCATGTAGTAACTAACAAAAAGGGTTAAATCAAAATACACTACCATTCAAAACACCAGTCTCAACGTTAACGTAAACTTGTCCTATTGCTCAGTTTTATATCGGAGCCTCCCAATCCTCTTTCCATTCTGGTTAAAGCCAGTTTGCGCTGTTCTGTGAAGGTAGTAGTACAAGGCGTTGTACGAGATCTTCAGTTTCTTGGCAATTTCTTGCATGGAAAGGCCTTCATGTTTCAGAACAAGAATAGATTGATGAGTTTCAGAAGAAAGATCTGTGTTTCTGGTCCTTTTGAGCCTGTAATCGAACCCACAAATACTGATGCTCCAGATACTCAACTAGTCTAAAGAAGGCCAGTTTTATTGCTTCCTTAATCAGAACAAGTTTTTAGCTGTGCTAGCATAATTGCAAAGGGTTTTCAAATGATCAATTAGCCTTTTAAAATGATAAATTAGCTAACACAACGCGCCATTGGAACACAGAAGTGATGGTTGCTGATAATGGGCCTCTGTACACCTATGTAGATATTCCATAAATAATCTGCTGTTTCCAGCTACAATAGTAATTTACAACATGAACAATGTCGACACTGTATTACTGATCAATTTGATGTTATTTTATTGGACAAAAATGTGTTTTTCTTTCAAAAACAAGGACATTTCTAAGTGACCCCAAACGTTTGAACGGTAGTGTATATTTTATATTTGAGATTCTTAAAGCTAGCCACCCTTTGCCTTTATGACAGCTTTGCACACTCTTGGCATTCTCTCAACCAGCTTCATGAGATAATCACCTGGAATGCATTTTAATTAACAGGTGTGCCTTGTTAAAAGTACATTTGTGGAATTTCTTTCCTTCTTCATTTGAGCCAATCAGCTGTGTTGTGACAGCTGATTGGCTCTTTGCTCAAATAAGCAAAGAGAAACGACAGTGCATCATTACTTTAAGACATGAAGGCTCAGCAGCAACAGCTCAGCAGTGAAGTGGTAGGCCACTCAAGCACACAGCACACAGTGCTGAAGCGCGTAAAAATCGCCTGTCCTCGGTTGCAACACCCACTACCGAGTTCCAAACTGCTTCTGGAAGCATCATCAGAACATCAGAACAGTCTGTTCAATAAGTGCATCAATGACGTCGTCCCCACAGTGACTGTACCTACATATCCTAACCAGAAGCCAAGGATTATAGGAAACATCCGACATGAGCTAAAGGGTAGAGCTGCCGCTTTCAAGGATCAGGACACTCAACTGGACGCTTATAAGAAATCCCGCTATGCCCTCTGATGATCCATCAAACAGGCAAAGCATCAATACAGGACTAAGATTCAATTCTACTGCACTGGCTCTGACGCTAGTCGGATGTGGCAGGGCTTGCAAACTATTACAGATTACAAAGAGAAGCCCAGCCGGGAGCTGGGCCTACCAGATGAGCTAAATTACTTCTATGAGGCAAGCAACACTGAGGCATGCAGCTGTTCCGGACGACTGTGTGATCACGATCTCCATAGCCGATGTGAGTAAGACCTTTAAACAGGTCAACATTCACAAGGCCGTGGGGCCAGAAGGATTACCAAGACGTGAACTCAGAGCATGCACTGACAAACTGGCAAGTGTCTTCACTGATGTTTTTAACCTCTCCCTGACAGAGCCTGTAATACCTACATGTTTCAAGCAGACCGCCATAATCCATGTGCCCAAGATCGCCAAGGTAAGCTGCCTAAATGACTACCGATCCGTAGCACTCATGTCTGTAGCCTTGAAGTGCTTTGAAAGGCTGGTCATGGCTCACATCAACAGCATCATCCCAGAAACCCTAGACCCACTCCAATTTGCATACCAACCAAACAGATCCACAGATGTCGGAATCTCTATTGCATTCCACACACCTGAACAAAAGGAACACCTACATGAGAATTCTGTTCATTGACTACAGCTCAGTATTCAACACCATAGTGCCTTCAAAGATCATCACTAAGCTAAGGTCCCTGGGACTAAACACCTCTCTCTGCAACTGGATCCTGGACTTCCTGACGAGACACACCCTATTAGCTCTCTGATATACATTGGAAAAGAAATGGTCAAGATGTCACGCAGGGGAGGGGACAATGAGAGGAAACTTCTTCAAAGCAAATCTTTCTGGATCCACAGGCTCAACACACTCTTGGCCTTAATGAGGAGTTTGACTTGAAACCGTTTTTATCATTTCAATATGTCTAAATAGTTTAAAAAAAAAATCCTAATTGAATATTGTATGTATATTACTGTAAACATTAATCACATTCCCTGTGTATGATCATATATTTTGATTAATTTAATCTTAATATTGTGAAACTATGTTATAAATGTAATTTGTTGACCTCCAGTTTCAGGAAGTGATGTCATTAAGAACTGCCACACAGATCCTCAACACGGGGACCCCTAAGGGGTGCGTGCTTAGTCCCCCCCTGTACTCCCTGTTCACCCAGGACTGCGTGGCCAAGCACGACTCCAATACTGACATTAAGTTTGCCGACGACACAACGGTGGTAGACCTGATCACCGACAATGATGACACAGCCTATAGGGAGGACATCAGAGACATGGCAGTGTGGTGCCAGGATAACAACCTCTCAACGTGATCAAGACAAAGGAGATGATCGTGGACTAAAAGAAAAGGAGGGCCCGAACATGCCCCCGTTCACATAGATGAGGCTGTAGTGGAGTGGGTCGAGAGCTTCAAGTTCCTTGGTGTCCACATCATCAACAAACTATCATAGTCCAATCACACCAATACAGATGTGTAGAGGGCATGACAACGCTTTTTCCCCATCAGGAGAGTGAAAACACAAAAAAAACGCAATGCACTACAGAGTGTACTACAGAGTGTATTGTGTACGGCCCAGTACATCATTGGGGCCAAGCTTCCTGCCATCCAGGACCTCTATGCCAGGCAGTGTCAGAGGAAGGCCCTAAAAATTGTGAAAGAGTCCAGCCACCCAAGAGACAGACTGTTCTCTCTGCTACCACATGGGAAGCAGTACCGGAGCGCCAAGTCTAGGTCCAAAGGGCCCCTTACCAGCTTCTACCTATAACCCATAAGCGCTGAACAGTTAATAAAATGCCTACCCAGAATATTTGCATTGACCCCCTTTTTTTACGCTGTTGCTGCTACTTGCTGTTTATTATCTATGCATAGTCACTTTACCCCTACCTACATTTACATATGATCTCAACTAGCCAGTATCCCTGCACATTGACTCAGTACCGGTACACTCTGTATATACAGTGGGGCAAAAAACTATTTAGTCAGCCACCTATTGTGCAAGTTCTCCCACTTAAAAAAATGATAGGTCTGTAATTTTCATCATAGGTACACTTCAACTATTGACAGACAAAATTAGAAAAAAATCCAGAAAATCACATTGTAGGATTTTTAATGAATTTATTTGCAAATAATGGTGGAAAATAAGTATTTCAAACTTTTTTAACAATTCAAAAACTGAAAAATTGGGCGTGCAAAATTATTCAGCCCCCTTAAGTTAATACTTTGTAGCGCCACCTTTTGCTGCGATTACAGCTGTAAGTCTCTTGGGATATGTCTCTATCAGTTTTTCACATCGAGAGACTGACATTTTTTCCCAGTCCTCCTTGCAAAACAGCTCGAGCTCAGTGAGGTTGGATGGAGAGCATTTGTGAACAGCAGTTTTCAGTTCTTTCCACAGATTCTCGATTGGATTCAGGTCTGGACTTTGACTTGGCCATTCTAACACCTGGATATGTTTATTTTTGAACCATTCCATTGTAGATTTTGCTTTATGTTTTGGATCATTGTCTTGTTGGAAGACAAATCTCCGTCCCAGTCTCAGGTCTTTTGCAGACTCCATCAGGTTTTCTTCCAGAATGGTCCTGTATTTGGCTCCATCCATCTTCCCATCAATTTTAACCATCTTCCCTGTCCCTGCTGAAGAAAAGCAGAACCAAACCATGATGCTGCCACCACCATGTTTGACAGTGGGGATGGTGTGTTCAGCTGTGTTGCTTTTACGCCAAACATAACATTTTGCATTGTTGCCAAAAAGTTCAATTTTGGTTTCATCTGACCAGAGCACCTTCTTCCACATGTTTGGTGTGTCTCCCAGGTGGCTTGTGGCAAACTTTAAACAACACTTTTTATGGATATCTTTAAGAAATGACTTTCTTCTTGCCACTCTTCCATAAAGGCCAGATTTGTGCAATATACGACTGATTGTTATCCTATGGACAGAGTCTCCCACCTCAGCTGTAGATCTCTGCAGTTCATCCAGAGTGATCATGGGCCTCTTGGCTGTATCTCTGATCAGTCTTCTCCTTGTATGAGCTGAAAGTTTAGAGGGACGGCCAGGTCTTGGTAGATTTGCAGTGGTCTGATACTCCTTCCATTTCAATATTATCGCTTGCACAGTGCTCCTTGGGATGTTTAAAGCTTGGGAAATCTTTTTGTATCCAAAAAGTGCTGCACCCGTGTATCCGGCTTTAAACTTCTTCACAACAGTATCTCGGACCTGCCTGGTGTGTTCCTTGTTCTTCATGATGCTCTCTGCGCTTTTAACGGACCTCTGAGACTATCACAGTGCAGGTGCATTTATACGGAGACTTGATTACACACAGGTGGATTGTATTTATCATCATTTGTCATTTAGGTCAACATTGGATCATTCAGAGATCCTCACTGAACTTCTGGAGAGAGTTTGCTGCACTGAAAGTAAAGGGGCTGAATAATTTTGCACGCCCAATTTTTCAGTTTTTGATTTGTTAAAAAAGTTTGAAATATCCAATAAATGTCGTTCCACTTCATGATTGTGTCCCACTTGTAGTTGATTCTTCACAAAAAAATACAGTTTTATATCTTTAACCTGAAATGTGGCAAAAAGTTGCAAAGTTCAAGGGGGCCGAATACTTTCGCAAGGCACTGTATTGCAGCAGATCTTATCCACTGTCTCCAGGTCATCTACAAGTCTCTGCTAGGTAATGCCCCACCTTGTCTCAGTTCACTGGTCACCATAGCAGCACCCATCCGCAGCATGCGCTCCAGCAGGTATATTTCACTGGTCACCCCCAAAGCCAATTCCTACTTTGGCCGCCTTTCCTTCCAATTCTCTGCTGCCAATGACTGGAACGAACTGAAAAAAATAGCTGAAGCTGGAGACTCTTATCTCCTTTACTAACTTCAAGCACCAGCTGTCAGAGCAGCTCACAGATCATTGCACCTGTACATAGCCCACCTGGAAATAGCCCATCCAACTACCTCATCCCCATACTGTATTTATTTTGCTCCTTTGCAACCCAGTATCTCTACTTGCACATTCATCTTATGCTCCAGTGTTTAACAAATTGCTATATCGTAATTACCTCGCCACTATGGCCTATTTTATTACCTTACCTCCCTTATCTTACCTCATTTGCACACACTGTATATATACTTTTTTTCTACTTTATTATTGACTGTATTTTTAAATTTTTTATTTTTTTTATTTCACCTTTATTTAATTTTATTTATTTAACTTTTTTTTTCCCCAAGATGGCATAGCAGTTCAGACGTATTTTTGTCCTCGTTCTGTCGTGTATATAAATATATAGATATATTTACAACTTTTTTTCACATACATTTTTAATTTTCCAAAAACTCATCTTCAGAACACTCTCCTGCAATCCGCTTCACCAATTTATATTTATATAAAAAAGTATTATTTACCTCAGATCTGTAATCCTTCGAGAGGCTAGCCAGAAATTAGCCAGAAGCTAGCCGGGAGCTAGCCAGAAGCTGGTCCAGAAGCTACTCTGAAGCTGGTTCAGAAGCTAGTTAGCTTATTTACTGGCTAATCGTTAGTACTCAGCTAACCACGGTTTGTGGTCATCGGCTGTCCTTTGGCTCGAGAATCTATCGCCAGTTTTGTACGGCGCGGTGCAGCGCGGCTCGGAACGGAACATACCGGATTTCGGCCGCTGGCTCTGGACATCCATACCTGGATCTCACAGCTAGCTAGCTGCTATCCGTGTGTCTATCGGCTTTCGTCGATTCCGGAGCTAACATCAATTGTTCCGGAGCTAGCCAGCTGAAGAGTTCCATCAATCACTCCTGGGCTGCAGTCACCTATCCGGACCCGTTTTGCTGCCTACGCGGAGCCCCACCGGGCCTTCACAGTTGGACTGCCGATGTTGTCTACCCGAGGGAATTGTCCGGCTGGCTCCTCCGGCGCAACGTTGCCTGGGCGCCCATCTGCGGCTGGCTATCTTATCGGCTGCTATCTGAATAGACAATCGGACAATTTTTATTTTATTTTATTTTTATTTATTTATTTATTTTTCTTCTTGGGCCTCTATAACTATATCTATTGTTTTTATTTTTGTTGTTGTTGTGTGATTTGGATTAATCCCCTCTACCACACGGAAACCCACTAATCTACTGACGGAACGCAAGAGTTGGCTAATAACAGACCTCCATTCTATGCTAGCTTGCTCCTATACTAGCTTGCTACCGATTTATTTGTCTAAATCACCGTGACCCCCAACCAACCTCTCCACTCACTGGACCCTTTTGATCACTCGACTGAGCATGCCTCTCCTTAATGTCAATATGCCTTGTCCATTGCTGTTCTGGTTAGTGTTTATTGGTTTATTTCACTGTAGAGCCTCTAGTCCTGCTCATTATACCTTATCCAACCTATTAGTTCCACCACCCACACATGCAATGACATCTCCTGGTTTCAATGATGTTTCTAGAGACAATATCTCTCTCTTCATCACTCAATACCTAGGTTTACCTCCACTGTATTCACATCCTACCTTACCTTTGTCTGTAAATTATACCTTGATGCTATTTTATCGCCCCCAGAAACCTCCTTTTACTCTCTGTTCCAGACGTTCTAAACGACCAATTCTTATTGCTTTTAGCCGCACCCTTATTCTACTCCTACTCTGTTCCTCTGGCGATGTAGAGGTGAATCCAGGCCCTGCAGTGCCTAGCTCCACTCCTATTCCCCAGGTGCTCTCTTTTGACGACTTCTGTAACCGTAATAGCCTTGGTTTCATGCACGTTAACATTAGAAGCCTCCTCCCTAAATTTGTTCTATTCACTGCTTTAGCACACTCTGCCAACCCGGATGTTCTAGCTGTGTCTGAATCCTGGCTTAGGAAGACCACCAAAAATTCAGACATTTTAATTCCAAACTACAACATTTTCAGACAAGATAGAACTGCCAAAGGGGGCGGTGTTGCAATCTACTGCAAAGTTAGCCTGCAGAGTTCTGTCCTACTATCCAGGTCTGTACCCAAACAATTTGAACTTCTACTTTTAAAAATCCACCTCTCTAAAAACAAGTCTTTCACCGTTGCCGCCTGCTATAGACCACCCTCTCCCCAAAGCCTTAAACATGGGCACCCTCATAGATATCATCCTAACCAACTTGCCCTCTAAATACACCTCTGCTGTTTTCAACCAAGATCTCAGCGGTCACTGCCTAATTGCCTGCATCCGTAATGGGTCAGCGGTCAAACGACCTCCACTTATCACTGTAAAACGCTCCCTGAAACACTTCAGCGAGCAGGCCTTTCTAATCGACCTGGCCGGGGTATCCTGGAAGGATATTGGTCTCATTCCGTCAGTAGAGGATGCCTGGATATTTTTTAAAAATGCCTTCCTAACCATCTTAAATAAACATGCCCCATTCAAGAAATTTAGAACCAGGAACAGATATAGCCCTTGGTTCTCCCCAGACCTGACTGCCCTTAACCAACACAAAAACATCCTATGGCGTTCTGCATTAGCATCGAACAGCCCCCGTGATATGCAGCTGTTCAGGGAAGCTAGAAACCATTATACACAGACAGTTAAAAAAGCCAAGGCTAGCTTTTTCAAGCAGAAATTTGCTTCCTGCAACACTAACTCAAAAAAGTTCTAGGACACTGTAAAGTCCATGGAGAATAAGAACACCTCCTCCCAGCTGCCCACTGCACTGAAGATAGGAAACACTGTCACCACTGATAAATCCACCATAATTGAGAATTTCAATAAGCATTTTTCTACGGCTGGCCATGCTTTCCACCTGGCTACTCCTACCCCGGTCAACAGCACTGCACCCCCCACAACAACTCGCCCAAGCCTTCCCCATTTCTCCTTCTCCCAAATCTGCTCAGCTGATGTTCTGAATGAGCTGCAAAATCTGGACCCCTACAAATCAGCCGGGCTAGACAATCTGGACCCTTTCTTTCTAAAATTATCTGCCAAAATTGTTGCCACCCCTATTACTAGCCTGTTCAACCTCTCTTTCATGTCGTCTGAGATTCCCAAAGATTGGAAAGCAGCTGCGGTCATCCCCCTCTTCAAAGGGGGTGACACTCTTGACCCAAACTGCTACAGACCTATATCTATCCTACCATGCCTTTCTAAGGTCTTCGAAAGCCAAGTCAACAAACAGATTACCGACCATTTCGAATCTCACCATACCTTCTCTGCTATGCAATCTGGTTTCAGAGCTGGTCATGGGTGCACCTCAGCCACGCTCAAGGTCCTAAACGATATCTTAACCGCCATCGATAAGAAACATTACTGTGCAGCCGTATTCATTGATCTGGCCAAGGCTTTCGACTCTGTCAATCACCACATCCTCATCGGCAGACTCAACAGCCTTGGTTTCTCAAATGATTGCCTCGCCTGGTTCACCAACTACTTCTCTGATAGAGTTCAGTGTGTCAAATCGGAGGGTCTGCTGTCCGGACCTCTGGCAGTCTCTATGGGGGTGCCACAGGGTTCAATTCTTGGACCGACTCTCTTCTCTGTATACATCAATGAGGTCGCTCTTGCTGCTGGTGAGTCTCTGATCCACCTCTACGCAGACAACACCATTCTGTATACTTCTGGCCCTTCTTTGGACACTGTGTTAACAACCCTCCAGGCAAGCTTCAATGCCATACAACTCTCCTTCCGTGGCCTCCAATTGCTCTTAAATACAAGTAAAACTAAATGCATGCTCTTCAACCGATCGCTACCTGTACCTACCCGCCTGTCCAACATTACTACTCTGGATGGCTCTGACTTAGAATACGTGGACAACTACAAATACTTAGGTGTCTGGTTAGACTGTAAACTCTCCTTCCAGACCCATATCAAACATCTCCAATCCAAAGTTAAATCTAGAATTGGCTTCCTATTTCGCAACGAAGCATCCTTCACTCATGCTGCCAAACATACCCTTGTAAAACTGACCATCCTACCAATCCTCGACTTTGGCGATGTCATTTACAAAACAGCCTCCAATACCCTACTCAACAAATTGGATGCAGTCTATCACAGTGCAATCCGTTTTGTCACCAAAGCCCCATATACTACCCACCATTGCGACCTGTACGCTCTCGTTGGCTGGCCCTCGCTTCATACTCGTCGCCAAACCCACTGGCTCCATGTCATCTACAAGACCCTTTTTGCCTTTACCTCCCTTATCTCACCTCATTTGCTCACATCGTATATAGACTTGTTTATACTGTATTATTGACTGTATGTTTGTTTTACTCCATGTGTAACTCTGTGTTGTTGTATGTGTCGAACTGCTTTGCTTTATCTTGGCCAGGTCGCAATTGTAAATGAGAACTTGTTCTCAACTTGTTGAGAACAAGTTCTCATTTTCAACTGCGACCTGGCCAAGATAAAGCATAGCAGTGTGAACAGACAATACATAGTTACACATGGAGTAAACAATTAACAAGTCAATAACACAGTAGAAAAAAAGGAGAGTCTACATACATTGTGTGCAAAAGGCATGAGGAGGTAGGCGATTAATTACAATTTTGCAGATTAACACTGGAGTGATAAATGATCAGATGGTCATGTACACGTAGAGATATTGGTGTGCAAAAGAGCAGAAAAGTAAATAAATAAAAACAGTATGGGGATGAGGTAGGTAAAAATGGGTGGGCTATTTACCGATAGACTATGTACAGCTGCAGCGATCGGTTAGCTTCTCAGATAGCAGATGTTTGAAGTTGGTGAGGGAGATAAAAGTCTCCAAAGTCTCTAAAAGTATGTTTGTTTACTCCATGTGTAACTTTTGTGTTGTTGTATGTGTTGAACTGCTTTGCTTTATCTTGGCCAGGTCACAGTTGTAAATGAGAACTTGTTTTCAACTAGCCTACCTGGTTAAATAAAGGTTAAATAAATCAAATAAATACAACATTTAGGGGCTTCATAGATATGCACGCACAACTTTTCCATTTCTTTTATTTATTTCTATTTTTAAAAACAAGTTATTATTTTCGTTTCACTTCACCAATTTGGACAATTTTGTGTATGTCCTTTACATGAAATCCAAATAAAAATCCATGTAAGTTACAGGTTGTAATTCAACAAAATAGGAAAAACGCCAAGGGGGATGGCACTACACCTGTTGTTTTTATGAAGCATGTGAGAAATAACATTTGATTTGATATTTCTGTTATTGGGGAAAGAGACACACCTGTTAACTGGGCAGGCCAGCACTTAATCCAGAGGAATTTGCACCTGCAGCGGTTTGAGCCAGGTGGCCATAGGCACTGCGTGCATAAGGTCAAGAGAAGTCAATAAAAATACTCTAATCTGTTTTTTTCTTTTCAAAACGCTCCATTTAACTGAGCGAACAGTGTAGTCTCTCTTATTGGCGCAAGCGGAGAGCATTGGCTATATCCCAGTGAGTGCGCATATTCACTCTTCATCATTGTTGGGTCAGTTCCACTTGAAAGTTTGTTTTTTGACAATAATTTACACCTCCAGGTTAGATAAACATCATATTGTATTTCTCGTAGGCCTATTAAATGGATCTGACGATGTGGTTTTTATTGATCTGTTTGTCACACTTTTTTTTTTTAAACGGTTCTTAAGGACCTTTTTGGTTCTTTGGATGAGATTAAAGAATGCTTTACTAAAAAAAAAATCTATATATTGTCAACATAACAATATATAGATTGTTGTTGTATTTGTGATGGGTCACCAATCCAACAACACATGGCCTCATGAACTCTTCAAACCCCTCCAGATTTTAACTTCCTGCACATTAGCTGCCCTGGGAGAGGTTGTGAATGACCTCCTCTGTGCTGCTGATCCTAGGTATATCCACATCCTCATTCTCCTGGACCCGTCTGCAGCACTTGAAGCTGTCTGTGATCAGATTTTAACTGACTGCATGGACAGGCTTCTTGGAGTTTCCGGAACACCCCTTGCCTGGTTCCACTCATATATAATAGACAACGGTTTGTCTCCCGTGGCAACTCAAGGGACATTGGGGTAGTTACTTTGACATTGGGCTAGTTATTGTCAATGTGAAGCAGCAACAGCATAATTTTCAACTTATGTTTCAGGAATATGAATGGGACTTTCAACGTTAATTTCCAATAGTGTTCTAGCACTTACCTAGGTTAAAACTGCTGAATTAGTCCAAAAACTTGATGTGATTGATTTATTTGGATGATTTACCAGAAATCATGAAAATGGAGTTGACTTGCCAATAACAAGGCAAGTCAATTGTGAGAATCCTATAGGATTCTATTGGAAAAAACACTCATTGTAATAGGATTTTTTTTTACTTGGGGGCCAGGGCTCGGGGTTGGAACTTCCATTGCAGTGTGTAATGCAACCTAGTTTTATTTACACCATCTCAGCAGCTATCTTAGAAATATAACTTTGCTCTGTGCTTCTCTGAGCATGCACTTCGTAGCCTATAGGCTATGGATAATTTGAATGTTTTCTTTTGTAAAGACCATTAATGCATGATGAATAGGCTAGGCTAAGCTATGTAGAGCGTTTTCGAAGGTGTAGCTAGGCTACAGGTTGATGCACATTAGGTACATCATGTGGGGGAAGAACTTTATTATTTAAGGAATGGTAAATACTTAAATGGCGAGCCTACATTTATTTATAGGAAAGAGCGCCTCTCCACCTTTGACCTGGATTACCATAGCAACAGGGACGCGTCACCTATTGTCACTGATGTGACTGGTCAGGTCCTGCTAGGACTTGTCCATTGTTAAGCAGTGTCATTATTAAAAATATATTTTTTCAACCTCCTTTATTAGCTAACCTTGATGATAAAGAAAATATAAAAGCTGTAACATCAAATGTACAAGTATTTCCCGATAAAGTGTTTGTTAATAACAGGCTTACAAAATATAAATGGAACATGCCTGGCAACAATAGTATCTGGTGAAATGGCGTCTGGTTACCTAGTGCTCGGTTTATTTTAGCTATTTGATTAGCAAGCTATATTCAATAACCTTTGACTGTGAATAGAAGTTCATTCTCATTAGAATAAATAACGTCATTGTTATATATTTCAAAATGTCTGACTCAGAAGAGGACAGTCAAGATAAGCAACTTAAAATTGTAGTCATCGGGGACGGCGCATCAGGGAAGGTGAGGGATTTTCAAGCTAAATGAGCTAGCAAGCTAACAGACAGACTTGTTATTTTGAGTAGTGTTAATTTAGCTGGCTAGCTAGAAACATAACTATGTGGCTAATTGGGTAAAAATACTGTGCAGTAGGTAACTTTAGCTCAGAAGTATCTTACAGAATTTTCATACATAGCTGCGTGTGCAATGCCAACGTTTTGGCTATGCTTGTTAGCTGTTTAGCTAGCTAGTTAACGTTAACTAGTTAGCTCTTCAGCCAGGTAGAAGGGAAAACATCACCTAGGTTTGTCAGACAGGCAATGTTTCTGTTGTCGCATAACTATTGCCAATGATGCAATTTTGGGGGGTAATGTTAGTTACCGTCTTAATTTTGCACAACGGGCAGAGTAATGTTAATAGCTAGCTCTGGTCTGGGGTCGAAACGTTAGCTAGTTTACGACATGGAATCCAATCCCAGTTACTGTCAATGATGAGAGCTACCAAGCTACTTTCCTCTGAATTGTCTATTTAATAGGAACAGTGTCAACATACGGGACAATTACGCCTGTGGTGCGCAACATGTTGCCTGGCCACAGACGGTGACAAGGGCCACGTTTGTAGAACGTCATCATTCTTGAAGGAGACCGAAGAAGTCGCAGCCTAATCTGCCACATTTAGGGCTGATGAGTTCAGTAGGCTAATGTAATTGCTCTGATAGCCTATAGATTCTATGTGTTCAAAAAAGGTTTGAGCAGCTGAGTGCATCAACATGCCTAAACTAGGTTGGTTCATAAATGGGGTGAAAGTTGGAATATATTTATTCCTGGTACGGGACCGCCGATATACCACATTTTTGATGGGCATAATCATAGAATTACATGATCTCTGTGGGCCTAGTCGTAAAGATTTGTTTGAACTTTTTAAAATGTATTACCTTTTATTGTGGCATAAACACAACCAGTCATCATGTTTTTATTTAAGTCAAACAATCACTTCAAAGGGCATGTTCATCCACTCGCAACATACAGTATTTCCAGCCTCTAATGGAAAGAGACACAACACCAAAAAAGTGTATTGACATTTGCCAATTGTTATTAGGCAAGAATTTATGCATCCACTGCTGTCCTCACGTGTCTCGATGTTGGCCACTCATCTTTGCTTTGGCAAAATGTTGAATCACATCACATTTTGGCGCATAGGCTATACCACCCGTTTTCAAATCCATTCGCTCATTTTCTATGCGTCTTGACATGCGGTAATGATAAGTGGTAAATAGCCTACAGTTTTCTGGACATTTGTTTTTAATTATTGTGATAGGCTCATGTTTTACCGGTATGCCGTACACCTGCTATTTATTTTGCAGGACCACCTTACTGTCATCCCTGAATACATCTCAAAATATATGCTCCAATCTTCAATTCAGAATTGTTCAGAGGGAGATTGCCAAGGTGATCACCAGATCCATAAACTGCTTCGAAGCATATTGGATTTAAATCTGTCATGAATCCTGTTAATCGTACCTGACATTTAATCCAGGTTACATGTGCTGTTGGAGAGGTTTTCTGGAGAGCTTTGGACCGTAGTACTGGTTGTCTAATGTTACTTTGTTAGCCACTGATTACAGGTAGGCCACACGTGTGTGTGTGTGTGTGTGTGTGTGTGTGTGTGTGGAATACACAATAATTAAGTTGCTGTATTGCCTAGTACAAGGTGGCCTAACAGACTATCCTACATATAATGTTTAAAGCTTCTTTTCACAATCAATGTTGTAGGTCTAAGTTACAGGGAAATAATATGGGCCTCGGCCATTTACTCACACAGGCATAACATTCAATGTATATAAAATTGTGCCTAGAATGTAAAGCTTGATTGTTGAGTAGGCAAAAAAAGTGTAGCCTATATCTTAAAGCAAACCTTTCCTTGCTATATTCAGGAGTGAATGTTCTCATTTGACTCCCTGCTGCACAAGCGGTGCTTTAACATGACGGCTGGGATCTTGCAGTAATGACCGTTTCCTTCATACGAACCATGTCTGCCGAAATGGGATTGATCTCGTTCCAGATTGCACACACCTAAGGCTTACACTGAAAGCTTATCATTATTTTCTTCTATTACATTTGGAATTGAACCAACTGTGGTAGAAGTTTAGTTGGAAGAGGCATGGAGAGTTGTGCAGTGATAAAATGTTCAGGCGGCATCTGAATCGTTGTTGGGCGACTTGCTTGCTGTCAACAATGAGGCCAGTAATAAAACGAGTTACCATTATGGACACTTTCTTTAAAACAAAAACTAGAAACTCAAACCTCACCTAAAACTTTTAACATTCTATGCATAGGCTTTAGACCCAGCCTAGACTGTTTTAAACTGTACATATTTGATGAGTCTTTCATTCATTCATTCATTCATTCTCTTCTTGGTAGATATAGGCCTACATTTTCCAGACCTAGGCTCTATAGCCTACTTTGCAGAATAGCCTGAATGCAAATGCTCAGATTTATTTGAAGATACATTTTCATTTATTGGCAAATGGTTCATGAGACTGCTTGGTCTGCATGGTCATGATGCAGGTAACACAAATGTACCAACATTTGTCTTTGTCACAGCACAGACTGTTTGCAGCAAAGAGGTTGTCGTGACATTGCGGCAGCTGCAATGTTTCTTCTTCTCTGAATTCTGAAATGATTTTGAGTGCATTTTGGCTTCACTCGCCTGTATTGAAAGACGTTCCTCCCCCAAAATAAACAAAATAAATAGAGCAATACATGTAGTTCTGCTGCTGTATGCGTTGTGTCTGCAGACTATTCTCCCACTGCACACGATAACACCTTATGTAGTTTAGTCACCCAACCAAAGTATTTTGTTAATTTTAAAATCCGTCCGACGTCAACTTGGTTGTAAAACTGACTGTAAAACCCAGTCAGTTGATTATTGACAAGTTTTTCTAACACTTGATAAACAGGGCAAAGTAGAAATAGGCCTATAACAGTTAGGATCAGCTTGATCTCCCCCTTTTCATAAAGGACAAACGGTGGCTGCCTTCAAAGCAATGGGAACCCCAGAAAGGAGAGACAGGAGACAGCCTTAAAGGGTTAAAGAAGAAAGGGTCTAAACCATCTGACCCAGATGTTTTTTGGGAGGTCAAGTTTAAGGAGCTCCTTTAGCACCTTGGACTCAGTAACTGCCTGCAGGGAGAAACTTTGTTGCTGGGCAGGGAAAAAGAGGGACAAGCATCGGGGATAGTCACATTAGAAGGGCTGGGAGATGAGGAAATGTTGGATGGGCAAGGAGACATGGCTGAGTTGAACAGGAATCCTGACTTAAATGAGTTGGTGATTAAAGAGCTCAGCCATGTGCTTCTTGTCAGTAACAACCACATAATCAACATGAAGGGACATGGGCAGCTGTTAGGAGGGGGGTTTATTCTCTAGGTCTTTAACCGTTTTCCATAACTTCTTGTGGTTAGACAGAGAGAACTGCTCCTTAAAGTAACTAACTTTGGCCTTCCGGATAGCCTGAGTGCACTTACTTCTCATTTACCTGAACGAGAGCCAGTCAGCCTGAGTGCACTTACTTCTCATTTACCTGAACGAGAGCCAGTCAGCCTGAGTGCACTTCTCATTTACCTGAACGAGAGCCAGTCAGCCTGAGTGCACTTCTCATTTACCTGAACAAGAGCCAGTCAGCCTGAGTGCACTTCTCATTTACCTGAACAAGAGCCAGTCAGCCTGAGTGCACTTCTCATTTACCTGAACAAGAGCCAGTCAGCCTGAGTGCACTTACTTCCCATTTACCTGAACAAGAGCCAGTCAGCCTGAGTGCACTTACTTCTCATTTACCTGAACAAGAGCCAGTCAGCCTGAGTGCACTTACTTCTCATTTACCTGAACAAGAGCCAGTCAGCCCGAGTGCACTTACTTCTCATTTACCTGAACGAGAGCCAGTCAGCCTGAGTATGCATGTGCCGAGCCTTTCACCAAATGCAATTCTTGTGGTGGAGTAACTCTGCAAGATCATGGTAGAACCAGGTGCTGAACCTGTTTTTTAATGATAATTTTCTTTATGGGTGCGTGTTTGTTATCAATACCCCTGAAAATATCAAAAAAGATGGTCCAAGTGTCTTCAACAGAGGGGATCAAGCTGATCCTATACCATATTAGAGGCCAGTTTATGAAGGAAGGCTTGCTCATTAAAGTTTTTTTTTTAGCATGCGTCTATGACCAATCAGGACAGTTTGTTTCACTGAGCAGCCATTCATAACACAGGCTGTAAAACCGTGATCACAGTAAACACCAGACTGATACCTATCAGGATTATTTGAGAGGAAAACATCGATGAGAGTAGCCTTTTCTGGGTGTTTGGAGTCATACCTTGTGGGATTGGTATTAATCTGAGATATATTTAGGGAGTTCCATTGCTTTAGGACTAGGTCAGGTGATTTAAGCTTGTCCCAGTTTAGGTCACCTAGCAGGACAATTTCAGACTTAGTGTAAGGGGCCAGGAGAGCGCTTAGGGTAGGTAGGGCACAGGCCGGTGCTGATGCAGGACGATAGCACCCAGCAACAGTCAACAAAGAGCTATTTGAAAGTATAATGCTTAAAACCAGCAAATCACCAAGTCTGTCCCCAAACAATTTGGAGACAACCGAGCACTGAAGGTGTTCCTTGGTAAAGATTGCCACTCCCCCACATTTGGAAGATCTGTCTTGCTGAAAAAAATTTACCAGAAAGGTTAACATCAGTATTCAAAACACTCTTCCTTAATTAGCCATGTCTCAGTAATACCAACACATCTGGATTGGAGCTGTGAACCCACCCATTCAATTGATCCATTTTAGATAATACGTTTCCAGTGTTAATGTGCAGTTAACCATTGAGCTTGAAACACTCAACAAGTTTACTTTCTCAGACCTTTTCTTCAATTCAAGATTTTAGAGTCACAGGCTTAAGTTGAATGAATATATAAGGACACCGCAACCTATGTTGAAATAGCCAAGGGCATCTAATGAAAATCTGTCTTTCTGGTTAAGTCTCCAACAGCTTTCCACATCTGGATTGTACAATATTTGTCCATTTATTTAAAAAAAATCAAATTAAAATTGGTTGTTTATCATCAGCTAGACAACCATTATCAGGTCAAGCATTTCGCTACACCAGCATTAACATCTGCTAACCATGTGTATGTGACCAATAAAATTAGATTTGAACAGATTTAAGTCACCTGTAACTCGGCCACTCTAACATTCACTGTCTTCTTGGTAAGCAACTCCAGTGTAGATTTGACCTTGTGTTTTTAGGTTGTTGTCCTGCTGAAAGGTAAATTTGTCTCTGAGTCTGTTGGAAAGCAGACTGAACCAGGTTTTCCTCTAGGATTTTGCCTGTGCTTAGCTTTTTCTTTTTTTAAATCCAGAAACTCCCCAGTCCTTAACAATTTACAAGCATACCCATAACATAATGCAGCCACCACTCTGCCTGAAAATATGGCGCATGATAATCTGTTCTATTGGATTTGCCCCAAGATAACACTTTGCCACACTTTCCTTTTCACTATTACTTTAGTGCATTGTTGCAAACAGGATGCATGTTTTGGATTTGAAAAGGAAACCTGTATAGATTTTTTTTAAATCTATCAATTAGGTTAGTATTGCGCAGTAACTACATTGTTTTTGATCCATCCTCAGTTTTCTCCTATCACACCCTGAGCAGTTTCCTTCCACTCCGGCAACTGAGGAGTATCTGTATCTTTGTAGTGACTGGGGGTGTTGAGTCACCATCCAAAGTGTAATGAATAACTTCACCGTGCTCAAAGTGATATTCAATGTCTGCTTATTTCTACCCAACAACCAATAGGTGCCCTTCTTTGCGAGGCATTGGAAAACCTCCCTGGTCTTTGTAGTTGATCTGTATTTGAAATTCACTGCGATGCGGCTAGGGATACTGTCTGGGCCGGCAGCCTAGCAATGGTTAACACACTTAATTAAATGTCTTACTTACGTCGGTCATGGAGAACGAGAGCCCACAGTCCTTGGTAGTGGGCCGCGTCGGTGGCACTGTGTTATCCTCAAAGCGGGCGAAAAAGGTGTTTAGCTTGTCTGGAAGCAAGACGTCAGTGTCCCAGACGTGGCTGGTTTTCCCTTTGTAGTCCGTGATTTATCTGTAGACCCTGCCACAAACGGCTCGTGTCTGAGCCATTGAATTGCAACTCCACTTTGTCTGATTGTTTGATTGCTTTACGGAGGGAATAACTACACTGTTTGTATTCAACCATATTCCCAGTCACCTTGCCATGGTTAAATGCAGTGGTTCATGCTTTCAATTTTGCACATATGCTGCCACTGTCCACGGTTTATGGTTTGGGTAGATTTTAATCAGTGGGAACAACGTCCCCTATACACTTCCTGATGAACTCTGTCACCGTGTCCGTATATCCGTCAATGTTATTCTCTGAGGCAACCGGAACTTAACCCAGTCCGCAATCTTGAAGCATGGATTCCAATTGGACAGACCAGCGTTGAATAGACCTTAGCACTGGTACTTCCTGTCTGAGTTTCTACCTATAGGAAGGGAGGAGCAGAATGGAGTCGTGATCTCAATCATTCAAAGGTATTTATCAAGTCCTTTTTTACATCAGCAGATTCAGCTATACAGAAACCCAGCCTAAAACCCCAAACGGCAAGTAGCAGATGTAGAAGCATGGTGGCTAGGAAAAACTCCTTAGAAAAGGCTGGAACCTAGAAAGAAACCTAGAGAGAAACCAGGCTCTGAGGGGTGGCCAGTCCTCTTCTGGCTGTTCCGGGTGAAGAGGAACCAGGCTCTAAGGGGTGGCCAGTCCTCTTCTGGCTGTTCCGGGTGAAGAGGAACCAGGCTCTGAGGGGTGGCCAGTCCTCTTCTGGCTGTTCCGGGTGAAGAGGAACCAGGCTCTGAGGGGTGGCCAGTCCTCTTCTGGCTGTTCCAGGTGAAGAGGAACCAGGCTCTGAGGGGTGGCCAGTTCTCTTCTGGCTGTTCTGGGTGAAGAGGAACCAGGCTCTGAGGGGTGGCCAGTCCTCTTCTGGCTGTGATGTACATAGTACATAGCCACTTAAGGCCAGATTGTTCTTCAAGATGTTCAAATGTTCATAGATGACCAGCAGGGACAAATAATAATCACAGTGGTTGTAGAGGGTGCAACAGGTCAGTACCTCAGGAGTAAATGTCAGTTGCCTTTTTATAGCCGAGCATTGAATTCGAGACAGCAGGTGCAGTATAGAGCAACAGCAGGTCCGGGACAAGATGGCACATCCGGTGAACAGGTCAGGGTTCCCTAGCCGCAGGCAGAACATTTGAAACTGGAGCAGCAGCAAGACCAGGTGAACTGGGGACAGCCAGGAGTCATCAGGCCAGGTCTTGGAGCAGCTTCTGGGATGAGTTCAATTGTACGAACAAAGGATCCAGTTCGGGAAAGTGGTATTTCTGGTCGTAATGCTGGTGATTTACCACCGCTCTGATATCGGCTGTATGTAATAACACAAAGTGTTCTGGGCTAATAATGGAAGAAATAGCACAGAAAAAAAACTAAATACTGCAAAGTTGCTTAGAAGCTAGAAGCATAGCTGCCATGTCTGTCGGCGCCATGTGAACGAGGGCAGTACTGTTGCCAATTAAGATTCTCTCTATGTTGCAGCTGTATAACTTTTTGAGGATTTGAGGGCCCATGCCAAACCTTTTCAACCTCTTGAGGGCGGAAGAGGTGTTGACTCGCTGTCTTCACCCACCTTGCACGTGCAGACCACTTTTATGTCCTTAGTGATTTGGACATTGAGGAACTTGAAGCTTTCGACCCGTTCCACTGCAGCACGCCCCCCACATGGTGGGGAATTAACACCAGCCAAATGCTGGTAGATTTTAGTATTGGCTGGTAGAATTGACTGGTGGCCGTACAAAACATTTGGGAGCAGTTTGTGAGTGTGTCAGCCAGCACTGGAATAAATAATCTCAATGTTACAGTGGTGAAAAGCGGGGTGGGGTACAGCATAGGAGAACAAATGTATCTGCTATACATTTTTGGAGGCAGGTCAAATTTGGGTGGCCAAAAAGTATATTTCCCGCCCTGCCCTCCTGTTTCCTGTCGTCCAGGTGAATTCATAATTGTAAGTGTGGGGTTCAGAGATGAGGTAGTCATTAAAAAGTCATGTTAAACACTGTTATTGCACACATAGTGAGTCCATGCGACCTTATTATGTGCCTTGTCAATCACATTTTTACTCCAACATATTTAGGCTTGCTATAACAAAGGGTTTGAACACTTCAGATTTTCATTTGTAATGAATGTTTTAACAGTTTGAAGAACGTAATTCCACTTTGACATTGTGGGGTATTGTGTGGTATAAATGTAATATTTTATGTTCAGGCTGTAACACACCTTTCTGAAGGCGCTCTATGTAGATAGCAGGTTTAATTGTAGTCCCCTGTGCCTTCCCTTTTGGTGTGTTCCGTATGAGGCCCACGTCATAGGCCCACGTCATTTGCAGTTAAGGAACAGGCCTAGTTGTCATACAGAACACCACTCCAACACTCAAGCTTGTTCATAAGGCTTGAAATTCAATGAATTTAGTCGTTCGCTTAGCATGATTTCTCTCTGTTTCAGACGTCCCTCGCCACCAGGTTTGCACAGGAGGCCTTTGGGAAACAATACAAACAAACCATTGGCCTTGATTTCTTTCTGAAGAGAATAACTCTGCCAGGTAAGACCCCTTCATCCTTTAGGATTGCCGGCCTGCTCTGTACCACACCACAGATACAGGCATACATTTGCACATGCATGTACACACCTGTTATAGGCACACTGATCAAATCAAAGTTTATTTGTTGCGTGTGCCGTGCGCAGTGAAATGCTTACTTAAATGCTAACCAATAGTGCAAAAAAGGTATTAGGTGAACAATAGGTAACTAAACAAATAAAATGACAGTAAACGGACAGTGAAAAATAACAGTAGCGAGGCTATAGAAGTAGCGAGGCTATAAAAGTAGCGAGGCTACATACAGACACCTGTTAGTCAGGCTGATTTGAGGTAGTATGTACATGTAGGTATGGTTAAAGTGACTATGCATACAGTGGGGCAAAAAAATATTTAGTCAAGTTGTGCAAGTTCTCCCACTTAAAAAGATGAGGCCTGTCATTTTCATCATAGGTACACTTCAACTATGACAGACAAAATTAGGAAAAAAAATTTATTTGCAAATTATGGTGGAAAATAAGTATTGGGTCAATAACAGAAGTTTCTCAATACTTTGTTATATACCCTTTGTTGGCAATGAGAGGTCAAACGTTTTCTGTAAGTCTTCACAAGGTTTTCACACACTGTTGCTGGTATTTTGGCCATTTCCTCCATGCATTCCTCCACCCTACTTGTAGACCAGTCGAACGCCAATCCCGCCTCATCTCTTTCATGTTGGCTCTGTCATACGGTACGCTTTTAGTTTTCATAGGCTACCTAGCCAAAATTCTTGCTAGATGATCCAGAAGAAGATTGGGAGAATGTCATATGGTCAGATGAAACCAAAATATAACTTTTTGGTAAAAACTCAACTCGTCGTGTTTGGAGGACAAAGAATGCTGAGTTGCATCCAAAGAACACCATACCTACTGTGAAGCATGGGGGTGCTAGAGCATTGTATCTGGGTGCTAGAGCCGTCACTATATACCCTGGTTTGATTCCTGGCTGTATCACATTCGGCCGTGATTGGGAGTCCCATAGGGTGGCGCACAATTGGACCAGCGTCGTCCGGGTTTGGCCGGGGTAGGCCGTCATTGTAATAAAATGTGTTCTTAATTGACTTGCCTAGTTAAATAAAATATAATATGCTGCAGTGTCAGACTTTAAATATCTTAAATACTGTTTATGCATATCTCCAAGTATTTAGACATTATTAAAGTAGCCTTAATTAGTTTGCCAATCTTAGGTTGTGCCGAATTTTTTACACAAGGGATTAGAATTTCTCAATTTCTTTGCAAATTGTTTAAAAATATGTAGAATTTTGTATTTCCTTCCCTAGCATTTCAGGGTAGAACCAAACAATTTTGTTCCTTAGGTTATCTCAAGATTTACTTTCTTTCTTGGTAGCACCACATTGTGGAGAGTCTGCCCCTTCTCAACCTTATTCATTCTGAAAGCTGTTGTCCCTAGAGCAAACACCAGGCTTTCCCCTCCTCCATGAAGCCAATGCACAGCTTATGTCCAGAGGGGTGAGCCTTACATTCTGTGGGCACAGTACAGCGTAAATACATTTGAGTATTTTATATTTATCATTCTTTTATATTCATATAATGTATTAGTATAATGGCGATGGAGGGGATGGCTGACGTTTTACTCCAAATGTGCTATTTTTTTTTCCATTTTGTACATAATGTTGCTGCTACCGTCTATTATGACCGAACGAGCTTCGGGACATCAGAACAGCGATTACTCACTTCGAACTGGACAAATATTTTTTTCTTTAATGAATCCGATAGGAAGGATATACTGCTTTGTCAAGATGAGGCCCAAATCCCCGTCATCAGCTTGGAGAAAAAGGGGGAGGAGGGCGGGGTGCCTTGTAAGAATTTGCCAATGAGGGTAGTGGTGGTTTATCTAATCAGTATTATTGGCCAACGTACAATCATTGGAAAACAAACTGGATTTTCTACGATATAAGACTACCCTACCAAAGGGAAATTAAGGACTGTAATATCTTAAGTTTCACCGAGACGTGGCTGAACGATGACACGGATACTATAGAGCTGGCTGGCTTCTCTGTGCATCGGCAGGACAGAGCAGCTACGTCTGGTAAGACGAGGGGTGGGGGTGTGTGTCTTTTTGTCAGTAACAGCTGATGCCCGAATTTAATACTAAAGAAGTCTCGAGGTATTGCTCACCTGTGGTAAAATACCTCAGAGTGGTCTAAAGCTTATATCTACCAAGAGTATCTATATTATTTGTTGCCGTCTATCTACTACCACGAATCGATGCCGGCACTGAACAAGCTGTATAAGGCCATAAGCAAACAAGAAAATGCTCATCCAAATACGGAGCTCCTAGTGGCCGGGTCTTTAATGCAGGCAAACTTCAATCCGCTTTACCTAATTTCTACCAGCATCACATGTGCAACCAGAGGGGAAAAAAATTCTAGATCACCTTTACTCCACACACAGAGATGCATACAAAGCTCTCTCTTGCCATTCATTTGGCAAATCTGATCATACTTTTATTCTCCTGATTCCTGCTTAAAATCAAACCAAAGTAGGTAGTACCAGTGACTCGCTCAATACAGAAGTGGGCAGATGACGCGGATACTATGCTACAGGACTGTTTTGCTAGTACAAACTGGAATATGTTCCGGGATTCATCCAACGGCATTGAGGAGTATACCTCCTCAGTCACCGGCTTCATTAAATAAGTGCATCAACCCCACAGTGACCGTACGTACATTTCCCAACCAGAAGCCATGGAGCTGACATTTTCAAGGAGTGGGACACTAATCCTGACGCTTATAAGAAATCCCGCTATGCCCTCAGACAAACCATCAAACAGGCAAAGCGTCAATACATGACTAAGCTTGAATCCTACTAGACCGGCTCTGATGCTCGGATGTGGAAAGACTTTTACGGACTTCAAAGGTAAACCCAGCCGCGAGCTGCCCAGTGATGCGAGCATACCAGATGAGCTAAATGTCTTTTATGCTCGCTTCAAGGCCTGCAACACTGAAGCATGCACGAGAGCACCAGCTTTTCTGGATGACTGTGATCAAGCTCTCTGTAGCTGATGTGAGCAAGACCTTTTTAAACAGGTCAATATTCACAAAGCCGCGGAGCCAGATGGATTACCAGGATGTGTACTCAAAGCATGCGCAGACCAACTGGAAAGTGCATTCGCTGACATTTACAATCTATCCCTGACCGAGTCTGTAATACCTACATGTTTCAAAATGACCGCCATAGTCCCTGTGCCCAAGAAAGGGAAGGTAACCTGCCTAAATCATTACCGCCCCGTAGGACTCTTGTCGGTAGCCATGAAGTGCTTTGAAAGGCTGGTCATGGCTCACAACACCATGCCGGAAACCCTAGACTCAATCCAATTCGCATACTGCCCCAACAAATTCACAGATGATGCAATCTCAATTGCACGCCACACTTCCCTTTCACACTTGGTCAAAAGGAACACCTATGTGAGAATGCTGTTCATTGACTACAGCTCAGCGTTCAACACCATAGTGCCCACTAAGCTCATCACTAAGCTAAGGACCCTGGGACTAAACACCTCCCTCTGCAAATGGATCCTGGACCTGCTGGGCTTCCCCCAGGTGGTGAGGGTAGGCAACAACACAACACATCTGCCTCGCTGATCCTCATCACTGCGGTCACTCACGGGTGCATGCTTAGTCCCCTCTTGTACTCCCGGTTCATCCACGACTGTGTGGCCAGGCATGACTCCAACACAACATCATTAAGTTTGCTGACGACGCCAAACTGGTAAGCCTGATCTCCGACAACGAGGAGGTCAGAGATCTGTCAGTGTGGTGCCAGAACAACAACCTCTCCCTCAACGTGAGCAAGACAAAGGAGCTGATTGTGGACTATTTGAAAAGGAGAGCCGAACAGGCCCCCATTAACATCGGCGGGGCTGTAGTGGAGCGGGTCGAGAGTTTCAAGTTCCTTGGTGTCCACATCATCAACGGACTATAACGGTCCAAACACACCTAGACAGTTGTGAAGAGGGAACAACATCTTTTCCCCCTCAGGAGAATGAAACGATTTGGCATGGGTCCCCAGATCCTCAAGAATCCTGACCGGTTGCATCACCACATGGTATAGCAATTGCTCGACATCTGACCGTAAGGTGCTACAGAGGGTGGTGTGTATGGGCCCAGTTTACCACTGGGGCCAAGCTTCCTGACATCCTGAACCTATATACTTGGCGGTGTCAGAGGAAGGACCTAAAATAGTCACCCAAGTCATAGATTGTTCTCTCTGCTAGCGCACAGCAAGCGGTTCCGGAGCGCCAAGTCTAGGACCAAAAGGATCCTTAACAGCTTCTACCCCCAAGCCATTAGACTGCTGAACAATTAATCAGATGGCCACCCGGACTATTTACACTGATCTTTGTTCCGCACCACATAAAACATTCAGGTTCTTATTTGTTTACTTTCAAACCCACGGAAATAAAGCCTGTGGTCTGTATCCTCCTGGATGTGTAAAATAAAAATTTGACTAATGCTCTATTTAGACTATTTAGCCCTCCGATTTCACTTCCTACCATATGGTAGGAAAAGCAGTGCCAATGTATGCATGAGATGAGACTGCAAAAGTCTGCAAAGTAGCTCCATTCTTTTAATGACTAATAAAATAACATTTAAGCAAGGGTGGATTAAGTACTAAAATAAACCTGATAACTTACATTACATTCAGTCCTATATTCCGTTTCAGTTGGTAATGGTAGGAGAAAGACTTGTGGGTGACTTGTGTGATGGGACTCTGCTCGTCCAGTCATGTCCATACTGTATGCTCGGCTCGTCCAGCCATGTCCATACTGTATGCTCGGCTCGTCCTTCCGTGTCCATACTGTGTGCTCGGCTCGTCCTTCCGTGTCCATACTGTGTGCTCGGCTCGTCCAGCCGTGTCCATACTGTGTGCTCGGCTCGTCCTTCCGTGTCCATACTGTGTGCTCGGCTCGTCCTTCCGTGTCCATACTGTGTGCTCGGCTTGTCCTTCCGTGTCCATACTGTGTGCTCAGCTCGTCCTTCCGTGTCCATACTGTGTGCTCGGCTCGTCCTTCCGTGTCCATACTGTGTGCTCGGCTCGTCCTTCCGTGTCTATACTGTGTGCTCGGCTCGTCCAGCCGTGTCCATACTGTGTGCTCGGCTCGTCCAGCCGTGTCCATACTGTGTGCTCGGCTCGTCAGCGCTCTAGGTGAAGGAAGGGCCCTTATCACAACTCCTCACTGTCTGGTCCTGCCCTCCTTCTATTCTCAACCACCACTTTCATTTTCCAGAGGAAGAAAATAGTCTAGATGTAGTCACTGTGAACACTTGTGCTTCCTTTCTCTGTGAAACGGGGACTTGTGTGGTGGGACTCTGCTCGTCCAGCCATGTCCATTCCGTGTCCTTACTGTGTGCTCGGCTCGTCCAGCCGTGTCCATACTGTGTGCTCGGCTCGTCAAGCCTGTGTGCTCGGCTCGTCCAGCCGTGTCCATACTGTGTGCTCGGCTCGTCCAGCCGTGTCCATACTGTGTGCTCGGCTCGTCCAGCCGTGTCCATACTGTGTGCTCGGCTCATCCAGCCGTGTCCATACTGTGTGCTCGGCTCGCCATCAGCGCTCTAGGTGAAGGAAGGGCCCTTATCACAACTCCTCACTGTCTGGTCCTGCCCTCCTTCTATTCTCAACCACCACTTTCATTTTCCAGAGGAAGAAAATATTGATTTGGTTTTGTACCCTGTCTCTCGCTCTTTCCCACTCCCTACCTCCCTCCTAAATAATTTGGGGCAGGAGTTTTCTTTTGCGTCTTATTTTGTGTTTAGTTATCAGTATTTTTCTCAATGCCATAAATATTTTTCCTCAGTCTCCTTGACTTGGGAGCATCAAGCTCATCACTGTGCACTTTCACCACCATGTCAACATATTTCTTCTGTAGCCTAATAAACTGCATAGTTTCCCGAGTCGTTGTGGGAGGACCACACACCATTTCCTCATATGACTCTAAATTTACTTTGATCTGATTTTTATTATATCAATATTTGCACATAAAGGTGTTTCACAAAGATCCCACCATGTCGAACGAACAAATTTGTCTGCATTTATACAATTGCACCAAAACTACCTGTTTCCATCATAGCTGTTGTGATTATTTTGTATACTCTCTGAAAAACTGGATGGAAACTTTGTTAACGAAGTCATATTTTCATGTTTGACTGATTTGTAAGTTTCTCAATTTTCTCTTCCCTCAGGCAACATGAATGTTACTTTGCAAGTGTGGGATATTGGAGGTCAATCGATTGGAGGGAAAATGCTGGATAAATATGTCTACGGGGCTCAGGTACTATCTCACACACACACACACACACACACACACACACACACACACACACTTTTTTGTTTTACTATCCTTGTGGGTACCAACAATTGTTTCCCATTCAAAATCCTATTTCCCCTAAGCCACAAATAGCCTTTTCCCTTGTGGGGACCGGTGAAATGTCCCCACTTGTCAGAATTCTCCTTGTTTTACTGTCCTTGTGATGACTTCTGGTCCCCACAAGGGTAGTAAAACCAAAAGAACACACACAAAATCACACACTCAATAAACGCCGAGGTGGTCCGTCATTCCTCACGTTAGAGGTCGTTGACATTGTAATAGGGTTTCCCTATTAGGCTTGGGTAATTAATGAATATGCCTTGATGATTATTAGTGCAGCAGGACCCTGCACAGACTGCAGCCAAGTTTTACTACTTAGCTGGTCATACAGACTACATTATGTATAGTATGAAGGGGAGTGAGAAATACCTTTCTCACTCTAATTTCATTATTTTTTTAAACAAAATAAGCAAATGTACTAATTAATGTGAATAGGAAGAGGTTCGCGTTGCCACTGCAATAACACGTGGGTGTATTTTATGTGTGCGTTTGCCGCGCTCCGCTTGGCAACGTCCTTAAGTGGTTGTTGCTCTATAGGCATATGGGGCATGTGGAGCATAAGACCGAGACTGTTGTGTGTAGGTCGGTCATGTCTGTCTCTGTACTGTACAACCTCCTCAGCCAGGCTTGTCTGTCTACTTTTCTACTCAACTGCTTCCGGCTTTGAACGTATGCTGACAGTACTTACACTAAGTATTTCGACGAAGGGAGGGTGATGAGACCTAATTCATAATCACTTTTACCACCCTCTTTTTTTATTATTATTTTTTAAGCCCAGACACCTTTTGTGACACAGAGAACCCAACCTCACCCCTATCCTGTTTGGCTGGGTGGACCGATTATAGCGGAGGCATCGTGGCTCGGCTGTATGTTCTTAGCATGTCTCTCTGCATCTATTAACAGCGATATAGATCATCTTTAATCTCAGGCTAACTCCGAGAGCCGAGGAGGTGCCAACTCCTTGGGGACTGTGTGTAGAGGAGCAATTGACTTCCCTCAGACACTAGTGCCACCTACTGCTCACTTTCCCACATTCGACCTCTCTGGCATGTTTGTTCTCATCTTATGTCAACTTGAATTAATTTTGGAATGTTGTGATTAGGCTCCACCATTTAGATTTTCTGTGGTGTTGCTTTTCAGGGTGTTCTTCTAGTGTACGACATTACAAACTACCAGAGCTTTGAGAATCTGGAGGACTGGTACGGCATGGTCAAGAAGGCCAATGAAGAGTCAGACGTCCAGCCTGTGGTCTCACTGGTGGGAAACAAAAGTCGGTATTTAAAACAACTTTCTGACACACACACACATACACACACACACACACACACACACACACACACTCGTTCTAATCCTTTCTTCTGCTCATAGGCCACACTCTTATGAGGCTAAAGCAGACGAGTCAACCATAATGTATAAACGCAGAGAGCTGTGAAGAGAATGCCATTTACAATGCAGTGAAGATAAATCACTAGTTTCTCTGCCGGCTAAATGTTTTATTCACACTAGTATACACTGCATGCATTTGTAGTACAGCACAACCATATTACTGTATCCAGCTCTATTTTGCGAGCCACTGGAAATTGATTTGTCTATTGGGGCTGTTGATTATTCACTTCCCGTTCTGTCTCCACTCCTCTGCACTTTGTGGTGTGTAAGACAGCTAGGTGAGGAAAAATGTTCTTACTATGACTAGAGAATCATCCCTTCTCTGTCGGCTTTGCATTTAGACCCTTTACATAGCAAAACTGCTGCTATGTCAAACACCACTCACCATCTGAGCCATGAGCACTGCACAATGCAGAGGAATGTCTAGCTTGGAAAATAAGTGGCAAGCTATCTTTTTCTTCAACCGAAAGGTGCAGTATTGAGAAATGGATGAATTGACACAGTGACCAAAATCAAACTCCCGTTGTAATTTTTTATTTGTTTTGTTAATTCACTAATAATAAGGCTTGTGTCAGGACATGCAATAAGCAAGCTGGCTATCTAGGTGACCAGCTAAGATTATGATAACTAGCTAACCCTTTCATCTGTGGTTTTAGCTCGCTAGCTATAATAGCCACTAATGCTAGCTATAATAGCCGCTGTGCTAGCTATAATAGCCGCTGTGCTAGCTATAATAGCCACTAAGCTAAGGTATCAGATAGGAGCCAATATAGCTAGCTAATAGTGATGGGCATTCCGGCTCTTTTCAGTAAGCCAGCTCGTTCGGGTCAGCTCACCAAAAAGAGCCGGCTCTTTTTTTTTCTCAAACAGTTTGCGGTAGTTTGGCTATGATTGGTGTTAAAACAATTATACCTTAACCACAATGTGGTCAACGTTCGGGTCAGCTCACCAAACAGCTTTTCAGCTTTTCTCAAACAGTTTGCGGTAGTTTGACTATGATTGTTGTTAAATGAGACTTCCGGCGCCGACAGAGATGGCCACCTCGCTTCGCGTTCCTAGGGAACTATGCAGTTTTTTGTTTTTTTACGTGTTATTTCTTACATTAGTACCCCAGGTCATCTTAGGTTTCATTACATACAGTCGAGAAGAACTACTGAATATAAGATCAGCGTCAACTCACCATCAGTACGACCAAGAATATGTTTTTCGCAACGCGGATCCTGTGTTCTGCCTTACAAACAGGACAACGGAGTGGATTCCATGCAGCGACCCAAAAAAACGACTCCGAAAGAGAGGGAAACGAGGCGGTCTTCTGGTCAGATTCCGGAGACGGGCACACCGTGCACCACTCCCTAGCATTCTTCTTGCCAATGTCCAGTCTCTTGACAACAAGGTTGATGAAATCCGAGCAAGGGTAGCATTCCAGAGGGACATCAGAGACTGTAACGTCCTTTGCTTCACTGAAACATGGCTCACTGGAGAGACTCTATCCGAAGCGGTGCAGCCAACGGGTTTCTCCACGCATCGCGCTGACAGAAACAAACATCTTTCTGGTAAGAAGAGGGGCGGAGGCGTATGCCTCATGGCCAACGTGACATGGTGTGATGAAAGAAACATACAGGAACTCAAATCCTTCTGTTCACCTGATTTAGAATTCCTCACAATCAAATGTAGACCGCATTATCTACCAAGAGAATTCTCTTCGATTATAATCACAGCCGTATATATCCCCCCCCAAGCAGACACATCGATGGCTCTGAACGAACTTTATTTAACTCTCTGCAAACTGGAAACGATTTATCCGGAGGCTGCATTCATTGTAGCTGGGGATTTTAACAAGGCTAATCTGAAAACAAGACTCCCTAAATTTTATCAGCATATCGATTGCGCAACCAGGGGTGGAAAGACCTTGGATCATTGTTACTCTAACTTCTGCGACGCATATAAGGCCCTGCCCCGCCCCCCTTTCGGAAAAGCTGACCACGACTCCATTTTGTTGATCCCTGCCTACAGACAGAAACTAAAACAAGAGGCTCCCACGCTGAGGTCTGTCCAACGCTGGTCCGACCAAGCTGACTCCACACTCCAAGACTGCTTCCATCACGTGGACTGGGAGACATTGACGAATACGCTGATTCGGTGTGCGAGTTCATTAGAACGTGCGTTGAAGATGTCGTTCCCATAGCAACGATTAAAACATTCCCTAACCAGAAACCGTGGATTGATGGCAGCATTCGTGTGAAACTGAAAGCGCGAACCACTGCTTTTAATCAGGGCAAGGTGTCTGGTAACATGACCGAATACAAACAGTGCAGCTATTCCCTCCGCAAGGCTATCAAACAAGCTAAGCGCCAGTACAGAGACAAAGTAGAATCTCAATTCAACGGCTCAGACACAAGAGGCATGTGGCAGGGTCTACAGTCAATCACGGACTACAGGAAGAAATCCAGCCCAGTCACGGACCAGGATGTCTTGCTCCCAGGCAGACTAAATAACTTTTTTGCCCGCTTTGAGGACAATACAGTGCCACTGACACGGCCTGCAACGAAAACATGCGGTCTCTCCTTCACTGCAGCCGAGGTGAGTAAGACATTTAAACGTGTTAACCCTCGCAAGGCTGCAGGCCCAGACGGCATCCCCAGCCGCGCCCTCAGAGCATGCGCAGACCAGCTGGCCGGTGTGTTTACGGACATATTCAATCAATCCCTATACCAGTCTGCTGTTCCCACATGCTTCAAGAGGGCCACCATTGTTCCTGTTCCCAAGAAAGCTAAGGTAACTGAGCTAAACGACTACCGCCCCGTAGCACTCACTTCCGTCATCATGAAGTGCTTTGAGAGACTAGTCAAGGACCATATCACCTCCACCCTACCTGACACCCTAGACCCACTCCAATTTGCTTACCGCCCAAATAGGTCCACAGACGATGCAATCTCAACCACACTGCACACTGCCCTAACCCATCTGGACAAGAGGAATACCTATGTGAGAATGCTGTTCATCGACTACAGCTCGGCATTCAACACCATAGTACCCTCCAAGCTCGTCATCAAGCTCGAGACCCTGGGTCTCGACCCCGCCCTGTGCAACTGGGTACTGGACTTCCTGACGGGCCGCCCCCAGGTGGTGAGGGTAGGCAACAACATCTCCTCCCCGCTGATCCTCAACACTGGGGCCCCACAAGGGTGCGTTCTGAGCCCTCTCCTGTACTCCCTGTTCACCCACGACTGCGTGGCCACGCACGCCTCCAACTCAATCATCAAGTTTGCGGACGACACAACAGTGGCTTGATTACCAACAACGACGAGACGGCCTACAGGGAGGAGGTGAGGGCCCTCGGCGTGTGGTGTCAGGAAAATAACCTCACACTCAACGTCAACAAAACTAAGGAGATGATTGTGGACTTCAGGAAACAGCAGAGGGAACACCCCCCTATCCACATCGATGGAACAGTAGTGGAGAGGGTAGCAAGTTTTAAGTTCCTCGGCATACACATCACAGACAAACTGAATTGGTCCACTCACACAGACAGCATCGTGAAGAAGGCGCAGCAGCGCCTTTTCAACCTCAGGAGGCTGAAGAAATTCGGCTTGTCACCAAAAGCACTCACAAAATTCTACAGATGCACAATCGAGAGCATCCTGGCGGGCTGTATCACCGCCTGGTATGGCAACTGCACCGCCCTCAACTGTAAGGCTCTCCAGAGGGTAGTGAGGTCTGCACAACGCATCACCGGGGGCAAACTACCTGCCCTCCAGGACACCTACACCACCCGATGTCACAGGAAGGCCATAAAGATCATCAAGGACATCAACCACCCGAGCCACTGCCTGTTCACCCCGCTATCATCCAGAAGGCGAGGTCAGTACAGGTGCATCAAAGCTGGGACCGAGAGACTGAAAAACAGCTTCTATCTCAAGGCCATCAGACTGTTAAACAGCCACCACTAACACTGAGTGGCTGCTGCCAACACACTGACACTGACTCAACTCCAGCCACTTTAATAATGGGAATTGATGGGAAATGATGTAAATATATCACTAGCCACTTTAAACAATGCTACCTTGAATAATGTAGGGTAAGTAACATTATATATCTCATATGCATACGTATATACTGTACTCTATCATCGACTGTATCCTTATGTAATACATGTATCACTAGCCACTTTAAACTATGCCACTTTGTTTACATACTCATCTCATTTGTACATACTGTACTCGATACCATCTACTGTATCTTGCCTATGCTGCTCTGTACCATCACTCATTCATATATCCTTATGTACATATTCTTTATCCCCTTACACTGTGTACAAGACAGTAGTTTTGGAATTGTTAGTTAGATGACTTGTTATTACTGCATTGTCGGAACTAGAAGCACAAGCATTTCGCTACACTCGCATTAACATCTGCTAACCATGTGTATGTGACAAATAAAATTTGATTTGATTTGAAACAATTATACCTTAACCACAATGTATTTAAAAATGCATTGGTTTTTTATGAAAAAGAATGCTATTAAACATTTGCATTTAAAAACTTTTGATGTATATAAACAAAGTACATATAAATCTAACCATTCAAAACTAATACAATTTGAACAACATAATAATAGAATATTGCACCATTTCAATGAAAAAAAAATAACAATGTGCAAAACTGCAGCATCCCACTTAAAACATTAAACTGGTCCCTCTTTTCTCTTCTTTATTGCCATGTTATAACCAGCAGCACACAGCAACGCTGACCATAGTTTGCTTTTATGAGAGATTTGCATTCAGAAATGCAAGCTGCCTCACTTTCGAGGGGCTGATGCGGTTTCTTCTCAGTAGTTATTTGTCCTGTTTTCGAGAAGACCCTCTCCTTGTTCTTCCACCAGCTCAGAGGATCTGCAGATCTTTGGAGGAGGGGCTCCTCCATTATGGCATCTGCTGAGGGATTCCTTCGTGCTGCATCCCCAGTTGCTCTCTCATCAAACAGCATCCAAACAGCAGATGTTTGTGACACTACTGCTGGTGTTTCTGCTCCATCTGATCCCTCTTCTTCCTATTTCCCTGGTGCCTGAGCCAGCTGATTGCAGGGGCTGTCCCTCCCTACTGATGGGGTTATTCTTTGAGGAGCTTCATCAATCTCTCTGGCATCACTGAAGGCTAACTTCTTAAACCTAGGGGTCAAGCGGTTTCTGATCGCACGTGGTTATATTCCATTCTGTGGAACTTTCTGTCCATTGATGAACATAGGGTGTCCATCAATGTCCTGTGGTGACATTTGTTTCTCTCTGGCAGCTGGCTGTAATTCGCTGCAGACCCTTAACCAGCAGTATCATTTTTTAGGCTGTCACACAGCTGAAAAGAGAGAACAGTAACTTATTAGTTCAGGTACATTCTCATCTACTGCTCATATATATATATATATATATATATATATATATATATATATATATATATATATATATATATATATATATATATATATATATATATATATATATAAATTGATGATGATGTAGTAAGAACTGCTTACTGTACCTCTCCACTGATCTCCACAGTGACCTGCTCAAAGGGTTCCAGGACTCTGCACACCACCTATTCCTCTTGGGTCAGAGCATCAACAATGGCCAGGGTAGAGATGATGGCATCTTTTGACTCAAGAAACATATAAAATGTTGAATTCCACCTTGTAGTGCAGTCTTGTTTAGGCCTCAGCTCAGGCATCCCCATCTGGCTTGTGTAGGTTTTAGTTTTTCAGCACCTACTGTGCACCTGTGGAAATATTCCACAGCTGCTTTCACTTTGTCCACAGTGGGCTTCAACACCTTCAGAGCATCTCTTGCAATCAGGTTGATTGTGTGGGCAAGACATGGATGATGGGCCCATTTGAACATTTTCATGACTTTGGTTATGTTCTCTGCATTGTCGCTAACACAACAGACCACTTTTCCATCTACTTGCCATTCTCTGGCCACTCAACAGTTCCTCTGCCAAGTTCTCTGAGGTGTCTGTCGCTGAACTCAAAGCAGTCCAGAAGACAGCTAGACATCGAAAAATCTTCAATGAAGTGACATGTAACCGACATGTAAGAAGTGGTTACCCTTGATGTCCAACAGTCAGTAAAACTTCCGTCCTCCACGACCAAAAATGGCTGGATATCGGTGGCAATCATTTTAGCCAATGCAATATCAATTTGGCCTTGTTTTGCTACAGACATGGACTTTGGTATAAACTGGTCCATAGAAGACTGTTGCTGTGGGTCGCGGAGTAGGCCTACTTGACTGAGTGGATACATCCCCACGTGTGGAGGTGCTGGCTCCACCACTATCACTACAGCTATCTTCCCAGTTGGGTGCACAGTTCGCATATGCCGGTTGTGCGTAGAACCGGCTTTATGAGATTTTGTTTTGGCAAATTCTACACTGCTCTAACATTGACTACATTATTAAAATGCTACTGTGCTTCCGACTTATTTTCCAGCTGTCATTTTCACATCTGTCCTTCCTCTCACTCCTCGGCTGCTAAGTGTGTGACTGTGAGTGAGTTGGCTCGGCCCTCCCTCATTTGCTACCAAGCCATAAATGTGCATAATATCTAACAAGGAGAGCGAGGTTAGGAAAAATAAAATGACGATGCACATTCTGTCTGAATGACTCAAATCTGAATGACTCAAACCATGTTTATGGTTGGTTCATTGGTTGACACTGCGTGTCTGATTGACAGGAACAACAGGTGAGGCTGTTAGTCTGAGCAGACAGTCAGAACGAATGTGTGTGTGCTTTAGCATTTAGGCCTATATTGTTTCATTTATTTTTTCGTCTGAATTAGTTAATTCTATTCATTTAAATCTTTTGATTATTCTTATCTTAATTTTAAAAATATTTGTATAAATCGATTCAGCTCTTCTGATATGTGATCCGGCTCCCAACGTTCACCTACAAGAGCCGGCTCTTAGAGTCGACTTGTTTGCGAAAGACCTATCACTACTAGCTAACTTCAGTTGGTAATAATTTTGAACATGCAGCATTTTGGGCTAGGAGCCATCTGACTTGCGTTGTAACGTCAACTATTTACTAGTGTGCTGATCTGACCAGCCTCAATCGTATCCGTAAATTTGCAGTTGATAGTCGGATTAGATGATTGTCGTAATAGGGAAAGAAGGAAGCATATTAAAAAGCCTAAATAAAGGTTGGCAATAGGTTTAGCTACCTAAGAATCATGTTTATGGACCAAGAAGCTCAATGCGCACGTTCTCGCTTAATTATGATTTGAGTCATTCAGATGAGTCATTCAGACAGAATGTGCATCGTCGTTTTATTTTTCCTAACCTCGCTCTCCTTGTTAGATATTATGCACATTTATGGCTTGGTAGCAAATGTCATTGCCATAGAGCTAGTTCTCATAGTAGCAGTAAACTACAACAAGTGATATGAGATATGAAAGGGAGCGGAGGTACAGCCTCATTCTATTCAATCGTAGCAATAGGATCAATTTACAAACGGCCCATTTGTTGACAGATAGCTGAACTAGACAATTGAGTTTTGTCCTGGCAGCCGAGTTGTTTAGATATGCGTTCCTGACACCGATTTTTTTTCTTTCTTCCTGATCACAGAAAATGACAAAAAAATACTAGTTTCCTAAGCATCCATGATCACAAATCATTATGTTGGAGAAATTTGCATTGAATATATGTTATTTTATATTCTCAAACTAACAGCAGTGCCTATATGATGTGCTTCCATACAGGCACGACATGCTGGAGTGATGATTCTATGCAAATGTCGATCAGTAGACTAATAAAATTCTCAAGTGGAAGGCAAACAGATTGTCATCTGTAGCACCATAGACTCCATTGATCAGCCAAAACAAGCTCAAATAACTCTTATAACTCTTATCTCTTATTGAATATGATTTACCATTCAAATACAATTATTATCATTTTGTTATGTAGTTAGATTGGCGTTAATGCATACATGGCTGGGAAAATGTCCCATTCAATGTCATAACATTTTAACCTTTTGATATCGGCCTAAAATGTCAGCCATCTGCCTCTTTGACGACCACAAAATCAGTATCGGCCCTAAAAAAATAATAGTTTGTTCTGTAACTACGACTGTAGTGAATGCACTAACTGGATAAGAGCGTCTGCTAAATGACTAAAATGTAAATGTGTCGCAACCGATAATACCAGATAGGCATTTGTGTGTTGGGGCTCAAGCTAATTATTGTGTTACGATTGAGATAATTGATAGTGAGGAGCAGGGTCTCCGTAGGCGATGGGAGATGGGATGTTTGCATGCTCTGGGAAGTGACACTCTGTGATTAAAGACCATCCGGTGGCTACGGGGCCCCCTCCTTTTACTCTAAATCCCCTCCCCGTCCTCCAACCTCCCAGCCCGGACACCACTTTGGATGAGGTAGAGAATCTGAGATGGTAACCAGACAAAAAAAAAGACTAAAGACTAATACTGATGACTCTCTTTTCAACATCCCCTCTGACAGATAGGGAGACATTGTTGCCGCCATGTTATTGTAAAATACGCGCACACAGTCCCATTGCATGTGTAATGATGGCTATCGACTGTCCCGCCTTGAACGCCCCCCACCCCAATGATGAACTGCCCACAGAGTGGTGTCTACACAGGAAGCCTCTCGCTAATGTTACTCAACAGGACCTTTAGGTCAGGGCTTAATCTGCCTGTCTAGCATAGGGATTCTCTTGTCTTTGCATTAGGGCGCATCTCTCAATGCCCGGGCCTAACGTCAGGCGCCTCTGTATTTAGGCTACATTTTGTATACTACCGGTGAGTGTGTCTGTGTATACGTGTGTGTAAGTGCGTTATGTATTTAAGCAGCGTATACCCCACTGTCAGGGTCACCCCCTCGCCCACTCAGTCAGTCTGCTCTTCATGGCCGTATTGGTGAGAATCGCCCATATGTGTTTTTCTGCTCCTAAAGTCCGCAAAGAAAAACAAAATCCCACACAGATTGCCCTACCTGGAGCAATCAATTACCTAGCGAGACTTTATGATTCCCTGAATCCTCTCACAGACTCTGTTTTTTCAGAGGGCATGAAGAGACTTAGTCTAGCGATCTTGTGGGAATTGCCCACACAGACGTTTCTGTTTTTCTATAATTGTTGTTCTTATTTTTACCAAGTGCCCGCCCCTCACCCAGTTACAATGCATAGAACAAAAAATATACACCATTCTCAGGGGGGTTGGGGGGGGGGATGTTGAAGGTTCCTATGAAATCCAAATGAGTGAAGCAGCCGCCAATCCTCAGACCGTGTTTATGACGTCTGTAATGGAATGACAAACCTAACCAGGCGTTTCATAGCCACACCATCTGCACCATACAAATGTATGTCCACGAGAGGGTCTTCTGGGAGATCCCTTCTCTCTCTCTTAACCACGGACATCTTAGTGTTTCCCTTCATCATTCCCTCACTTATCAAATATGCAGTATGGAAATATGCAGCGTTATTGACTCACGAGTTGCTTTTGGATGTCTACACTATCCTGTACGAACAATCTGAGGGGGTAAATCTTTAAAAATGACGGTATGACTCCCACCATTTATTTTTTTACCTATGCAGTGCTTTTGAGACAGATGCTAATTTATCCTCTTTACCTTTACCTACTCTTTACACTGACCGCCCTTCTGTGCCCTTTGACAAGTGGGGAACAGCCTCCCCGTTCTTCTGCTTAACACGGCCGTTTAGGGATAAGTTTGCTTGTTAAGCTCGGCGTTGTGCACCCTTTGCCCTCCACATGCTGCCCAGAACCTTATGTTTAATAATGGCACCACTTGTAACAATTCAGGGAGGAAGCCAATGAAATATTTTATTGAAGACACCCACACAGAAACACGCACACAAACTGTGCACACTCACACAGAGAAACATAGAGCCACTCAAAAACATAGACACTGAAACACTTGCAGGGGGTGGGCTTTGTTGGGAAAGCATGGGTAATGGAAGAATTCTAAACTCTTGGTCTGTATAAACATACTATAATAGTTTATTTCAGCTTGGCCCAGTTGAACACCGTATGGTACAAAGTATCCTCTCCGGAAAATGTAGACTTCATATCCATGCAGTCTCCCGCACTCACGAAAGTAGTGTTTTCCTATATTATTCAAAATTATGTTTGATATTTTATTAGTTTTACTGTCATACATCTTGAATTACTGACTGATAGTTGGGCTAGTTAGAGACCTGTGGTTTGTGTAGAGAAAGGCGTTGTGCTGTGTGAGGACAGGATGTAAATGTTTTCATCTCTAGGTGAAAGATGGCACCATTAAATAAATGATCTGGTACTTTTGTATACTTCTTAGCTAATATTTCTGAAAGTAGCGCGCACGAGCCGAAAGGTCCCAGAAAATTCCGAACTATGTCACATATGTGCAGCCCTCTCTCTCTCTCTCTCTCTCTCTCTCTCTCTCGCTCTGCTGTGTGTGCATCCTGCTAGGTGTCACTAAAATGGCGAGGGGCTGAAGCTCATTTTGCTAGAACTCTAATTGCTAGGAGGCTCATCCAAATGTTGGGAAAATGGCGAGGCACAGCTTCCAGAAAGATGGTTGTTTCAAACTTGCTTCTGCCCATAGATTGTGCATGTAAGAATACTGTTCATTGACTACAAGATCAGCACAAAGCTCAGGACCCTGGCACTGGAACCTCCCTCTGCAACTGGATCCTGTCCTTTCTAACAGGCCGCCCCCAGGTGGTGAGGGTAAGCAACAACACATCCGCCACGCTGACCATCAACACTGGGGCTTCTCAACTCCTTGTTCACCCACGACCGCTTCGCCACGCACGACTCCGACACCAACATAAAGTTAGCTGATGACACGACGCGGTAGGACTGATCACTGACAACGATGAAGCAGCCTACAGGGAGGAGGTCAGAGACCTGGGAGTGTGGTGCCGGGACAACAACCTCTCCCTCAATGCCAGCAAGACAAAGGAGCTGATCGCGGAAGACAGAAAACATCCACATTGATGGGGCTGCCGAGGAGCGGGTTGAGAGTTTCAAGTACCTCAGTGTCCACATTTCCTAAGGAATTAACATGGTCCACACACACAGTTGTGAAGAGGGCACGACAGCACCCATTACCCCTCAGCAGGCTGAAAAGATGTAGCATGGGCCCCCAGATCCTCAAGTTCTACAGCTGCACCATTGAGAGCATATTGACTGGCTGCATCACTGCTTGATATGGCATCTGCAAGGCACCCGACCGCAAGGCGCGTCAGACGGTGGCGAGTATGGCCCAGTACACCACTGGGGCTCAATTCCCAGCCGTCCAGGACCTCTATACAGGCTTATTCTGAAATTGATGAAATTGTTGTTGGTTTTTTTACCTCATCAATCTACACACAATACCCCATAATGACAAAGCAAAAACAGGTTGTTAGAACTTTTTGCTAATGTATAAAAAAAAATAAAAAATGAAATATAACATTTACTTAAGTATTCAGACCCTTTACTCAGTACTTTGTTGAAGCACCTTTGGCAAATCGGAAAGATAGCTAGGAGCAAGCCCATGTAATGCTTTGTAGGTTAGCAGTAAAACCTTGAAATCAGCCCTTGCCTTAACAGGAAGCCAGTGTAGGGAGGCTAGCACTGGAGTAATATGATACATTTTTTTGGTTCTAGTCAAGATTCAGCCGTATTTAGCACTAAATTACGTTTATTTAGGTCCTAAACGATATCATAACTGCCAACGATAAAAGAAAGTACTGTGCAGCCGTCTTCATCGACCTGGCCAAGACTTTCAACTCTGTCAATCACCGTATTCTTATCGGCAGACTCAACAGCCTTGGTTTCTCAAATGACTGCCTCTCCTGGTTCACTAACTACTTCTTAGAAAGAGTTCAGTGTCAAATCGGAGGGCGTGTTGTCCTGACCTCTGGCAGCCTCTGGCACAGGGTTCAATTCTCGGGCCGACTCTATTCTCTGTATACATCAACGATGTTGCTCTTGCTGCTGGTGATTCACTGATCCACCTTTACGCAGACGACACCATTCTGTATCTTCTGGCCCTTCTTTGGACACTGTGTTAACTAACCTCCAAACGAGCTTCAACGCCATACAACTCTCCTTCCGGGGCCTCCAACTGCTCTTAAATGCTAGTAAAAGGAAATGCATGCTCTTCAACCGATCGCTGCCCGCACCCACCCGTCCAGAGTAGTGATGCTAGTCTGGCGGTTCTGACTTGTGAATATGAATCTGAATATGTGGACAACTATAAATACCTAGGTGTCTGGCTAGTCTGGCTCTCCTTCCAGACTCACATCAAACATCTCCAATCCGAAGTTAAATCTAGAATTTGCTTCCTATTTCGCAACAAAGCATCCTTCACTCATGCTGCCATGCTACCCTCGTAAAAATGACCATCCTACCGATCCTCGACTTCGGTGATGTCATTTACAAAATAGCCTCCGACACTCTACTCAGCAAACTGGATGCAGTCTATCAGAGTGCCATCCGTTTTGGCACCAAAGCCCCATATACTACCCACCACTGCAACCTGTATGCTCTCGTTGGCTGGCCCTCGCTACATATTCATCGCCAAACCCACTGGCTCCAGGCCATATAAGTCTTTGCTAGGTAAAGCTCCACCTTATCTCAACTCACTGGTCACCATCGCAACACCCACCCATAGCACGTGCTCCAGCAGGTATATCTCACTGGTCATCCCCAAAGCCAACAACTAATTTGGCCCCCTTTCCTTCCAGTTCTCTGCTGCCAATGACTGGAAGGAATTGCAAAAATCACTGAAGTTGGAGACTTATGTCTCCCTAACTAACTTTAAGCGTCAGCTGTCAGAGCAGCTTACCGATCGCTGCAGCTGCACAGAGCCCATCTGTAAATAGCCCATCCAACCAACTACCTACCTCATCCCCTATTCGTTTGAGTTTTTCTGCTCTTTTGCATACCAGTATTTCTACTTGCACATCCTCATCTGCACATATCACTCCAGTGTAAATTGCTGAATTGTATTTGTACTTCGCCCCTATTGGCCTATTTATTGACTTACCTCCGTACTTCATTTGCACACACTGTATACAGATTTTTGTGTTATTGACTGTTGTTCTCTGTTCTTGTCGCACTGCTTTGCTTTATCTTGGCCAGGTTGCAGTTAGTTGTAAATGAGAACTTAACCTACCTGGTTAAAAAATAAAAATGCTTTTCGGTATCTAAGAGCTCCCGAAGCCACTCCTGCATTGTTTTGGCTGTGTGCTTAGGGTCGTTGTCTTGTTGGAAGGGGAACCTTCGCCCCAGTCTGAGGTCCTGAGTGCTCTGGAGCCGGTTTCCATCATTGATCTTGTTGTACTTTGCTCCGTTCATGTTTGCCTTGATCCTGACTAGTCTATGAGGCTCTGTCGCTAAAAAACATCCCCACAGCATGATTCTGCCACCACCATGCTTCACTGTAATGTTGGTGCCAGGTTTCCTCCAGACATGACGCTTGGCATTCAGGCCAAAGAGTTTTTGCTCTGACCTGCACTGTCAACTGTGGTACCTTATATAGACAGGTGTGTGCCTTTCCAAATCCTGTCCAATCAATAGAATTTACCACAGGTGGACTCCAATCAAGTTGTAGAAACATCTCAAGGACGATCAGTGGAAACCAGATGCATCTGAGCTCAATTTCGAGTCTCTTAGCAAAGTTATAAAAACCCTTTGCTAACATTTCTAAAAACCTGTTTTCTCTTTGTCATTATGAGGTATTGTGTGTAGATTGCTGAGGATTTAATTTAATCCATTTTAGGATATGGTTGTAACGTAACAAAGTGGAAATAAATCAAGGGATCTGAATACTTTCCGAGGGCACTGTAGCTAGAATCTGTTTTGGAGAGATTGTACTTTTGTTTTGTTGCAATTTAAACAGTATTTGTGTTTGTCATTAGCAGTCCTTGCAAGAATGAAAATATGTATTATTTCTGGCTATGAATTCTAACAAAAAATATAATAATTTATGCCAACATATCAGTCATTGCATTCCTATATTATTATATGCAGTATTGTTTTATTGTATTTTTTTAAAATTAATTTACAGAACATTATTAAGTCTTATCTTGGCATGTAGGAACTTGTAAGTAATGGTCAAGTTTTTTGACCCAAATGTATACGTGGCCCATGTTTATTTTCATTCGGGAGGCACTTTGAGTCTCTTGGTGAGTATTGTTTCTCTGTAAGGGAATACCCCCCTGATTTGGACAAAAATGAATGGCAAAATATTGGCATTGGACAAACCATATACACGATGTCCAATACCACCCAATTTGGCGTTGATTCATGCAAAGTATATTGCAAATGCCATATGGCAATTGCCAATTGTAACACTTCAAAAATCCAAAATGCGTTCCACCGGGGCTTTTCATATTGCAAATGCAACCCAAGTCAACATCCAAAAGCAAAATTTTGAAAAAAGGATAAAAAAAAAAAAAACTTATCACCCCTTAAAAAAGTGCTTTCTGGACCTTTTTTCGAAATTCTTTCGATTTCTTTTGTCAATTACACATGTGTAAGAACTGTATGAATATACTTTTGTCATCATATTTTTTTTTTTTTTTAATTACATGCGCATAAGGCATATGTTTTGTCCATTTGCAATATGATTTCATAGGAAGTCAAAAGTCAAAAATGTCAAAATTTGGTAAAAAACTTCACACATCCTTCAAAAAGTGCTTCCTGGACCTTTTTTCAAAATTCTTTCGATTTTTGTGTCAATTACACATGTATAAGAACTTTATCAACATACTTTAGTCATACTTTATTATCATATATATATTTTTTTTACTTGTGCATAAGGCATATGTTTTCTCCATTTGGAATATGATTTCATAGGAAGTCAAAAGTCAAAAATGTCAAAATTTGGTAAAAAACTTCACACATCCTTAAAGTGCTTTCTGGACCGTTTTTCAAAATTCTTTCGATTTTTGTGTCAATAACACATGTATAAGAACTTTATCAACATACTTTAGTCATACTTTATTATCATATATTTTTTTTTTTACTTGTGCATAAGGCATATGTTTTCTCCATTTGCAATATGATGTCATAGGAAGTCAAAAGTCAAAGTCAAAAGTAACGATTTTCCTCCGTGCAACTGGTGATCTGAAATGTGCAACTGGTGACCTGAAATGTGCACCTGGTGATCTAAAATGTGCAACTGGTAACCCCCCAAAAAAATGTTTTGATTTTTTTTGTTTATGTTTCCTTACTTTTTCAAAGTCACTGTGCATTTGCAATATGTTTTAATGGGCAGGTACCATCACGAATTTGTCATGCTCAAAATTCAAACTTTACTTTGCTCAAACTATACCTTTGTCAACTTGTATTATCATATTTCTTTTTGTTTTACTTGTGCATAAGGCATATGTTTTCTCCATTTGCAATATGATGTCATAGGAAGTCAAAAGTCAAAGTCAAAAGTAACGATTTTCCTCCGTGCAACTGGTGATCTGAAATGTGCAACTGGTGACCTGAAATGTGCAACTGGTGATCTAAAATATGCAACTGATAACCCCAAAAACATATTTTTTTTTAATTTTTTTTTTATGTTTCCTTACTTTTTCAAAGTCACTGTGCATTTGCAATATGTTTTAATGGGCAGGTACCATTTGTCATGCTATAAAAATCCTGCAGGAATGTGAAATTGACTGGCCCGATGAACTCGGGATGGCTTTGCAGTGATTCTGGGTCATCTCAATCGCTCGTTTGGGTTGATTTCAGAATGTCGCTTTTGGTGATGTTTTTTCACTATAGAATCATATTGCAAATGCACGTGCAACTGGTCACCCAAAACTAAAAAAAATGTTGATTTCATTATGTCCATTTGTTTATGTTTCCTTACTTTTTCAAAGTCACTGTGCATTTGCAATATGTTTCAATGGGCAGGTACCATCACGAATTTGTCATGCTATAAAAATCCTGCAGGAATGTGAAATTGACTGGCCCGATGAACTCGGGATGGCTTTGCAGTGATTCTGGTTCATCTCAATCGCTCGTTAGGGTAGATTTCAGAATGTCGCTTTTGGTGATGGTACCTCACTGTTTAAACATATTGCAAATGTACAAGAGTCAAGTGGACAAGAGTCCATCAGTTAATTAGATATCATTCTGACCACCAAACTGATACAAACTGACACCAAACCCACTTTTTCCAACTCGTTTAGTAGCCAACTATTACATACTTCAGAGCTGGCCCAAAATTCACAACGCCTTCGGTTCAAACCATAAAAAAACCATAAAACACGTAGTTACGTTCTAGCTGCGGGTCCATTTCTTATGTTATGTGTTGGCCTAGCTGAGGCGACCCCGAATCCCAAGTTTCGGCTCGATAGGTCATTTGGTGTCCGAGAAAAACCCTAATTGGTGCTGAAAATCCACTTATTTCCATGCCTTGCTACGGGGTCCTTGAATGAGCTATCGGACAGAAACGTTGGGGTCTGTCTATATGGGCCGAGACGTTCGCAATCCACCTAGTCTTGCGACTCTGGGACATTTCTAAATGTCGTCATTTTCGTGATGCAAAAATGAATTGAAAGTATTGCAAATGTACGAGGCTGTTTCTCGGTCCGAGAACCTTCTAGAGCCACGTAACTCACCACGCACCATCGACGGGAGGTCTAGAACAGGTTTCTAAAGTTTCGGAACTCTAGGTCTGACGGTTCTTTTTTAGCTCCAACAAAGCTAACTATTGCAGCCACTGTCTGTCTCTACGCACCCCAATACGTCCCTCCTTCCAAGTTGTGTTTTAGTGTGATTTTTTTTTCCTTTGAATTTTTTTGGGAAACTGATTTACAGTTCATGGGGGTTGCCTAATCACATATATGAAGTTTTGGAAAGATCAGACTTTAACCCCTCGAAACAGCCCCTGAGACACCAATTATGGCACTTCCGGTTGGCACAGGAAGCTATATAAACCTGAGTTTTAAGTCCTTACGTTAAGAATTGACTGATTTACACAGGGTTGAATGCACTATGTCTATCAAACTGCAGGCAGGGTATGGGTAAACACTTTTAGGGTGATTTTAACCACTTCCGGTTGGTCCAGGAAGCTTAGAATCAACACAGGTAGACCTCATAGTGGCCTGATGGACTGGTACCGAAGACAGACAGGTTCATACGGCATTCATAACCCATATAGACTTCAGGTTGAAATTAGGGGTGCAGGCAATGTATTCCTATGGGGAGAGAAGTCAATGCAAACTGTTTGATGTAAACACCTTCTTTAAACTATTAAGGGTTAATGCCACACGGTCAAGGTTAGGCTTGCACGGATCGGGAGGACCTTAGGAACATTCCTGTGGTGGAATTTTTCTTCTCACTCTAACGGTTCTCTCACTCTCACCCAAAATCAAATGACATTGTGGGGCAGGCTTCATTTTGGGCCTACTATTCTAATGGTCGCTGCGCCTAGACCGAGCGAGCTACGGTCAAGCAGGATATCTCGTTGAACTCGGTACGGCCTAGGGATTATAGTAATGCCATTTCCTGCTCTCTGTGTCTTTAAGCACCGCACTTTATCACTCCATCCTTCCTGTGTGTGTGTGAGGGAGCTTTTCTTTGACATCTGTTGGGATTAATGACTGATTTACAGTTCAGAAGGGTTACCTAGTCACACATATGAAGTTTTGGAGAGATGTGACTTTTTTAACCCTTCGAAACAGACAGTGTGACCCAATTAAAGGCACTTCCGGTTGGCACAGGAAGCTATAAGTAAACACATGTCTTGATTGACATAGCCACTTACAGAATCCTGAGTTTTAAGTCTTTACGTTAAGAATTGACTGATCTACACAGGGTTGAATGCACTATGTCTATCAAACTGCAGGCAGTGTATGGGTAAACACTTTTAGGGTGATTTTAACCACTTCCGGTTGCTCCAGGAAGCTTAGATTCGACACAGGTAGACCTCATAGTGGCCTGATGGACTGTCATAGAAGACAGGTTCATAAGGCATTCATAACCCACATAGGCTTCAGGTTGAATTTAGAGGTGCAGGCAATGTATTCCTATGGGGAGAGAAGTCAAAGCAAGCTGTTTCAAGTAAACACCTTCTTTTTACTGTGAAGGGTTAATGCCACACGGTCAAGGTTAGGCTTGCACAAATCGGGAGGACCTTAGGAACATTCATGTGGTGGAATTTTTCACCCTAACGGTTCTCTCACTGCCACCCAAAATCAAATGACATTGTGGGGCAGGCTTAATTTTTGGCCTTCTTTTTTTCAAGCGGGGCGTCTCGTTGAACTCGGCACAGTCTGGAGACTATGGTGATGCCATTTTTTGTGTTGATTTCAGAATGCCTTTTTGGTGATGGTCCCTCTCCGTTTAAACATATTGCAAATGTACAAAAGTCAACTAGCAAGTCAGTGTCCATCAGTCAATTAGATGTCATTATGACACCAAACGGATATCAATTGACACCAAACCCACTTTTTCCTACTCATTTAGTAGCCAACTATCACATATGTCAGAGCAGGCCCATAATTCACAGCGCCTTCAGTTGAAAACATAATAAAAAGGTAAAACACATAGTTACGTTCTAGCTGCGGGTCCAGTTCGGACATTATGTGAAGGCCTATGTGAGGCGACCCCGAATCCCGAGTTTCGGCTCGATAGGTCATTTGGTGTCCGAGAAAAACCCTAATTGGTGCTGAAAATCCACTTATTTCCATGCCTTGCTACAGGGTCCTTGAACGAGCTATCGGACAGAAACGTTGGGGTCCGTCTCTATGGGCCGAGCCGGTTTCAACGCACCTAGCCTTGCGTCTCTGAGACTTTTCTAAACATCGTCATTTTCGTGATGCAAAAATGAATTGGTGCTGGTCTAGAACAGGTTTCTAAAGTTTCGGAACTCTAGGTCCGACCGTTCTTTTTTAGCTCGAACAAAGCTAACTATTGCAGCCACTGTCTGTCTCTACGCACCCCAATACGTCCCTCCTTCCAAGTTGTGTTTTAGTATGATTTTTTTTTCCTTTGATTTTTTTTGGGAAAAATGACTGATTTACAGTTCATGGGGGTTGCCTAATCACATATATGAAGTTTTGGACAGATCTGACTTTTTTAACCCTTCGAAACAGCCCCTGAGACACCAATTATGGCACTTCCGGTTGGCACAGGAAGCTATAAGTCACCACATATCCTCATCGGGGTATGCTTTTACAGAATCCTGAGTTTTACTATGTCTGTCAAACTGCAGGCAGGGTATGGATATACACTTTTAGGGGCATTTTAACCACTTCCGGTTGGTCCAGGAAGCTTAGATTCAACACAGGTAGACCTCATAGTGGCCTGATGGACTGGTACCGAAGACAGGTTCATACGGCGTTCATAACCCATATAGGCTTCAGGTTGAATTTTGTGGTGCAGGCAATGTATTCCTATGGGGAGAGATGACACTGTAATCTGTGAGATCAAAAAACCCTGTTTTACTGTGAAGGGTTAATGCCACAATGTCAAGGTTAGGCTTGTTCAGATCGGGACTTCTCACCCTAACGGTTCTCTCACTGTCACCCAAAAGCAAATGACATTGTGGGGCAGGCTTCATTTTGGGCCTACTATTCTAATGGTCGCTGCGCCTAGACCGAGCGAGCTACGGTGAAGCGGGATATCTCGTTGAACTCGGCACGGCCTAGGGATTATGGTAATGCATTTTATTGCCTGCTCTCTGTGTCTTTAAGCACCGCACTTTGTCACTCCATCCTTGCTGTGTGTGTGTGTATGTGAGAGCTTTTCTTTGACATCTGTTGGGAGAAATGACTGACTTACAGTTTATGGGGGTTGCCTAATCACACATATGAAGTTTTGAAAATATCTGACCTTTTTAACCCTTGGAAACAGCCACTATGACACCATTTAAGGCACTTCTGGTTGGCACAGGAAGCTATAAATAAACTCATATCCTGATTGGGGTATGCCTTTACATAATCCTGAGTTTTAAGTCTTTACGTTAAGAACTGAGTTATTGTGTTATTTCAGAAAATCATAGAAAATCACAGAAATGTCGCAGAGCTCCGCAGCACACTTTAAAAAGATTTGTATGAACACCCTGCAACTGGATCTGTAACTGTTGAAAAAAAAAAACGCCTATTTGTGACCATCACCAATTTGTCATTGTTCCGTTTCTCTTAAATGACGATAGATAAATGGCTGGTTCTTTTTTTATTGACACCGGAGGCTCCTTGACTTTGACCTGAAGTGGAAAAATAATTTCTCTATTTCCATTTTAAGCCTTTAATCCCAGAAAAATGGCCGTAACTCAAAAACCGTTGAGGCCTAGACGCCATCCCATTCGGGGCCAACTGCCCATTATGCCAAACCTACGCTCACCAAGTTTCGGCTTCGAAATATTTTCCGTTTTTGAGATAAGGCCCCGTCGTGACTCGTGATGTTTTGCCAAATTTCCATATGATTCCGTATGCCATCTGGTGGGAATTTCCGGGATGGCGGAAAAAACGGTCCAAAACTTGTTTATTTTATTAAACGGAAACCGAACGTCCGACAAAGTTCATTCGATGACTTCCCGGTAGGTCCGGCCCTACCGCACGGCCCGACGCCGACCGCGAATTTTACAAACGATTTCGGACGTCTAGTAAGGGACCGTACATTTGCAATATGGACTTTTTCACTAATCATACACAAAATGCCGAAATGTTCCCTTAAGGTATGGTATTCCTGTGTGAGGGAACGTAACCTTCTTTTAATTGCTTTATCTTCACTTCTCCCCATCGTCAAGTTTACTTAGTGTCCTGCCACTCCACGGCCCCAGTGTGTTAATGTTGGCTAATCTGACTCTGACAGATGATTGATAACCACTCCCAAGTGTGCAGTATCCAAAGGATTAGCACGGTTTACTTCTCTTTTTTTTATAACCCCTTTTTCTCCCCAATTTTGTGGTATCCAATTGTTGTAGTAGCTACTATCTTGTCTCATCGCTACAACTCCCGTACGGGCTCGGGAGAGACAAAGGTTGAATGTCATGCGTCCTCCGATACACAACCCAACCAGCCGCACTGCTTCTTAACACAGCGCGCATCCAACCCAATGTGTCGGAGGCTACACCGTGCGCCTGGCAACCTTGGCTAGCGCGCACTGCGCCCGGCCCACCACAGGAGTCGCAGGTGCGCGATGAGACAAGGACATCCCTACCGACCAAGCCCTCCCTAACCCGGACGACGCTAGGCCAATTGTGCATCGCCCCACGGACCTCCCGGTCGCGGCCGGTTACAACAGAGCCTGGGCGCGAACCCAGGGACTCTGATGGCACAGCTGGCGCTGCAGTACAGCGCCCTTAACCACTGCGCCACCCGGGAGGCCAGCACGGTTTACTTCTGGTAGCATGCGGGGTACGTTCCCTCTAAGTCACGCTAATTAATAACGTGCTGACCCCTAGAAGACAGCCATGTTTATGCTTGCGGAGAGATGCGTCAACCTGTGTGTGTCCGTCCGTCCGTCCGTCCAGGGGGACTAAAAAGGTTTGTGTAAGTTCCAGACTCCTATGTCATGACACATACAATAGCTTTTTCCCAGTTATGTGGTGCCAATATTCTTAGAATGATTCACATGACAACAACAAAAATCACAAAACACTGTCTAAAAATGTGCCTTTCTCTTGGAAATGTCTATGGATGGTGACTGGCCTTTTTATATTTGAGTCACTATGACTTACTATGTTATTAATAATACTGGAGGGCACTGTACACACACACATGCACGTACACACACACACACACACTCTCGCTCACACACCCCGAAACCAAGAGGCATGAGAACAAGAGGAAACACTGACCGCTTGAATGAAGCTTCACACAAAGAGCAAAACTCGGAGGGACGAGAGAAATTCAACTCCATACAGTAGCCTACTACCTCCTCCGTCTCCCATAGACACGTCTGCACCAGATACCGGGCGTGGCCATCTCGTCACACAAATCCAGTAACAAAGTGGGAAGCTATTGCTTTCAGCAGCAAGACCCCCCAGATGACCTTCCCTTGTGACTCAGGTGTGACCCTGTATTGGGGAGAAGTGAAACGCCTGGTATCACTGCACCAGAGTTGAATGCACAGAGACACAGGCACAATGGCTAGAAAGGAAAGCACTAGCATTGTACGCATTCTGTAAATCATCGTGGTGTTGACAGACCTAGTTTTTAGGCCCGTTGTGTGCACCTTTTAAAGGCCTGATTTCTAATTCAGCTTTTTCTCAACAGACACCCATACTTCTGGGTAGAGCTGGGCTCTTTTGACTTGGTCCATGTAGAGCTAAATGTGCTTCAGGGGTCAACTCTACTATGCCTATGTTATGGAATGTGTGACACTGCGCTTAAATCGCACCTGGAAATGGAGGCCTTGGGACTCTGAATTAGGGTTGCAAAGCTACTGGTAATTTACCAAAGTTACCTGAAACTTCAGCAATTTAGCTAATTAACAGAATCTATGGCAAACCATCATAACTTTGGTAATTTCTACTTAAATAACTTTATATATATATATATATATATATATAGTATTCATTTGTTTTATATCTGTCCATGAGTTTCTACTAGATAGATCATGATTAAAGAGAAAATAGCCTAATTAATTTGAAAAAGTACATAATCAACAATGGCATTATTTTCAATGCTCTGCAACTTTTCCAACTATTTACTTTTTTCACAACTGCCACCAGTTTGATTTCAAATTATTGACAACAAATACATATTGACATAGTTCTAGTAAATCAATAAAAGTGTGTATAAAAAAATATGAAGGATATTTAATGATGAAACAATGGTATTCACTAAGTTTATGGTTTAATAATGATAATGTTTTCATAATAAAATCATTTTATTTAATGATCTCCTATACAGGCATTCAGAAAGTATTCAGACCTTCACTTTTTCCACAGTTTGTTACTTTAGAGCTTTATTCTAAATGGATTAAATAAAACATTTTCCTCAATCTACACACAATACCCCATAATGACGAAGCGAAAACAACAGGTGAGGTTGAGGTCGAAGGAATTGTCCGTGGAGCTCCGAGACAGGATTGTGTCGAGGCACAGATCTGGGGAAGGGTACATAAACACTTCTGCAGCATTGAAGGTCAAGAACACAGTGGCCTCCAAGATACTTAAATTGAAGTAGTTTGGCCGAACATCCAGCACTAGGAAGTTCCGAACTGAGAAATCGGGGGAGAAGGGCCTTGGTCAGGCAGGTGACCAAGAACCCTATGGTCACTCTGACAGAGCTCCAGAGTTAACCTGTGGAGATGGGAGAACCTTCCAGAAGGACAACCATTTCTGAAGGACTCTACCAATCAGGCATTTATGGTAGAATGGCCAGATGGAAGCCCTCTTAGGGTTTGCCAAAAGGCACCTAAAGGACTCTGACCATAAGAAATAAGATGATGTGGTCTGATAAAACATAGATTGAACTCTATGGCCTTCCAACAAGACAACAACCCTAAGCACACAGCCAAGACAATGCAGGAGTGGCTTTGGGACAAGTCTCTGAATGTCCTTAAGTGGCCCAGCCAGAGCCCGGACTTGAACCTGATCGAACATCTCTAGAGAGACCTGAAAATAGCTGTGCAGCAACGCACCCCATCCAATATGACAGAGCTTGAGAGGATCTGTAGAGAAGAATGGGAGAAACTCCCCAAATACAACACTCCCCAAGCTTGTAGCGTCATACCCAAGAAGACTCGAGGCTGTAATCGCTGTCAAAGGTGCTTCAACAAAGTGCTGAGTAAAGGGTCTGAATACTTCAGACTTCACAAAATCAATGGCATCATGAGGGAGGAAAATGATGTGGATATATTGAAGCAACATCTCAAGACATCAGTCAGGAAGTTAAAGCTTGGTTGCCCAAATGGACAATGACCGCAAGCATAATTCCAAAGGTGTTTGCAAAATGCCTTAAGGGCAATTTCTGTGCAAGTCCAGATATGAGGTTCGCTCTGTCTGTGTACTGTGTAACCCTGTGTGAAGTCAATCTTGCTATCGGTGTAATTTGCTCAAGGTATTGGAGTGGCCATCACAAAGCCCTGACCTAAATCCCATAGAAAATTTGTGAGCAGATCTGAAAAAGCGTGTGCGAGCAAGGAGGCCTACAAACCGGACTCAGTTACACCAGCTCTGTCAGGAGGAATGTGCCAAAATTCACCCAACTTATTATGGGAAGCTTGTGGAAGGCTACCCGAAATGTTTGACCCAAGTTAAACAATTTAATGGCAATGCTACCAAATACTAATTGAGTGTATGTAAACTTCTGACCCACTGGGAATGTGATGAAAGAAATCAAATCTGAAGTAAATCACACTCTCTACTATTATTCTAACATTTCACATTCTTAAAATAAAGTGGTGATCCTAACTGACCTAAGACAGGGAAGTTTTACTAGGATTAAATGTCATGAATTGTGAAAAACTGAGTTGAAATGTATTTGGCTAAGGTGTATGTAAACTTCCGACTTCAACTGTGTTGTGTGCCAGATTCTCTAAAAACCTGATTTTGCTTTGTAATTATGGGCTATTGTGTGTCGATTGATGGGGGGGGGGACAATTGAATACATTTTAGAATAAGGCTGAAACTCTCAAAATGTGGAAAAGGTGTCTGAAAACGTTCCGACTGCATTGTATGTGATAAGGCCACACAGACAGCCAGAGGTAATTACAGACACCTGTGACAATCTGAAGTAGCCAAAGGGGCCACTAGATGTGATAAATTACATCAAATCCTTGAAAGATACCAACAAACTGATAGTTTACTGGTATAATTATTACATTTCCAGGAATATACCCTCCCTCTGCAACCCTAGTTGCAACCCTAGTTTCCCCCGAAAAGGAGAAAAATTACTTTACAAAAAGGTGCCTTAACTGAACGTGACACAACAATTAAATGATGTTGCCAATTATCTACGTCAGGCAGACCCTGAGTGTATCTTGAGCTGGTGTAAACCTCATCATTTCTGTGCAAGTCCAGATATGAGGTTCGCTCTGTCTGTGTACTGTGTAACCCTGTGTGAAGTCAATCTTGCGATCGGTGTAATTTGCTGACATATTGCTCTGCATTTCGTCCACAGTTGACCTGGAGCACATGAGGACAGTGAAGGCTGACAAACACCAGCGCTTCTGCCAAGACAACAGCCTCATCAGTCAGTTCGTATCAGCCAAGACCGGAGACTCAGTGAGTCAGTTTACCCAGTAAATTACATCAAAAGTGACGCGCACATACAACAACAACAACAACAACAACAACAACAAAAATGACCACTGAAATGCTTTGCTGTGATGATGACTAAGCAAAATTGATGCGGCACAATATTTGTTTATTTGCGCACATTGCGAGCATATTTCTGCTGTTTCTGTGTTTCTGCTCATCGCTCTTTCATTTTGCCACCCTGCCTTCCCTTGAGGTGTTCCTGGCATTCCAGAGAGTGGCTGCAGAGATTCTGGGGGTGAAGCTCAACAAAGCAGAGATTGAGCAGTCCCAGGTGAGTCTTCATTAGGCCTTTCTCTTGCGTTTCCCAGAGAGAATTATATAGCAGCTCCTCGAGTCATGTCGCCATTTTTTGGGGGACGGTTTCTTCTAACCACACACATGTACACAAGGTCAAACAGAGTGCGCCAGGTCACAAGTTCACCGCACCCGGTAGAGGACTCTTGTTACTCCTGTGATGCTGTACCTGTGACTGACACTGTCCATCTGTAAATACAGCCATGTTGTTGATGTTAGAGCCCAATGGTGCGTGAAGCGAGAGGTCAAGAGGTTGGAAGGTTTGGCTGCATCTTCTGATTTATTGTGTTTATCTCCCGCCGATGTGGGCTGAACGGGGCCTCCTAGCTCGGCCTCGATGAACCAGCCAGACCAGGTGGCCTTGTCACTGGTGGCAGCGGTGGGATTAAGGCAGGGCATCTTCCCCCAGAGGCATTAATCCTGGCTGTGATATGACTGGCTGGTGCCGCGCTGGCTAGATGAGGCTGATTCTATGGGGAGGTCAGGACCCCCACAGAGAAGGGAGAGCACCAAGGGAGCGAAGGCTAGGAGGTGACTCTCAAACGCACTTCCACCCCTACCCTGCCCCTTCTGCTGTCAACAGACAGAGGCTAATGAATGTGTCCATCTCCACTCCCCTCCGTCACCTCCCATGAAAGCTTCCTCAATAACCCAAGTGCTTTAATCCAGGCTAAACAAGCTGGATGAGTGGTCTGATCTGTCAGTCAAGATGCCTGTCACAGAAACATAACCTATGATGTCCATGTCTCGCTCCAGACATGTTCTCTGGAGATTGTTTTTCTAGATGAGATTGAAGTCGGAAGTTTACATACACTTAGGTTGGAGTCATTAACTCCTTTTTAAACCACTCCACAAATGTTCTTGTCAACAAACTATAGTTTTGGCAAGTCGGTTAGGACATCTACTTTGTGCATGACACAAGTAATTTTTCCAACAATTGTTTACAGACAGATAATTTCACTTATAATTCACTGTATCATAATTCCAGTGGGTCAGAAGTTTACATACACTAAGTTGACTGTGCCTTTAAACAGCTTGGAAAGTTCCAGATAATGATGTCATGGTTTTAGAAGCTTCTGGTAGGCTAATTGGCATAATTTGAGTCAATTGGAGGTGTACCTGTGGACGTGTTTCAAGGCCTACCTTCAAACTCAGTGCCTCTTTGCTTGACATCATGGGAAAATCAAAAGAAATCAGCCAAGACCTCAGAAAAAAAATGTAGACCTCCAAAAGTCTGGTTCATCCTTGGGAGCAATTTCCAGATGCCTGAATGTACCACGTTGAACCACGTTCATCTGTACAAACAATAGTATGCAAGTATAAACACCATGACACCACGCAGCTGTCATACCGCTCAGGAAGGAGACGCATTCTGTCTCCTAGAGATGAACGTTCTTTGGTGCGAAAAGTGCAAATCAATCCCAGAACAACAGCAAAGGACCTTGTGAAGATGCTGGAGGAAACGGGTACAAAAGTATCTATATCCACAGTAAAACGACTCCTATATCGACATAACCTGAAAGGCAAGGAAGAAGGAATAAATCATTCTCTCTACAATTTTTATGACATTTCACATTCTTAAAATAAAGTGGTGATCCTAACTGACCTAAAACAGGGAATTTTTACTAGGATTAAATGTCAGGAATTGTGAAAAACTGAGTTTAAATGTATTTGGCTGAGGTGTATGTAAACTTCCGACTTCAACTGTAACACAGGTGGAGTGAAGACTATCCCACATCAGTGGTGCATCTTCATCTTCGATAGAGAATGGGTTCGGTTTGGGGTAAGACTGAGGTTACAATAGTTGAAGGCCTCAACATTCACTGGAGAAAGAAATAAGTAGAAAGAATAAATGTTTTTGAATGGTCTGCCAAAAAACAGTCTGTTTTTCTACCTTGTGATGTGTTGTGTTAACAATGGTTGGAATAATGTTGTGAGTTGTAGGCATTTGGGGATGGAGGCCAGGGGGCAGCTCTAGTGGCTTGTAGGGGGGCAAGAAAAGCCTCATTATCAGCTGTCGGGTTTAGAGAGCTGTACATGGGGGTCAGGGCCCCTGGCAAGATCTCATTGGCCTGGGAGCCTACTCCGTCATTGCCCCCTGCCTGGACGATCAGATACTGGGGCCGCTGATTACTCACAGGGTCCGACACCAGGCGTCGGCAGCTCGTTAATCAACCAACCAACCAGGGCCTGGGTTTCAACCACGATGTCTGGTCTTTGCTGGCTCCCCAATCCAGGTCTGAGTTCTGAGTTTTAACTAAGTTCAGAACCTGCCCTGTTACTGTTACTCAATGTCCAGGGCCCGTATGCATGAAGCGTCTTGGGTTTTGCCTTTTGGATCATAATGAATTGGACGGGAGGGAACTGATCCTAGATCATCACTCCTATTCTGAAACGTTTTTTGAATACAAGCCCAGATGAGCTCAGTTGGATTTCTGACAGGGTTTGCTGTAAGATCACTTTCACTCAGAGACGTCAACAAGTCAAGAATAGGGAAAGGTGCTAGCTATACCTTTCCTCATTGAAGATGCAACGGTTGATTTTAAAACTTCACCTGGTAAAATGTTAGTAGAAGAGGAGCCGAGGACGCACACATACATTTGGGCAGACTAACGGCTTAAACTTAGAGTTTTAAAAAAAAGTCTCACTCGCTACAATACTCCCAAATCTTTATTGAATGGATAAACCAATATTTGACACACACACAATTCATATCTGCCTGGGAGTATTACAGTCGCACACAGATATATATTTTTTTTTCTGAGTGTTCTTCGTTTGTAAATGACCATGTTTCACACATGTATTTTGGTCATTTTCCTGCGTAAACCCCGGTGCTTCTCATTTGTTTATTCTCCTGTTCAATCTATTTCTCAAGTTTCTTTTTCATTTTTCTCATTGTCACCTCCATGACCCTGTCTTCACCTCTCCTCATCCTGCATTCTAACCAACTGTACCTCCTGTCTGCATCTTTGTTTTCCTTCCTGTCCTCTCTCTCCTTTCTCCTCTTTTCTTTTTTTCTCTCTTTTTCTTTCTTTCTTTCTCGCTTTCTTTCTCCTTAATTCTTCTTTCTCTCTCTCTCTTTCTCTCTTTCGCTTTCTCTCTCGTTTTCTTTTCCTCTTCTACTCCCCCTGGTTTTGTCTCCTTCCATCTCTCCATTGGTGTGTGCTGCACAGAGGATCGTGAAAGCTGAGCTGGTGGACTACCATCAGGACGAAGTCCCCGTTAGACAGGAGACCAATCAGAGCAAAATCTGTTCGGTTCAGTAGTTGGAAGTATGTCAACACACAGTCGCAAACAGATATAATTTTCTCCTGAAATATACTGGAAATATTAGTGCCTGGTATGAAACCGCAAGACCCCTTACGAAGTGGTTGTGGTAGAGGTTGTTGTTGTATTTTAATTGTGGGAATTAAAGTGGAACTGACAGCGTTTTAACAACATGAAATCTTATTCAAATCTGTTTATATATACCCCCAGGTGAAGCGAGCACTTAGATATGGTAATTTTCACGTTTTCGTACTTTCAAAGAACGTGTTTGAGAATACTGTATCTCTGAATGGCTAGGGCACACTGGTCTGTGTAGAGTCCAGTCCTGGATAAGAATGACATGTTTTTATTCGGTTTTATTTACTGCAGTGTCTATAAATTGTCCAAACGCGCGGCCACTTTCCCACTCTATATTGCTATAGACTTTTCACAAACGCCTTTAAGGCATTTTAGCTAGCTAAGTAAATAGCTCCATAAATGGATAAGTTTGCCTATTAGACACATTATGACTGACTTGTGGTCATTGCCCGCGCTAGTTTGATTGTATTGACACTCCCAGCCTTAGTTACATTCTTCCGTTATTGTCTAAAACATTGAGTTATTGAAACTGAAACATTGCATCCCAAAGGGCTGGAGGCAGCAACACATGTACCAGGCCAGCTGTGATTTACAACCTGATAGCAATACGTTTTGGTCTACCAAGAAAAGTATTGGTGAATTAGATATATTTATCACGTACTGAACTGCATCCATCTATTCTGCCAACAATGCCTTACTCTGCAGCATGTCATTTTTAGACATACACAACCTATTTTTAATACCTCTTATAAAGGTTTGATATTATGATTATCTGTTTTCATATCTGCAAAGTAGTTAACGCTGTCAGTTCCACTTTAATTGAGTGATTAGTTAGTTTGATTATTAACAGAGAAAATCTTTGGTTGGTTTAGACTGGTCCTACAGTAGTTTGGCACAAACATTTTGTTGGAGTAACATATTTTATGTCGCATCATTAAGAGAAAAAACCCTGAAATGACACTGGTATAGAAGATGTTGCCAGGAATTCCCGACTATTTCAGTGGGCTGCATCAGTATGATCCAGAGAAGTGGGCTTGGTCCCCGGACAGAGTTTGTCAGACTGACCTTTGTTTGACCTGTTTCTACGCTTCTGATTGGCGTTGAGCTGGCTGCATCTGCAAAGAGACTAGAGCAGATTCTCCATATGTTATTTTTACCACAACATTCATCCATTAACTTGTATACTTCAGTTTACATGTTTTTCTGAATGTGACAAATGAAAGGTATTTGAATTATATAAGTATGGTCTGGGGCCTGGGAAGGAAGACCTGGGGCCTGCTTTGTGATCCATAGATTTCTGGACTATGCAGGAACAAATTGCAAATATTTTGTAGTATCAATTAGGTACATTTAATATAATTCGTGTTTAAAGTTGCACAATGCAGAAATCGCTCCTCCATTTCCTGGTTGCTAAAATTCTAATAGTTTAACTAATTTCAGTTTGTGACAAAATAAGATGGTATAGTGTAGAGAATCATTCATTATACCTTCTAATCCGCTGTGAAATATATTTTCTAAAACGTAAAGTATTGTTTCAGCTATTTGAAGCTGGTGTACAAAACCGAAAGTAAAAGACACAAACTAATTTTAGGAATGGAAGCATAGAAATAGCGCACATAGAACTGATATACCACTTCTTAAACTTGCTTTCAAGTAGAGTGATAGATCATAGATCAACATTTCTATGTGAAATTTATCAGGTCGCCCAAAAAGTGACATATTGCCACTTTAAATCAGATGGATTTTCTTGTGTGGTGGCAGCTTTCTCATATTTTGCCTCTGTTTGTCTTTCTTTATGTCTGTGTGTTTCCATAGCGTGTGGTGAAGGCCGACATCGTGAACTACAGTCAAGAACCTGTGGCGAGGACAGTCAACCCCCCGCGCAGCTCCATGTGTGCGGTACAGTGACCCCCTCTCTCCCCCACCTCCCCTCTTGCCCCTCCACAAACTGACGATAGCAGTGAGGGCTTCTGACCAGCAGGCTGCCCCTAACACACTGGCCCATAGCCAAAGCAGGGGAATTGAGCCAGCTTGGTTTATTCTGCTGCACGCACACGCACACGCACACACACACACACACACACACACACACACACACACACACACACACACACCTTCTCTCTCAACGCACAAGTCTTGAGAAAGGCTTTATATCAGTATTTCCTTGAGGGTTTTCAGGGTCATCGGATATGTTAAGATTTGAATGTGAGGATCTCTCTGTATGTACAGTTTGTATTTATAAAGGGACCCCACAGTATAGTCCTGGCTTCAATACATTTCATATATTTTCATGAATGATTTCTTGAGTAGTAATCAGCTTTGGTTGCAGCATACGTCTGTTTAAACATGAAGTTAGGCTGAAAGCAAATGGGCCCTCCACTTTTTCAGCAATATATTTTTAGCAACTGTTATTCTTTTGTCATTTTTCTCCCTTCTACTGTCTTCATTATTCAATTATTCTTCAAAGGACCATTTTTGATTGTTTGTTTGTATGTATGTATGTATGTATTCAACAAAAATTTAAACGCAACATGTAAAGTGTTGGTCCCATGTTTCATGAGCTGAAATTAAAGATCCTAGAAATTGTCCATACGCACAGAAACGTATATTTCTATCAAACATTGTGCACAAATTTGTTTACATCCCTGTTCGTGAGAATTTCTCCTTTGCCAAGAGAATACAACCACCTGACAGGTGTAGCATATCAAGAAGCTGATTAAACTGCATGATCATTACACAGGTGCACCTGCTGCTGGGGACAATTAAAGGCCACTCTAAAATGTGCACTTTTGTCACACAAAACAATGCCACAGATGTCTCAAGTTTTGAGGGAGCGTACAATTGGCATGCTGCCTGCAGGAATGTCCACCAGAGCTGTTGTCAGATAATTTCATGTTAATTTCTCTACCATAAGCTGCCTTCAATGTTGTTTTAGCGAATTTGGCAGTAAGTCTAACCGGTCCAGCCCAGGACCTCCACACCCAACTTCTTCACCTGCGGGATCGTCTGAGACCAAACAGCTGATGAAACTGAGGATTATTTCTGTCTGTAATGAAGCACTTTTGTGGGGGAAAACACATTTTATATTATTTATATTTTATTGGCTGGGCCTATGCCCTCCCAGACCCACCCATGCCTGTGCCCCTGCCCAGTCATGTGAAATCCAAAGATTAGGGCCTAATTAATTTATTTCAATTGACTGATTTCCTTATATGAACTGTAACTCTGTAAAATCGTAGAAATTGTTGCATGTTGCGTTTCTATTTTTGTTCACTATATTTGGCATCTTTAACCTTGAAAATTGACATTTAAGTACGTATTGGTGCGGTTTAAAGGTAAGACAGTATATCTGTATCGTTGTAGCCTTTTTCATCTGTCTGTTGTAGAACAGAAAAGTCTGCAATGAAGAACTGCTTTGACACAAAGTGCTTCGTAGGATCTTCATTTGTACCAAACAAGCTGAATAATAGCCAACCTACACTCTTAGAGAAAAAAGGTTCTAAAAGGGTTCTTTGGCTGTCCCCATGAGAGTCCTTTGAAGAACCCTTTTGGGTTCCATGTAGAGAGGGTTCTTCAAATGGTTCCCCCATGGAGACAGCCAAAGAACCCTTTTTTTCTAAGAGTGTACATAAATTACAGGCATGTGTTGTTTTGTACGGATACTCATCCCTCAAAATAAGTTGGCTTATCTTGCAGTTTGTATTGTCAAAATGTTTTCTTTGACTAATATGGTGTACTTGCACAGAGAGGATGTCAATTGTACCAGAAAATACATGACAAAACAATGTGACATGGTTGGATTTTACTCTGTAAACCATGGCGTTTGCCTTATGTGTAAATTGTCTTTATAAATGATAAATGCATTGCTTTGTGAAAGATCTTATTTTCAATGCTGCTCACATTTCAGTAAGATGTAAAGAGCTTCCCTCATTGGATGGAATAGCCTCTGTACTCCCTATGACTTTTGGTCATAAAAAGAAAATGTCTAAAAGTGAAGTATGAAATCATGTTATATATATTATCTGTACACTTAAATGGTTGTCAAGTAAACATTCAAAAGTAGTACAGACTTTGTATATGGAAAAATAAAAATGCTATTGAAAAAAATGCAATAGTTTATGTAATTACTAGGCTACTGTATAGTTTGTGCAACATTGTGCCTCCTTGGAATTCTGGAAATAAATATTATGTGAGTGTGTGGTTGTGTGTATACTTCTTTACATGTGTGTATGTGCATGTGGCGCTCGCACTCCTGCATGCACACACACTTGTAATTCCAGTTTAGCCAGGTGTAACAGTGGTAAGGTGTTTGGAATGCTGTTGGAACAGCTTTATGAAGACCCTAATAGTTTGCGGGCACCGTTTGTCACTGTTCTAGTCCAATTTATTGTATTGATTTGTGTTGTGTAGTGGCTTTGCTGGTATGCATCCCAATTAAAAAATGTTGAGTTGGCCCCACCAAGGTTAACATTCTAAAATCACCACTGGTCATAGAGCAAAGCGTGAGGAAAATGTGTGTTTGAGAGTCTCAGCTTTTCATATCTAACTTAATAGTTTGTAGCTCAAACCATTCGGACTCTACAGATGTTTTTGTAAAAAGACCTGGTCCCCTGCAATGGTACAACCCAGAAGTCTAACTCAAACACAATGTTTAAAAGCATCAAATCACGCCAGCGTCATGATGGGACTCATTGGGTTAAATAGTTGCTATGCCCTCGTAATGGCCGGTGCGCATTTCCATATCAAATCAAACTTTATTTGCCACATGCGCCGAATACAACAAGTGTAGACTTTACTGTGAAATTCTTACTTAAATTACAGGCATGTGTTGTTTTGTACGGATACTCATCCCTCAAAATAGCCCCAAAATAGCCCTTAGCCCTTAACCAACAGTGCAGTTCAAGAGAAGAAAATATTTACCAAGTAGGCTAAAATAAAAAGTAACACAGTAAGAATAACGGGGCACCAGTACCGAGTCTGTGTGCAGGGGTACAGGCTAGTTGAGGTAATCTGTACATGTAGGTGGGGGTGAAGTGACTATGCACGGGGGGGTCAATGTAAATTGGTGGTAATTTTTATGAATTGTTCAGCAGTATAATGGCTTGGGGGTAGAAGCTGTTAAGGAGCCTTTTGATCCTTGACTTGGCGCTCCGAACCGCTTGCTGTGCGCTAGCAGAGAAAACAGTATCTCAAAGCAATATATTGTTTGTAAAATAGTTGCTATTGAGTTGAATATTGAAAGTTGAGAAATAAAAATACCATCAGAAAGCAGATACCCTCATCTCTTCGACATGGACAAGGGGACTAAGCTCCGAAAGCTGGGTTTTTCTTGCACATTTTGAAATGTTATACAATCAGAACACATTTTTCTCTTGAGTACATGGAGGGAGAGTGACTTGCTAATCAAAGCAGCAGGCCTCAGGGAGGCAAATTGTTAATTTTTAACCTGGCCATGTCACATTTGTTAAAAAATTGTATTTAAAAAAACATTTGTGTGTCAATTATTATTATTTAAAACATGACTAATTACAAAACTCCTGGGCACTTGTCCACTTCGGTGTCTCTTTGGCGCCAGAAAACAACCTGAAGACAATTGCTGAGTGGGACCAGAGTTGGAAGTCACTCCATGGATGTCCCATCCATAAGCAGAAATGAATGTGTGGTTAAAATGTCAGGAGTGAGGCAGATTACAAGGTCTGGTGCTTTGTGATTCATTTCATACTGTTTCCAAAAATACTGTTGATCCTAAACATGATACTGGAGCCATTCAGTGCTTTTAAAGTCGAACTGACACGGTTTTAACTACTTTGCCGATATAAAACAGACAATCATGTCAGGCAAAAATATCAAATTCCCAGTTTATGCTACATTTTTATAAGAGGTTTTTAAAAATAGGTTATATTTTATATTATATTTGACTCCATGAAGTAGAGGACAAACCATTCAGGAAAAAAAAAATTGAGGTCACTCTCTTTTCAATAGTTTTCTATGTGGATCGAGATTTCTAAGGCACTGGCTTGCATTTCCTATCGCTTCCACTAGATGTCAACAGTCTTTAGAAATTGGTTGATGTTTTTCCTTTGAGAAATGAAGAAGTAGCCATTTCCTTTCTGGGAGTCGAGCCAAGTGTACTGTTGTGGTTGGGGCGCACGACCTGAAAGCTCGCTCCACTTTGTTTTCATCCGGTATTGAACACAGTGTATTCCGTCTTAAATTTGATCAATTATTTACGTTTAAAAATACCTAAAGTTGGATTAGGAAAGTTGTTTGAAATGTTTGCATCAAGCTTACAGGTAATTTATTAGATACTTTGTAGTCATGTTGTGCGAGTTGGAACCGGTGTATTTTCTGAATCAAACGCGCCAAATAAATTGACATTTTGGAGATATGACAATGGAATTAATCGAACAAAAGGACCATTTGTGATGTTTAATGAACATATTGGAGTGCCAACAGAAGAAGATCTTCAAAGGTAAGGCATGAATTATATCGTTATTTCTGACTTTTGTGTCCGCCTGGCGGGTTGAAATGGGATTTTCATGTGTTGGTATGCTGGGCGCTGTCCTCAGATAATCGCATGGTTTGCTTTCACCGTAAAGCCTTTTTGAAATCTGACACTGTGGCTGGATTAACAAGAAGTTAATCTTTAAACCGATGTATAACACTTGTATGATTTATGAATTATCATTATGAGTATTTCTGTTTTTGCATTTGGCGCGCTGTTATTTCACTCTGTGTTTTTAACGGGATTGGTGCGCGAAGGGGTCACTAAGAAGTTAAGTTCTATTTGTTATACCAATGAAAATAGCATTATCTGTAGAAGGAGATTTGTAGTTGTTTAAAGGGGATGTTGAAGTGTTTTCTTCGCTGAGAAAAATTTGATAAAAGCATGCTGTGGTGTTCCCTCACATTTTGTTCTGGGAATAAAACACATCAATAAGTTAAATGTATACCTTTACTACTTATTGGAGGGCACAACCTTTTACAGATTTGCACAAGTATGCTAATTCAATGTTCACTGGCACCTCAAAAACATCCCATTTCACTTGTGTCAGGGTGGAACATTTGCTCCACGTTCTAATTTGGCGTGGTGTAGTCTACCAAGACTGGCCTTATGCAGTGGTGTAGTCTACCAAGTCTGGCCTTATGTAGTGGTGTAGTCTACCAAGACTGGCGGTATGCAGTGGTAAAGTCTACCAAGACTGGCCTTATGCAGTGGTGTAGTCTACCAGGACTGCCCTTTTGCAAATAGGCTGGGCTCTGGTCAAAAGTAGTGCACTATATTGGGTATCCACTGCAGTGTCTGTCTATTCTCATCTGTTGTGGAGGAGGAGAAAGAATGTAACATCAACACGACATCATGTCAAAACCAGCGTCGACATTGATGAGTGACGGGGCGTGCGTGTCCGTTTCTGTCATTGGTGGGTGTAGCTGGTGCATGGAAGTCAGGCGCAGGAGAGCAGAGTGGACAAGGTACTTTACTTAGACAATCATAATACAGAACACAACTTCATCACAAAAACAAATGCCCAAAGAACAAGTGAGGCAGCACAAAGTACAAAGTACCGGCTGCCACAACGCACTGGTATAAAACAAAACCCGGCGCAAACCAGGCGGAAGCATGCCAACCTGACAATAAACATTACTCCACACAGACATGGAGGGAACAGAGGGCTAAATACACATAGTAATGATGATGAGATGTAAACCAGGTGTGCAGGAAAACAAGACAAAATAAATGGAAAATGAAAGGTGGATCAGCAATGACTAGAAGACAGGTGACGTCGACCACCGAACGCCACCCGAACAAGGAGAGGAACCGACTTCGGCGGAAGTCGTGACAGTTTCCCACATGAGACAAGCTCTTAAGCCACTAAAATATGTGGTCTGTCTGTACCCTCCCTATAACAAACTCACTATAACAAAGACGGTGGTATCAGTGTGTATTCAAGTGTTTTGGGGAACGCTCTAGTTTATAAGGGTACACAAACGGTTCACTCTGTTACATTGAATCTACTCAATGTTTATCCTTATGTGTCATATTATGTGATGGATAGGAATCTAAATACTATCCTCAATACATTTTGAGACAGCTCATAAGGTGCCTATAACATTGCTTGGTTGGTTAATAAGACATGTTCTTCCACACCACTGTGTTTTAGACTTTGACTGAAATGGAATTGAATGCAATTGAAAGTAACATAGATTGCATGTTGGAAAATATAATTGCCTCCGTCAAACCCTTGACATCATGTGAAATTATTATTAATTCCCTTTTCTGTCCAACACAATTTGGGCAGTGTGGAAATGTGAACATTGTGATTCTTTCACAGGATTCATTACAAGGTTCCAGAAACAAACGAGCCATAGTGCAGTTTGGGAAAATGCCTGGTGGGCCAGTTCATATGCCTGGTGGGCCAGTTCATATGCCTGGTGGGCCAGTTCAAATGCCTGGTAGGCCAATTCATATGCCTGGTGGGCCAGTTCATATGCCTGGTGGGCCAGTTCATATGCCTGGTGGGCCAGTTCATATGCCTGGTGGGCCAGTTCAAATGCCTGGTAGGCCAGTTCATATGCCTGGTGGGCCAGTTCATATGCCTGGTGGGCCAGTTCATATGCCTGGTGGGCCAGTTCATATGCCTGGTGGGCCAGTTCATATGCCTGGTGGGCCAGTTCATATGTCTGGTGGGCCAGTTCATATGCCTGGTGTGCTGGTCTCATAGGAGAGAGAAAATAAAACAACAGAATTGGCCTGTTAACTAATTTTATCATGATTGTGCAGAATGATCATTTGGCTAATGGGCTGCTGTCCCATAAACATTTTGAGATTCTATATTTTGAGTAGCCACCGTTTCCTTAATGACAGCTTCGCACACGCTTGGCATTCTCTCAACCAGCTTCATGTGGTAGTCACCTGGAATGCAGGTGTGCTTTGTTAAAAGTTCATTTGTGGAATTTCTTTCCTTAATGCGTTTGAGACAATCAGTTGTGCTGTGACAAGGTAGGGGTTGTATACAGAAGACAGCCCTATTTGGTAAAAGACCAAGTCCATATTATGGCAAGAACAGGTCAAATTAGCAAAGAGAAATGACAGTCCATCATTACTTGAAGAAATGAAAAATGTCAAGAACTTTGAACGTTTCTTCAAGTGCAATCGCAAAAACTATCAAGCGCTATGATGAAACTGGCTCTCATGAGGACCGCCACAGGAAAGGAAGACCCAGAGTTACCTCTGCTGCAGAGGATAAGTTCATTAGTTACCAGCATCCAGCATCCGTAACAGACACATCTGAACAACTGTGTGAATCAGGCCTTCATGGTCGAATTTCTGCAAAGGAACCACTACTAAAGGACACCAATAAGAAGAGACTTGCTTGGGCCAAGAAACACGAGAAATGGACATTAGATGAGTCCAAATTGGAGATTTTTGGTTCCAAACACCATGACTTTGTGAGATGCAGAGTAGGTCAACAGTTGATCTCCGTATGTGTGGTTTCCACCGTGAAGCATGGAGGTGTGATGGTGTGGGGGTGCTTTGCTGGTGACACTGTCAGTGATTTATTTAGAATTCAAGGCACACTTAACCAGCATGGCTACCACAGCATTCTGCAGCGATACGCCATCCCATCTGGTTTGCGCTTAGTGGGACTATCATTTGTTTTTCAACTGGACAATGACCCAACACACCTCCAGGCTGTGTAAAGTCTATTTGACCAAGAAGGAGAGTGATGGAGTGCTGCATCAGATGACCTGGCCTCCACAATCACCCGACCTCAACCCAATTGAAATGGTTTGGGATGAGTTGGACCGCAGAGTGAAGGAAAAGCAGCCAACAAGTGCTCAACATATGTGGGAACTCCTTCAAGACTGTTGGAAAAGTATTCCAGCTTAAGATGGTTGAGAGAATGCCAAGAGTCTGCAAAGCTGTCATCTCTGCAAAGGGTGGCTACTTTGAAGTATTTTATTTATTTAACACTTTTTTGGTTACTACATGATTCCATATGTGTTATTTAATAGTTTTAATGTCTTCACTATTATTATACAATATAGAAAATAGTAAAATAAAGAAAAACCCTTGAATGAGTAGGTGTCCAAACTTTTGACTGGTGCTGTATCTTATTTTAAATATATACATTTCCTTTATTATTTTCCCCTAATTCTACCACTCCTCCCCTAATCTGAGTAAACGAATGGACAACAACACTTAGGCTTCTACTTCCATCTTATACATACTATATACATTTTAGGGACACTATATTTTACATTAGTTATCTGTTGTTTGTTTTTTGTCCAATCCTTCAGCTACCCTCAACCCCTCTCATCTATCTCTGAAGACCATCCACTTTTGATTTCTATTTGACATATATATTTTTTTTAACAAGATTGTGTCGAGGCACAGATCTGGGGAAGGGTACAAAAACATTTCTGCAGCATTGAAGGTCCCCAAGAACACTGGCCTCCATCATTCTTAAATGGAAGAGGTTTGGAACCACCAAGATTCTTCCTAGAGCTGGCCATCTGGCTAAACTGAGCAATCGGGGGAGAAGAGCCTTGGTCAGGGAGGTGACCAAGAACCTGATGGTCACACAGAGCCAGTTGTCCTTCTGGAAGATTCTCCCATCTCTGCAGCATTCCACCAATAGTAGAGTGGCCAGACGGAAGCCACTCTGAGAAGATAAAATATTGATTTATTGATTTGTTGAGATAAAAGTAGAGGTCAACCGATTAATCGGAATGGCCGAATAATTAGGGCCGATTTCAAGTTTTCATAACAATCGTAAATCGGTATTTTTGGGCGCCAATTTTTTATTTATTTTTACTTTTCCATTTATTTTTTCACCTTTTATTTAATCTTTATTTAACTAGGCAAGTCAGTTAAGAACACATTCTTATTTTCAACCTAGTGGTTAGAGCGTTGGACTAGTAACTGGAAGGATGCAAGTTCAAATCCCCGAGCTGACAAGGTACAAATCTGTCGTTCTGCCCCTGAACAGGCAGTTAACCCACTGTTCCTAGGCCATCATTGAAAATAAGAATTTGTTCTTAACTGACTTGCCTAGTTAAATAATGGTACAAAAAAAAAACTGTCTCGTTCAGGGGTAGAACGACAGATTTTCACCTTCTCAGCTCGGGGGATCCCATCTTGCCCAACGCACTCCACAAGGAGCGCCAAGGTAAGTTGCTAGCTAACATTAAACTTATCTTATAAAAAAACAATCAATCATAATCACTAGTTAACTACACATGGTTGATGATATTACTAGATATTATTTAGCGTGTCCTGCGTTGCATATAATCTGACTGAGCATACAAGTATCTAAGTATCTGACTGGCGGTGGTAGGCAGAAGCAGGCGCGTAAACATTCATTCAAACAGCACTTTCATGCATTTTGCCAGCAGCTCTTCGTTGTGCGTCAAGCATTGCGCTGTTTATGACTTCAAGCCTATCAACTCCCAAGATAAGGCTGGTGTAACCGAAGTGAAATGGCTAGCTAGTTAGCTCGCGCTAATAGTGTTTCAAACTTTACTCGCTCTGAGCCTTGGAGTGGTTGTTTCCCTTGCTCTGCATGGGTAACACTGCTTCGATGGTGGTTGTTGTCGTTGTGTTGCTGGTTCGAGCCCAGGGAGTAGCGAGGAGAGGGACAGAAGCTATACTGTTACACTGGAAATACTAAAGTGCCTATAAGAACATGCAATACAAATGGTATAGAGGGAAATGGTCCTATAATAACTACAACCTAAAACTTCTTACCTGGGAATATTGAAGACTTAAAAGGAACCACCAGCTTTCATATGTTCTCATGTTCTGACCAAGGAACTGAAACGTTAGCTTTCTTACATAGCACATATTGCACTTTTACTTTCTCCTCCAACACTTTTTTTTGCATTATTTAAACCAAATTGAACATGTTTCATTATTTACTTGAGGCTAAATAGATTTTATTGATATGTATTATATTAAGTTAAAATAAGTGTTTATTCAGTATTGTTGTAATTGTCATTATTACAAATAATTATTTTTTTTTTAAATCGGCCGAATAATCGGTATCGGCTTTTTTGGTCCTCCAATAATCGATATCGGTATCGGCGTTGAAAAATCATAATCGGTCGACCTCTAATACAGAGGGTACAGGGCAACAGAAGACGAACAGCAGAGGGGCTAAGAATCTTATAGATGGGGAAAGGGCCGATAAAACGGGGGGGAAGTTAGCGGGACACCACCCGGAGGGGCAGATCCCAAGTGGACAGCCATACCCTCTGCCTGAGACGATGCACGGGTCCAGTGGTGGTCTGTCTGTCATCGATACCTGGAGGTGGTCTTGAAGAGCCGGCCGAGCTCTCTTCCAGGACCAGCTGACATGTCAGTGATTCTCTCGTTAACACAGGTGTGAGTGTTGACGAGGACAAGGCTGGAGATCACTCTGTCATGCTGATGGAGTTTGAATAACAGACTGGAAGCTTCAAAAGGAGGGTGGTGCTTGGAATCATTGTTCTTCCTCTGTCAACCATGGTTACCTGCAAGGAAACACGTGCCGTCATTGTTTTGCACAAAAAGGCTTCACAGGCAAGGATATTGCTGCCAGTAAGATTGTACCTAAATCAACCATTTATCGGATCATCAAGAACTTCAAGGAGAGTGGTTCAATTGTTGTGAAGAAGGCTCCAGGGCGCCCAAGAAAGTCCAGCAAGCACCTCGACCGTCTCCTAAAGTTGATTCAGCTGCGGGATCGGGGCACCACCAGTACAGAGCTTGCTTAGGAATGGCAGCAGGCAGGTGTGAGTGCATCTGCATGCACAGTGAGGCGAAGACTTTTGTAGGATGACCTGGTGTCAAGAAGGGCAGCAAAGAAGCCACTTCTCTCCAGGAAAAACATGAGGGACAGAATGATATTCTGCAAACGGTACAGGAATTGGACTGCTGAGGACAGGGGTAAAATAATTTTCTCTGAATCCCCTTTTCAATTTTTTGGGGCATCCGGAAAAAAGCTTGTCCGGAAAAGACGAGCCATCAGTCCTGTGTCATGCCAACAGTAAAGCATCCTGAGATCATTCATGTGTGGGGTTGCTTCTCAGCCAAGGGAGTGGGCTCACAATTTTGCCTAAGAACACAGCCATGAATAAAGAATGGTACAAACGCATCCTCCGAGAGCAGCTTCTCCCAACAATCCAGGAACAGTTTGGTGACGAAATGTATGATGGAGCAACTTGCTACAAGGTTAAAAGTAATAACTAAGTGGCCCGGGGAACAAAACATCAATATTTTGGGTCCATGGCCAGGAAACTCCCCAGACCTTAATCCCATTGAAGTTGTGGTCAATCCTCAAGAGGCGGGTGGACAAACAAAAACCCACAAATTTGGACAAACTCCAAGCATGTATTATGCAAGAATGGGCTGCCATCAGTCAGGATGTGGCCCAGAAGTTAATTGACAGCATTCCAGGGCGGATTGCAGAGGTCTTGAAAAAGAATGGTCAACACTGCAAATATTGACTCTTGCATCAACTTCATGTAATTGTCAATAAAAGCATTTGACACTTATGAAATGCTTGTAATTATACTTCAGTATTCCATAGTAACATCTGACAAAAATATCTAAAGACACTGAAGCAGCAAACTTTGTGGCAATTAATATTTGTGTCGTTCTCAAAACTTTTGTCCACGACTGTACTTTGGTTGGCGTCATTAAAACAAGTTTTTCAACCACTCCACAAATTTCTTGTTAACAAACTGTCGTTTTTGCAAGTCTGTTAGGACATCTACTTTGCATGACAAGTAATTTTTCAAACAATTGTTTACAGACAGATCATTTCACTTATTATTCACTGTATCACAATTCCAGTGGGCCAGATGTTTACATACACTAAATTGACTGTGCCTTTTTTAAACAGCCTGGAAGATTCCAGAAAATTATGCCATGGCTTTAGAAGCTTCGGATAGGCTAATTGACATCATTTGAGTCAATTGGAGGTTTACCTGTGGATGTATTTCAAGGCCTACCTTCAAACTCAGTGCCTCTTTGCTTGAAATCATGGGAAAATCAAAAGAAATCAGCCAATAGTTTCTAAACGCCTGAAGGTACCACGTTCATCTCTACAAACAATAGTACGCAAGTATAAACACCATGGGACAACACAGCTGTCATAACGCTCAGGAAGGAGACGTGTTCTGTCTCCTAGACATTAACGTACTTTGGTGCGGAAAGTGCAAATCAATCCCAGAAGAACAGAAAAGGACTTTGTGAAGATGCTGGAGGAAACGGGTACTAAAGTATCGATATCCACAGTAGAATGAGTCCAATATCGACAAACTGAAAGGCCGCTCAGCAAGGAAGAAGCCACTGCTCCAAAACCGCCATGAAATAGCCAGACTACGGTTTGCAACTGTACATGGAGATCATACTTTTTCGAGAAATGTCCTCTGGTCTGATGAAACAAAAATAGAACTGTTTGGCCATAATGACCATCGTTATGTTTGGAGGAAAAGGGGGAAGCTTGCAAGCCGAAGAACACCATCCCAACCGTGAAGCATGGTAGTGGCGGCAGCATGTTGTGGGGGTGCTTTGCTGCAGGAGGGACTGGTGCACTTCACAATACAGATGGCATCATGAGGGAGGGAAGTTGTGGATCTATTGAAGCAACATCTCAAGACATCAGTCAGGAAGTTAAAGCTTGGTCGCAAATGGGTTTTCCAAATGGACAATGACCCCAAGCATACTTCCAAAGTTGTGGCAAAATGGCTTAAGGACAACAAAGTCAAGTTATTGGAGTGGCCATCACAAAGCCCTGACCTCATTTCCATAAACATTTTGTGGGCAGAAAACTATAGAAGCATGTACTAGGAAGGAGGCCTTACAAACCTGACTCAGTTACACCAGCTCTGTCAGGAGTAATGGGCCAAAATTCACCCAACTTATTGTGGGAAGCTTGTGGAAGGCTACCTGAAACATTTGACCCAAGTTAAATAATTTAAAGGCAATGCTACCAAATACTAATTCAGTGTATGTAAACTTCTGACCCACTGGGAATGTGATGAAAGAAATAAAAGCTGAAGTAAATCATTTTCTCATTTTCTCTATTATTCTGACATTTCACATTCATAAAATAAAGTGGTGATGCTAACTGACCTAAGATGGGGAAATTTTTTGCTAGGATTAAATGTCAGGAATTGTGAAACTGAGTTTAAATGTATTTGGCTAAGGTGTATGTAAACTTCCGCCTTCAACTGTGTGTGTGTCTGTTTATTGATTATGTAAGATTTCTCTTTGGTTATGGAATAACTGCTGAAGGACTTCAAATAAATACATTTATCTTTGTTGTTGTTGGCATTTCCCTACGCTTCAATTTATCAGCGGACTAATTTAAATGATCTGAAAAGCATGTCATTGTCACACCTGACCATAGTTTGCTTTGTATGTTTCTATGTTTTGGTTGGCCAGGGTGTGAGCTGGGTGGGCATTCTATGTTACATGTCTAGTTTGTCTAGTTCTATGTTTGGCCTGATATGGTTCTCAATCAGAGGCAGGTGTTCGTCATTGTCTCTGATTGGGAACCATATTTAGGTAGCCTGTTTGGTGTTGTTTTTTTTGGGGTGATTGTCCTTAGTATCCTTGTTCCTGTCTCTGTGTTACTTTGCACCAGTATTAGGCTGTTTCGGTTTTCGTGGTACGTTTATTGTTTTTGTATTTGATTCGTGTTTACCTTGTTTTATTAAACATGGATCGCAATAGCCATGCCGCATTTTGGTCTGACTCTCTTTCACATACAGAAAACCGTGACAGAATCACCCACCACAAAAGGACCAAGCGGCGTGGTGACAGGCAGGAGCAGCAGGAGCAGCAGCAGCAGTGGGAGAGGCTGCACTACTTGGAGAAATGGACTTGGGAGGACGAATTAGACGGAAGAGGACCCTGGGTTCAGCCAGGAGAATATCGCCGCCCCAAAGAGGAGCTGGAGGCGGCGAAAGCGGAGAGGCGCCGGTATGAGGAGGCAGCACGGCGAAGCAGATGGAAGCCTGAGAGTCACCCCCAAAAATTTATTGGGGGGGGGCTAACAGGGAGTATGGCTACGCCAGGTAGGAGACGGGGGCGAGAGAGACCGGGCAGGCACCGTGTTATGCTGTGAAGCGCACGGTGTCCCCAGTGCGGGTGCTTAGTGCGGTACATTCCAGCTCTGCGTATCGGCCGGGCTAGAGTGGGCATCGAGCCAAGTGCCATGAAGCCGGCTCTACGCATCTGGTCCCCAGTGCGTCTCCTTGGGCCGGCTTACATGGCACCAGCCTTGCGCACGGTGTCTCCGGTTCGCCTGCATAGCCCAGTGCGGGCTATTCCACCTCGCCGCACTGGCAGGGCGACCGGGACCATTCAACCGGGTAAGGTTGGGCAGGCTCGGTGCTCAAGAGCTCCAGTGCGCCTGCAAGGTCCGGTCTACCCAGTACCACCTCCACACCCCAGCCCTCCGGTAGCAGCTCCCCGCACCAGGCTTCCTGTGCGTGTCCTCGGCCCAGTACCACCAGTGCCAGCACCACGCATCAGGCCTACAGTGCGCCTCGCCTGTCCAGCGCTGCCAGAGCCTTCCTCCTCTTGATCTGCCAGTCAGCCAGACTCTTCCAGATCTGCCAGTCAGCCAGACTCTTCCAGATCTGCCAGTCAGCCAGACTCTTCCAGATCTGCCAGTCAGCCAGACTCTTCCAGATCTGCCAGTCAGCCAGACTCTTCCAGATCTGCCAGTCAGCCAGACTCTTCCAGATCTGCCAGTCAGCCAGACTCTTCCAGATCCGCCAGTCAACCAGACTCTGCCAGAACCGCCAGTCAACCAGACTCTGCCAGAACCGCCAGTCAACCAGACTCTGCCAGAACCGCCAGTCAACCAGACTCTGCCAGAACCGCCAGTCAACCAGACTCTGCCAGAACCGCCAGTCAACCAGACTCTGCCAGAACCGCCAGTCAACCAGACTCTGCCAGAACCGCCAGTCAACCAGACTCTGCCAGAACCGCCAGTCAACCAGACTCTGCCAGAACCGCCAGTCAACCAGACTCTGCCAGAACCGCCAGTCAACCAGACTCTGCCAGAACCGCCAGTCAACCAGACTCTGCCAGAACCGCCAGTCAACCAGACTCTGCCAGAACCGCCAGTCAGCCAGACTCTTCCAGATCCGCCAGTCAGCCAGGATCTGCCAGAACCGCCAGTCAGCCAGGGGCCGCCGGGGCCGCCAGTCAGCCAGGGGCCGCCAGTGCCGCCAGTCAGCCAGGAGCAGCCGCCCCTCTGTCCCGAGCTGCCGCCCCTCTGTCCATTGAGAAGAGTTGCCATGGTGAGGAGGCCACGGAAGCGGACAAGGTGGGGGACTAAGACTACGGTGAAGTGGGGGCCACGTCCAGCACCAGAGCCGCCACCGCGGACAGATGCCCACCCAGACCCTCCCCTATAGGTTCAGGTTTTGCGGCCGGAGTCCACACCTTGGGGGGGGGGGGGGGGGGGTTGTTACTGTCACACCCTGACCATAGTTTGCTTTGTATGTTTCTATGTTTTGGTTGGTCAGGGTGTGAGCTGGGTGGGCATTCTATGTTACATGTCTAGTTTGTCTAGTTCTATGTTTGGCCTGATATGGTTCTCAATCAGAGGCAGGTGTTCGTCATTGTCTCTGATTGGGAACCATATTTAGGTAGCCTGTTTGGTGTTGGGTTTTTTGGGTGATTGTCATTAGTGTCCTTGTTCCTGTCTCTGTGTTACTTTGCACCAGTATTAGGCTGTTTCGGTTTTCGTGTTACGTTTATTGTTTTTGTATTTGATTTGTGTTTACCTTGTTTTATTAAACATGGATCGCAATAGCCATGCCGCATTTTGGTCTGACTCTCTTTCACATACAGAAAACCGTGACAGTCATGCAGATTGGTGTTCATTGGCTATGTGCGCATCTTCATTCCCTTTGGATGAATGTGGGCAATTGGACTTTGCGGTTATCGAAATGAGGCTCTGAAACGATAAGAAAAATCAGTGGCTTATATGGTGACGTCAATAAACAGTCATATTCAACCAGGCATTAACCAACCATTGAGAAACATCGCTCAGCATCGCGGCAGGACCAAGTAGGCTTCTCCGACGGAGAAACAATTGACAACTATGGCACATCAGAAAATGCTGAACAAGGACACGATATTCAATGTTTTTTGTTATTGAATGTCGTGTAACATGTTTAACCAGGCTTTGAGAGTGGGCGCGCATCAATGTCATGCCATTCCCAAATCCGTTGTGCTTCTGCCCATCTTGTCATTGTTGTCTCCTTTTCTCCCTTAGGTAATATAATGCGTTTTTAATGTGGGATTAACAGCGCCTATAAAACAGCATGATTACATATGTATTGTATTGCAAACCTGTAGGAAATAAACAAAGGCGCACACTCTTGAGATAATCAACTGTTATCAACATATGCGTAGGCCTAAAGCAACGCCACCAACAAACTGTTGATAGGACAGGTTATGCTATAGGCTAATGATATGGCCAATGCATTGTTAGAATTTTTATTCACCGTCTTTCTCTCCAAGATCGAACCTACAGATGGGGGAGCAATAGACCGTGATCGGGCATGCTATTAGGTTTCTTTCATCTCCACGACCCAATGTCCTTACATTATTCCACAATCTTAGATTGTGATTAAGAATCTATTAAATAAATTGGGTTATGCTACACATTCCACCGAATGTATCAGCCGCTGTCGATTAGGGAAAAAAGGATTAGCTGTCAGTGTGGCATCTATTAAAGTTGTGTTGAGTGAAAGTGATGTTACTTTCGTTACTTTTAGCTTCTCTACAGTGCTGCTTTGTAGAGTAATGTTCAAGCAGCATTGTACAGGGCTATGACAGTGTAGAGATCCTCGCCGCGGAGATGCTTTTCTCCATATTTTGTCACTGGATGGCAGCCAGACCGAGAGTGACACCCATCCAAACAAATACAGACTCAACAGAAGTGGAGATTAAAAGGTACAACCTGTCTCACACAGTATAATTGTGTTACTCTAAACATGCAAGTGTGATACTGGCTTTTTACAATCTGCTATTGATGTATAAAGAAAGTGTACTCAAAGCAGTGTGGTGCACACAAGTCTCAGACACAACTCTGTAAATGGGTCCCTCTTTATCCTCAGGGTAAGAGATGGAGTTGCAATCAAAGTCCTTTCTGTGGCTTGAATAATTGAATGGAAACCTAACTAGGATAAATCTGTTGGTGACATATACATTATTAAGCTGCCTAACAGTAAACTTGGTTACTCAGTGGTCCTGATGCCTAACATCCTATGTCTATGGAATCTTATGCTTCCATTGTTTCCATGCACACATTTCCAATACTATTAAACTGGAATTTGCTGTAAATGCTTCTATTTTATGACTGTAAAGGAAAGCGCTTTTCTCTCATCCTAATAAACATGTATATTTTATTCTACCAGAGCTAGTATTATTATCCCTTTATTTTATCTACATTTATTTAAGTGGAGTGGCCCAATAACACACAATACTTTACTTTCCCTCTCTGCTCCTTAATCCTGTTCCATGTAGGCCATAGGATTAGTGATGAAAGCTTAATTATTTAACAAACTACAGGTCATCAGGTCACCACTACACGGTTACATATCAGTGATTGTCTTACACCTCAATGACCAACTCTAGATTATCCTGGGGGAGTCCTAGACTGACCTTGTATTTGTCTGTTCAACTTATTGGTTCCATTTAAATGGGGAGGGGCACAGCTTGATACATTTTAGGACAGGCTGATGAAAATGTCATACCATGGAGAAAAATTATAACTTAAAATGTGTAATTGATCAACTAAGTGTAAATGTGCCACAGATAAAACCCATTTAAAGACTTATATTTTCTTGAAAACACAATTTTATTGACAATCTCCCATGGAGGATAAACCATGGTGTGAAAAATCAAGTCTTATCTCTGACAGAGTCCAATCCGTACAGTGTCCATATTAGGACAGCCTCAGTCTCGCTAGGACTTGTTTGTATTTCTGGCTGTCCTAATATGGACACCATACATTGTGTGGGCTTGGTGAGGGCCTGGGGAAAGGGGATATTTCGATCAGGCACTTAGAGTCATCATTGGCTGCAGCTGGAACAGGGCTGCAGGCCATTCTCGTTGCACCAGGTGCACTTCAGGGCTTTGAACGACTCTGTGAAGCAGTTGCGGAAAACTGACAACTTGCTACCATGGCACATGGGGCACGGGACGAAGGCAAAGCCCCCACAGGTCTGGCACGTGTGGGGGTGCTGTACCCTCTGGGGGAAAACACACACACAAAAAAACATTGTGAGAGCAAAATTGTTATAATATTGTAATAGCATCAAATGGCTGTTTTATGCAACTGAATAGAGGGTTCTTATAACTCTATTGTGTCTGTGTGAACTGAAAGTGAGCCTCTGGGAGATTTAACACTGACAGAAGATTTACTATGTCTTTGGGTGATAAGCCTAACAAGACCTCATTCCATAGCATGAGTTAATGTGTCTGTACTGGGGTACCAGGGGGAGATGTCTCCAGTATGGAGTTGGGGGCCAGACCCTGGTCCTCTACACAATGAGAACAGTCTTGACAGCAGATACTGTCTGAATTATTAGTGACCCATTCCATACATCTGTTGTTTGTCATGAACATCCAGGAGGATGGACTTTGGTATAAAATGCTATGGCTCAAATCCGCTCGTTGGGCTCTCAACTAATCACCTATGGAAGGGTCATTGACAAGTTTCATTACTGCAGTAATTAAATAATACAGTTTGATTGTTTTGAAGAAATTTTAAAGTCTCCTTTTGATTACAATAATTCCACGACACAAGTTATGCCACTGGCTGAATTGAAAGCTAATTAGCATAGTTCTGTAGTGTATGTAAGGGTTTATGTGCATCGTTGTATGCCTAATTGGGTTTTTTACTTTGAAAGCTTGTCAACATGGCCTTGTATTCTGCTGTTATTTTCCCTGATAGGAAAGGTGTTACAAATTCCCTGCCGGTGACTGTTATCAGCACCTCACAACCCTGAGCTGCACATTCCACTCACCATCCCCAACACTTGAAGCCTGCTCTTGTGATATCATATGTACAGTATATTCATTGACTTTCATTTCCTTCAACAGAACTTTTCCCACTTTTCATCCCCATGTCCATCTTCCTCAGTGGGTTCAAATACAGTGTCTTGCGAAAGTATTCATCCCCCTTGGCGTTTTTCCTATTTTGTTGCATTACAACCTGTAATTCAAATAGATTTGTATTTCATGTAATGGACATACACAAAAATAGTCCAAATTGGTAAAGTGAAATGAAAAAAATTACTTGTTTAAAAAAAAAAATGAAAAATGTAAAACAGAAAAGTGGTGCATGCATATGTATTCACCCCCTTTGCTATGAAGCCCCTAAATAAGATCTGATGCAACCAATTACCTTCAGAAGTCACATAATTAGCTAGATTGCACACAGGTGGACTTTATTTAAGTGGGACATGATCTGTCACATGATCTCAGTATATATACACCTGTTCTGAAAGGCCCCAGAATCTGCAACACCACCAAGAAAGTGGCACCATGAAGACCAAGAAGCTCTCCAAACAGAGGGAAAAAGTTGTGGATAAGTACAGATCAGGGTTGGGTTATAAAAAAATATCAGAAACTGAACATCTCACGGAGCACCATTAAATCCATTATTTAAAAAAATGAAAGACTATGACGTCACAACAAACCTGTCAAGAGAGGGCTGCCCACCAAAACTCACGGACCAGGGGGCATTAATCAGAGAGGCAACAAAAAGATAAAAGATAACCCTGAGGAAGCTGCAAAGCTCCACAAGCGGAGATTGGAGTATCTGTCCATAGGACCACTTTAAGCCGTGCACTCCACAGAGCTGGGCTTTACAGGTAAAAGCCATTGCTTAAAGAAAAAAATAAGCAAACATGTTTGGTGTTTGCCAAAAGGCATGTGGGTGACTCCCCAAACATATGGAAGAATGTACTCTGGTCAGATGAGACAAAAAGTTAGCTTTTTGACCATCAAGGAAATCGCTATGTCTGGCTCAAACCCAAAACCTCTCATCACCCGAGAACACCATCCCCAAGGTGAAGTATGGTGGTGGCAGCATCATACTGTGGGGATGTTTTTCATCGGCAGGGACTGAGAAGCTGGTCAAGAATTGAAGGAATGATGGATGGCACTAAATACAGGAAAATTCTTGGGGGAAACCTGTTTGTCTTCCAGAGATTTGAGACTGGGATGGGGGTTCACCTTCCGGCAGGGTAGCCTAGTGGTTAGAGCGTTGGACTAGTAACCGGAAGGTTGTGAGTTCAAACCCCCGAGCTGACAAGGTACAAATCTGTCGTTCTGCCCCTGAACAGGCAGTTAACCCACTGTTCCCAGGCCGTCATTGAAAATAAGAATTTGTTCTTAACTGACTTGCCTGGTTAAATAAAGGTAAAATAAAAAAAAAAGAACAATGTTTAAGGGGAAACATTTAAATGTCCTGGAATGGCCAAGTCAAAGTCCAGACCTCAATCCAATTGAGTGTCTGTGGTATGACTTAATGGTTGCTGTACACCAGCGGAACCCATCCAACTTGAAGGAGCTGGAGCAGTTTTGCCTTGAAGAATGGGCAAGAATCCCAGTGGCTAGATGTGCCAAGTTTATAGAGACATACCCCACTTGCAGCTGTAATTGCAGAAAAAGGTGGCTCTACAAAGTATTGACTTTTGGGGGGTGAATAGTTATGCACGCTCAAGTTTTCTGTTTTTCTGTCTTATTTCTTGTTTGTTTCACAATAAAAAATATTTTGGATCTTCAAAGTGGTAGGAATGTTGAGTAAATCAAATGATACAAACCCCCCCCAAAAAATATATTTTAATTCCAGGTTGAAAGGCAACAAAATAGGAACAATGCCAAGGAGGGTGAATACTTTTGCAAGCCACTGTAAAGTTCCTGTGGGGGTAACTCTTGGCCTGCTTTATTCCCCTCTAACCGGGGGCAGTGTCAATGAGTCACAAACCAGTAAAATACATAGAGCCGGGTTGCTCTCTTTCAAAAACCTTTTCACAGTTGTTTGTCTGTCAGTGTCTTTGCTCTGTTTGAAACACAACCTCAATTTTTGATATGACCCTCACACCTGTGTGTGAACAAATTTATTAGATGCAGAATCAATAACAAGCCTTCCATTATTGATGCCCATTCATCATTTGTCAGTTCACTGATGTATCATTGTCGGCGAGTAGGCCTATATGGTATATCAGAATGATCAATACTATTTTCCTATCCTGTGTTTCATTTATGTTTATTTTAATCATATTTAATTGCAAACATATTTGAGTATTTTTGTAATTTGAGGCGTCAGAGGCATCAGTTGAAACATGACATTGAATTTGTTAACTGTGCAGTTACCAGTGTTATTACTGAATATATTGTATCTGTTTGGTGGTAGTTGATTAAAAATTACCTCAATTTTGGCCAGACGTTCCTGAAGTTCTCCTGATTCATTCATGTCCAATATTTTCTCAGCACCCTGCAAAGTTATTATCATAGTGTAAGATGCATCATATCATTACTAGACCTTTGATAATTTCATAGCTAATATATTCATAACACTTCGATAGGATCAAGGTGGGTCCGTGCTTGACTTGGACCGAAATAGGGGCCGGTACTAATTTTGCGTGTCGGTACTGTTTAAACCTTTGAGCTAATAATTCTATAAGAGGTGCAGGTACTCAATCAGTTGAAAATTTGACGTGCCAGTACTCAGCTGCAGTGAGCTCCTACCCAAGTCAAGCACTGAGATGGATTGTATGTTTTTTTTGATGGTAAAACGTGCTAGAATGTTTCATAATAGGACATTATTCATAAAGTGTGTCAGTGTAGGAGTGATGTATCAGGTCCCTCTGTACATGTCATCTTATTCATTATGATATAAAAGACCATATGGATTCTAAGTCAACACTCCTAGTCTGAGATGTTTTATAAACACAAGCCCAGGAATTGGAAAATGAGTTGTAATGACCAAGTGAAAGCACTGACCCCGAGGTAGTGTCCATCGATGAACACGACTGGTAGCGAGGGAGGTTCGCCCACCCGCTTGCATCGTTCTTCCAGGTCCTTCCCATACTCACAGTCCAGGGCTATATTCTTTTCCAGAAACTTGACCCTGTGGTTTGAAAAGATCTTCCGGACCAACTCACACCGTTCAAACGTGGTCCTTACTACTCGAAAGCTGGTGGTGTAGATCACTATCCGCCCAAATTCTAGTGTCAACTCGGGCTTGTAAGGAAAACACACAAAAAGGAAATTAGATACGGTATGTGATCAACCTTATACTCTCCCCTACCTACAGTATTTATTTGGTATAAATAAATACTGGACGGTATTTATTTTATTAGTTATAACATTTAATTTGGCGCTATACTCCAGCATTCTGGGATTTTACATCAAATGTTTTATGAGGTGACAGTATAGAATCTCAGCTTTTATTTAAGAGTATTTTCATACATATCTGTTTTACCAGTTAGATATAAATGCACTTTATGTATCTAGTCCCTCGATTTGAAGTTGTCATAAGTATTTGGACAAATTCACTTGTAGTGTATTAAATTTAGTAAAAAGTTTAGTATTTGGTCCAATATTTCTAGCATGCAATGGCTACATCAAGCACATTCATACTGACTCTACACTCACAAACACACAGTCGCTTACGATCATCATATTTGCTACTGCTACTCTTTTTATCATAAATCGTGATGCCTCGTCACCTTACCCCTATACATATTTATTTTTTAACTGTTTTAAGTGAAATATTAGCTATTGTCTGAAGCTGAAAAAGACAGGAAATCCAAAAGCTAATTTGACCTACAGTATGTTAGAATGCCCAGTCATGTTCATTTAATCTCAGGCATAATTTACTGCAGTTTAAGACCATCCATAGAACCCACTACAGTGCATTCGGAAAGTATTCAGACCCCTTCCCTTTTTCCACATTTTGTTACGTTAAACCTTATTCTAAATGGACGGCTTGGAACACTGCTCATCCAATCAGCATCCAGGATCCAAACAAGCCATTTTATAATTATAAATCCTTTGTACACTGTAAATTGACTGCAAGGAGCCAAAACAGATAGTATTTCACAAAAACATAATCATTTCGAACATTGATTACATTGGGAAACGATCACACACGTTTTTATAGTATTTTATGTCCAATGAAGATTCAAATATTATTGTAATTTTTTTGCTCTGAAAACCACCCATGGTTCAAATTCGCCAGTTGGAGAACCTTGATGCAAAGTGAAGTTAGTTCAGACAGTATGAGATGTAGGTGAGGCCAAATGTAAGATTAGAGCCATTGTGATAGATGTGTGGCAAAGGCATCGGAGGGAGGGCATTTACCTCTAATGTTTGATTGCGGACCGCCATAGTACCATTGAAGAAGAAGACGAAAAGGATAACTTTTGCATTGTCATAAGAGATTGGATTATTGTACCAGTGTTGAATGTCCATACTGAAATAGCTAACTAGCTATTATGCTAAGGCAATAATTATTTGAGGTAAATGTTGTTGCTTTGCTTGTTGAAACTGTCACTGGGAAATTACTTTGTTAATGTTAGCTAGCTTTTAACTTAGTTAAAAGTTTCCTTGTGTGCCTTTTTCTGCAGATCATTCTATGCATCGTTCTGTTTGTGTCTAGCAACAGTATATGTTGAACATAGGTACTAGCTAGCCACCTAGCAAGCTAACGATTGTCAGCTAAATTAGCTAGATAGTTAAGTAATGTTTGAACACTGATCGTTAGCTAGCTGCTGGAGCGAAGAAGCTATCCTGTTAGCTGACGTTACCAATATCGTTAATAGTTTATGCTGTCCGCGATCATGTTTAGGTCCTAGCCAGTTATTTAGCAATCCGAGAGACATTCAGGTCTTACCTAGCTACGACTCCTATTTAGATGTCTAACGCTAGCTGTAAACAGCCGAGTTTACTTACTATTACAATAGGCTTTGATGAGCAGAATAACTAGCTAACTAGCTAATTAACGTTAGTATTTTAAACCATCCAGTCCTATGATTAAGTGTCTATAATTTACAAAGTGTAATTTTTTTCTGGCAGTCATACCTCATCTAACATTAAAAAAATATATATAGAAATAGATCAAGAATATCCACCTGTAATCTGCCAAAACAGTACAACCCTAATCAAAGTAAGTACATCATATTTTGTTGTTGTACATTTAGCCTTTTCTAAATATTGTAATAGCATGATGTTCTACTGGAAACCTGTCTTTATCTATGTGCTGACACAAATGACTAAGTACACACACAAATGACTGATGAGTAGCTGAGAGATATCGATGAAAAGATTGTGGGAGCTGTTTTTCTTAACTTTAGTGCAGCCTTTTACATTATCGATCATAATCTGCTGCTGGAAAAATATGTATTGTGGCTTCACATCCCCTGCTATATTGTGGATCAAGAGTTACACCTTATGGAACAGTGGGGACTGTGAAGAGACACACACTGGCACAGACGCACGCATTCCCACACACATGATAACATACAGACACGTATGCATTGATTTTGTGTTGTAAATATGTGGTAGTAGATTAGTGGGCTGATTGCACACACTTAATGTGTTGTGAAATATGTTTTGCAATGTATTGTAATGTTTCTGAAATTGTATATAACTGCCTTAATTTTGCTGAACCCAAGGAAGAGTAGCTTCTGCCTTGGTGGCTGTGTTGTTGCCTACCCTCACCACCTGGGGGCAGCCCGTCAGGAAGTGCAGGGGAGAGATAGGCTACACCTGCAGTCAGACTGTTACTAGGAGGGTGTGTATGGCAACTGCTCGGCCTCCAACCGCAAGGCACTACAGAGGGTAGTGCGTACGGCCCAGTACATCACTGGGGCTAAGCTGCCTGCCACCCAGAACCTCTACACCAGGTGGTGTCAGAGGAAGGCCCTAAAAATGGTCAAAGACCCCAGTCACCCCAGTCATAGACTGTTCTCTCTACTACCGCATGGCAAGCGGTACCGGAGTGCCAAGTCTAGGACAAAAAGGCTTCTCAACAGTTTTTACCCCCAAGCCATAAGACTCCTGAACAGGTAATCAAATGGCTACCCGGACTATTTGCATTGTGTGCCACCCCCCAACCCCTCTTTTTATGTTTTATACTCCTGCTAAAGTGCATCGTCACTTTAACCATACCTACATGTACATACTACCTCAGTCAGCCTGACTAACCGGTGTCTGTATGTAGCCTCGCTACTTTTATAGCCTCGCTACTTTTATAGCCTCACTACTTCTATAGCTTCGCTACTGTTATTTTTCACTGTCTTTTTACTGTTATTTTATTTCTTTACTTACCTATTGTTCACCTAATAACTTTTCACTGTAAGGTCAACACCATTATATGGATTTATTCGACTTTTTAAAATGTACATTTTCCAAAGGTCTGCATCATTGGCTTGACGGCTATGCGTGGAAGCCAGGAGATGCTAAATGTGTTTATGTTCATTAACGGTCAGTTACCGTGAGACCAACAGTTATTTGCTTGACAATCACAGGGTGATGAAATTTCGTGACAGCCACAGCCCTAGTATTGACGGAGAAAAAAAGGCGGGAAAAACTCCCTTTAACATGCATTGGCCTTTGAAAACCTAATATAGCCACGAATATAGTCCCATCATACCCCTCTAGTATCAGCAATTCTAGGGTTTCCTGTATATTTGTCTAATGTTGATGGGAATATTACTCTGTTTTAATTTAACTCCTTAATCACTGTGATAAATAAAACAGTTTTTCTTGAGTGCACTTTTAATAGAGCTGAGATTTCCTTTGAAGTGCAAAGTGTAGCAATACAGGTCAAATCGGTCATGACACAGACATGATTGAGTAGCAGGAAGATCAGAATGTCGTCAACCAAGAGATTGGGACTTCAAATCCCAGGCGAGGGAGGACATGCCAAAAAACAATGGCTGTATAAATGAACATGCACAATGTAATCACGCATGTCAATGTCTGTCAAATATGTCAATTGAAAACATTGTATGTGTGTAACTAATTCCACAGGCTTTTTTAATTAAGATGCCCAAATAATAATTTCTAGTTGAATGAAAATATAAGACAAGTTGAGCAAACACAACATTTTAAGTTGACAACATTTTAGCAAATTTCTTCTCAAGTTGGAGCTAAGTTTGGGCCAATTAAGAGTTAAGTTCAGGTAACACTTAGACTGAAAAGTTTAGTAAATAATAATAATTAGTTTAAACAACTAGAATGTTTTTTACAGTGTACAGTACACCAAGTCCTGCAGTGTTGTGTATCGACTACACCTCTGAGTAAGCATGGAGGTAATCCCTCTCTACGCCTGGCTGTCAGCACTATCTATTCTCCATCTACTCCTTTCACAGGCCTCATTCCATTACCACCTAATGGAGCTCTAGGTGACCATACAGATGTAGGATCTTAATTTGATCAATGTTGTCAAACTGTGAAAGCTGTTCTGACTTTGTGGCTGTGTTATCTAGTGGAATATCTAGTGGATTGCTAAAATACTACACTAAAATACTACAAATTTCACTTTATGTGAGAAAACAAGCACTGTATAGTGTAGAGAATGATTGTACCATCAAAATATTGTTTTTACAGCTGTTTGAAGCTGGTGGACCAAAACCTAAAGTCATTTTTGTTTTGGTCCACCAGCTTCAAACACCTGTAAAAACTATGATAACTATGATAACACTGAAAAGGTACAATACATATTCATCATACTTGAAGTGACCTAGATCACTTACCCCACATGCATTAGGGAGGTTTTCAAATAAGACCTGACCTGCACTGACTTTGTGCTTGACCCCCCTTACAGTCCCATTTTTGCTGAGGATGTTGACACGCTTGTGGCTAATTGGTGCTCTGTCCTTTGAGGCCCCAGCATACATGAGCAAATCATCCCGCTCGCTCTCGCTATCATCCAACTCGGAGCCTAGAAACACATGTAGAAAAGCATGTCCGTTAGCATCTCCACTTGTGGAAGGCGTACTGGCCCGGTCCGCATCCGAACTACTGGTACAATCTGAATCCAACGAGTCAAACGGCCCCCTATCTTTAAAAATCTCCTTCAGCACCCGACCACTGTTCCCCGAAGCCACGCGGAACCTCACCCGCTTCTGGGGTTTCTCTTCGCCCGGCGGTGTCAACATTGTCCACTCCTTTGGAAAACCCAGTGGTAGATTACATAGTCCAGAAAGGTGCTTTGCAGTCCCCTTCTTATTTTCATTCAAAGCTTAACATAACCGCCTAGACTAGACAAAGTATTTTTTCCTCATGGATTACTAGAGAGTAATCGTCAGAGTTCTAAAAAAGACTGTCAGTCCTAAACTGCCTCACTCTTGGAGATCCAGGACCAGTAAATAATGCATGTATTTCTACCATGGTAACAGAGAAATCGACCTAAAGTAAACCGATAGCCCCTGCTGAATAATTCATCACACTTTTGCACAGTTTTCTTAGAAGCTTTGACAAAACAGCTTTGAGCAAACATGCCTTTTTTTATGGGGTACATCAAACAACAACATTCTTTTCCCCTTTTTCTTTGTAAAATTAATCAGTAGAGCAAAATAGGGCAGCTTATCTGAGGGTCACAATCGGATATTCGTCAACACTATGACTGTTGCAGTACTGTTTCGGGTCTCGAACCTGTCTCCAGCCAGCCAAAATTGGACAAAGTAACTTTTCCCTGAACAAGGTCAACTTTACAATGTACTAGTGTGACTGATTTGCAATAGGGATCTGATTTGAACCGGTGATCATTCATTACATAATGTGTCTGTTTCGGAAAAACTTCCAATCTATTGTCTTACAGACGTCCCAAGTCTCCAACACGCACCCTGGATAAGCAAAATTGTGGCCATTGAATCGTGTGAAGGCCGTGGTCATTGTGCTTTCTGTAAGTACCGCCTCAGAATTCAGTTTTTACTGCATGAACACACCTGTTGAGCATGAATGAATGACATAAGGGGACGTCCGTTCATCCTTTGTCCTCATTGGTCTACATTTCCCTCCCTTTGCACTCTGGGGGAAGCAAGGCTGCTATTACACACAACCTAGAGCAGGGACAGGGACAGGTGTTCGCCAAACAACAGTAGTGGACCAGACCATATAATGTGTCACGGCCACACATCGTGTCTGCAGAAAAACCTCTGCCAGTTATTGTGTCCCAGGTGATAAAGTGTCTCCCTGGAAATGTGACACTTCAGCTATAGCCTGAACAACACCACTCTGTTTGAGTGGCACAGGTTAGCCTCTGAAGAAAGTTGGGCCCTTGCCCCCTCCAGCCTGTGCCCAGCTGTCCACCTCATGTCTTGATGAGGGGAGATAAGACCGACAAAAGGGAAAAGTGCGATGGCTCAAGTAAGGATCTACTGAAGCGTCAAAGGCTGAGTACTATTAGATTGGATGTGTTGCCAACAACTTACAGCAAAGCCTCTGAGATGATCCATGCACCCACTGTGCACAGACATGAGTTCAATAACAAGACTATGTTTGATTGAGCTGTTAACTAACGGGAATTCTATGTGAAATCAACAAAACTTCCAGCCATTTTGGCTAAAAGTGGGTGGGGAAAAAAACGTGTATGACATTTTGCAAACCTACTAGGTCTTCCTTGTTGATACAATGTCATCACATGGACAATTTGCATAATTTTTTATTGAAATTACATGGGCCGTTATGGTATATTATTAGCCAAGACACAACGTGTCCCTCTCGCTACATCAACGGGAGTATCTTTCCCTCTAAATGTCATATTGGTTCACGAATGTACAGCCGCAACAGTTGCAACTATGATTAGTGTCACTGCCTCTATGTCTTAGTTAGATCTACTGTTTGATGATTGTAATTATAATGTCATTTTATTGTAACTGTAATATTTCATTTGAATACGTTTCAGACAATATTTGGGGTTATTCAATTAACCAACTTTACTCACAATTATTGAACAGATAAGTGTTGCCTCGTTTAGGGCTTGTGTGAGATAAACCATGTACCATGTATCAAGTGAAAGAGACTAATCAATAATATCTATTATATTCAACTATATATTTTATATTCTATTGCAATCAATTCCACTCTATTTTAGGTGTTAGGAGTCAAAGTCTGCATTCACTCAAAAGTCCCCCTTTAGACGGCAATCAACCTGATCCATCCCCCAAGGATAATGTAACTATGTCCAGCAAAGGGCAGACTGGAATTACATTTGCAATGGAATGTCAGGCTGACCTATCACCTCCCAAAGGACTGATGGTTGTATCTATGAGCCTGGCTCAGGTCACTCCATGGGGCTGAACAAGGGATCAATCTCCCTCAATGAGAAAATTATTCAAACCCACTGAACAGGAACTAGAGGAGAACACCCTTTCCCTTTCCCATATCGGTGAGAGACGACCATACTAAGAATCGGGAAGACACTAAAATGGCAAATATTTTCACCATGCATGATGCATCTAGCCTGGTTCTCTTTGTGCTATCATGTCAACTCATTGTCATTCCAAACATTGGTTTGGCAAGGAGTGTTTGGCAAGGAGTGTCACGATGGCACAAACAGACTGGTTCCCAGGCTAGCATGCATCATGTTGTAGTATACTTTTTTTACTCCTTAAAATGAATGTCTTAGGTGTTTGTATCAAGGTCCTCTTGATATTCACATATTTATTAAGATCATTTGTCCTTCACTCCCTTATATTAGTTCAGCTTAGTGCTTGTCATTTACTGGGTTCTTCTTATCTGATTATGGAGAAAGCTGTACATTCAGCTTGTCAACACCTCTTACAAAAACAAATAGTCAAACTCTGTTCCACTTTGAGACATGAGAGATTGACATGCATATCATTAATGTTAGCTCCCTGTGTACTTTTAAGGGCCAGCGATGAGTCACATGCAATTTTCCCAAATACCTGACCACACGACTGAACAGTAGTCCAGGTGCGACAAAACTAGGGCCTCTAGGACCTGCTTTGTTTGTAGTGCTGTTAGGAACGCAGAGCTTTATGGACAAACTTCTCCACATCTTAGCTACTGTTGAATTAATATGTTCAAAGAGCTGAAGGACGAGCTGACATCCACACCCGTGAATGTCAAACACAATCGCTGTTTGGGGATGGCTCAGTCAGTGCAGTCAGTGCAGCTCAGACCAGTGCAACGTTCACGGAGGGCTGGAACCAACGCCCCCGTTTTTCTCAGAACGCATTTATTCGCTCTCTCTCTTCCTCTCACCACTATGAGTGTAGCTCAGCCCACTACGGGTGCATGGCTGAGCACACACACGAGGACGGTTTGAGTGGGAAGAATAAGAGGTCAGCAAAGCAGACACTCTTTTGAGCCGCTATGCTACACCTCATAAGAACCACAGACTCCTAGGAGTAATGTGGCTCAGCATTATCGGGAGTGGCATTTAAACTGCACCCTCTCCCCCTGGCTAAGCCAGATGCTGGAGAAGGGTTATGCCATCCAGTTCCACCGAAGTCCTCCCCAATTTTGGGAGTGGTGGAGACGGTGATGAAGTAACCGCTCTTATGAAAGAGATTACGGAACTTTTGGCAAAGGAGGCGGTCACAGTATTTCCCCAGGAGCAATGGAATTTTAGCACTACTTCCCCGTGCCAAAATACACGGGGGGAATGAGGCCAATATTGAATTTACGCACTCTCAACGAGAGCGTAGCCAAACGGCCCGTTCGAATGCTTACGACAAAGCGTCTGCTGGACTGTGTCCACAACAAAGATGTTTGCATAAGCATCGACCTAAATGACTCATACTTCCAAGTGCCGGTGCATCGTCGTCACAGGAAATTCCTGCGTTTACCCTTTCAAGCAAATGCGTGGAGGCGGCAATAAAGCCATTGCGTCGTCGGGTAATATAGTTTTTGGCCTACCTAGACAACCTACTGGTTCACACGGCAAAGGCGCATTTCGGCATGACACTTGAGTCTCATGTCGTCTGCCCACTTTGAGAGTCCGTTGGGACTCCTGACATTGTCACCTATACTTCCTCTCCGGCCTCTAGGTCATCAGGCTGCTGATTATCCCGCACACCTGTCACCATCGTAAAGCGCACCAGCACCTCATGACACTCACCTGGACTCCATCACCTCCTTGATTATCTTCCCGGTATCTGTCACTCCCCTTGGTTCTTTATTTTCCTTGGTTCTTCCTCATTGACTCTGTTTTCATGTCGGTGCGTTGTTTGTGTTACGTGCTTATTTATTAAAACACTCAATCCCTGTACTTACTTCCCGACTCTCAGCGCACTCGTTACACACATGCAGTGAATGGAACGTGTTTTTCACATGATAAGCAGCTCCCACCCTCCACCATTAGGGTGGTCGCGGTGGCGATTTCAGCTTGTCATGAGAGGTTTGGCAGAGACACTGTCCTGGCGAAACGTTGAATATCAAATATACTTGCAGTGAAGCCGCTCAACAACTACACCATACCAGTCATACAACAGATTCCCATTCAGAGCGACACACAGACCAGGGTCAATGCCCTGCTCAAGGGCACGTTGAGAGATCTCCCATCAGGCCAAAAAACGTGAACCCGAACCCTCCAAGATCCCCACACAGTTCCCCAATAGCTGTCCCTCAACCATTCGAAAACCCTCCCAAATTCTCCCCCAAGAAAAAATAAATAAAAATAGAATTAATTCCATTCTCCAACTTCAAGAATCCCCCAATGGCACCAACAACTAAGAGAATGAACTAAAGATTTTTAAAAAAGAGACAGAAGAAAACAGCAATAAACAATAAAAAAAATATTTAAAAAACAAAGGACATCAAGGACAACCAAAATCATAACAGCAATGCCAACTGTATATGATTGTGTGCATGTCTGGCGTGTGTGTTCTTGTATGCAGCGTTTATTTGAATGAGAGTGTGTGTATATGCATGTGTACAAACACCTGCACGGCGTCAGCCTCAGGCAAACTGGCATTAGCTGTAAAAACACTGCCCCTCAGTGTCATTCAAACATACTTTTTATTATGTTTTATTTTGACTTTATTTTTGACTTTTATCTTTGACCATCATTCTATCTCCTGCACAGCAACTACACTCCCACTTGTCTCCAATTCCACATCCCAACCCTCAGCTTCCCTCAGCCCATCCCACCTATCTCTGCAGGCCACTCTCTTCAGATTTCTACACAACATAATATCTTTCAACTATGCTGTGATGTTTAACGTACAATTTCAATCTATCTAATCGAATAGAATCCACAGATTGATAGTTGAAAATAAATCATTTTACTAAGAGTATTAGTATATTAGTAATTGACTGACCAGAAACAGGCTACATGAGGGCAATACCAAAATAAATGGTCTATTGATTCTGTATCCTCACAACAAAATCTGCAGAGCTTCGATGATTTTATGCCCCAAATATTCAACATTTCGTTGGTGGCAAGAATTCGACAATAATTTTAGCTGAAAAGCACAAAGTCTTGAATCTTACGTTGTTTTATATACACTTGAAGTCGGAAGTTTACATACACTTAGGTTGGAGTCCTTAATTAAAAGTCGTTTTTCAACCACTCCACAAATTTCTTGTTAACAAACTATAGTTTTGGCAAGTCGGTTAGGACATCTACTTTGTGCATAACACAAGTAATTTTTCCAGCAATTGTTTACAGACAGATTATTTCACTTATAATTCACTGTATCACAATTCCAGTGGGTCAGAAGTTTACATACACTAAGTTGACTGTGCCTTTAAACAGCTTGGAAAATTCCAGAAAATTATGTCATGACTTTAGAAGCTTCTGCTAGGCTAATTGACATTCTTTGAGTCAATTGGAGGTGTACCTGTGGATGTATTTCAAGGCCTACCTCCAAACTCAGTGCCTCTTTGCTTGACATAAAATCAAAAGTAGTCAGCCAAGACCTCAGGAAGAAATTGTAGACCTGCACAAGTCTGGTTCATCCAATTTCCAAACGCCTGAAGGTACCACGTTCATCTGTACAAACAATAGTACGCAAGTATAAACACCATGGGACCACGCAGCCATCATACCCCTCAGGAAGGAGATGCGTTCTGTCTCCTAGAGATGAACGTACTTTGGTGCGAAAAGTGCAAATCAATCCCAGAACAACAGCAAAGGACCTTGTGAAGATGCTGGAGGAAACAGGTACAAAAATATCTATATCCACAGTAAAACGAGTCCTATATCGACATAACCTAAAAGGCCGCTCAGCAAGGAAGAAGCCACTGTTCAAAACCGCCATGAAAAACTTGGTTTGCAACTGCACACGAGGACAAAGATCGTACTTTTTGGAGAAATGTCCTCTGGTCTGATGTAACAACAATCAAACTGTTTTGCCATAATGACCATCGTTATGTTTGTAGGAAAAAGGGGGAGGATTGCAAGCCAAAGAACACCATCCCAACCGTGAAGCACGGGGGTGGCAGCATCATGTTGTGGGGGTCCTTTGCTGCAGGAGAGACTGGTGCACTTCACAAAATGGATGGCATCATGAGGTAGGACAATTATGTGGATATATTGAAGCAACATCTCAAGACATCAGTCAGGAAGTTAAAGCTCGGCCGCAAATGGGTCTTCCAAATGTACAATAACCCCAAGCATACTTCCAAAGTTGTGGCAAAATGGCTTAAGGACAACAAAGTCTGACCTGACCTCAATCCTATAGAAAGTTTGTGGGCAGAACTAAAAAAGTGTGTATGAGCAAGGAGGCCTACAAACCAGACTCAGTTACACCAGCTCTGTCAGGAGGAATGGGCAAAAATTCACCCAACATTGTGGGAAGCTTGTGGAAGGCCACCCGAAACGTTTGACCCAAGTTAAACAATTGAAAGGCAACGCTACCAAATACTAATTGAATATATGTAAACTTCTGACCCACTGAGAATGTGATGAAATAAATAAAAGCTGAAATAAATCATTCTCTCTACTATTATTCTGACATTTCACATTCTTAAAATAAAGTGGTGATCCTAACTGACAGGGAATTATTACTTGGATTGAATGTCAGGAATTATGATTTTTAAATGTATTTGGATAAGGTGCATGTAAACTTCCGACTTCAACTGTATGTATCTCCCTAACAGGGAGTGAAGTCTGTTTGTGCTGTAGGACAAGGAGGTCAGCAATTTCATTCTGTCACCATCGTTGTACGAACTGGAAATATACTTAGACCAACGTGCAGCGTGATTTGGGTTCCACATGTTTAATAAAGGAAACTCACAAAAAACAATAAACAGCAAACGAAACGTGACGCTCAAGCAGTGTTCACAGGCAACTACACAGAAACAAGATCCCATAAAAACCAATGGGGAAATGGCTGCCTAAATATGATCCCCAATCAGAGACAACTATAAACAGCTGCCTCTGATTGGGAACCATACCAGGCCAACATAGAAATAAATGCACTAGACCTGACTCTATAAGGGAGGGTCCGGGTGGGCGTCTAGCGTCTCCGGTGTGGGGCGAAGTACCCACTCCGCTCATGGATTCGCCAGCATCGGTCGCGGCTCTGGTGCAGGACTTTGCCCCTGCCCAGACCACGGGTCCGGCCATGGAGCCGGTAGAACGCCGTGCCCAGACTGGGCATCGGCGCAGAGGAGGGCCCCAGCCATGTGGCTGGGTTGTACGCCGCACCCAGACTGGGCACAGGCGCCTAAGAAGGCGAGCTGAGTTGACCGCCGTGCCTGGACAGGGAACCGGCGCAGAGGAAGACTCCTGCCATGGAGCGGGAATGGACGCCGTGCCTGGACAGGACATCGGCACAGAGGAAGGCTCCTGCCATGGAGCGGGACTGGACGCCGTGCCTGGACTGGGCATCAGCGCAGAGAAGGGCTCCTGCCAGGACGTACCGGACTGGGGACACGCACTTCAGGGAGAGTGTGAGGAGGAGGCACAGGACGTACCGGACTGGGGACACGCACTTCAGGGAGAGTGCGAGGAGGAGGCACAGGACGTACTGGGCTGTGGAGGCGCACTGGAGACCTGGTGTGTAGAGCTGGCACAGATAGTGCCGGAACGATGACACTCTCCGCACGGTGAATGCGGGGAGCTAGCACAGGACGTACTGGGCTGTGGAGGTGCACTGGAGACCTGGTGCATATAACCAGCACAGATGGTGCCGGAACGATGACAAACTCCGCACAGTGAGCGCGGGGAGCTTGCACAGGACTTACTGGGCTGTAGAGGCGCTCTGGAGACTTGGTGCGTAGAACTGGCACAAATTGTACCGGAACGGTGACACCCACTTCAGGGTGAGTGCGTGGAGGAGACACAGGACGTACTGGATTGGGGAGGCGCACTGGAGGCCAGATGCGTGAAACTGGTGCAGTTGACACCGGACTGGTGTCACGCTCCTCAGCACGCCCGTTCTGCAGCCCTCCACCTCTTTCGTCGAGTTCCTCCTTCCACTCCCTGACGGTCTCTGGCTCATTCCTCGGCTCCGCCGACCACCCTGTGTGCCCCCCCTGTCTTTTGGGCATACACTGTGGCCACGAACCCAGGCGTTGTCACTGTCCTCCCTTCTCTCCCTGTGTCTGCCTCCACGGAAGGCTTTCGTCTCCAGCCATAATTTCCTCCCAAGTCCAGGATGTCTTCTCCTCCCAAGCCCAGGATACCTTCTCCTCCCGGGCACGCTGCTTGGTCCTGTGGTGGTGGTATCTTCTGTCACGTTCGTCATACAAACTGGAAATATACTCAGACCACATGTTTAATAAAGGAAACTCACAAAAAAACAATAAACAGCAAACGAAATGTGAAGCTCAAGCAGTGCCCACAGGCAACTACACAGAAACAAGTGGGGAAATGGCTGCCTAAATATGATCCCCAATCAGAGACAACGATAAACAGCTGCCTCTGATTGGGAACCATACCAGGCCAACATAGAAATACATGCACTAGATCACCCACCCTAGTCACACCCGACCTAACCAAAATAGAGAATAAAAAGGCTCTCTATGGTCAGGGCATGACACATTCTGCCTTTGCATGACAGTAGAACAAGAGCACTATTAATGTTCATAGCTAAACTCAGAAAAAAAAGATACGTCCTCTCACTGTCAACTGCTGCATTAAGTACTGCAGTGCATCTCCTCCTCATGGACTGCACCAGATTTGCCAGTTCTGTTTTCGGTTTGTGCCCATAGGCGACATTGTTGCAGGTGATGTCTGGTGAGGATCTGCCTTACAACAGGCCTACAAGCCCTCAGTCCAGCCTCTCTCAGCCTATTGCAGACAGTCTGAGCACTGATGGAGGGATTGTGCATTCCTGGTGTAACTCGGGCAGTTGTTGCCATCCTGTACCTGTCCCACAGGTGTGGTGTTCGGATGTACCGATCCTGTGCAGGTGTTGTTACACGTGGTCTGCCACTGCGAGGATGATCAGCTGTCCATCCTGTCTCCCTGTTGCGCTGTCTTAGGCATCTCACAGTACAGACATTGCAAATTATTTCCTTGGACACATCTGCAGTCCTCATGCCTCCTTGCAGAATGCCTAAGGCACGATCACAGATGAGCAGGGACCCTGGGCATCTTTCTTTGATGTTTTTCAGAGTCAGTAGAAAGGGATCTTTAGTGTCCTAAGTTTTCATAACTGTGACCTTAATTGCGTACCTTCTGTAAGCTGTTAGTGTCTTAATGACCGTTCCACAGGTGCATGTTCATTAATTGTCTATGGTTCATTGAACCAGCATAGGAAACAGTGTTTAAACCCTTTACAATGAAGATCTGTGAATTATCTTTGAAAGACAGGGTCCTGAAAAAGGGACATTTCTTTTTTTTGCTGAGTTTATTTCTTTATCATGTATTAAACATGAATAGCCATGTGTTTTTTAAGATTTAATAAATATTTTGTGAAGGCACTGCTCACACTTGCAGCATTGCTCACATATCCACAGATATTGTGCTCTGCTAAATTATTTTCACCCTGCCAAACATAGTTTGGGCATACAACATGCCCATAAATCCTCTGATCTACGGGAGCAATGGGCATGTTGTATGCCGTAGGTGTATCTGCTACTACTATCTCCTTGAATTATCGTGAATCAATCATTTAATGTAATTTGCATTGAAACAAAGATTTACAGTGCCTTCCGAAAGTATTCGTACCCCTTGACTTGTTCCACATTTTGTTGTGTTACAGCCGGGATTCAAAATGGATTAAATCGAAAAAGAAATCTTACTCATCTACACACTATCCCATAATGACAACGTGAAAACATATTTTAATACATTTTAGCAAATTTATTGAAAATGAAATACAGACATATCTAATTGACATAATTAGTCACACTCTCGAGTCAATACTTTTTAGAAGTGCATTTGACAGCGATTACAGCTATGAGTCTTTCTGGGTAAGTCTCTAAGAGCTTTAAACACCTGGATTGTGCAACCTTTGCCCATTATTACTTTCAATATTATTCAAGCTCTGTCAAATTGGTTGTTGAGCATTGCTAGACAACCATTTTCAGGTCTTGCCATAGATTTTCAAGTAGATTTAAGTCAAAACGTTAACTCAGCCACTCATGAACATTCACTGTCTTCTTGTGTTTTAGGTTATTGCCTTGCTGAAAAGTGAATTCATCTACCGGTGTCTGGTGGAAAGCAGACTGAACCAGGTCTTCCTCTAGGATTTTGCCTGTGCTTAGCTCCATTCCTTTTATTTTTTATCCTGAAAAACTCCCCAGTCCTTAATGTTAAAAGCATACCCATAACATGATGCAGCCACCACTGTGCTTGACAATATGGAGAGTGGTCCTCAGTACTGTGTTGTTCTGGATTTGCCCCAAACATAACACTTTTTATTCAGGACAAAAAGTGAATTGCTTTGCCACATTGTTTGCAATATTACTTTAGTGCCTTGTTGCAAACAGATGCATGTTTGGAAATATTTGTATTCCGTACAGGCTTCCTTCTTTTCACTCTGTCAATTAGGTCAGTATTGTGTAGTAACTACAATGTTGTTGATCCATCCTCAGTTTTCTCCTACCACAGCCATTAAACTCTGTAACTGTTTTAAAGTCACCATTGGCCTCATGGTGAAATCCTTGAGCGGTTTCATTCCACTCCTGCAACTGAGTTAAGAAGGACACCTGTATCTCTGTAGTGACTGGATGTGTTGTGTCACAGGCCAGCTCATATCCTGTGGCAAAAATGAGGGGACGCGAACAACAGGTATAGGCCAATTAAAAAAAATCTTTATTGTAAACAAAACTATTACATTTAAACTAAGAAAAAGGTATGAGGTGTGGAAGTATCATAATGTAAGGTGTATGTATGTAAAGTGTATGGATGCGTGAATCTGTGTGTGTGTATGACTGAGTGAAAACTATGCAAAACTACAAAAGAACAAACAAAGCAGGTTCATACCTGGAGGAGCGGAGAGAGAGAAAGAGAGAGAGATTAGTGACAGTTTAAATACTCTGATCCCAGGTGACTCCAATCACTAACGACCCTCCTCTGCCAGCAGGAGGAACTGCCCCTGCAATGCAGAGGAGGAGCCGTGACAGTTGATACACCATCCAAAGTGTAATTAATAACTTCACCATACTCAAAGGGATATTCAATGTCAGCTTTTTTTGTTTTTATTTGTTACCAATCTACCAATAGGTGCCCTTTGCGGCGAGGCATTGGAAAACCTCCCTAGTCTTTGTGGTTGAATCTGTGTTTGAAATTCACTGCTTGACTGAGGGACCTTACAACTATCTGTATGTGTGGGGTACAGAGATGAGGTAGTCATTCAAAAATCACGTTAAACACTAGTGTTGCACACAGAGGGAGTCCACGCACCTTATGTGACTTGTTAAGCAAATTTTTACTCCTGAATGTATGTAGGCTTGTCATAACAGTAAGTTGAATACTTATTGACTCAAGACATTTTAGCTTTTTATTTTTTATTAATTTGTAAACATTTCGAAAAACAATATTACACTTTGACATTATGGGGTATTGTGTGTAGGCCAGTGATAAAATATCTCAGTTTAATCCATTTTAAATTCAGTCTGTAACGCAACAAAATGTGGGAAAAAACTTTCTGAAGGCTTTGTATATGGGATGAACCCCTGTACATTACCTTGGAAATAATGGCCAACGCAGATGAGTTCATTTTTCCAATGTAATGTACAGAACGGAAGCGCTGTTATACCACAGTCAAAGAAAACCATATGAAAGCACCCATTTACCTATAGAAGTACTTTTTTTTCGTTGACATTTTCATTTTTATAAGGAAATTCATACTTTCTCATCTTCTGGTTGCTCAGTCGTTCGTCCGATTAGTTTGACATTTATGAACGCGACCCAGTCATTCGTTCTTTATGTTCTGTTGCCATGTTCAATGGCAACATTCTTCTCCCTTGCTTGCTGCTAGCTAGCCAACTAGCTATGGCTACACAGTCACAACCTTGGCAGCCACAATAACAGCAAAGTAGCTGTTTTCTATTCACATTCATTTGGATACATTCATAATTTATTTATTTATTGTTAATTTTATTTGACCTTTTTTTAACCAGGTAGGCAAGTTGAGAACAAGTTCTCATTTACAATTGCGACCTGGCCAAGATAAAGCAAAGCAGTTCGACATCTACAACAACACAGAGTTACACATGGAGTAAAATAAACATACAGTCAATAATACAGTAGAAAAATAAGTCTATATACAATGTGAGCAAATGAGGTGAGATAAGGGAGGTAAAGGCTAAAAAAGGCCATGATGACGAAGTAAATATAATATAGCAAGTAAAACACTGGAATGGTAGATTTGCAGTGGAAGAATGTGCAAAGTAGAAGTAGAAATAATGGGGTGCAAAATAAATAAATACAGTAGGGGAAGAGGTAATTGTTTGGGCTAAATTATAGATGGGCTATGTACAGGTGTAGTAATCTGTGAACTGCTCTGACAGCTGGTGCTTAAAGCTAGTGAGGCAGATAAGTGTTTCCAGTTTCAGAGATTTTTGTTGTTCGTTCCAGTCATTGGCAGCAGAGAACTGGAAGGAGAGGCGGCCAATGGAAGAATTGGTTTTGGGGGTGACCAGAAAGATATACCTGCTGGAGCGCTGAACTGATGAGCTGATAATGCCCAATTTAATGTCTGGCATAGCTAGAAAAGTTTTCCTTCTCGTCAGGACACTTGACTCTGTTCAATACGAGGAGATAGCATTGCATATCAAAAATTAGGTTAGAAGCTAGCTAAATAGTTTGTTGCTAGCAAACCTGCCAATATGACAACCAAATGTAAAAATATCAGTTGGTCAAACTAGAAACATGGGAGGATTTGACAGCATATTGTATCATGACTGCAACACTAGGGACCTGAGAAATTCATGTTCATCACTCACCACGTTAGGTCATCAGATGCTCCCCAAAAATATCTCTGCAAAAACAAATCAATGCTATCTAGCTAGCTTTGTTTTTTTCTCATTGGACTTGCGTTTACAATGTATTCCATTTTGGTTTATGTGGTTGTTGGTTTAGGTTTCTGTGACTTTTTAGCAAGTACACAAAGGTTGCGAGTTTGAATCTCATCATGGAGAACTTTAGCATTTTAGCTACTTAGCAACTTTTCAACTGCTTACCACTTTTTAGCTACTTTGAAACTACTTAGCATGTTAGTTAACCCTTTCCCCAACTCTAACCATAACTCTTTTAGCTAACCCTTCCGCTAACCTTGACAGTTTAATCTAATTCCTAAACTTAACCTTAACCCTATAGTCTAGCCTAGCTAACGTTAGCCAGCCAGCTAATGTTAGCCACCTAGCTATCTTGCTAAAATTCGTAACATTACGTTTTTTGCAAATTCGGAACATATTGTTCATTTTGGATATTCATAACATATTGCATGTTTAGCAAATTTGTAACATATAATACATATAATACGAATTGTAATTCGGAACTTATCATCCAAAATGGGTTATGAACCTCCACAAGTTAACACATACCTTCCGAAACATAACATATACATACTAAATGGAGTTTCCGTACAGTTTCCGTATAGAATAATACGAAATGCTCTGACACCAGGTTGCAGCCAAACTGAAGCTGGAAAGACTGCAAACTAGCTGCATTTTGTTTCGTTTGACCTGTTTTCTTTTACATTTCTTTGTATATATCCATAAAAATGACGCTAATTCAAGATTTTGACTGGCCAGACTCCCAAACCCTACACATTCATAACTATGTCTAGAGGCTTTTTACAGTGGAGTTCAACTTTATAAATAGTCTGGCTGGGCTGATGAGACAGTGAATTGCGCAGTGAGATGGAACAGAGTAAATAGGCATTTCAATGTCAGAGCTTTGACTGGTGGGAACTTGTGGAATAGACACCAGCTGGAATGCGGTTTTAACCAATCAGCATCCAGTATTAGACCCACCTATTGTATAATGTGCAATAGACTGAAAGACAATTACATGTTCATATATGTCAGAGGGGAAGCCACAGATCTCAGTTGTGTCCAGCCACACACATTGACCAAACAGACAGGTTTAAAATAAGTTGTATGACTATGAAAGTCACCCTGGATTAGACTGTCTGCTAAGCATTTCTCTGAACAATAATCACATAATAAGATGCCTACTTATGGATACTAGGCAGTCCAATTTTGATATCTTGCATGATCATTGGCAAAAGAGCTGATCTAGTAGACCAAAATACCAATTACTGCTAAAGATCAGAATTGGTCTGGCTGTGTAAACTAAGCATAATTCCCTTAAGCATTAATAGTGAAATCAATTTTGGTTTTTAAATCCGTTTTGGAATACTGACTGTCCAAACAGCAAGTTACAAGTGATCACATTGGATTTTTGTGTGTTCAGACAGCAGTCATTTGCTGGCCTGGCTACGCTAGTTGTCACAGTAACGACAGGTGTGTGCACAGTGGTGCAGGCTGTTTGGTGGTGGTGCTCGTGCTTCCCGTCATGCAGAAGTTATGTAGCGTGCATGCTAAGTTGACAAAAATGCCTGCCATGAACGTTTCCCAGTTGCTTTGAATGTTCAAAATCATAGTGTAAGAACACTTTTAAAGCATCAAACAATAAGAGGATCGAACTTTGAAAAATAGTAATTTATGGCAAACCACAGTAGTCAACTAGCTAGCTAGGTAGCGGTTTAGAATTTGTAGCACATTCATGAATTTGTTTGTCAACAATTAACAAGCTAGTTTTTATTTTTATTTATTTTATTTAACATTTATTTAACTAGGCAAGTCAGTTGAGAACAAATTCTAATTTACAATGACGGCCTACCAAAAGGCAAAAGGCCTCTTGAGGGCACGGGGCTGGGATTAGTTAGCTACCACATGCTCTTATCAAACTGTCAATAGAGTAGCTAGCAAGCAACAATATATGCAACAGTCTAAAAAATACTTGAGCAAATAAATAAGATTTGACCATTCAGACACAAGTCGCATGGCCAACAATCAGATTTGCATCTGATTTCAAACCACCTAGGAAGGTGGTTTGAAATGTGTATTGAAATTAGAGGTCAACCGATTATGATTTTTCAACGCCGATACCGATTATTGGAGGAGCAAAAAAAAAAAAGCAGATACCGATTAATCGGTGGATTTATATATATAAATATAAAATATTTACAGTGCCTTGCGAAAGTATTCGGCCCCCTTGAACTTTGCGACCTTTTGCCACATTTCAGGTTTCAAACATAAAGATATAAAACTGTATTTTTTGTGAAGAATCAACAACAAGTGGGACACAATCATGAAGTGGAACGACATTTATTGGATATTTCAAACTTTTTTAACAAATCAAAAACTGAAAAATTGGGCGTGCAAAATTATTCAGCCCCCTTAAGTTAATACTTTGTAGCGCCACCTTTTGCTGCGATTACAGTTGTAAGTCGCTTGGGGTATGTCTCTATCAGTTTTGCACATCGAGAGACTGACATTTTTTCCCATTCCTCCTTGCAAAACAACTCGAGCTCAGTGAGGTTGGATGGAGAGCATTTGTGAACAGCAGTTTTCAGTTCTTTCCACAGATTCTCGATTGGATTCAGGTCTGGACTTTGACTTGGCCATTCTAACACCTGGATATGTTTATTTTTGAACCATTCCATTGTAGATTTTGCTTTATGTTTTGGATCATTGTCTTGTTGGAAGACAAATCTCCATCCCAGTCTCAGGTCTTTTGCAGACTCCATCAGGTTTTCTTCCAGAATGGTCCTGTATTTGGCTCCATCCATCTTCCCATCAATTTTAACCATCTTCCCTGTCCCTGCTGAAGAAAAGCAGGCCCAAACCATGATGCTGCCACCACCATGTTTGACAGTGGGGATGGTGTGTTCAGCTGTGTTGCTTTTACGCCAAACATAACGTTTTGCATTGTTGCCAAAAAGTTCAATTTTGGTTTCATCTGACCAGAGCACCTTCTTCAACATGTTTGGTGTGTCTCCCAGGTGGCTTGTGGCAAACTTCAAACAACACTTTTTATGGATATCTTTAAGAAATGGCTTTCTTCTTGCCACTCTTCCATAAAGGCCAGATTTGTGCAATATACGACTGATTGTTGTCCTATGGACAGAGTCTCCCACCTCAGCTGTAGATCTCTGCAGTTCATCCAGAGTGATCATGGGCCTCTTGGCTGCATCTCTGATCAGTCTTCTCCTTGTATGAGCTGAAAGTTTAGAGGGACGGCCAGGTCTTGGTAGATTTGCAGTGGTCTGATACTCCTTCCATTTCAATATTATCGCTTGCACAGTGCTCCTTGGGATGTTTAAAGCTTGGGAAATCTTTTTGTATCCAAATCCGGCTTTAAACTTCTTCACAACAGTATCTCGGACCTGCCTGGTGTGTTCCTTGTTCTTCATGATGCTCTCTGCGCTTTTAACGGACCTCTGAGACTATCACAGTGCAGGTGCATTTATACGGAGACTTGATTACACACAGGTGGATTGTATTTATCATCATTAGTCATTTAGGTCAACATTGGATCATTCAGAGATCCTCACTGAACTTCTGGAGAGAGTTTGCTGCACTGAAAGTAAAGGGGCTGAATAATTTTGCACGCCCAATTTTTCAGTTTTTGATTTGTTAAAAAAGTTTGAAATATCCAATAAATGGTGTTCCACTTCATGATTGTGTCCCACTTGTTGTTGATTCTTCACAAAAAAATACAGTTTTATATCTTTATGTTTGAAGCCTGAAATGTGGCAAAAGGTCGCAAAGTTCAAGGGGGCCGAATACTTTCGCAAGGCACTGTATATATATATATATATATATATATATATTACACTTGTAATAATGACAATTGCAACAATATTGAACGAACAATGAACACTTTTATTTTAACTTAATATAACACATCAATAAAATCAATTTAGTCTCAAATAAATAATGAAACATGTTCAATTTGGTTTATATAATGCAAAAACACAGTGCTGGAGAAGAAAGCAAAAGTGCAATATGTGCCATGTAAAAAAACTAAAAGACTTTAAGTTCCTTGCTCTGAACATGAGAACATATGAAAGCTGGTGGTAACTTTTAACATGAGTCTTCAATATTCCCACTTAAGAAGTTTTAGGCTGTAGTTATTATAGGAATTATTTCGTGTCAACTATTTCTCTCTATAGCATTTGTATTTCATATACCTTTGGCACTTTAATATTGCCAGCCTAATTTCTGGAGTTGATAGACTTGAAGTCATAAACAGCGCTGTGATTCAAGCATTGCTAAGAGCTGCTGGCAAACTGACTCTGCTTGCACTAAACGCAATTGATTTTTAAGAAAGGCATTGATGTTGATAGTTTGTTAAATTTGTGCAACGATTGTGCTTTTTTTTTGGCGAATTCTCTTTTGTTAAATCATCACCCTTTTGGCGAAGTTGAATTAGGCTGTGATTTGATGAGAAATTAACAATTAATTGATTATATGCAACGCAGGACAAGCTAGTGAACCTAGTAATATCTTCAACCATGTGTAGTTAACTAGTGATTATGTGAAGATTGATTGTTTTTTCTAAGATAAGTTTAATGCTAGCTAGCAACTTACCTTGCCTCCTTGCAGCCACAAGGTCCTTTTGATGCTGCACTCGCATAACAGGTAGTCAGCGTGCCACACCGTCTCCTCGTGGATTGCAATGTAATCGGCCATAACTGGCATTCAAAAAGGCAGATTACCGATTGTTATGAAAATTTGAAATCGGCCCTAATTAATCGGCAATGCCGACAGTTTGAATAAGGCTTGAAGCGGTGAAGCAATAACAAAGCATCCTCCCCACCACTGCTTCTGTAAAAAGCAGGGGGATGGGACTGGAGAAATGTTACCACTCAAATTCAAAGACAGAACTATGGAAGCAAGGACTGACCATCATTGATATCAACATTGTAGTTTTAGGCTATACAATGTTTGTTTACATTTACTTTGTTTATAAACATTGAGGTAAAATAAGCTAATATTTTGGGCCCTGATGGGGTATTACAGTTGACCTAAGCTCAGGAGGCACAAGTTCTATTCTTCAAGAATAATTTGGTACATACCATATCATTCATTTATAATTCCAAAAATAGATGGAGCAACTGCTGAATTGCCCCTTTAAGTGTGGCTGGTCATGCTGAAAACTCTGAGTGGAATAAGACCAGAATAAAACACACATTGACAGGTTTTTTTTGGTTTGATTTTTTACAAACTTCCTCTCTGTCGCAGAAAGCCTTGTAGCCATATTCACAACAATGCCATATTGTAGTAGGCTACAGCATGATGTGCAATTAATGAGGGAGATCTATACAGGCAGTTGGAATGGCATCAATTAGCCTAATGGTTCACAGTTTATTGTTTGTCTCAGACAATATTGTTTCTGTGTTTTCATGTTTTAGGTACTGTCTTTTTAAGCACATGACCAAATTAATTTCTCCCTGATGGTTTAATAAAGTTAATCTGAATCTGAATGACACACCTTTTTAAAGTGTTGTGTTGATAAAGCTTAATTTAAACTGTTTGGGGATTATATAGGTAGCCGTAATTTTTGTATGCCTTATTCATGAATGTTTAACCACATTATTTTAAATAAACTTCTGTACTCATGATTTCTGAGACCACAAAGGTAAATGTACATATGTAAATACAGTTGGCCTTTCATTTTGCAAACAGCCTACAGGAAAACAACACTTTGATTGTTTAAGTCTTTAATATCCGAAAATAATTAATGTCACAGAAGAAATTGCAGTAGTGAATGCTTTAGACACAGACACACAGAATTAGTGAACCAGTGTCATTGAGTCGTTCGACATTACAGCCGAGTGACCGACAGTGCATGTGACTGCCGACTGACTGATCTACAAATAACCTTTCATCATAAATAACTACTCATTATTATTATTATTTGTCGATCAGTCAGTCAGTCACAATTTATCCATGATATTTCTCTGCTTGCTACCCCACTTCATGACTAACTGCAGTAGGCAATCTCCATAGGAATCGCTAATGCATCCGTTATATTGGGTGATACACCTTACAAATTATTTCTGTATTTTTATATCATGTCATATAGTCTCAATTAGTTAGTAATCTGAAGATTCAAAAATCATTTTGCTAAGGCATTTGAATGGTCTCTTTGTTGATTTGATGTGAGCCAGGCATAAACATTTTATTTAGCAATCGGTTTACCCCCTGCATTTGAGATGGTACAGTCCACATTGTGAAGCGGCATCGTCCTTCCAGTTAATGTGAAAGATAACCGGTTGTCAGCGTCTTTATTCATCAAACCCTGTCTGTAAAGAGATGCTGGGGCGACCAACGAAATCTCGAGTACATGGTTTGTCATAAGAAAATGAATGTTAGTACTAGATAAATGTGCCAGCATTTAAGTATACGTTTATCGTCTGCATTAGAGAGGTTACTCCGTTGAATGTAGACTGGCCCTGAATTCATAGACCGTGAAAATAGCCAGTTAACCGGCGGGAGCAAAGCAGAGATCGAGCTCTGTGTGGAAAGATGTCGTCCGTGCAGAAAACTATGTCTAATCTTCGCTCCCGAGTGGAGGGTGAGTAGCAACCTAGATAACCTGCTATGTGCATGGGTTAGTTAGCTACAATTTAGAAAAATGCCCAATTTATATCCCTGTGAGATTGATATCGTTATTTTTGGTTATGAACAGGGCGCCTGTCTTAGCAAAGAATGCTAGCTAGCTAAATGATCGCAGCTAACTTTAGCTAGCTATTAGTCTATTATCGAGCTTGGCAAACTAATCAAGTGAGTTGATTAGCTAAACTTTACAAATACCGCTTAGATAGCTAGCGTTATGACACAATAGTGTGGGAATGGGCCGCAATTCGGTTTCTGCATATGGGCATTCATGCACCCCGCCCCCTCAAGCATCCCAATGGGTAGATTCAATTATGCTGAGTTGCAGGGCACAGGTAGGCTGGACACATTTTTTTCGGATTAAAATGTGTTAATTGCGTCTGCCATGGAGCCCCGGTTTCATAATACTACAATATGTCCCAGCTGCTTGCGGTAGCTTTGAAGTAATCACGAAAAAACAGGCCTTATTTCAGGGCATGTTTCACCCAGCAGCTCCTAGTTCTATTCAACATGGCACCTTACCATAGCACCAACTGTTCATTAGCCCATTGTTCTGCTTCACAATAACAGCTTTGCTATTGTTAGCAATTACATTTATCCAAGTAAACCTTGAAGGCGTACCTCTTGTAACTTAATATTAACCGGGTTAGGGCTACTTGGTGAGTGATATCACTGTAAGCCTGGGTACACATTGTGGTAACCCACGGTTCTGGAGATGGCTGGTGCCTACCAGAGCATGTGATCAGAGTTGAGTTGTTGGAAATGCTTGCACACTCTGTTCCAGCGCTCCGTCCATGTCCTTTCCTACTGCTCTACTAAAAACCACTTTAAAAAACCTTTGAAACCAAACCATATGGATTTGAATGAAAATACTTGAATAAACATGAAAAGGTGAATGAATGTAAGAAGCAAATGTCATTTCAAATAGGCTACATATCATATTAAACAGCATATAAACACTAAATATGTCAGTAGTCAGATGGAGCCTAAGAAGGGTAGAAAATGAATTATTTAGGCTATTATTTAAATTGTTTCTAGGCGATAAGCCTACAAAGAAATACATTGTGAAGCATTTGCGAGTGCGACACAATAGGCTGGTAGTGCTCAGCATTTAAACAACATTTTGTTGTATTAAATCATTATAGTCTATAAATTGTGCATATAGGCTGTGACTTCGAATTAAATATAAATTAACCAAAAAATTACTTATTAGTGTGTTTGAATTCATTTTTAGAGTTTGGCCAGTCTGTGGCTTCAGGCTCATGCGATGGTACCTGGAGAGCTGGCCAGCTTTTTTTTTTTGTTTTCCTATAGGTAGGCCTAAAGGTATTTAGGCAAAAATAAATAGTTGACAGTAGAGGTCGACCGATTAATCGGATTGGCTGATTTAATTAGGGCCGATTTCAAGTTTTCATAGCAATCGTCATTTTTGGACACCGATCATGGCCGATTACATTGCACTCCACGAGGTGACTGCGTGGCAGGCTGACTACCTGTTATGCGAGAGCAGCAAGGAGCCAAGGTAAGGTGCTAGCTAGCATTAAACGTATCTTATAAAAAACAATCAATCTTAACATAATCACTAGTTAACTACACATGGTTGATGATATTACTAGTTTTTCTAGCTTGTCCTGCGTTGCATATAATCGATGCGGTGCCTGTTAATTTATCATTGAATCACAGCCTACTTCGCCAAACGGGTGATGATTTAACAAGAGCATTCGTGAAAAAAGAACTGTCGTTGCACCAATGTTTACCTAACCATAAACATCAAAGCCTTTCTTAAAATCATACATATAAAAATCGTCCGATTAATCGGTCGGTATCGGCTTTTTTTTTTTTTGGGTCCTCCAATAATCGGTATCGGCGTTGAATAAATCATAATCGGTCGACCTCTAGTTGACAGTGTGTGTCAGAGCGAAAACCAAGCCATGAGGTTGAAGGAATTGTCCTTAGAGCTCAGAGGTTTGGGCCTGCTTTTCTTCAGCAGGGACAGGGAAGATGGTTAAAATTGATGGGAAGATGGATGGAGCCAAATACAGGACCATTCTGGAAGAACCTGAGTCTGCAAAAGACCTGAGACTGGGACGGAGATTTGTCTTCCAACAAGACAATGATCCAAAACATAAAGCAAAATCTACAATGGAATGGTTCAAAAATAAACATATCCAGGTGTTAGAATGGCCAAGTCAAAGTCCAGACCTGAATCCAATCGAGAATCTGTGGAAAGAACTGAAAACTGCTGTTCACAAATGCTCTCCATCCAACCTCACTGAACTCGAGCTGTTTTGCAAGGAGGAATGGGAAAAAATTTCAGTCTCTCGATGTGCAAAACTGATAGAGACATACCCCAAGCGACTTACAGCTGTAATCGCAGCAAAAGGTGGCGCTACAAAGTATTAACTTAAGGGGGCTGAATAATTTAATAATTTTGCAAAAAAAAAGCCATAATTTTGCAAAAAAGCCATTGCCTAAAGAATAAGCAAACACGTTTGGTGTTCGCCAAAAGGCATGTGGGAGACTCCCCAAACATATGAAAGAAGGTACTCTGGTTAGATGAGAAACAAATTGATATTTTTGACCATTAAGGAAAACGCTTTGTGTGGCACAAACCCATCACCTCTCGTCACCCCGAGAACCCTATCCCCACAGTGAAGCATGGTGGTGGCAGCATCATGCTGTGGGTATGTTTTTCATCGGCAAGGACTGGGAAACTGGTCAGAATTGAAGGAATGATGGATGGAGCTAAATACAGGGAAATTCTAGGAGGGGAACCTGTTTCAGTCTTCCAGAGATTTGAGACTGGGACTGAGGTTCACCTTCCAGCAGGACAATAACCCTAAGCATACTGCTAAAGCAACACTCGAGTGGTTTAATTGGAAACATTTAAATGTCTTGGAATGGCCCAGTCAAAGCCCAGACCTCAATCCAATTGAGAATCTGTGGTATGACTTAAAGATTGCTGTATACCAGCGGAACCCATCCAACTTGAAGGAGCTAGCCTGTTATGGATGATGCGAATTTTCGCAGCTTTTTGTTAAAAATCGTGCAACATTTCAAAGTCCTGCTACTCATGCCAGGAATATAGTATATGCATATGATAAGTATGTGTGGATAGAAAACACTCTGAAGTCTCTAAAACTGGTTAAATCGGGTCTGTGGCTATAACAGAACGTGTTTAGGAGTAAAAATGTTTACCAAAAAACACAAAAAATATTTGTCTGCCATTCAATGTATTGTTTAAAATAAATGAGGACCCCCTGTAAACGCCTACAGCTTCCACACGATGTCGCCATTACTGTCATTTTCTGACTTATTTATCCTTGGTTACAACACGAATAAGCCCCTCCTTTCTTGAGGCGCACCACAGTATGTTGTGAAACTGAAAAAATGGATGATGATTTCCAGACTTGCTGCTATCGAATACAGATCGCCCCGTGATCAATTTGATACATCATTAACGTTTATTAATACCTAAAGTTGGTTTAGAAAAGTCGTTTGAAGTGATTTGTAAAAGTTTATAGGCGACTTTTGTAATTTTAAAAAGTGACGTTGCGTCTTGTAAATGGGCTTTTTGCAGCATCAGACTGGCCTTCAGCAAATTACATTTTGGGTATACAATGACGGATTTAATCGGGAAAAAGACCCAATTGTGATGTTTATGGGACATATAGGAGTGCCAACAAAGAAGCTCGTCCAAGGTAATGAATGTTTTATATTTTATTTCTGCGTTTTGGGTAGCGCAGGCTACCGCAAAATCTGTTGTTTACGTGTCGTGCTGGTATTTTGGGGGGGTGCATGCTATCAGATAATAGCTTCTCATGCTTTCGCCAAAAAGCATTTTACAAATCTGACTTGGTGGCTAGATTCACAACGAGTGTAGCTTTAATTCAGTACCTTGCATGTGTATTTTTATGAAAGTTTGAGATTTATCGAGTACTACACTCGAGTACTATAGGTGGCGCTCTGAAATTTCCGCTGAGCTGTCCCTGTGCAGGGACCACCTCCGTAACAAGCTAGAGCAGTTTTGCCTTGAAGAATGGGCAAGAATCCCAGTGGCTAGATGTGCCAAGCTTATAGAGACATACACCAAGAGACTTGCAGCTGTAATTGCTGCAAAAAGTGTCTCTAAAAAGTATTGACTTGGTGGGGGGGTAGGCATGTTGTGTAAATCAAGTGATACAAACCCCCCAAAAATAAATTTCAATTCCAGGTTGTAAGGCAACAAAATAGGAAAAATGCAAAGGGGGGTGAATACTTTCGCAAGCCACTGTAGCAGCAGCCTTGGCATCCGGCATGACCCAGGCAATGAATTCCACAAACCACTGTGCACAATCAAAAACACCAAAAAGGAGACTTTCAGTACAACCCCACTGACACCCTAGTAGCTGACACAAAAACATGAGCGATGTGATTTACCTTTCCTCAGCTTGCAGGAGTGGCAAGAGTTACCTTCCTCAACCCAAGCCTTTCCCCTTTAGTTTAGCAGTTGAGAGAGGGAGACTTTTTCCCCACAACAGAATGATATTAAGATGACATAATAAAAAAGGGGGTGGCTACTGCTATTGGAAGGACAGCACACAGAGAGATGGGGTGAGCTTGCCAGAGGTGGGGAGAAAGACAAACGTGGTGGATGTTGCAAGACACAAGGAAACGGATTCAGTCCAAAGCACATTCCCATCCCAACCAACAAAGAGTGGAAAAGAGTGGGTGGATTTTGATATCAGCATTGTGCAGTGTGATTGTCCTATAAGTAACTATTTTCTCTGCATTTTGTGAGGTCTCCTTTTTTCACATGAACTTGTATACTCTCACAGGGGTAAATAAGGTTGGGATCAGATCAAGTTGCAGCCATGGGCAAGTAAATCTCAACAAACCAAGACACGCACCATCCACCATATCTCCTTACTATGTCTGAATATAACAGTATTATGTGATTTTGCGTCAGTATTTGCTTCTATTTCAGAGCATGCGTATCCAAAAATAAAACCAGCCCCTCTCCTCTAGAATAACTTTCTACCATAGTAGCGCAAAGAGCAGCTACAACCGTCTGCTAACTTCAAGGGGTCGGCTTTTTAAAGTAGTGGAACAGTCAGCAGAAAACAACACAATCCGGGGGAAAAAAACCCAGCTACCTGCTTTTTAGTGGACAGGGATTTAACCCACAGTGATGTGTAGCAGGTGGCATGAATGCATAACAAATGATCGCAAGTCATTTTCATCACCTCATCTACATAAAGGTTGTAAAAGGGGCAACCTGCAGTTCGAACAATAACAAAGCGGACACCCCGCCACTGATTTGGTAAACAGCTGAGGGATGGTGCTGGAGAAATGTAACCACTCTCAAACTCATGGAAAGAGCTATGGATACAAGAACTGACCATCCATGATATCAAAATGATAGTTTTAACCATGTGTTGGGGCTATACAGTGTTTGTTTACATTTACTTTGTTTACAAACATTGGAGTAAAACAACCTTATATTTTGGGTTCTGATGGGGTATGACAGTTGAATTAGGTTGATAAGGGCATCTTTAAATTATATTCTTGAAGAATCAATGAGCATACACTATCGTTCAAAAGTTTGTGGTCACTTAGAAATGTCCTTGTTTTTGAAAGAAAAGCATTTTCTTTGTCCTTAATTTAAAAGTAAAAAAATGGATGTAGCAAGTGCAGATTGACCCTTTAAGATCTATAGACCAGGAACCATGCCAGTTAAGCCAGATGTCAGCAGTGTAAGCTGCGTCAAAGTCTAAATCATTATTTACTGTGCATGCATAATCATAAACAGACCATCTCTGACATATGGGCATGTACGGTATGTGTTTTATGTGTGGTGATCCAGCTTTTCTCCCCATTGACCAACATGATCTGTCAATCCATCAACTTGTGGTCTCCGGCTAACTAGAGATTGTGTTGACATGTCTCAATGTACAATTACAGTCAAGTAGTTTGGGCACGCTGTATGTAAATGCTACAGTGAATATGACGTTATGAATTGGCCACCTCTCTCTTTTGACACAGGTCGGAACAATCTGCAGTGGACTGAGACCTGCCACCACTGAAAAGAACACAATCAGTGTCAAGATGGACGCCTGCTTTATGACTCACATCACCCTCATTTGTACACCACTCTCTGCGCCGCCCCACATGATGGGTCTTTTAGGTGTGAGTTTCAAAGCTACAAACGAGCACAGGAAAAAACCCTGGAGATCCATGACAATGTGACAATGTTCTAAGACTGAGGGGAGAGTGTATGTCATAAAACAAGGTTGAAATGGATAAGGACACAACCTCTCCTAACACAGGCCTAGATGAAAATAGAGTAATGGCTGTTGTGTCACGTTAATCAGTCTGCAAACAAGGCTCACAGACTCATTGCAAATATTGATTGCCATATTTTGCAATGGGGGAAAAAAATACTAAAGCGCTTTTCAAGTAGCCACAGAAGTCACCTAACCTTCATTATTCTTCTAATGAAGCTGTAAGGTTCTTACCTGTTGCTTCTATTCTGTCAATAGTAGTTAGTCTACCACCACCTCATTTTAATTAAAAAACATATCTCAGAGTGGGATGTGAGAACCCATCTTCGTGCTGAATAGGTTTGGCATCTCTCCTACTCCCTCTTTCACTTTCTCTCTCCTCTACTAGAAAAATAAACCCAACAAAAAGAGGCAGTAGAGGGAGGCATTTAGAAAATATCAGCAGTAGCCCTCGGGGCTACACTGCAGTCTCTGTGTTCAGTGACAAATATGTAGATACCTCCTTCCTGAGTGCCATCTCATCTCTGGCTCTCACAGGACAAAGAGCAGAAAAGAAGTGTAGTGACTCATTGTCCATTTGCAGTGAAAAGGGTTTTTATTTTTTTAAAGGGGGTCTGGATCTGAGGCCTAGATTTGCAAAGAGTTTAATGTGTCACACAATAAATGAGGAGAAAAGGGAGAAACACTTTGTGGATCAGGCAACAAAAGGAACTAAAGAGAAAAGTGTAAGAGCTGGATGGGAAAACCTATCATCAGATCCCTGGTCTGTGCTGTCCATGGCAAAGGGGCCTTTACAAAGTAGGGCAACCATATAGAGGGTGCTTCATTTTCTTAGCAAAGGCAGAGCTTCAGTTAGTGGGTTAGTATGGAAGGGTCATTCACGGATGGCCAGGGCTTTTAAAATGGTTGTTACCTGGAGCTGTTAAAAAACGACAACAAAGAAAAACAAAGAACCGAACAGAACATTAGAACTGATCCAAAACATACAGCAGCACAGTGATTGATATTCAACCATGTCTTTCATTCACATCGCACGTCTATGCATGTCACAATCACTTTTACATTTACATGGGAATTCCGTTATTCCCCATTGCCACGTATTTCACTTGTATTGCAAATACATACTTTGCCAGAAGCAACATAAAAATAAAAGACAACAACACACAGACATGAACAAAAAGTAACTCAAAAACAACAGAGAACTAAGCAGACGTGGCAGACAAGTGAGACACAATATGTGGGCTATGTGGAATATATCTGGCGTTGGTGCTCTTACAGTTCAAATCCATGTACCAAGCTGCATTGCCGTACTGGTACTTCCAGATGGTTTGTCCGATGGAGCACACCAGAGAAATGGCCAGTAGACAGCCGAACAGCAATAGAATCTGGAAGTTTGTGATGCGCTCCACATTAGACAGCTTCAGTGGAGGCCGTGTGGAGTTCTGGACAAAAGACATGGACATAAGTAATACAAGTTCAATATTACATTCCATGCAGGAGTATATGGACACAAAAACAAAAGCAGGGGAACAAATCCAATTGGTCTTAACTTCACATGATAGGACCTTGGTTTGTTGGTTTTCTAACTCAACAGGCGATATGATCCAAGGAACCAAAGTCCTACCTCAATATGCAAAGATGGGGTTAACAGAGGGTTTTGCACTTGCAATGACTGTGGTGTGGTTTTGTGACCTACATTAATTAAATGCACTGACTACGTGGCTCTGGATAACAGCGTCTGCTAAATGACTGAAATGTCAAATGTAAACCAGCAAAGGGCTTCACCTGCATGAGCTTGGTGTCGTGTCCGGTGTAGACCACGGCGCCATGGACCCACTGGGTGTTCCTCAACTGGGCACCTCGCAGCAGAATCTGGTCTGGACCCAGAGACGCAGTGCTGGAGTCACAAACAGAAGTCTCCATGAGTAGGCAACATGGCATAGTGTGGAGGAGCTTGAGAAACTATGGAACTCAAATACAACGTTGGGCTTACTGCTATAGTGACACTAACACTGAGCAGGTGCTTCTAATCAAATCAAATCATATTTTAATTGGTCACATACACATGAATAGCAGTTATTGCGGGAGTAGCGAAATGCTAGCTCCAACAGTGCAGTAATATCTAACAAGTAATGTCTATCAATTTCACAACAATACACACAAATGGAATTAAGAATATATAAACATTGGAAAGCAATGTCGGAGCAGCATAGACTAAAATAGAGTAGAATAGAATACAGTATATACTGTACATATGAGATGAGTAGCGCGATGAGTGTGTAAAGATTATTTAACTGACTAGTGTTCCAAATTTCAAGTCTATGTATATAGGGCAGCAGCCTCTAACGTGCTAGTGATGGCTATTTAACAGACTGATGGCCTTGAGATAGAAGCTGTTTTTCAGTCTCTCGGTACCAGCTTTGATTCACCTGTACTGACCTCCCTTCTGGATGGTAGCGAGGTGAACAGGCAGTGGCTTGGGTGGTAGTTGTCCTTGATTATCTTTTTTGTCTCCCAGTGACAGCGGGTGCTGTAGGTGTCCTGGAGGGCAGGTATTTGGCCCTCAGTGATGCGTTGGGAAAACCGCACCACCCTCTGGAGAGCCCTGCGGCCCCACAGGCGGTGCAGTTGCAGTACCAGGCGGTGATACAACCTGACAGGATGCTCTCAATTGTGCATCTGTAAAAGTTTGTGAGGGTTTTAGTTGCCAAGCCAAATTTCTTCAGCCTCCTGATGTTGAAGAGGCAATGTTGCGCCTTCATCACGCTGTCTGTGTGGGTGGACCATTTTAGTTTCTCAGTGATGTGTACACCGAGGAACTTAAAACTTTCCACCTTCTCCACTGCTGTCCCATCATTGTGGATAGGGGGGTGGTCACTCTGCTGTTTCCTGAAGTCCACGATCAGCTCCTTTGTTTTGTTGACGTTGGGTGAGAGGTTATTTTCCTGGCACCATACTCCCAGGGCCCTCACCTCCTGTCTGTAGGCTGTCTCGACATTGTTGGTAAGCAGGCCTACTACTGTTGTCTGAAAACTTGATGATTGAGTTGGAGGCGTGCATGGCCACGCAGTCATGGGTGAACAGGGAGTACAAGAGGGAGCTGAGCACGCACCCTTGTGGGGCCCCTGTGTTGAGGATCAGCAAAGTGGAGGTGTTGTTTCCTAACTTCAACACCTGGGGGGTGACCCAGCAGGAAGTCCAGGACTCAGGTTCACAGGGCTGGGATCAGACCCTGGGCCCCAAGCTTAATGATGAGCTTGGAGGGTACTATGGTGTTGAGTGTTGAGCTATAGTCAACGAACAGCATTCTTACATAGTTATTCCTGGTCTGTGCATGCTCTGAGGGCGCGACTCGGGATTCTGTCTGGGCCAGCAGCCTTGCCAGGGTTAACACGCTTAAATGTCTTACTCACATCGGCCACGGAGAAGGAGAGCCCACAGTCCTTGGTAGCTGGCCGAGTCGGGGGCACTGTGTTATCCTCAAAGCGGGCGAAAAAGGTGTTTAGCTTGTCTGGAAGCAAGACGTCGTTGTGCCAGACGTGGCTAGTTTTCCCTTTGTAGTCTGTGATTATCTGTAGACCCTGCCACAAACGGCTCGTGTCTGAGCCATTGAATTGCAACTCCACTTTGTCTCTGTACTGATATTTTGCCTGTTTGATTGCCTTACGTAAGGAATAACAACCTTGTTTGTATTTGGTCATATTCCCAGTCACCTTGCCAAGGTTGAAGGCGCTAGTTTGCTTTCAGTTTTGTGCGAATGCTGCCATCTATACCTGGTTTCTGGTTTTCTCCTATCTACAGTTGAAGTCCGAAGTTTACATACACTTAGGTTGGAGTCATTAAAACTCGTTTTTCAACCACTCCACAAATTTCTTGTTAACAAACTACAGTTTTGGCAAGTCGGTTAGGACATCTACTTTGTGCATGACACAAGTCATTTTTTTTGCTGTTTACAGACAGATTATATCACTTATAATTCACTGTATCACAATACCAGTGGGTCAGAAGTTTACATACACTAAATTGACTGTGCCTGTAAACAGCTTGGAAAATTACAGAAAATTATGTCATGGCTTTAGAAGCTTCTGATAGGCTAATTGACATCATTTGAGTCAATTGGAGGTGTATCTGTGGATGTATTTCAAGCCTACCTTCAAACTGAGTGCCTTTTTGCTTAACATCATGGAAAAATAAAAATAAATCAGCCAAAAATTGTAACCTCCACAAGTCTGTTTCATCTTTGGGAGCAATTTCCAAATGCCTGAAGGTACCACATTCATCTGTACAAACAATAGTAAGCAATTATAAAACCCAGGGGACCACGCAGCCGTCATACCGCTCAGGAAGGAGATGCGTTCTGTCTACTAGAGATGAACGTACTTTGGTGCGAAAAGCACAAATCAATCCCAGAACAACAGCAAAGGAACTTGTGAAGATGCTGGAGGAAACAGGTACAAAATATCTATATCCACAGTAAAACGAGTCCTACATCGAAATAACCTGAAAGGGCGCTCATGAAGGAAGAAGCCACTGCTCCAAAACCGCCATAAAAAAGCCAGACTATGGTTTGCAACTGCACATGGGGACAAAAATCATACTTTTTGGAGAAATGTCCACTGGTCTGATGAAACAAAAATAGAACTGTTTGGCCATAATGACTGGCACATGTCACAAAATAGATGGCACCAAGAGGAATGACAATTATGTGGATATATTGAAGCAACATCTCAAGACATCAGTCAGGAAGTTAAAGCTTGGTCTCAAATGGGTCTTCCAAATGGACAATGACCCCAAGAATAATTCCAAAGTTGTGGCAAAATGGCTTAAGGACAATGGCGGCAAGGTATTGGAGTGGCCATCACAAAGCCCTGACCTCAATCCTATAGAAAATGTGTGGGCAGAACTGAAAACGCATGTGCGAGCAAAGAGACCTTCAAACTTGACTCCGTTACACCAGCTCTGTAAGGAGGAATGGGCCAAAATGCACCCAACTTATTGTGGGAAGCATGTGGAAGGCTACCTGAAACGTTTGACCCAAGTTAAACAATGTAAAGGCAATGCTACCAAATACTTATTGAGTGTATGTACTCTATTCTTCTGACCCACTGGGAATGTAATGAAAGAAATAAAAGCTGAAATAAATCCTTCTCTACTATTATTCTGACATTTCACATCCTTAAAATAAAGTTGTGATGCTAACTGACCTAAGACTGACATTTTTGATAGGATTAAATGTATTTGGCTAAGGTGTATGTAAACTTCCGACTTCAACTGTATTTCCTGATAAACTCAGTCCCTGTATCCATGTATTTGTCGATATTATTGTCAGAGGCTACCCAGAACATATCCCAATCCAAGTGATCAAAACCATCTTGAAGCATGGATTCTGATTGGTCAGACCAGTTTTGAATAGTCGGTAGCACGGGTACTTCCTGTTTGAGTTTCTGCCTATAGGAAGGGAGGAGTAAATGGAGTCGTGATCAGATTTGTCGAAGGGAGGGCGGGGGAGGGCCTTGTAGGCATTTCGAAAAGCTGAGTAACAGTCCCCGGCTACAATAAATGCAGCCTCAGGATATGTGGTTTCAGCTTGCATAAAGTCCAGTGTAGTTCCTTGAGGGCCGTCGTGGTATCGGCTTGAGGGGGAATATACAAGGCTGTGACTATGACCGAAGATAATTATCTTGGGAGGTAATACGGAAGGCATTTGATTGTGAGTTATTCATAGTTTCACTATGTTATCACAATCACACCATGAGTAGTTAATCATGAAACATACACACCCACCCTTCTTCTTCCCAGAGAGATCTTTATTCCTGTCAGCGCAATGAACTGAGAACCCAACTGTCTGTACGGACACAGACAGTGTATCCTAAGAGAGCCATGTTTCCGTGAAACAGAGTATGTTACAATCCCGGATGTCTCTCTGGAAGAAAATCTTCACCCTGAGCTCGTCAACTTTATTATCCAGAGGCTGAACATTAGCAAGTAATATACTCGGTAGCGGTGGGTGGTGTGCGCACCTCCTGAATCGGACTAGGAGTCCACTCCGAATATCTCTTCTCCACCGGGTGGTGTTTTGGGTCAGCCTCTGGAATCAGTTCAATTGTCCCTCTGATAATCAAAAGTTATTTCTGGTTGTATGTAATAACGCAAAACAAATTCTGGGCTAATAATGAAAAAAATAACACATAAAAAAGTAAATACTGCAAAGTTGCTTAGGGGCTAGAAGCGTGGTTGCCCTATTTTTCGGCGCCATCTTCAGTCTAATCTTCCCTTTACTCCATAGTAATGTAAAATGATCCACAAACCCACACAATTTACTGCCCAACTCCTAATGGCCAAATGAGATGGAAAAGCTGCTGGTTGGTTGAAAAAAGGCAGGTGTGTTGTGTCCTACCTGTGTCCGTCCAGATGGATGTTCCCCACAAACTCGTACAGATGGCGGTTGGGGCTCTCGCACTCCATGCGCTCGGAGAGACGCATCAGGTTGTCAATGTCCTTGATCTCTGAGGTGATTTGCAGTCCCTATGTGCATGCACACACATACAAACATGTTACATAGATTCCAGGTTCCAATTCTATTTCAATTAAGTAAATAAAGGAGATAGCCTACATTGAAATTGCATTTAACTTTTGGAATGTACTGAGTTAACATTGGTTCATGTGCTTTCTAAAATATCTGAAAAAATATCAGAACATCCCAATTGGGAAACTCCTGGAAGGCTGACCAAAAGTCATCCCTGTATGAGTTTCTCAGTTCTCAGTGGTTAAAACATTGGGCCAGTAACCAAAAGGTTGCTGGCTCGAACCCCCGAGCTGACAAGGTAAAAATCTGTCATTCTGCCCCTGAGCAAGTTAACCCACTGTTCCCCGGGTGCCGAAGACGTGGATGTCGATTATGGTAGCCCCCCGCACCTCTCTGATTGAGGGGTTGGGTTAAATGTGGAAGACACATTTCAGTTGAATGCATTCAGTTGTACAACTAACTAGGTATCCCCCTTTCCCCCAGTAGATAAGAGTATAGGAAAATGAAGACAGAAATAATCATCTGTCGGATTTTGAGGTTTGTTTACCTTGGGGCTCACTGGTTTAAAGGGGAAGTAAAAAGTAAAAAACTAATTCATCCATTTACTGATGATTTTGGATGTAGGGTAGGGAGGACTCTTTCAACAATTTAAATCAAGGCGCAAACAAGGATGCTGCAAAGTTTTCTGATACCAAGTTGGTTTGAATAGAGCCAAAAATGTATTGTTTTATGAATGCAACAATGTAGCAACAAATTATCATAAAAAATACACAATCATCATATCAAACTGACAGCCCCAAGTCCTGAAAAATCGACACAGGCATTGTTGACATCTTTGTTTGCAGCTGCCCTTGAATTCAGTTTTCTGGGAGAGAGGGAGCAGGCATGCCGAGCGAGTACTACAACCACAACAGAACAAATGGAGCTCTGACAGACACTTGGCACGGGGACAGAGAGTTATAGAGCGTGCCGGAGCTTTAAGGTAAGTCTTTAAGCCACTCTTTTAATAGGGTGATTGATGCACGACAGGGGTCCTTCCAAAAACAGTGGAGGAAGGAGAAAATCAAAAAGGGTTTTGGCCCAGTCAAGCCCTAACCTTAATCAATGAGGTTTGAGTACCAGCTGCTTTGAGCTGTCGAGTGCCAATAAGGGCTTTGGATTCCTCTCGACAGACAATTGCTCTGCAGTGATGTGTTCTAAAACCAGTCAGAGTTATGCTTCAAATATCCTGTTGACAAGATGGTACCAGTGCAACAATCCTGCTGGAGTTTTCATTAATATTTAGTATCAATTAAATATTAAAAATATCTACTTGATTATAGTAGATACATTGTTGTAAGCATGCCACCATATGTGATTTATGCCAAGATAATTCATAAAAATTATGTTGGAATGTGGACTGTCACGGCCATAGAAATGTATGTATGTTCTATTTCTATGGTCACAGCATGCAACATGTCAGGTCAAACAACAAACAGTCGTTTCAAGGTGGACTTAGAGGGCCATGCACAGTTAGGAACATGGAAACGCATTCACAGTTCACACCTAAACTTATGATCTTGTCTCAAACTAGCATGCTAGACTTCCGGTCATTGCGCAAACGCTAGTTAGTGTTTCCTGGCGAAACTACCTCTAACTTCCTTCATACTGGACACAGAGACATAAAACTGGTATCCACAAGTTCATCTGACTCTGGGGAAGTAGTTAAAGGGCCTCATCACAAAGTATCCCTTTAAGTCTCGTCTCTTTATATTCTCAAGCCATAAAAACATTTATTGTTAACATGGTCAATATGACGGAGGCATGTGCCTAAATGGGTACCATGTGTTCGCTGACCTATTCACCTCAATTCTGGGTGGCTTTGCCAACATAACCAGATTTCCCTCCCTGCCCTAGAATGTAAAATCTAATATTTATCATTTAAATCGGCAGTGCACGACAAAAAGTCCTGACTTATAGCTAGCCTCGTACGCTATGCCCCTCTCCCCCTCCTGCCATCCCAATGCTGCCACCCGCTCTCCGGTCAGACCCCCATGCAGCTCAGCAATGAGGTTTGGTTCCTGACCTGGACGACAGAATGACGAGGTCAGCCGGCAGGTGATCCCCATTGGCCGCTTTAACTACCTCCCCGACGCCTACCTGATATCACGCAGCACGGACCAGGAGGGGACGAGAGAGAGCAGGGGCGGCCAGGGGAAGGATGTCAGGGAGAAAAGAGGGGGAGGTGGATGAGGAGGGTGAGAGGTAGAGTAAAGAGACACCAAACCAAGGAAGGGAAAAGAGACAATGGTTTAATTTGACGAAGAATAAGGATGCAGCGTAAGCCCTGCATGTTCGGAGGGTCTGGTTTAATATGTTTTTAAAAGCCATTTGGAGAAGGTTATTAATAACTATATCAAGTCATTTATAGACACCATATACTGTTCTATGCAAATACAATAACCCCATTTACTCAACATAAATTATAGAGCGTGAGTTAAGAATTGAATGAGATTTTAGATGAGATCTGGATAATGTGCAAATAAATTGCTGCTGTGCCAACAGACAAAACAGTGGGCTATATGGATTCAGTACAGTATGTAGGCCTGTTGCACTGTTTCAGCTTATTTAAACATTTGGAGAGTAGGTCACAAAAGACATATCAAACCGATTCAGTAAGTCGATGCAGGGCTCAAAGTAAAACCTGGTCCAAATAGATTTTGAAAAAGTGAAGGAAAAAAGGACTTAAAGACATGTTTGGTTTGTTCTCTCCAAAACCCCAAATACACCATTTTAATGAAGGGATAGTTTCTCAGTCTTTGAAACTCTTTCTTCAATAGCAGTAGCAGCCTTAGATATTTACAAAGCCGAGAAAAACAACATTGAAAATGTAGCAGGCACTTAACGTGCATTGATAGTGAGCCTACGTTTTTATCTGCCTTAATTTGGAATCAAACATCACTTCCTTGGGAGAGCTCTGAGAGAGAGAGAGCTGAGAGAGAGAGAGAGAGAGAGGGAGGGAGAGAGGAAGAGGACATGTCCTCAGGGTCTGTCAGGAACAGATAGGTGAACCCAGACTTCTACCTGGATGACAGTAGGATAGAGACCCCAGGTACATATTATGAGCAACCTAATCAAATTATCTCCCACCACCGCCTGCAAGAAACTAACTGCCTGTGGAAGTCATGGAAATAATAATCATGTGAAATTCGATATGGAAATAGACATTTTATGTAAGTAAGTGTATGTGAAGAAATGTACATTTTAACCTCTAAAATGAGATGTAAACAATCGTATTGATATAGTGGAAATGATAAACGTTGGAAGAAACAAGTTCATCAGTGAAAAAGTCAATTTAAAGGCACCTGTTCTTAGGGTTATTCTTTCCAGCGTTGGTCAACAGGGCAGAATACCTTGGTCGTGTTCATTAGCGCCTAACGAAAGACAGCGGCGTGAAACAGGAATGGACTGCCTAGACTCGTTTTGTTAAGGTGTGCCCTAAAGAAACTGACTCTGAATACAGTGCATTCGGGAAAGTATTCAGACACCTTGAATTTTTACAGCCTTATTCTAAAATAGATTAAAATACACAAAATACCCCCTAATGACGAAGCAAAAACAGGTTTTTAAAATGTTTAGCAATTTTCTTTTTTTTAATATAAACTGAAATATCACATTTACATAACTATTCAGACCCCTTTACTCAGTACTTTGTTGAAGCACTTTCGGCAGTGATTACAGCCTAGAGTTTTCTTGTGTATGACGCTACAAGCTTGGCACACCTGTATTTATACAGGGGCAGGCAATAGACAGGGGCAGGCAATAGACAGGTCAAGGCAGGCAGGGGTCAGTTAACCACAGGTGAGGCAACGGTACCGGACGACAGGCAGGCTCAGGGTAAGCAGAGGTCAATGATCCAGCAGTGGGGCAAAGGTACAGGTCGGCAGGCAGGGTCAGGGGCAGGCAGATTGGTCAGGCAGGCGGTCTCAATCTGCCTGCCCCTGCCCCTGCCTGCCGACCTGTACCTCATAGAAAAGGGTCTGAATACTTATGTAAATGTGCTTAGACAGATGTGTTTAGACAGAGAGCAAAGCTCAAATCAAGGAGGAAGCTTTTACAATATAAATGGTTGGAGATGTAAAAACATTATTCAAGGCCCTCAATTTCAGGGAGACATTTCAAAAAGTAATGGTAAAAAAAAAATATGCAACAATCACTCCCAGCTTGAAATGACAATGTATTTACCTGCTGTGTTAAAATATTGATAATGCCCAGCCACTAATACTCTTCATGCGCCGAGTGGAACCAGATAAAAACATTTTTTCTTAATGTCTTCTCCTGCCTCACACAGATCACACCCTCCCTCTCACACACGCACGCACGCACTCACTCACGCACTCACTCACACACCCACTCCCACTCCTCCCCCTTAATGCAAGGAGAAACAGGTTGCACGGCAACACACGCATGTGCCTTCTATCTAACGGGCAGGCTATTAATAGCGTTCCTCGTTCACATATTTTTTTATTTTTGTACCTGATTGTTGCGGGCGCCGTTTCTGACATGGTAATTAAATGAGGTGCGTTATGAATGCTGGATTAAAAGCTGCTCTCTCTCTCTCTGTTATGTCCACGGGCGCAGCCTTTCTTCTCTTCTTAATTAGTAGCCAGGCCAGGCTGATGAAGGCCCGGGGGCCAGATGGCGAATGGGAAGTGTGTGTGTCTGTGTGTGTAGAAGGGGGGATTCCTACTTAATATGGAGAGATTGCATTGGAAGAAACGGGTGTGAACATAGCTTTATCAACATGTTCTTTGCTCCAGTTCTTGTGGGACGTAAACTGACGAAAAAGCCACTGTCAGTGGCCATCTATGAATATCTCTCCTATAACAATATCACACCCTTGCATGATGGCGTTGGTTAAAGAGGAGGTCCTGTATTTTACAAGTAAACCGAACTATGGATTACGCTACAGTTTCCCCTAGCCCCTAGACTACATTCAGATTGCGGAACCATCTAACACTAATTTGTAAAATAGTTCCCCTTTAAGTTAAGAGGAGGTAGTCTGGTAACGTACCTTCTCCTTTAAGTTAAGAGGAGGTAGTCTGGTAACGTACCTTCTCCTTTAAATTAAGATGAGGTAGTCTGGTAACGTACCTTCTCCTTTAAGTTAAGATGAGGTAGTCTGGTAACGTACCTTCCCCTTTAAGTTAAGATGAGGTAGTCTAGTAACGTACCTTCTCCTTTAACTTAAATCTGTTAAGGATATGGCAGACATACGCCCCCTTTGGAGAGATTGGGTACCCCTAGTAAACTGGAAAAAAAATCTGTCAAAAATTGCTAATATATGCAAATAAAAATTATTATTGGATAGAAAACACTCTAAAGATTCTAAAACCGTTGGAATTATGTCTGTAAGTATAGCAGAACTCACAGGGCAGGCATTCTTCCAAACTAGTTTTTGTGGCCATGAAAGTTGGAGCAACTTTGACGTCATGGCCCCCACCCTTCCCAACCAGCTATGATTCTGGGGACACTTTCTATCTCTTCCGCTAGATGTCCTCTTTCATTAGAGCTTCAAATCTTTCAAATCCCGCGAGAATTGACCCTATGGGAGTAAAATTAGTGCGTGCCACGAGAGAATAGGCTGTGCGTATGGGCGCGAATTGGTCCCAGCCATTCCTTTGTTTCCAGCACTCAAGAGAAGGGCAGACGATGGCCGATTGAATTGAAGTTTGTTTTGCACGTCTAAAACATCATAAAGCTTGCTTCTGCACTTAGTTTGACCTGTTTAGTCGACATATAATGTGTAATTTTGAAGTTTTGATGCGCAACTTATCCGGACCAGAGGACGTTTTGGGTGCATTTCAGCTGATGTTATTAGCAGTAGCTAATACAAAGACGCAAGACTTGAAACCAAACGATGTATTGGGTAAGTATGAAGCCTTCCAGAACATTCTGAACGAAGACCATCGAAGGTAAGGGAATATTTATGCTTAAATCTGTGTTTCTGTTGACTCCAACATTACGTGGAAATGTAGCTTGGAACTGAGCGCTGTCTCAGCATATGGAATAGTGTGCGATTTCTGTAACGTTAAAAATAAATCTAACACAGCGGTTGCATAAAGAAGCAGTGTATCTTTCTAACTATATGTAGAACATGTATATTTAGTCAAAGTTTATGATGTCTATTTACGTTATCTTGCCGCGCTACATAGATTTCCTGCGGGCATTTTTGAGTAATTGGTTGCAATGGCATCAGTTCAAATGGCTTTGCCGGCTGGCTGGATGAAGTCTAGTTATGGGTTCATGTCCTAGCTACTGCTCCACACTGTAAGTCTAATTGTTCTTCAGAGGGTTCCAGTCCAGACTGTGGCCTGTCAGCCTGTAGAGCACCCGAACACACACGCCACCAAATCGTCCTCCTCAAAGACAAATTACGTGGAGCAGTAATTCATATAGCCATCCCTGTGGGTGTAGACATAAATTAATTCAGCTGCAAAGAAGTCCAACCTAGTGCCCTAAGAGACATACAGTAGCTAAAGATGAACAATTATGTGTCTGGTTTTATTTTTGGGGCTGGTATTTTAGGAGTTGCCTTTAGCCACCGATCTAAGGCCAGTTTTATAGTTTACACTTATGACTATATCACTTACACTTATGACTAAGGTTAGGAATTGTGGAAGGGTAAGCTGATTACAGACCTGTGCATAAGGGGAAAATTCTACCCAGAGTGGTCTTTGACCCACCTGAGAAACAATAGCATTTAAGAGTTGTGTATGTGGCTTAACTTGAACAAGGCATCATGCATGTCCTGTACGTAACATGTGTGTTACAGTGCCTTCGGAAAGTATTCAGACCCCTTTTACATTTTCAACCTTATTCTTAAATGGATTTAAAAAAATAATAACCCTCAGCAATCTACACACAATACCCCATAATGACGAAGTGTAAACAGGTTTTTAGAAATGATTTTAGAAATTATTATAAATAAAGTTTTCAGACTCGAAATTGAGCTCAGGTGCATCCTGTTTCCATTGATCATCCTTGAGATGTTTCTACAACTTGATTGGAGTCCCATTGTGGTAAATTCAATTGATTGGAAATGATTTGGAAAGGCAATATGACCTGTCTATATAAGGTCCCACAGTTGACAGTGGATGTCAGAGCAAAAACCAAGCCATGAGGTCGAAGGAATTGTCTGTAGAGCTCCAAGACAGGATTGTGTCGAGGCACAGATCTGGAGAAGTGTTTCAAAAAATGTCTGCAGCATTGAAGGTCCCCAAGAGCAAGTTAGGTTACATCGCAGGAGTGGCTTCGGGACAAGTCTCTGAATGTCCTTGAGTGGCCCAGCCACAGCCCGGACTTGAACCCGATCTAACATATCTGGAGAGATCTGAAAATAGCTGTGCAGTGACGCTCCCCATCCAACCTGACAGAGCTTGAGAGGATCTGCAGAGAAGAATGGGAGAAACTCCCCAAATACAGGTGTGCCAAGCTTTTTTAAATTTGGAATAAATTAGCAAAAATGCATAAAAAACAGTTTTTGCTTTGTCATTAAGTGGTATTGTGTGTAGATTGATGAGGGGGAAAAACTATTTAATACATTTTAGAATAAGGCTGTAACCTAACAAAATGTGGAAAAAGTCAAGGGGTCTGAATACTTACCGAAAGCACTGTATCTCTGTGTGAAAAGTCCTAACAATGTGTGCTATTGAGCTTCTTTATCCCATCTCATTTCCATTTATCAGTTCAGTTCAATCGGTGTTATATATAGAATATAAAGCTCAGAAAACAATGTTCACTTCCTGCCTCCAAGTGTTATTGGGGCCAGTCAAAAGTGCCAAGCCACAATGTTCTCTAGTCAGCTAGATAGCAGGAGTGTGTCCGGTCAACTCGGAACCTCCCCATGTTACAATTAACAATAGCCCCTGTCTCTGGCTTGCAATTAGTTTGCCAGAGCGGAAATGTGAAAATAATTTGGTGTCCTCGTCTTGGAACAGTGTGCGCTGTGACTATATTTAGAGTTCCCAGCAGGGACACTTGGCCCATGAGCTGCACGCACACACAGGCAGGCAGACAGGCAGACAGACCAGACCAGACCAGACCAGACCAGACAGGCAGGCAGGAAGACAGGCAGGCAGGAAGACAGGCAGACAGAAAGACAGGCAGACAGACAGAAAGACAGGCAGACAGAAAGACAGGCAGACAGACAGGCAGACATACAGACAGACAGACCCTTTTGTTTCTTTGTTATTTTTCATTTTAAAAAACGCACCAAAGATTCTTATGCTTTTTTAGCAGTCCCCTACTGTAGAGATGATCTGTCACTCATCCCACTTCCATGCTCCTCATCAATAACCACTAGCCAAGTGATTTACCCTCATGTGAGATACTAGCCCTAACTGACCAATCTCCCTTTCAGTATCCCCAAATGAGCCCAACACACTTTGGAAAACCAACCAATCAATGTAGTTTTGTCATTGTCTGCACCATAACAGAACATGCTAACAGAACATGGTTGACTGTACAGTATTCTGCAACATGATTTTCTCTCAACAGTCACATTCCCGAGGCTGAGGATGGTAGTTTTGTCATTGTCTGCACCTTAACAGAACATGGTTGACTGTACAGCATTCTGCAACATGATTTTCTCTCAACATTCACATTCCCGAGGCTGAGGATGGTAGTTTTGTCATTGTCTGCACCTTAACAGAACATGGTTGACTGTACAGTATTCTGCAACATGATTTTCTCTCAACAGTCACATTCCCGAGGCTGAGGATGGTAGTTTTGCGGAGGACGACTGGTAAGATTGTTGTGGTTGTGTGCTATTGCTAGCGGCTCTCTCTCCTCGCTTCTGTGATGTATACTGCCCTACCAAGCAAAAAGACAGTAATTACTTATAGCGTGGAACTGAGAAAAATGGATTTTATTTACCTTGGTTTCACAGTAACTTTATGCAGTTACTTCTAACATGACCCCCATTTTCTCCTAAACACAATACAATAGAGGCAGGATACTTGTCCACATGATTAAGCATGTATTTAATGTAACAAAAATGACTAACTAATTTTTGACCAAATTAACATTTTTTGCTTGGTAGGGCAGTATAGTGTTGCATTGTGAATGAAAAAAAATCACTGTGCATCTGTGGTTTTCTGCTGTGTTTTTTGATAAACTGACTTTGGGTATTGTGTTGTACGTGATTGTGGCACCAAGTCTTTTCTGCAGGTATTAAAGAAAAAACTGAGAATTTGCATCGAAATTTGTTACCAGTGAAAGGATTAGGGATTCACACACAGCTACTCTATATACAATATGGGAAAGTGTGATAGCTAAATTACAATACACATTCTGAAATGTGACAGACAATGCAGCCTAATTTGTTTGGCATGTTTTGAAGTATTTGTATACTTTTTATACTGTGTGGAAGCTGTGAAGTTGGCAGCACATTCTCTTTTCCCCCCATAAGCATCAACCTAGCGGCTGAGAAGCAGGCATCATGCACACACACACACACCTGTGATCCATTTGCTGCACCGTGTTGTGATCCTTGGGCACAGCATGGGTGTGTCATCCATGCATGGGAGATTTGGGACTGTTTGACGATGCAATAATGCCAAATGTGGAGCCACGCACATTTCCCACTTTGTGTGAAAGCATTAGTGGTGTAACGGTTCACCAAACCCACAATTCGGTACGTACAGTGTATTTGCTAAGTATTCAGGACCCTTTACTTTTTCCACGTTACATTTTCTGTGATCATTTCAATTCATTGGACATGATTTGGAAAGGCAAACACCTGTCTATATAAGGTCCCCCAGTTGACAGTGGGCAGAGCATAATCCAAGCCATGAGGTTGAAGGAATTGTCTGTATAGCTCCAAGACAGGATTGTATCGAGGCACAGTACCAAAAAATTATGCAGCATAGAAGATCCCCAAGAACACATCATTCTTAAATGGAAGAAGTTTGGAACCACCCGAATTCTAACTAGAGCTGGCCGCCCGGCTAAACTGAGCAATCGGGGGAGAAGGGGCTTGGTCAGGGAGGTGACTAAAAACCAGATTGTCACTTTGATAGAGCCCCGGAGTTCGTCTGTGGCGATGGGAGAACCTTCCAGAAGGACAACCATCTCTGCAGCACTCCACCAATCAGGCCTTTATGGTAGAGTGGCCAGACGGAAGCCACACCTCAGTAAAGGCACATGACAGCCCGCTTGGAGTTCGCCAAAAGGCACCTAAAGACTCTTAGACCATGAGAAACAAGATTCTCTGGTCTGATGAAACCAAGATTGAACTCTTTGCCCTGAATGCCAAGCATCACATCTGGAGGAAACCTGGCACCGTGAAGCAATGTGGTGGCAGCTGTGGGAATGTTTTTTTAGCAGCAGGGACTCTGAGACTAGTCAGGATCAAAGGAAAGATGAATGGAGAAAAGTACAGAGAGATCCTTGATGAAAACCTGCTCCAGAGCACTCAGGACCTCAGACTCAGGCAAAGGTTCACCTTCCAATAGGTCTAAACAGAGAGAAGCAGCAGCGTCAAAAGAGGAGGTGGTTGGGGGGGCAATGCAAATAGTTTGGGTAGCCATTTGTTTAGCTGTTCATTTGATTAGCTGCCATTTGATTAGCTGTTAGAAGAGATCCTTTGTCCGACCTTTCCTAGCCCACGTTTACAGGGGCCGCTGCTAACTCAACGGCTAGGAGGTATCACTTCTATAGTGAATAAGAGTTCAAAGTTCATACCATTCGCAACCAAAGCTCACGCTGAGGTTGGCTTCGTTCTGTAGTTATTATCTGAATCCTTCTGACATTGGATCGTCGCCCTAATGTACCCGGAACAGTTATTATCTGAATCCTTCTGACATCGGACCGTCATTCTAATGTACCCGGAACAGTTATTATCTGAATCCTTCTGACATCGGACCGTCGCCCTAATTTACCTGGAACAGTTATTATCTGAATCCTTCTGACATCGGACCGTCGCCCTAATGTACCCGGAACAGCAAGTTATTTGCCCTTTTAACGCAGAGGCTGCAGGTCTCTGTTTTCCATCCTTTCTGAAATTACATTTGCTTTCTGATATACTTTTATCAAAATATAACCACTTCTCCTGCCAGGCTGCTCAGTTTGAAATCTAATTGGATTATTCTATTCCTTTGGGCTCCTCTCTCAAATCCAGTCCCTTATACAATTTAAACTGATATAGGCCTATGCCCGGGACATCAAGCATCCAACTTGTAATACCTCTAGCAATCCCAGTCCTTGTGTGGCTGATGGGTTGGGTGCTGCTTCTGTTGATTTTTATTGAATCATTATTTCATTATTAGAGAGTCAGTGCACTCTCTGTAAATGCTGAAACGTAAACCCAAATGGTTGATGAACGGAGAATAAAGAATGTCACACACACTAAGGCATATATTACTTTGACGTATTTATTGGGAGTATAAACTTCCCAAACACAGTGTAACGATTCTCTTCTTGTGAAGTAGAGGCGGACCAAAGCGCAGCGTGGTGGTTGTTCATTGTATTTATTGACGACACTATACATGAACAAACTAACGGAAAAAAACAAGAAACGTGAGAACTCAAAACAGCCCTGTCTGGTGCAAACACAAAAACAGGAACAATCACCCACAAACACACAGTGAAACCCAGGCTACCTAAATATGGTTCCCAATCAGAGACAATGACGAACACCTGCCTCTGATTGAGAACCATATCAGGCCGAACATAGAACTAGACCAAAACATAGAAAAACAAACATAGACTGCCCACCCAACTCACGCCCTGACCATACTAAATAAATACAAAAACAAAGGAAATAGAGGTCAGAACGTGACAGTACCCCCCCCCAAAGGTGCGGACTCCGGCCGCAAAACCTTGACCTATAGGGGAGGGTCTGGGTGGGCGTCTGTCCGCGGTGGCGGCTCTGGCGCGGGACGCGGACCCCACTTCGCCATTGTCTCAGTCCGCCTTATTGTCCGCCTCCGTGGCTTACTCACCATGCCCACCCCTCTCAATGACCCCACTGGACAGAGGGGCTGCTTGGGACAGAGGGGCAGCTTCTCGGGACAGAGGGACAGCTGCTCGGGACAGAGGGACAGCTGCTCGGGACAGAGGGACAGCTGCTCGGGACAGAGGGACAGCTGCTCGGGACAGAGGGACAGCTGCTCGGGACAGAGGGACAGCTGCTCGGGACAGAGGGACAGCTGCTCGGGACAGAGGGACAGCTGCTCGGGACAGAGGGACAGCTGCTCCGGACAGAGGGACAGCTGCTCCGGGCGGAGGGGCTCTAGCGGCCCCTGGCTGACTGGCGGCACTGGCGGCCCCTGGCTGACTGGCGGCCCCTGGCTGACTGGCGGCACTGGCGGCCCCTGGTTGACTGGCGGCGCTGGCGCTGGGCTGACTGGCGGCACTGGCGGCCCCTGGTTGACTGGCGGCACTGGCGGCCCCTGGCTGACTGGCGGCACTGGCGGCCCCTGGCTGACGGGCGGCATTGGCGGCTCCTGGCTGACGGGCGGCATTGGCGGCTCCTGGCAGACGGGCGGCGCTGGGCAGACGGGCGGCGCTGGCGGCGCTGGGCAGACGGGCGGCGCTGGCGGCGCTGGGCAGACGGGCGGCGCTGGCGGCGCTGGGCAGACGGGCGGCGCTGGCGGCGCTGGGCAGACGGGCGGCGCTGGCGGCGCCGGGCAGACGGGAAGCTCCGATGGCGCCGGGCAGACGGGAAGCTCCGGCAGAGGCGCCGGACAGGCGGGAGGCTCCGGCAGAGGCGCCGGACAGGCGGGAGGCTCCGGCAGAGGCGCCGGACAGGCGGGAGGCTCCGGCAGAGGCGCCGGACAGGCGGGAGGCTCCGGCAGAGGCGCCGGACAGGCGGGAGGCTCCGGCAGAGGCGCCGGACAGGCGGGAGGCTCCGGCAGAGGCGCCGGACAGGCGGGAGGCTCCGGCAGAGGCGCCGGACAGGCGGGAGGCTCCGGCAGAGGCGCCGGACAGGCGGGAGGCTCCGGCAGAGGCGCCGGACAGGCGGGAGGCTCCGGCAGCGCTGGAGAGGAGGAAGGCTCTGGACGGATGGGCCGAAGAGACAGCCTAGTACGGGGAGCTGCCACCGGAGGGCTGGGGTGTGGAGGTGGTGACGGATAGACCGGGCCGTGCAGGCGCACTGGAGCTCTTGAGCACCGAGCCTGCCCAACCTTACCCGGTTGAATGGTCCCGGTCGCCCTGCCAGTGCGGCGAGGTGGAATAGCCCGCACTGGGCTATGCAGGCGAACCGGGGACACCGTGCGCAAGGCTGGTGCCATGTAAGCCGGCCCAAGGAGACGCACTGGAGACCAGATGCGTAGAGCCGGCTTCATGGCACTTGGCTCGATGCCCACTCTAGCCCGGCCGATACGCGGAGCTGGAATGTACCGCACCGGGCTGTGCACCCGCACTGGGGACACCGTGCGCTCCACAGCATAACACGGTGCCTGCCCGGTCTCTCTAGCCCCCCGGTAACCACAGGAAGTTGGCTCAGGTCTCCTACCTGGCGTAGCCATACTCCCTGTTAGCCCCCCCCCAAGAAATGTTTGGGGCTGACTCCCGGGCTTCCATCCACGACGCCGCGCTGCCTCCTCGTACCAGCGCCTCTCCGCTTTCGCCGCCTCCCGTTCTTCCTTGGGGCGGCGATATTCTCCTGGCTGAGCCCAAGGTCCTTTACCGTCTAATTCGTCCTCCCATGTCCATACCTCCTCGCGCTGCTCCTGCTGCTGCTTTCTCCTTTGCCCATTACCACACCACTTGGTCCTGTTGTGGTGGGTGATTCTGTAACGATTCTCTTCTTGTGAAGTAGAGGCGGACCAAAGCGCAGCGTGGTGGTTGTTCATTGTATTTATTGACGACACTATACATGAACAAACTAACGGAAAAAAACAAGAAACGTGAGAACTCAAAACAGCCCTGTCTGGTGCAAACACAAAAACAGGAACAATCACCCACAAACACACAGTGAAACCCAGGCTACCTAAATATGGTTCCCAATCAGAGACAATGACGAACACCTGCCTCTGATTGAGAACCATATCAGGCCGAACATAGAACTAGACCAAAACATAGAAAAACAAACATAGACTGCCCACCCAACTCACGCCCTGACCATACTAAATAAATACAAAAACAAAGGAAATAGAGGTCAGAACGTGACACACAGATTGTCGGTCTTGATATGTGTATGGTGAAGCCTGGAGTACACACCATAGAAGGTGGGGGTGGGGTGGTGAGCCATTTTGGAGAAAAATTAATGAATGGGTAGTGACCATCCGTTGCTTCTAGGTGACAGAAACAGAATGTGCTCTAAAGGCATGGGACCACAACACAGCGTAGGCATAGCCTATAGGCCTAGTGTTTTTTTTATGTGTTGTTGAGTGAGTAGGGAGGCCCGAAGAGATTGAGAGCAAACAACAAGTGCTCTTATTCCCATAGTGACAGTATGGATCGCTGCTGGGCTGGAGCAGGTAATCAATAACTGACCATCCTTTCGCCTTTAGCCTCAGAAATGTCATCAAGCCGATGGACTCTTGTAGTGGCGACGTCACTGCTGCATCAGTCTTAGAAAAGGGCTATACACTGTAGGTGGTAAGGGTAGGACTGACACAACAATCGGTTTGAATTCTATTACAACTAGGATGTACTGTTGCTGTGGGCTGTTATATTTACCTTGGTCTAAGTTCCTCAGCTACGCGTGTTAGTATTGTGTAGCCTATTCATAGATCATTTCGTTTTAACTTGGTTTATAGATGACCATGGCCCGGTTTGCCAAAAGCATCTTAAGGCTAAGTTCATCTTACAATCATAGGATTCTGTTGTTCTAACGATGAGCTTAGCCTTATGATGCTGTTGGGAAACCGGGCCCAGGTCTTCTCATGAGACAGGCAGGTGAAGGTATGACATTTTCCAAGAAAGACATCCACTAAATGAGAGGGCCACCTACCAACACAACACAATAAACAGAAGCCATTACACAAGCAGCATTCTTCCCCTCCTGTGTGTCTCTGTTTGTGTTCCTCCTTGCGCAGGTGAGCGGAGAGAGACAGAAGAAATTGCTTTTCTCCCCGCACCGTGCCATATTTGAATACAGGCCTCTGAGTGTGATAGATTCCCTCTTCCCCACCACACCTATTCTCGGTATAACACAATGTCTTCCACAGCCGTGGTGTAATTGCATTGCTCTCTCCCTTCTCTCCCTTCTCTCCCTTTCTCCAAAGCAACATTTATTTGTGGTGGACCATCAGGGAATATTACCGGGTGGCTCTTACGAGCCTTAACAATCCCTCCCCTGGGTATATAGGTAGACTTATTTTGATGGCTAATGGCAGGTACATTCCTATTGAACCCTGTTCCACAGAAGCAAATCGAATCGAATCAAATCAAATCAAATGTTATTTGTCACATACATATGGTTAGCAGATGTTAATGCGAGTGTAGCGAAATGCTGATCTCATCCATAGCCTCCTTTTTATCACAGAATCATCATTCAATTTCTGCCGCAGGTAGAAAACGACTTTTGGGAAACTGGGCCCTGGTCATCTATAAACCAAGTTACAACAAAATGATCTGCCTAGAGTTGATTCGGCCAAGATTTGGTAGTGATGCTTAAAGGCTTCCAACAAGACGTCACTGCTATGCTTTTCAGGGTTTTGCATCCAATTATATTGCATTCACAGCCAACATAGCCTTCCTGCAATTCGATTTCGTGATTATGACCAGACCATATGTTGTGTTTTTGCAAGGGTAATAGATGTTCATCCTCTTTATTCCCGCGTGTTTTTGACAAAAATCTACTTTGTTGATGTACAGGAACAGTTGGTTTAATCACATGGCTTTCTGCTGACTTTATCTAAACGCAACCTTTTTAATCTTATGTACTGTGTACTTACTAGATGTCTGAGTGTATCTCTGTTGAAAATCCTAACAGCAAGTCATATCAAATCAAATTGTATTGGTCACATACACATGGTTAGCCGATGTTAATGCGAGTGTAGCGAAATGCTAGTGCTTCTAGTTCTGACAGTGCAGTAATATCTAACAAGTAATCTAACAATTCTACAACAACTATCTAATATACACAAATATAAAGGGATGGAATAAGAATATGTTCATATAAATATATGGATGAGCGATGACCGAGCAGCATAGGGAAGATGCAATAGATGATATAAAATACAGTATACAGTGCATTGCGAAAGTATTCGGCCCCCTTGAACTTTGCGACCTTTTGCCACATTTCAGGCTTCAAACATAAAGATATAAAACTGTATTTTTTTGTGAAGAATCAACAACAAGTGGGACACAATCATGAAGTGGAACAACATTTATTGGATATTTCAAACTTTTTTAACAAATCAAAAACTGAAAAATTGGGCGTGCAAAATGATTCAGCCCCTTTACTTTCAGTGCAGCAAACTCTCTCCAGAAGTTCAGTGAGGATCTCTGAATGATCCAATGTTGACCTAAATGACTAATGATGATAAATACAATCCACCTGTGTGTAATCAAGTCTCCGTATAAATGCACCTGCACTGTGATGGTCTCAGAGGTCGTTAAAAGCGCAGAGAGCATCATGAAGAACAAGGAACACACCAGGCAGGTCCGAGATACTGTTGTGAAGAAGTTTAAAGCCGGATTTGGATACAAAAAGATTTCCCAAGCTTTAAACATCCCAAGGAGCACTGTGCAAGCGATAATATTGAAATGGAAGGAGTATCAGACCACTGCAAATCTACCAAGACCTGGCCGTCCCTCTAAACCTTCAGTTCATACAAGGAGAAGACTGATCAGAGATGCAGCCAAGAGGCCCATGATCACTCTGGATGAACTGCAGAGATCTACAGCTGAGGTGGGAGACTCTGTCCATAGGACAACAATCAGTCATTGCACAAATCTGGCCTTTATGGAAGAGTGGCAAGAAGAAAGCCATTTCTTAAAGATATCCATAAAAAGTGTAGTTTAAAGTTTGCCACAAGCCACCTGGGAGACACACCAAACATGTGGAAGAAGGTGCTCTGGTCAGATGAAACCAAAATTGAACTTTTTGGCAACAATGCAAGACGTTATGTTTGGCGTAAAAGCAACACAGCTCATCACCCTGAACACACCATCCCCACTGTCAAACATGGTGGTGGCAGCATCATGGTTTGGGCCTGCTTTTCTTCAGCAGGGACAGGGAAGATGGTTAAAATTGATGGGAAGATGGATGGAGCCAAATACAGGACCATTCTGGAAGAAAACCTGATGGAGTCTGGAAAAGACCTGAGACTGGGACGGAGAGTTGTCTTCCAACAAGACAATGATCCAAAACATAAAGCAAAATCTACAATGGAATGGTTCAAAAATAAACATATCCAGGTGTTAGAATGGCCAAGTCAAAGTCCAGACCTGAATCCAATCGAGAATCTGTGGAAAGAACTGAAAACTGCTGTTCACAAATGCTCTCCATCCAACCTCACTGAGCTCGAGCTGTTTTGCAAGGAGGAATGGGAAAAAATGTCAGTCTCTCGATGTGCAAAATTGATAGAGACATACCCCAAGCGACTTACAGCTGTAATCGCAGCAAAAGGTGGCGCTACAAAGTATTAACTTAAGGGGGCTGAATAATTTTGCACGCCCAATTTTTCAGTTTTTGATTTGTTAAAAAAGTTTGAAATATCCAATAAATGTCGTTCCACTTCATGATTGTGTCCCACTTGTTGTTGATTCTTCACAAAAACATACAGTTTTATATTTTTATGTTTGAAGCCTGAAATGTGGCAAAAGGTCGCAAAGTTCAAGGGGGCCGAATACTTTCGCAATGCACTGTATACATATGATATGTAAACATGATTAAAGTGGCATTATTAAAGTGACTAGTGATCCATTTATTAAAGTGGCCAATTATTTTGAGTCTGTATGTAGGCAGCAGCCTCTCTGTTAGTGATGGCAGTTTAATAGTCTGATGGCCTTGAGATAGAAGCTGTTTTTCAGTCTCTCGGTCCCAGCTTTGATGCACCTGTACTGACCTCGCCTTCTGGATGGTGGTTGTCGCTCTGATGCTTGTCATCCTTGATGATCTTTTTGGCCTTCCTGTGACATTGGGTGCTGTAGGTGTCCTGGAGGGCAGGTAGTTTGCCCCCGGTGATGCGTTGTGGAGACCGCATCACCCTCTGGATAGCCTTGTGGTTGAGGGCGGTACAGTTTCCTTACCAGGCGGTGGTGATACATCCTGACAGGATGCTCTCAATTGTGCATCTGTAAATGTTTGTGAGGGTTTTAGGTGACTGGCTGTAAAAGTGGAAAAGAAGTCTACATTTTAATACCTGAAACAGGCAATACCAACACAAAGTTGCGTTTTTTTGCGGGCGTGACACTGTTTCGGTAATGACACAAATTGCTGTATTTTTGTGTTATGTTTTTTTATGCTGAAAATAGATAGTATTAATAGATATCATGACTCTTGTTTAGATACAGGTTTCTCTGCTGATTTTATAACTTAACTGTCTCTTTTGCATAGTTTTTTAGAGAGGGTTTTGCATGTGTGAGGGGGAGGAAAATGAATTAATGTTACCCAGAAGTTGAGAGTCACCAGGTACTCTAGGCTTGTGCAATTTAATAATCCACCCCCTTGCCAGTTTCCCCTGGTGCATTGTGGAGTAATTTCAGGCTAGCAGTTGCTGGCTTCCCAAAAAGTTGTTTTACTGTCAACATGTTACAGAATCACTTAATGTTGTAACTGTGTGAAGACTGTAACTGTATACACAATCCCTCGGGACCAGCTTCACATGTCTACAATTGAAACAATTCCCAACACACAAACTCTTCGTACAGTCTCCAATTATAACATCCCCTCTGGAGAATTTTAAAAAGAGTCTTATTGTCTTGTGTTGTCATAGTAATGGAGCCTTGTGATAGTGTTTTTTTACTGGTGTCCTTTTTTCTCATTCTCATTCACAGCCACAGCACACAGTCATTATCTGAGAAGGCTGGATTTAATGACCCCAACTGGCTGGAAAACCTCCAAAGTAATAACGTAAGTAACTTCAGGATTCCCCCGCCACCCACTGGCAGAGTCTAGCATGCAGAGGCGCGGTGAGGAGGACATTAGGAGAGATGTCAGGCCTATGTCGTGTTCATTAGGGCATGCAACGGAAAACATGTTAAAGCATTTTGCAACAGAAAAGGAAGCGTTAGCATTTTTTTTGGTCCATCCGTTGCGGTCCGTTTTCTTCCTCTTTGTGCCTAATGAAACTGCCCCTGTTTCGTACAGCAGCACAGCTTTTGAGTCTTTTAATGGGCCTCACTGACTCGGTAGATGTGTGTGTGTATACCACATTGATAACCACTACATACAGGGCCTTCGAAAAGTATTCAGACCCCTTGACTTTTTCCACATTTTGTTACGTTACAGCCTTATTCTAAAATGGATTAAATACAAAAAGTCCTGGGCAATCTACACACAATACCCCATAATGCCGAAGCGAAAACAGGTTCTTAGATATTAAATTTGCCTCAAAATCCTGCTTTCAAAAATCCTACAACCACTAGACACTTAAAGGCAGCAGCCACCTCCTGTAGCGTAGATGCGTGGCACTTTGTCTGTGAGAAGCGAGATGGTTTCAAATCTATGATTGATTTGCTGGTTGAGTTATCAGGTCAGCAGACGCCGTAGGAGGCAGGATGTTAAGTTTAATTATGTCATCAACTAGCACGGCGTCGCCCAGGAGAGGAAGTAATCCCACTGTGATGTTTGCTTTGTTATGACACTGCAAACTCCTCGGCGCTGTTAATTAGTTTGTGGGTAGGATCCGGTTTTAATTACATATTACATATGTTTTAATTACATATTACATATCTGTGGTGTTGCGAACTCTGAGCCCTAATTACATACAAAGTGAACAAGCATTTGTTTGGAAACCACAATCCTCTGTAAGGATTTGTTGATGATCATGAAGTGGTCACTGGCGTTATTGCATTAATTAGGCCTAATGAATGAATGAATAAATTAACAATATTGTTATGGATGCTATTGGTGTTTATTTTATTTTTGGAGACGTTTTCATTTCTTTGTGATTTGATTATCTTGGATGGGAAAACCTATTTTAAACACCCCTGCGTTATCTGAAGAGACACTTTTTCAAGTGTGGAGAGATTGTAGTTGTGTAATGATGCCACTGAGGTAGAGAATGAAAGCTCTCTTCCCATAAAGCACAGGCGCTCAACCTGCTTTGTAGAATCTGCTGTGCTGATCGTGCATCTTACCAGCGTCCTCTTCCTTGTTCTTGATTCAAACTGAACCAGAATATGGTGGCTTAGTTGTACTTCCACTACAAGATCTTCTGCTCTGCTGTCAACACCACCATACAACACAAATACTCACGTATTCTAGAGGAGCACATGGTCAGTTACAGTACAACACCTCTTAGGGTTAAGTGCCTTGCCCAAGGGCACAATACTAGGACATTTTATCTGGGATCGTAAACCAGCAAAACTGTGCCAAAGCTGCAAAACAAACCAACCAACCAACCACCTGTTGTTATAGTGTTCAGTTGCAATAAAAAGGCATGAACACTTACCACGCTGCGCTTTGGTCCGATTCCTCTTCTTCAGACGACAATTCCCGTTACAGAACTACCCACCACCAACGGACCAAGCAGCATGGTATGGAGGAGCAGAGGGTTCAGGACTCCTGGACATGGGAGGAGATATTGGACGGAAAGGGACCCTGGAGACAGGCTGGGGAATATCGTCGCCCGAAAAAGGAGCTGGAAGCAGCTAAAGCTGAGAGGCGGCATGAGGCAAGGCAGCGCAGCAGGCACGAGAGGCAGCCCCAAAATATTTTTTTGGGGGGAGCACACGGGGAGATTGGCGGAGTCAGGGCGATAGACCTGAGCCAACTCTCCGTGCTTACCGAAAGCAGCGTGGTACTGGTCAGGCACCGTGTTATGCAGTAAAGCGCACAGTGTTTCCAGTGCGCGCTCATAGCCCGGAGAGCTATATGCCAGCCCCCCGCAAGTGCCATGCGAGAGTGGGCATCCAGCCAAGGTGGATTGCCTGTGCTCCACTCGTGCCGGGCTAATGTGGGCATTGAGCCAAATGGAGTGGTGCAAGTGGTAAGCACCAGATCTCCAGTGCTCCCCCACAGCCCGGTTCGACCTGTGCTTGCACTTTGGAAGGTCCGGGCTAAAGTGGGCATTCAGCCTGGAGGAGTGGTGCCAAGGCTGCGCACCAGAGCTCCAGTGCTCCCCCACAGCCCGGTTCATCCGGTGCCTCCTCTACGCACCAGGCCTCCTGTAGGTCTCCCCAGCGGGGTCCTGTGGCAGCCCCACGCACCAGGCTGTCTCTGCGTCTCCTCCCTCCAGCGACGGCCTCCAGTCCGGACCCTCCAGCGACGCCTTCCAGTCCGGAGCCTCCAGTGTCACCCTCCAGTCCGGAGCTTCCAGCGACGCTCTCCAGTCCGGAGCTTCCAGGTGTTTTGGAAGTGATAGTGTGTGGGTGTAAGATGGTTGTTGTTAGATGAGATTCCTGCGGAGTCATCACTTACTAGTGGTTATTGGTGAAGCGTCCTCGCTTTCCCTCTCTTTCACTCACTGTCTTTATCTCTTTCTTGCACTCCCTCCCCTTTCTCATTCTACCTGCTCCCCTCACTCTCTCTTTCTCTTGCTTTCCCTCCCCACCCCCTCTTTCTCTCTGCAGCCCACGGCTCCTGTCATCCTGGACTTCATGACCATGTTGGCCATCTGTCACACAGCTGTCCCCGAGCGCACCGGAGATAAGATCGTCTACCAGGCTGCCTCGCCAGGTACGGCCCAGCAGTCCTGACTTCACAGCACTTGCACTATGACAGCCTTGTCACAGCTCATAATAGCCTTATGACAGCCTAATGACAGCCTAATGACAGCCCTATGACAGCCTAATGACAGCCTAATGACAGCCCTATGACAGCCTAATGACAGACTAATGACAGACTAATGACAGCTTGAAATAGCAAGTTAGTCACTAAATGTCAGTCAATCAATCTACCAATCAAATATAAGAATGCAGAAGCAAAGGATCTCCTGTTGACGTTGAATAAATTGCTGTTGCTAGGCGACGACTCCATGTCCTGGGTTCTTTATTCTCGTTGTTAGCCAAGCCCCTCAAACCTCTCAGTATCGTATACAGACATATAATGACAACACTATCACATACAGACATCAGTATCACAAAATCAGTATCACAAAAACATTGATATCAAGTAATGGCATTAATACCTTATCAAATACTTTATTTGACTCTTTGCAAACTGGAATCCATATATCCAGAGGCTGCATTCATTGTAGCTGGGGATTTTAACAAGGCTAATCTGAAAACAAGACTCCCTAAATTGTATCAGCACATCGATTGCGCAACCAGGGCTGGAAAAACCTTGGATCATTGCTATTCTAACTTCCGCGACGCATATAAGGCCCTGCCCCGCTCTCCTTTCGGAAAATCTGACCACGACTCCATTTTGTTGATCCCTGCCTACAGACAGAAACTAAAACAAGAAGCTCCCGCGCTGAGGTCTGTTCAACGCTGGTCCGACCAATCTGATTCCACGCTCCAAGACTGCTTCCATCACGTGGACTGGGATATGTTTCGTATTGCGTCAGACAACAACATTGACGAATACGCTGATTCGGTGAGCGAGTTCATTAGAACGTGCGTTGAAGATGTTGTTCCCATAGCAACGATTAAAACATTCCCTAACCAGAAACCGTGGATTGATGGCAGCATTCGCGTGAAACTGAAAGCGCGAACCACTGCTTTTAATCAGGGCAAGGTGACCGGAAACATGACCTCTCTCCGCAAGGCAATCAAACAAGCTAAGCGTCAGTATAGAGACAAAGTAGAATCTCAATTCAACGGCTCAGACACAAGAGGTATGTGGCATGGTCTACAGTCAATCACGGATTACAAAAAGAAAACCAGCCCCGTCACGGACCAGGATGTCTTGCTCCCAGGCAGACTAAATAACTTTTTTGCCCGCTTTGAGGACAATACAGTGCCACTGACACGGCCTGCAACCAAAACATGCGGACTCTCCTTCACTGCAGCCGACGTGAGGAAAACATTTAAACGTGTTAACCCTCGCAAGGCTGCAGGCCCAGACGGCATCCCCAGCCGCGCCCTCAGAGCATGCGCAGACCAGCTGGCTGGTGTGTTTACGGACATATTCAATCAATTCCTATCCCAGTCTGTTGTTCCCAGAAAGCTAAGGTAACTGAGCTAAACGACTACCGCCCCGTAGCACTCACTTCCGTCATCATGAAGTGCTTTGAGAGACTAGTCAAGGACCATATCACCTCCACCCTACCTGACACCCTAGACCCACTCCAATTTGCTTACCGCCCAAATAGGTCCACAGACGATGCAATCTGAAACCACACTGCACATTGCCCTAACCCATCTGGACAAGAGGAATACCTATGTGAGAATGCTGTTCATCGACCTTCAGCTCGGCATTTAACACTATAGTGCCCTCCAAGCTCGTCATCAAGCTCGAGACCCTGGGTCTCGACCCCGCCCTGTGCAACTGGGTACTGGACTTCCTGACGGGCCGCCCCCAGGTGGTGAGGGTAGGCAACAACATCTCCACCCTGCTGATCCTCAACACTGGGGCCCCACAAGGGTGCGTTCTGAGCCCTCTCCTGTACTCCCTGTTCACCCACGACTGCGTGGCCACGCACGCCTCCAACTCAATCATCAAGTTTGCGGACGACACAACACTGGTAGGCTTGATTACCAACAACGACGAGACGGCCTACAGGGAGGAGGTGAGGGCCCTCGGAGTGTGGTGTCAGGAAAATAACCTCACACTCAACGTCAACAAAACTAAGGAGATGATTGTGGACTTCAGGAAACACCAGAGGGAACACCCCCCTATCCACATCGATGGAACAGTAGTGGAGAGGGTAGTAAGTTTTAAGTTCCTCGGCGTACACATCACAGACAAACTGAATTGGTCCACCCACACAGACAGCATCGTGAAGAAGGCGCAGCAGCGCCTCTTCAACCTCAGGAGGCTGAAGAAATTCGGCGTGTCACCAAAAGCACTCACAAACTTCTACAGATGCACAATCGAGAGCATCCTGTCGGGCTGTATCACCGCCTGGTACGGCAACTGCTCCGCCCTCAACCGTAAGGCTCTCCAGAGGGTAGTGAGGTCTGCACAACGCATCACCGGGGGCAAACTACCTGCCCTCCAGGACACCTACACCACCCGATGTCACAGGAAGGCCATAAAGATCATCAAGGACAACAACCACCCGAGCCACTGCCTGTTCACCCCGCTATCATCCAGAAGGTGAGGTCAGTACAGGTGCATCAAAGCTGGGACCGAGAGACTGAAAAACAGCTTCTATCTCAAGGCCATCAAACTGTTAAACAGCCACCACTAACACTGAGTGGCTGCTGCCAACACACTGACTCAACTCCAGCCACTTTAATAATGGGAATTGATGGGAAATGATGTAAAATATATCACTAGCCACTTTAAACAATGCTACCTAATATAATGTTTACATACCCTACATTATTCATCTCATATGTATACGTATATACTGTACTCTATATCATCTACTGCATCTTTATGTAATACATGTATCACTAGCCACTTTAACTATGCCACTTTGTTTACATACTCATCTCATATGTATATACTGCACTCAATACCATCTACTGTATCTTGCCTATGCCGCTCTGTACCATCACTCATTCATATATCTTTATGTACATATTCTTTATCCCCTTACACTTGTAAGGTAGTAGTTTTGGAATTGTTAGCTAGATTACTCGTTGGTTATTACTGCATTGTCGGAACTAGAAGCACAAGCATTTCGCTACACTCACATTAACATCTGCTAACCATGTGTATGTGACAAATAAAATTTGATTTGATTTGAAGACGGTAGAGAGACACTGGGACGGGACGGTAGTGGAACAAACAACAGAACAATCGATTTTTTAAATGTAACTAGGCAAGTCAGTCAGGAACAAATTATTATTTACAATGACGACCTACCACGGCCAAACCTGGACCAATTGTACACCGCCCTATGGGACTCCCAATCATGGCCGGAAGTGATACAGCCTGGATTTGAACCAGGGACTGTAGTGAGGGTAAAAGGGTGCACATTAAGCCCGATATCCTTTATCTTAGACAAGGTCAATCTGACTTTCATATGCTTTGATCCACCAAGGCTAGATGTTTTGAAGTGGTAAAGGGTTGTGTTCATTAGGCACCAAGCGGAAGAAAATGCACTAAAACACTGAGGGACCACCTGGACTCGTCCAATAAGTACCGCAGGGCTCTAGGCTGACCTTTTTTAGAAGGAGCACGTGTGCGCCTAAGTTGAAAAATGTAGGAGCACACAAAGAAATGTAAGAGGACAGTGCTGCTTGTTTTTGTAGTTTTGGTGCAAGCATGTCGGTCATGAATCTGCGCTCAGTTAAGTGAAGTAGGTTCCTTCCTTTCTGGGGAGTTTTTTCTAGCCACCGTGGTTCTACATCTGCATTGCTTGCTGTTTACAGTTTTAGGCTGGGTTTCTATATAAGCACTTTGTGACATCTGCTAATGTAAAAAGGGCTTTATAAATTATATAATTTGATTTATTTTAAGTTATCATTGCAACAATTACCATCTGGTGCTCCCAAAAAAAATCAGGTACCATATTTAGGTGCATATGCAAGTTAAATGGTCGCACTGTAGAACCCTGTGCCGCTCATGTTTGTGTTCCGTTGTACGTTTTGAAACATTGCACACTAATGAACATGACCTACGGAAATAGGTCATGTCCTCTGAATCCTCCTCTTCCTTTGATCTGCTCCTCTAAGTACAGCCTGTTCATTTGATCTCTTTAAAGTGACGCTTACCTCAGTGAATCTGCAGAACCTCTCCGCTCTGGCCTCGTTCCTTTGTTCCTAATCAAGAGTGAATTCCCTTCTCTGGCCTTGATCCTTTGTTCCTAATCAAGAGTGAATTCCCTTCTCTGGCCTTGATCCTTTGTTCCTAATCGAGTGAATTCCCTTCTCTGGCCTTGTTCCTTTGTTCCTAATCAAGAGTGAATTCCCTTCTCTGGCCTTGTTCTTTTGTTCCTAATCAAGAGTGAATTCCCCTCTCTGGCCTCGTTCCTTTGTTGCTAATCAAGAGTGAATTCCCTTCTCTGGCCTTGTTCCTTTGTTCCTAATCAAGAGTGAATTCCCTTCTCTGGCCTTGTTCTTTTGTTCCTAATCAAGAGTGAATTTGTCATGTATTGTCATGTTGTGTGTTTCTGTCCTTTCCCTTCACCCTGTCTCCCTCTGCTGGTCGTTGTTAGGTTACCTTTTCTCCCCCTCTTTCCCCCAGCTGTGCCTTGTCTCCTCCTAACTACCCATTCACCCCGTTTCCCACCTGTTCCCTTTTTCCCTCTGATTAGGTCCCTATATCTCTCTCTGTTTTTGTTCCTGTCCTTGTCGGATTCTTGTTTGTTGTGTTTCATGCCTGAACCAGACTATCGTCATGTTTGCTGTAACCTTGTCCTGTCCTGTCGGAATCTGCCGGTCTATCTGAGCCTACCTATGTTTGGTTATTAAAGAAGCTCTGTTTAAGTTGGTTCGCTTTTGGGTCCTCATTCACTCACCGTAACAGAAGAATCCGACCAAGAATGGACCCAGCGACTTCGGACCCTCTCCACTCAGCCGTCGAGATCCAGGGAGCGATGCTAGGCAGACACGAGCAGGAATTGTCTGCTGCTCAACATGCCGTTGAGACCCTGGCCACCCAAGTCTCCAACCTCACAGAACAGGTTCACCATCTCCGCCTCGATCCACCGGCCACTTCCAGGGCTTTCGAATCTCCGGAGCCCAGAATCAATAACCCGCCGTGTTACTCTGGGGAGCCCACTGAATGCCGCTCGTTCCTCACCCAGTGTGATATTGTGTTTTCTCTCCAGCCCAACACTTACGCCAGGAGCACTGCTCGTGTCGCCTACGTCATATCTCTCCTTACTGGACGGGCTCGTGAGTGGGGCACGGCAATCTGGGAGGCAAGGGCTGAGTGTACTAACCAGTATCAGGACTTTAAGGAGGAGATGATACGGGTTTTTGATCGATCTGTTTTTGGCTTCCAGGGCCCTGTCTTCCCTATGTCAAGGCAATCGATCCATAACAGACTACTCTATTGAGTTTCGCACTCTTGCTGCCTCCAGTGGCTGGAACGAGCCGGCTTTGCTCGCTCGTCTTCTGGAGGGTCTCCGCGCAGAGGTAAAGGATGAGATTCTCTCCCGGGAGGTTCCTTCCAGCGTGGATTCCTTGATTGAACTCGCTATTCGCATTGAGCGACGGGTTGATCTTCGTCACCGAGCTCGTGGAAAGGAGCTCGCGTTCTCCGTTGCCCCCCTCTCCGCATCACTACCATCTTCCTCTGCCGGCTCGGGAGCTGAGCCTATGCAGCTGGGAGGTATCCGCGTCTCGACTAAGGAGAGGGAACGGAGAATCACCAACCGCCTCTGTCTCTATTGCGGTTCTGCTGGTCATTTTGTCACTTCATGTCCAGTAAAAGCCAGAGCTCATCAGTAAGCGGAGGGCTACTGGTGAGCGCTACTACTCCTGTCTCTCCTTCAAGATCCTGCACTACCTTGTCGGTCCATCTACGCTGGACCGGTTCGTCAGCTTCCTGCAGTGCCTTAATAGACTCTGGGGCGGAGGGCTGTTTTATGGACGAGACCTGGGCTCGGGAACATGACATTCCTCTCAGACAGTTAAGGGAGTCCACGGCCTTGTTCGCCCTGGATGGTAGTCCTCTCCCCAGGATTCAGCGTGAGACGCTACCTTTAACCCTCACTGTTTCTGGTAATCATAGCGAAACCATTTCTTTTTTGATTTTTCGTTCACCTTTTACACCTGTTGTTTTGGGCCATCCCTGGCTAGTTTGTCATAATCCTTCCATTAATTGGTCTAGTAATTCTATCCTCTCCTGGAACGTCTCTTGTCATGTGAAATGTTTAATGTCTGCTATCCCTCCTGTTTCCTCTGTCTCTTCTTCACAGGAGGAGCCTGGTGATTTGACAGGGGTGCCGGAGGAATATCACGACCTGCGCACGGTGTTCAGTCGGTCCAGGGCCACCTCTCTTCCTCCACACCGGTCGTATGATTGTAGTATTGATCTCCTTCCGGGAACCACTCCCCCCCGGGGTAGACTATACTCTCTGTCGGCTCCCGAACGTAAGGCTCTCGAGGATTATTTGTCTGTAGCTCTTGACGCCGGTACCATAGTCCCCTCCTCCTCTCCCGCCGGAGCGGGGTTTTTTTTTTGTCAAGAAGAAGGACGGGTCTCTGCGCCCCTGCATAGATTATCGAGGGCTGAATGACATAACAGTTAAGAATCGTTATCCGCTTCCTCTTATGTCTTCAGCCTTCGAGATCCTGCAGGGAGCCAGGTTTTTCACTAAGTTGGACCTTCGTAACGCTTACCATCTCGTGCGCATCAGGGAGGGGGACGAGTGGAAGACGGCGTTTAACACTCCGTTAGGGCACTTTGAATACCGGGTTCTTCCTTTCGGCCTCGCTAACGCTCCAGCTGTCTTTCAGGCATTAGTCAATGATGTCCTGAGAGACATGCTGAACATCTTTGTTTTCGTTTACCTTGACGATATCCTGATTTTTTCACCGTCACTCCAGATTCATCTTCAGCACGTTCGACGTGTCCTCCAGCGCCTTTTAGAGAATTGTCTTTTTGTGAAGGCTGAGAAGTGCACTTTTCATGCCTCCTCCGTCACATTTCTCGGTTCTGTTATTTCCGCTGAAGGCATTAAGATGGATCCCGCTAAGGTCCAAGCTGTCATTGATTGGCCCGCCCCTAAGTCACGCGTCGAGCTGCAGCGCTTTCTCGGCTTCGCGAACTTCTATCGTCGTTTCATCCGTAATTTCTGTCAGGTGGCAGCTCCTCTCACAGCCCTTACTTCTGTCAAGACGTGCTTTAAGTGGTCCGTTTCCGCCCAGGGAGCTTTTGATCTCCTCAAGAATCGTTTTACATCCGCTCCTATCCTTGTTACACCTGACGTCTCTAGACAGTTCGTTGTCGAGGTTGACGCGTCAGAGGTGGGCGTGGGAGCCATTCTTTCTCAGCGCTCCCTCTCTGACGACAAGGTCCACCCATGCGCGTATTTTTCTCATCGCCTGTCGCCGTCGGAACGTAACTATGATGTGGGAAACCGCGAACTGCTCGCCATCCGGTTAGCCCTAGGCGAATGGCGACAGTGGTTGGAGGGGGCGACCGTTCCTTTTGTCGTTTGGACTGACCATAGGAACCTTGAGTACATCCGTTCTGCCAAACGACTTAATGCGCGTCAGGCGCGTTGGGCGCTGTTTTTCGCTCGTTTCGAGTTCGTGATTTCTTATCGTCCGGGCTCTAAGAACACCAAGCCTGATGCTTTATCTCGTCTCTTCAGTTCTTCAGTAGCCTCCACTGACCCCGAGGGGATTCTCCCTGAGGGGCGTGTTGTCGGGTTGACTGTCTGGGGAATTGAGAGGCAGGTAAAGCAAGCGCTCACTCACACTCCGTCGCCGCGCGCTTGTCCTAGGAACCTTCTTTTCGTTCCCGTTCCTACTCGTCTGGCCGTTCTTCAGTGGGCTCACTCTGCCAAGTTAGCCGGCCACCCTGGCGTTCGGGGTACGCTTGCTTCCATTCGCCAGCGTTTTTGGTGGCCCACCCGGGAGCATGACACGCGTCGTTTCGTGGCTGCTTGTTCGGTCTGCGCGCAGACTAAGTCCGGTAACTCCCCTCCTGCCGGCCGTCTCAGGCCGCTTCCCATTCCCTCTCGACCGTGGTCTCACATCGCCTTAGATTTTGTCACCGGACTGCCTTCGTCAGCGGGGAAGACTGTTATTCTTACGGTTGTCGATAGGTTCTCTAAGGCGGCTCATTTCATTCCCCTTGCTAAGCTTCCTTCTGCTAAAGAGACGGCACAAATCATCATCGAGAATGTTTTCAGAATTCATGGCCTTCCGTCAGACGTCGTTTCGGACAGAGGTCCGCAATTCACGTCTCAATTTTGGAGGGAGTTTTGCCGTTTGATTGGGGCTTCCGTCAGTCTCTCTTCCGGCTTTCACCCCCAGTCTAACGGTCAAGCAGAACGGGCCAATCAGACTATTGGTCGCATCTTACGCAGTCTTTCTTTTCGCAACCCTGCGTCTTGGTCAGAACAGCTCCCCTGGGCAGAATACGCCCACAACTCGCTTCCTTCGTCTGCGACCGGGCTATCTCCTTTTCAGAGTAGCCTCGGGTACCAGCCTCCGCTGTTCTCATCTCAGTTCGCCGAGTCCAGCGTCCCCTCCGCTCAGGCTTTTGTCCAACGTTGCGAGCGCACCTGGAAGAGGGTCAGGTCTGCACTTTGCCGTTATAGGACGCAGACTGTGAGGGCTGCTAATAAGCGTAGAACTAAGAGTCCTAGATATTGTCGCGGTCAGAGAGTTTGGCTCTCCACTCAGAACCTTCCCCTTAAGACGGCTTCTCGCAAGTTGACCCCGCGGTTCATTGGTCCGTTCCGTATTTCTCGGGTCATTAATCCTGTCGCAGTTCGACTTCTTCTTCCGCGATACCTTCGTCGCGTCCACCCGGTCTTCCATGTCTCCTGTATTAAGCCCGTTCTTCGCGCCCCCGCTCGTCTTCCCCCCCCCCCCCCCCCATCCTTGTCGAGGGCGCACCCATCTACAGGGTCCGCAGGATTTTGGACATGCGTCCTCGGGGCCGTGGTCACCAGTACCTCGTTGATTGGGAGGGGTACGGTCCTGAGGAGAGGAGTTGGGTTCCCTCTCGGGACGTGCTGGACCGTGCGCTGATCGAGGATTTCCTCCGTTGCCGCCAGGTTTCCTCCTCGAGTGCGCCAGGAGGCACTCGGTGAGTGGGGGGGTACTGTCATGTATTGTCATGTTGTGTGTTTCTGTCCTTTCCCTTCACCCTGTCTCCCTCTGCTGGTCGTTGTTAGGTTACCTTTTCTCCCCCTCTTTCCCCCAGCTGTGCCTTGTCTCCTCCTAACTACCCATTCACCCCGTTTCCCACCTGTTCCCTTTTTCCCTCTGATTAGGTCCCTATATCTCTCTCTGTTTTTGTTCCTGTCCTTGTCGGATTCTTGTTTGTTGTGTTTCATGCCTGAACCAGACTATCGTCATGTTTGCTGTAACCTTGTCCTGTCCTGTCGGAATCTGCCGGTCTATCTGAGCCTACCTATGTTTGGTTATTAAAGAAGCTCTGTTTAAGTTAGTTCGCTTTTGGGTCCTCATTCACTCACCGTAACAGAATTCCCCTCTCTGGCCTCGTTCCTTTGTTGCTAATCAAGAGTGAATTCCCTTCTCTGGCCTTGTTCCTTTGTTCCTAATCAAGAGGGAATTCCCTTCTCTGGCCTTGTTCCTTTGTTCCTAATCAAGAGTGAATTCCCCTCTCTGGCCTCGTTCCTTTGTTGCTAATCAAGAGTGAATTCCCCTCTCTGGCCTCGTTCCTTTGTGATCAAGACAAAAAGAGGAAAACTGTTATGAATGGAGAGAATGTCACTATTATGAGCTTCTTTCTTTTTACCCTATGTAATTACTCTGTAGAGTTTGACAATATCTACAAATATTTTACTTAATTGCAGAACAAATACACCAGGGTTGTATTCATTAGTCCACACCGTATCAAAATGGAAAATGAAAACAAGTATTTATTATTGGATAGGTTCCTCCCCGTTTTGTTGTTTCAGTTAGTCTTCTTCCGTTTGGTGCCTAATGAACACAACCCAGCTAAGGAGCTGTGTGGGGATGGAGAGTAGTCATAAATAGAGAGCTAGCTAAGTTAACTGTAAACAACATGCAGAAAGGTTTTTCTCACCCTTAAGCCTTTCTACTTTGCACATTCTTCCATTGCAAAACTACCATTCCAGTGTTTTACTTGCTATATTGTATTTACCTTGCCACCATGGCCTTTTTTGCCTTTACCTCCCTTCTCACCTCATTTGCTCACATTGTATATAGACTTGTTTATACTGTATTATTGACTGTATGTTTGTTTTACTCCATGTGTAACTCTGTGTCGTTGTATCTGTCGAACTGCTTTGCTTTATCTTGGCCAGGTCGCAATTGTAAATGAGAACTTGTTCTCAACTTGCCTACCTGGTTAAATAAAGGTAAAATAAAAAATAAATAAATAAATAAATAAATAAAATAATAAATAAAATAAAAAATAAATAAATAAGTGTTTAGATGCGAGCTACAGTATAACCTGTACTACAGCTTTGTTTGTACCTAAAGTATGTCTTGATGAATTAGCGTTATGTACAAATGGTAGTTGTAGCACTCATTCGTAAACAACTGCCTGATCATTTTAGAGGTCTAAAGCAAAATGAAATCTGAGGATCATGTTCTTTCAAGTGCTTACTACTGCTTAGTTTGACACCAACTGTCTTGGTCAGCACTTTTTAGTGTTGGCATCACATGCCTCTGTAGTTCTAAAATAAAATGAATGTGATACTGGTGTTGCTGTTCTGGTGCACTTCTCATCTCACAACATTCCCTTGGGTTCTCCTTGGGTTCTCTTCTGATTCTGCAGACGAGGGGGCTCTGGTGAGAGCAGCGGCGAACCTGGGCTTTGTGTTCTCTGGTAGAACCCCAGACTGTGTCATCATAAAAGCGGTGAGTAGATGCAGTAGAATCCATAGAAATAGAATTCCCCTGCCTCCGGAGTGATGCAGGGGTCTAAGGTACTGCATCACAGTGCTAGCTGGGCCACTAGAGATCCAGAGTCCAAGCTCTGTTGCAGCCGGCCGCGACCGGGAGAGCTATGGGGCGGCGCACAATTGGCCCAGCATCGTGTCCATCGTGTCCATCGCACTCTAGCGACTCCTGTGGTGGGCCAGGCACATGCACGCTGACACGGTCGTACGGTGATTCCGCTGACACTGGTGTGGCTGGTTTCTGGGTTAAGCGGGCATTGTGTCAAGAAACAGTGCGGCTTGGTTGGGTTGTGTTTTCGGAGGACACACGGCTCTCGACCTTTGCCTCTCCCGAGTCCAAGCGGGAGTTGCAGCGATGAGACAAAACTGTAACTACCAATTGGATACCACGATATTGGGGAGAAAGAGGGGGTAAAAAATAAATGGAATATCCATTCTAGTGATTCTATTTCTATGGTAGATGTTCTGACAATGAACGCAATCCTATTGTGCCTTTCACTTCAGTTCTGTAGCTCTCATGGCTCTATACATTGTATGGTGGTAATCACTTCTGTGCATTTTTTTAAATATTTTTTTTAATTTTTTTTATTGGGTCACAAGGGCAATACAATAATAAAAATACCCCCCCACCCACTCCAAACATACTCCCCCCCCCCCAAAAAAAGATATAATACATTTATCAAGTTAAAATATACAACTCGCTCTAGACTAGAATATGCACAGCAGGTGCCATTAATACAGGTAACGAGTGGAGGACAGAGCAGTCTCTTAAAGAAGAAGTTACAGGTCTGTGAGAGCCAGAAATCTTGCTTGTTTGTAGGTGACCAAATACTTATTTTCCACCATAATTTGCAAATAAATTCATTAAAAATCCTACAATGTGATTTTCTGGATTTTTTTTCTCATTTTGTCTGTCTTAGTTGAAGTGTACCCATGATGAAAATTACAGGCCTCTCTCATCTTTTTAAGTGGGAGAACTTGCACAATAGGTGGCTGACTAAATACTTTTTTGCCCCACTGTATTCCTAATTTTGTTGCGTTACAGCCTGCATTCAAAATGGACAAAATGGATAGATTCACACCCCTGAGTCAATACTTTGTAGAAGAACCTTTGACAGCGATTACAGCTATGAGTATTTCTGGGTAAGTCTCTAAGAGCTTTCTACAACTGGATTGTGCAACATTTGCCCATTTATTATTTTCTAAATTCTTCAAGCTCTGTCAAGTTGGTTGTTGATCATTGCTAGACAACCATTTTCAGGTCTTGCCAAAGATTTTAGTCAAAACTGTAACTCGGCAAGCAACTCCAGTGTAGATTTGGCCTTGTGTTTTAGGTTGTTGTCTTGCTGAAAGGTGAATTAATCTCCCAGTGTCTGGTGGAAAGCAGACTGAACCAGGTTTTCCTTTAGGATTTTTCCTGTTCTTAGCGCCATTCGGTTTCTTTTTTATTCTGAAAAACTCCCTAGTCCTAAATGATTACAAGCACGCACATAACATAATGCAGCCACCATTATGCTTAATTTTTTAATTGCTTTAACACATTTATTGCGGTATTACTTTAGTGCCTTGTTGCAAACAGTAATATTTGTATTCTGTTTACCTTTTATGGCTGCTGTCCCTGTACAGGAATCAACATCAGCGGAAATTTCAGAGTGACAACTAATAGTACTCGATACAACTCAAACTTTCATTAAAACACACATGCAGGGTACTCAATTATAGCTATACTCGTTGTGAATCTAGCCAACATGTCAGATTTTTTAAATGCTTTTCGGCGAAAGCATGAGAAGCTATTATCTGATAGCATGCAACCCCCCGAAATACCTAAAGGGGACGTAAAACAAAATAATTAGCGTAGCCGGCGCTACACAAAACGCAGAAATAAAATATAAAACATTCATTACCTTTGACGAGCTTCTTTGTTGGCACTCCTATATGTCCCATAAACATCACAATTGGGTCTTTTTTTCGATTATATATACCCAAAATGTAAATTTATGAAGCCCGTCTGATCCAGGAAAAAACTGCTTTCCAAAACGCAACGTCATTTTTTTTAATTAAAAAAGTTGCCTATAAACTTTGACAAAACACTTCAAACTACTATTGTAATCCAACTTTAGTTATTAGTAAACGTTAATAATCGATCAAATTGATCACAGGGCGATCTGTATTCAATAGCAGCAAGTCTTGAAATCATGGTCCATATTCTCTCTTCCATAACTTCCCCCGGTGTACTCGACGACAGGAAGTGCCTATTCCTCATTTCACCAAGGATTAACTTCAACCAAATTGCCAAGTCTGGCGACATCGTGTGGAAGCTGTAGAACTGGTCGCTATCTATTTTCCCTTGCCATAGACAATACAGAGACTGGCGGAGGGATTTTTTTCTGTTGTTTTTTGTGAACAGTTTTCCTTGGGATTTTGCCTGCTACACACGTTCTGTTATAGTCACAGACATGATTTAACCAGTTTTAGAAACTTCAGAGTGTTTTCTATCCACACATACTAATCATATGCATATACTATATTCCTGGCATGAGTAGCAGGACGTTGAAATTTTGCGCGATTTTTAACAAAATGCTGAAAAAATTCACAGCCTCCTTAAGAGGTTTTAAGGCTTCCTTCTTTTCACTCAGTCAATTAGGTTAGTATTGTGGAGTAACTACAAGGTTGTTGATCCATCCTCAGTTTTCTATCACAGCCATTACTCTGTAACTGTTTTAAAGTCACCATTGGGCTTATGGTGAAATCCCTGAGCGGTTTCCTTCCTCTCCGGCAATTGAGTTAGGAAGCCTGTATCTAGGTAGTGACTGAGTGTATTGATACACCATCCAAAGTGTAATTAATAACTTCACCGTGCTCAAAGGGATATTCAATGTCTGATTTTTCTTTATTTGTACCCATCTACCAATGGGTGCCCTTCTTTGCGAAGCATTGGAAAACATCCCTGGTCTTTGTGGTTGAATCTCTGTTTGAAATTCACTCCTTGACTGAGGGACCTTAAAGATAAATATGTTTGAGGGGGGTACAGTTATCATGTCAAACACTATTATTGCACACAGAGTGAGTTCAAACAGCTTATTATGTGACTTTTAAAGAAAATTTAGGCTTGCCATACTGTAAAAAAGGGGTTGAATACTTATTGAGTCAAGACATTTCAGATTTTCATTTGGAATTCATTTGTTAAATTTTTTTTTTTTTAAAGAAAACGTTCTTCCACTTTGACATTATGGGGTATTGTGTGTAGTGACAAAGTGACCAGTGACAAAACATCTACATTTAATACATTTTAAATTCAGGCTGTAACACAACAAAATGTGGAAAAGGGGGTGTGAATTCTTTCTGGCACTCTACATGGAAATGAATTTTGTGAGATCAGCATAAACATTACACATTCAGTACACTATAATACACATAATGTAATACATAGAGCCCTACTTTGAGCAGTTGACTGAGCCTCCCTGGAGCGCCAGATGGGTAGGGTTTGTACTCCGGGGACCATTCCATTGGCAAGCTCAATCAAGTTTGGCAAAAGTATTTGGAGAAAAAAAGAAATATTATACTTACACGCACTGGCCGTGTAATGGAAAATAAATGACTCTTCTAAATTAGACTCAATTAGATTACATGGACACGATGGCGTTCGTGAATACGTCCTCCTCTAACCTAAGGGCGCCCTGGCGCTTTGATCCCTTTAATTGGCTAACCTGATGATTGCATTTAGGAAGGAGGTGGGGAGGCACAATGCCTAAGCTCTTTTTCTAATTTTACTCCAGAGTATAAAGTTTACAAGACATTTGTCTAGGTCCTTAACCTTTATTAGGCCTTCGAAAGCCTTCTCCCTTATTGCTTCGCCTCCAAATGTAAAAAAAAAATCTGTAGCAGACAAAAGGTCTGATATCGGGATCAGACACATTGTTAGACACACATCATATTATTTATTACACTGGCATTTTTTTGTTTATTGATTTGCACACAAAAAGAGACAGAACAATGTGATAATAGTAATTAAAAGGCAAAACTGGAACATGTGCAGGAGAGATTAAAAAAAGCTACTGAAATGCCTCCCCCTTTCAAATATCTATAGAAAAAGGACTGAATTAGTATAGTTGCAGTATAATTGCTGTCTAACTATTGGGTTGGCTTAGACATACAATACCAGACAAGTTTGGACAGACCTACTTTATATTTGAGATTCTTCAAAGCAGCCACCATTTGCCTTGATGACAACTTTGCACACTCTTGGCATTTTCTCAACCAGCTCCACCTGGAATGCTTTTTCTCCAAAACCACCAAAACCACCATAAAGAAGCCAGACTACTGTTTGCAACTGCACATGGGGACAAAGATCGCACATGGGGACAAAGATCGTATATATTGATATATTGAAGCGACATCTCAAGACATCAGTTAAGTTAAAGCTTGGTCGTAAATGGGTCTTCCAAATGGACAATGACCCCAAGCATACTTCCAAAGTTGTGGCAAAATGGCTTAAGGACAACAAAGTCAAGGTATTGGAGTGACCATCACAAATCCTGACCTCAATCCTATAGAACATTTGTGGGCAGAACTGAAAAAGCGTGTGCGAGCAAGGAGGCCTACAAACCTGACTCAGTTACACCAGCTCTGTCAGGAGGAATGGGCCAAAATTCACCCAACGTATTGTGAGAAGCTTGTGGAAGGCTACCCAAAACATTTGACCCAAGTTAAACAATTTAAAGGCAATGCTACCAAATACTAAATGAGTGTATGTAAACTTCTGACCCACTGGGAATGTGATGAAAGATATAAAAGCTGACATTTCACATTCTTAAAATAAAGTGGTGATCCTAACTGACCTAAAACAGGGATTAAGTGTCAGGAATTGTGAAAAACTTAGTTTAAATGTATTTGGCTGAGGTGTATGTAAACTTCCAACTTCAACTGTATGTCCTTTACGTTTATGGGGGGTCAATTAAGGAAGACATCCTCTTCTGCAAACCTCTGGAAACCAGGACAACGGGAGAGGATATTTTACTGGACAGCTTTGTGACATCAAATGGACTTTGGCGGTCAAGGTGTGTTGGTGTCTGTACTGATGGCGCAAAAGCCATTACTGGGAGACATAGTGGAGTGGTAAAGCACGTGCAAGCAGTTGCTCCCGACGCCACTTGGGTACAACACAGCATCCCCCGAGAGGCTCTTGCTGTCAAGGGAATGGCTGACAGCTTGAAAGATGTTTTGGACACTACATTGAAAATGGTTAACTTTGTTAAAGTAAGGCCCCTGAACTCTTGTGTATTTTCTGCACTATGCAATGATATGGGCAGCAACCATATAACGCTTTTACAACATTCAGAAGTGAGCTGATTATCAAGGGGCCAAGGACATATTCAATGTGCGGGACAAAATTGAGGCTATGGTTAAATAGTTGGAGCTCTTCTATGTCTGCTTTAACAAGGACGACAACACAGTTATTTCCATCATTGTTTGATTTTTTGTGTTGTGTGCAAATGAACTCAAGCTTATGGACAATGTCAAATATGATAAAGCGAAGCACCTGAGTGGGTTGAGTGTGCAATTGCACAGGTAGTTTCCTGAAACGGATGATACAAACAACTGGATTCGTTATCCCTTTCATGCCCTGCCTCCAGTCCACTTACCGATATCTGAATGAGAGCTTCTTGAAATTGCAACAAGCAGTTCTGTGAAAATGGAATCTAATCAGGAGCCACTTCCAAATTTCTGGATTGGGCTTCGCTCAGAGTATCCTGCCTTGGCAAACCGCGCTATTAAGACACTGATGCCCTTTGCTACCACGTACCTATGTGAGAGTGGATTCTCGGCCCTCACTAGCATGAAAACTAAATACAGGCTGTGTGTACACTACACTGTGTCTGGAAAACTATTTAAGACTGACTCTCCAATACAACCCAACATTGCAGAGTTATGTGCATCCTTTAAAGCACACCCTTCTCATTATCCTGTGGTGAGTTATTCACAATTTTCTATGAACAAATAAGGTTTCATATGTAAGATGGTTAAACAAAGAGCAACATTATTGATTATTTTATTATTATTTGTGCTCTGGTCCTATAATAGCTCTTTGTCACTTCCCACGAGCCAGGTTCTGAAAAAAACTAATTATTATGTTTAATAAATGTATTGTATGTGTGTGTGGCAGGCTTACAATGATGGCAATAAACAACATTTGAGAGTGCACTGACCCTGGTAGCTGGAGGTTGAATGTTTAAAGGGGTACGGGACTATAAAAAGTTTGGTAAACACTGCAACAGGACAACAACCCTAAGCACACAGCCAAGATCACGCAGGAGTGGCTTCGGGACAAGTTTCTGAATGTCCTTGAGTGGCCCAGCCAGAGCCCAGACTTGAACCCGACCGAACATCTCTGGAGAGACCTGAAAATAGCTGTTCAGCAACTCTTCTCATCCAACCTGCCAGAACTTGAGAGGATCTGCAGAGAAGAATGGGAGAAACCCCCCAAATATAGGTCTACCAAGCTTGGAGCGTCATATTCAAGAAGACTCGATGCCGTAATCTCTGCCAAAGGTGCTTCAACAAAGTACTGAGTAAAGGGTGTGAATATTTGCGATTTTTCATTATTATATATTTTTTTTATAGATTTGCACACCAAAGAAAAAACGTTTTTTGCTTTGTTATTATGGGGTAAAATGTGTACATTGATGAGGGGGAAAAAATGTAATCAATTTTAGAGCAAGGCTGTAACGTAACAAAATGTGGAAAAAATCAAGGGGTCTGAATACTCTGAATGTACTGTATATTCATGAACATCTATTCATAGACATACATCTACACAGAGTGTACAAAACATTACTAACACCTTTCACTAATATTGAGTTGCACCCTCTTTTGCCCTCAGAACAGCCTCAATTTGTCTGGGAATGGACTACAAGGTGTCGAAAGCATTCCACAGGGATGCTGGCCCACGTTGACATCCATTAGATGGTCACCTCTCTCAAAGTTTCAAAACGCCTCATTTTTTGGGTGGCTAAAAACATGATTTTGTCAAAAAGTAAACTAAGTGCATTATCCTCACAATTCCTGTCATGAAAGTGTCTGCTGCCAGGCCCCTGGGCCTGTTTTATTGGGGGCTGCTGCTGTGATGCGCGAACCACTCTCTTTCCCTCTCCCAATGTGCACCAGGAGAGAGAAAAAAGGCTTCTGATTGCATAACGTTTCAAAATCCAATTGTGGGAACAGCTTTGGAAGCAGCTAACTGTTGTTCTCAGCTTTCTGTGGGTATATATTTTTTTTAAATTTTCATCTCTTAATATTGAGCTCAATAGCAACCATTTTACAACTGAGATATTTGATATCACTTTATGATACAAAGCGCGGAAAATTCACAATTGCACACCCAAAAGTGTTTTTTATTTAGTGTTAGCGAGTTAATGTGTTTTGAGTTTTCACTTCCTCATGTGGTGAATTAGCCCACAAATACATGTACCTATGATATTAGTACACATAAAGATGTAGGCAAATTCATCTCTATTGAAAATTCTGGAGCCCTATTTTAACAGTAAAATATATCAAGAATACCCTATTGTCAAACCACAATTCATGACTATCACTAGTTTAGGTTGCACATCAAAATATCTTGAATCATGCATTCTTGCTTTCTTGAATAGCCTATAATCTCAGTAGTCTATAACACAGTCTAAAGCACTGCGAATGGCTTCATTCCACATGGTTTCTATTGTGTGATGCTGAGGGGGAAAATTGGTGTGACCAAATCATGTGCTGCCATCAACTGAAAATGTGAGTGGCACCGGTGCCACCAGGGGAAAATGTTTGTATGGAACCCTGTCAAGGGTACAATGTGTTCTTCTGCCAATTTGGCTGTTTGGAAGAGAATCTTGTGATAAGATGTTTTGCAGAGAAACATATTGGTAGGACCAGGCTATGTATGTTTGTGCAGTGATATATGTTTACTATAGGTTAATTAGGTAGTCAAAATGTGATGGGACTAAAATGAAAGGGCATTTAGTTGACTAAAATGGCCCACTATTTTCATCATTTTGACAATAACTACACAAAATCATTATTCTAAAGACAAATATGTGAAAGTACAACCTTTTCTCTACGCCCCGTGGCAAGGTGTGCCAAAAGGCAAGGCTCTGACTGCATGCGTGGGTATGGATATGGGGGTACAGATTTTTTTGTGGCTCCCATCCCCAACAAAGTTGCCCATCCCAAACATACATCACTGGTGTTTGGTATCTAGTGATTTTACATGGTGGTTTGTTTACATGGCAGTTATTTGCTGGCTGTCCAGACAGTATATGTAATGACTATGCTGTTTCCAACAGGACACGGTGGTCTACGACCGTCTGGCCGACAGTTCCAGGTATAAAGAGATCACTCTTAAACACCTGGAGCAGTTTGCCACCGAGGGTGAGTGAGGGAACAGCTCCCCCTGTCTACCTAACACACATAGGACCTATTAGAAAAAGTTGAGAAAGGCATTCTTCCTTCCTTTTTCCTTGAGGTAAGCACAGATCTGTAAGTGATTGGATAGGTTTAATCAATGTTCCTACCCCTTTACTTTCACTGATCCACTCGATTATTTGATTACTTGAAGGAAGGAAGGAAGGAAGGATGCATTTCTGTATTCAAACTTAATATTTTATTAGATTGCATTGCTTTACCTCTATAGATATACTACCTTCTTGTGAGAGGTTGGCAGAATTGCATTAAACATTTCCCCTGTGGAAAAATCTGCATATTTCTAGTTTCTGCAGCTTATAAACCACATATTTTTTAAATTATTTAATTGAAGAGAAATGCAAAGTAATGGCATGTGTCGCCATAAGTGGACACCTGTTGTGTAATTATTAGGTTATGTAAGCCTTCTGGGTTTACTCGGGTGAGTTGAGAAGTGACGGTTATTGTGTAGATAGAGGAAGAGGGTGGATAGGGGTTAGTATGGGGTTAGATGGGGACTGATGTGGTGTGTTGTCTGTCCATTATGTCTCAGGGCTGCGTACTCTATGCTTTGCTGTGGCTGAGATCAGCGAGTCATCCTATCAGCAGTGGCTGGAGGTGTTCCACGGTGCCGCCAGCGCCCTGCAGAACCGAACTCTCAAACTGGAGGAGAGCTATGAGCTTATCGAGAAGGTCAGTCTCACACACACATGCCCGTTCGCCCTCGCACAGACACACACACACACACCACATCAGTCCCCATCTAACCCCATACTAACCCCTATCCACCAATCACCATCTTCCCCTATCTCCACAATAATCCTGTAGGTCTCCACCACCAGGTAAAAGATTAGCACAGATTTCTTCACATTTTCAACCCTATGTGAATCAAAGTTGAGACAAGCAGTTTCTTAACTTTAATGTTAAAATATCTAGTGTTACGATATAAACATTTCAATTTGTTCGCCATTTTAGGAAGGATTTTAGCAGCAATCAGGTCTCCAGAAAGGGATTGATCTAGGGACACACCAAGATACACTCGTTTTAGATTCAATCTCCTTGCCTGCACAGTTTACCGTTATCTTGTCTACCCTACAAACAAAATACATTTATTTTTTCCCAAGTGCAGTGACAATTTGTTGTCAGACAACCAATCTCTAACAAAATGTAATTCCTTACTCAGGGTCTCTATGTAAACTGTATCCTTCCCTGATACCAGTATGGCTGAATCATATCAGCTAAAAGATTCCAATGATGAGCGATCAGCTCTGCAAACAAGATAATTACTGCCTGCTTCGTTCACCCTAAGGACACCAACCCCTCACACAAAGCATCCATTTTAAAACTCTCCACCCATTCCATTGAGTGGTTGGCTGAACACAAATCAGTAAAACCGATTTCAGACATTCAACTTGATTAAAGGTCCAACGTTTTAGAAATTGAGGCACACTTAACCAGTATGTCTACCACAGAATTTTGCAGCGATACGCCATCCCATCTGGTTTGCGCTTAGTGGGACTATAATTTGTTTTTGAACAGGACAATGACCCAAAACACACCTCCAGGCTGTGTAAGGGCTATTTGACCATGAAGAAGAGTGATGGAGTGCTGCATCAGATGACCTGGCCTCCACAATCACCCGACCTCAACCCAATTGAGATGGTTTGGGATGAGTTGGACCGCAGAGTGAAGGGAAAGTAGCCAACAAGTGCTCAGCATATGTGTGAACTCCTTCAAGACTGTTGGAAAAGCATTCCAGGTGAAGCTGGTTGAGAGAATGCAAAGAGTGTGCAAAGCTGTCATCAAGACAAAGGGTGGCTATTTGTGTTAGTGTTTTTTCATAGTTTTGATGTCTTCACTATTATTCTACAATGTAGAAAATAGTAGAAATAAAGAAAAAACATTTAATGAGTAGGTGTGTCCAAACTTTTGACCGGTACTGTATATAAAACACAGGAAAATAAAGTTTTTGACTACACTGGAACTTTAATGTGGCAGGTGTGATTGCCATAGGGGGAGTAGAACGGATGGAGGGGGAGCAGCAGGAGAAAGAATGTCCATAGCGGGAGTAGCAAGAGAGAGTTGAGACAGTAGGAGGGAGTAGCGGAGGGAATGTCCATAGGAGAGGAGTAGCAGGGTGGAGGGGGGTTCAGGTAGCTGACTAGTGGTGGCTATTCAGCAGCTTGATGGTCTGAGGGTAGAAACTATTGGCCAGTCATTCAGTTTTTGCCGTGATGCTCCTGTACTGTTCGGGTGCATGTACAGTGGCAAGAAAAAGTATGTGAACCCTTTGGAATTACCTGAACATAAATTGGTCATAAAATGTAATCTGATCTTCATCTAAGTCACAACAATAGACAAACACAGTAACAATAACAATAACACACAAACAATTATACGTTTTCATGTCTTTATTGAACACTCTGTGTAAATATTCACAGTGCAGAGTGGGAAAAGTATGTGAACCCTTGGTTTTGATAACTGGTTGACCCTCCTTTGGCAGTAGGGTCAACCAGTTATCTCAATCGGATTGAGGTCGGGACTCTAGAAGGCGTATTTTTTTCTGTTGAAGCCATTCTGTTGTTGATTTACTTCTGTGTTTTGGGTATTTGTCCTGTTGCATCAACTTCTGCTGAGCTTCAATTGGTGGACAGATAGCCTATCATTTTTTCTGCAAAATGTCTTGATAAACTTAGGAATTCATTTTTCCGTCGATGATAGCAAGCTGTCCAGGGCCTGAGGCAGCAAAATAACTCCAAACCATGATGCTCCCTTCACCATACTTTGCAGTTGGGAGGAGGTTTTGATGTTGGTGTGCTGTGCCTTTTTTTCTCCACACATAGTGTTGTGTGTTCCTTCCAAACAACTCAACTTTAGTTTAATCTGTCCACAGAATATTTTGCCAGTACCGATATGGAACATCCAGATGCTCTTTTGCAAACTTCAGACGTGGAAAAATTGTTTTTTTGGACAGCAGTGGCTTCTTCTGTGGTGTCCTCACATGAATCCCATTCTTGTTTAGTGTTTCACGTATTATAGACTCGTCAACAGAGATGTTAGCATGTTTCAGAGATTTCTTTGTCTTTAGCTGACACTCTAAGATTCTTCCTCATTGAGCATTCTGCACTGTGCTCTTGCAGTCATCTTTGCAGGACAGCCATTCCTAGGGAGAGTAGCAACAGTGCTGAACTTTCTCCATTTATAGACAATTTGTCTTACTGTGGACTGATGATCATCAAGGCTTTTAGAGATACTTTTGTAACTTTTTCCAGCTTTATGCAAGTCAACAATTCTTATTCTTAGGTCTTCTGAGAGCTCTTTTGTTCAAGGTATGGTTCACATCAGGCAATGCTTCTTGTGAATAGCAAACTCAAATTTTGTGAGTGTTTTTTATAGGGCAGGGCAGCTCTAACCAACATCTCCAATCGTGTGTTATTAGTTTAAGCAGACTGTGTTTGTCTGTTGTTGTGACTTAGATGAAGATCAGATCTAATTTGATTACCAATTTATGCAGAAACCTGATAATTCCACTGGGTTCACATACCTTTTCTTGCCACTGTATCACCCTCTGAAGAGCTATGCGGTCCGCGGCGGTGGAGTTGCCGTACCAGGCTGTGATGCAGCCCGACAGTATGCTCACGATGGTGCTCCTGTAGAACACTGTATGGGCCCTCATGGACAGGCCAAATTTCTTCAGCATCCTGAGGTTGAAGAGTCGCTGTCGTGCCTTCTTCACTACTGTGTACATGTGGTTAGACCATTTCAACTTGTCTGAGATGTGTGCACCGAGGAATTTGAAGCTATCGACTGTCTCCACGGTGGCCCCGTTGATGAGGATGGGGGCGTGTCCAGCCTGGTTCCTCCTGAAGTCCACAATCAACTCCTTTGTTTTGCTAACGTTGAGGGAAACGTTGTTTACCTGCCACAGAGCTGTCAGAGTGACCAGAAAGTAGTGCTTTATATAGGGGCCCAGCCATGGAATCTGAATGGGTTTGGATGGTTTGATGCAGTGTATACTATGGAAATATGGTTTGAGTGTATGGGGGCAGGTTGGGTTGGCCTAGTACCAGAAAGCAACAAACAGTTCCTCTGTGAAAACCAGTGATCTGGAAGTGTTAGTCAAACACAGGCGGCCACGCTAGTAAATCAAGTGCTGGGCTCCACTGCTGCCAGACCTTCAGCTCTGCCCAAAACAAAATACTAAAATCACTGTGTTAACACAAAAGTTCTGAGAGGAGGGTGCAGGGATGTGATAAGTCCACTAGGTGGCAGTCTGAGAGAAGGGTCATGTCCCATTAATTCCCTCCTTCTTCCTGAAGTGTGCACTTGCTCACTTCTTCCCACGCCAAAAAGCATTGGATTGGTGGAGGAATGGGCTAATGGCAGTTTCCACCATATTTCTTATACCAGTCATTTCCTTTCAAATCAGTGAAGGGAAGTGAACACGTGGATACTTCAGGTGAAGTAGAAAATTGGGATGGAGCTATGGTCGAAGCGTTTAGGAACTGTGACCTCAACATGTACTTTTAGAGCAGATCAAAAGGAAAGGACACCACCACATTACATCTCTTTGCAGAATACTCTTGACAAGCTACTCTCAAACAGCTACTACTTGGTCATCATTGAAATAAGTTATGCACAAACACACTTTGTGGGGAGGCAGGTAGCCTAGTGGTTAGAGCGTTGGGCCAGTAACCGAAAGGTTGCTAGATTGAATCCCCGAGCTGGGCAGTTAACCCACTGTTCCTAGGCTGTCATTGTAAATGAGAATGTGTTCTTAACTGACTTGTCTAGTTAAATAAAGGTTAAATAAAATTGAAAATAAAACCTTATGCCTGTTCATTTATTTTGTAAATGTTCGGGTGAATTTTCAGGAGTTGTCTTGATTGAAACCTATTTGCATTCTTGGGTTCAAATAGGCCTACTGTTTGAAATCTTGCTTTAGCCTGGCCGGAATGCCTGCAACATTGTGTCAACGTTAAGACAATATAGCTGTGAAGTTGTCACAACATTATTTAACGCATCCCTCCCCTCTCCGTGGGGTTTCATATGGCTAGTGGGTTACAGATATACTGCAGCTTGGCCTAGGTCACAAAAAGCACCGGGGCCTCTCAGTTCCCCCAGGCCCTTTATTAGCAGATTAATCTAGCTTACATCAGCTGATATCTCAAAGTGCTGTACAGAAACCCTGGCTATAAGAAATCTAGAGAGGAACCAGGCTATGAGGGGTGGCCAGGCCTCTTCTGGCTGTGCCAGATGGAGATTATAACAGAACATGGCCAAGATGTTCAAATGTGCGTAGGTGATCAGCAGGGTCGAATAATAATAATCACAGTGGATGTCGAGGGTGCAGCAAGTCAGCAACTCAGGAGTAAATGTCAGTTGGATTTTCATAGTGGATCATTCAGAGTATTTCTACCGCTCCTGCTGTCTCTAGAGAGATGAAAACAGCAGGTCTGTTGAACAGGTCAGGATTCCATAGCCGCAGGCATAACAGTGGAAACTGGAGCAGCAGCACGGCCAGGTGGACTGGGGACAGCAAGGAGTCATCAGGCCAGATAGTCCTGAGGCATGGTCCTAGGGCTCAGGTCCTCCAAGAGAGAGAAAGAAAGAAAAAAAGAGAGAAAGAAAGAAAGAGTTAGAGAGAGCATACTTAAATTCACACAGTTCACCGGATAAGACAGGAGAAATACTCCAGATATAACAGACTGGCCCTAGCCCCTGACACATAAACTACTGCAGCATAAATACTGGAGGCTGAGACAGGAGTGGTCGGGATAACACGTCCCAAAGTCCCTCGCCCGTGACGCCACCCCCCCCCCCTCTCTCTCACAACCACTGTGCTGTGACTACAACTGGCCCCTAAGTTTCCCCCCTATTCCTGCCCCCCTCACCCTAACCCCAAATACCCTAATCCATTCCCCAGCTTTGGGGGGGTGGAAAAACAAGCGCAGCAGACTCAAGTGAAAAACAGGGAGTAAATGAATGAGTGACAGTGTCTGACCCCTCACATGACGTTGTAAAGCCCCTTCTCTTGTTAGATTTTCTCCTTATTATTACCACATTTTTTTCTCTTCCTCTATAGAACTTGCATCTTCTCGGGGCCACGGCCATCGAGGACAAGCTTCAGGACAAGGTGCCTGAGACTATTGAGACCCTGATGAAGGCCGACATCAAGATCTGGATCTTGACTGGGGACAAGCAGGAGACGGCCATCAACATTGGTAAGATCAAATCAAATGTATTTATATAGCCCTTCGTACATCAGCTGATATCTCAAAGTGCTGTACAGAAACCCAGCCTAAAACCTCAAACAGCAAGCAATGCAGGTGTTGAAGCACGTGCCCGGGAGACAAATAGTCGAAGTGGACCATAAGAAAGAGATCTGACCAGAAAATATAAAAATAACATAAAAATGACGTCCTTCCCTCACATTGTGAAATAAAACATCTATACCTGATTGTAATCTGGGTGTGTGATGTCTCTACTGCCAGAAAGACATTTGAGATGATTTCTTTGGCACATCGTAGATAGTTAAGCAGTGTTGTAGCAACCACAAAAGTAAATAAAAATCATACCGTGGGTATTTCAAAATATATACGGTATTCTACCCAAGCCTGTTTTCTCCCTCCTCCTCCTCTTCCTCTGCCTGAAAATAAAACACCCTCTGCCTAGGTTGGTGGTACACCTTTTGTGGGGAAGGGGGCTGTCGAACTAGACTCTGTCCCGTTCTCCGTGTTCTTCTGTTCCCAGCCTGCTTGTGCCAGCCGATGCCGTGAAAAGGCAACGCAAACACTGGCCTACCCTAACAACCCACTCTCTCCTCAACTACACCCTAACCTCACCATGCCCAGATTAAATTGAGTGCCACCCCCACCTTCCGCCTAAAGTCCGCTGCCCCGGCAGCAACTTTTTACCCCTTTTTTATCCCTAATTTTGTGATATCCAATTGGTAGTTAGTCTTGTCCTATCGCTGCACCTCCCGTACGGACTCGGGAGAGGCGAAGATTGAGAGCCATGTGTCCTCCGAAACACGACCCTGCCAAGCCGCACTGCTTTTTAACACACTGCTCGCTTAACCCGGAAGCCAGCTGCACCAATGTGTCGGAGGAAACACCGTACAGCTTGCAGGCGCCTGGCCCACCAGAAGGAGTCGCTAGAGCGCGATGGTACAAGGAAACCCCGGCCGGCCAAACCCTCCCATAACCTGGATTATGTGCCAATTGTGCGCCACCTCATGGGTCTCCCGGGCACGGCCGGCTGCCTGGGATCGAACCCGGGACTGTAGTGACGCTTCAAGCACTGCGATGCAGTGACTTAGACCGCTGCGCCACTTGGGAGGCCTCCCAGCAGCCATTTTGAGGAGCCACTATGACCATATTGCGCAGCTTTAATCACCTCCCCCAAACCAACAAACCTCTGGGGTTGCCATGTCACGCCATACGTATTCCGCAACTCCTTGGAGATCTTTGTTGTTTAGTTCCGCCAGGCCCCAAAACACTGAGAGGAATTGACTTTATCTTTTGAATAAAAAGAGTAGTTTGGTTAGAGTGAACTGAGCCTTTAAGATAAACACATTAAGCAAGGGGACTGTGGCAGGGGTCGCCAGGGGGGTGTAGAGGTGGGTGGGGCATTTTCTACACGCTGGCTTATTTTAAGTTTGCGCATGAACACGTAAGAAAACAATCCACCAGGTCCAGACCTGTTTGGTATTGATTTGAGCCTCTGGAGGTGAAACCTACACGCTCCTCATCCCGACCCCCATCTCTGTGTGTGTGTGTGTGTGTGTGTGTGTGTGTGTGTGTGTGTGTGTGTGTGTGTAATTCTCTCAGACACAGTCCCACCCAAACACTCACATATACATGCAGATCTAGGTGTTATGGTAAGCCCTCAAATTGAAACAGGAGTCATTTCCAAGCTTGACGAAGCCCACAGATGTTCCACTCTGATATTGCCGCTCACTAGGGAGCCATGTTTAACTAACATGTTTAACTAGCCATGTTTAACTAAAACGAACTACCCCCTTAAAACAGAAAACAGACATGTAAACCCAGAGAATTTACATGTTTGTTGTCTTTTTCATCCCATTGGTACTTAAGCCAATAACATCAAAGTAAACAGAGAACTCAATTTCAGGAGGAAGTACATATAACCTATTACTTCTCCTACATTTGCTCTTTGGTATTAAAGTTTATTTTGAAAAGATAATCATAATACAGTGTTTTCTGAAAGTATTCAGACCCCTTGACCTTTTCCATATTTTGTTACATTACAGCCTTAATCTAAAATGGATTAAATCATTTTTTCCCCTCATCAATCTACACACAATACCCCATAATGACAAAGCAGAAACAGGTTTTTAGAAATGTTTGCAAATGTATTAATAATAAACAGATTTTACATTTACATAAGTATTCAGACCCCTTTACTCAGTACTTTGTTAAAGCACCTTTGGCAGTGATTGCAGCCTAGAGTTTTCTTGGGTATGAGCTTGGCACACCTGTATTTGGGAAGTTCTCCCATTCTTCTCTGCAGATCCTCTCAAGCTCTGTCAGGTTGGATGGGTAGCATTGCTGCACAGCTATTTTCAGGTCTCTCCAGAGATGATCGGTCAGGTTTCTAGTCTGGGCCACACAAGGACATTAAGAAACTTGTCCCGAAGCCACTCCTGCGTTGTCTTAGCTGTGTGCTCAGGGTCATTGTCCTGTTGGAAGGTGAACCTTCACCCCCAGTCTGACGTCCTGAGCGCTCTGGAGCAGGTTTTCATCAAGGGTCTCTCTGTACTTTGCTCCGTTCATCTTTGCCTCAACCCTGACTAGTCTCCCAGTCCCTGCCACTGAAAAACCTCCCCACATGATGCTGCCACCACCATGTTTCATCGTAGGAATGGTGCCAGGTTTCCTCCAGATGTGACTCTTGGCATTCAGGCCAAAGAGTTCAATCTTGGTTTCATCAGACTGGAGAATCTTGTTTTTAGATCTTTAGGTGCCTTTAGTTGCCTTTTTGGCAAACTCCAAGCGGGCTGTCATGTGCCTTTTACTGAGCATCCTTCTGTCTGGCCACTCTACCATGAAGGCCTGATTGGTGGAGTGCTGCAGAGATGGTTGTCCTTCTGGAAAGTTCTCCCACCTCCACAGGAGGAACTCTAGAGCTCTGTCAGAGTGACCATCGGGTTCTTGGTCACCTCCCTGACCAAGGCCCTTCTCTCCCGTATGCTCATTTTAGCAGGGCGGCCAGCTTTGGTGGTTCCAAACTTCTTCCATTTAAGAATGATGGAGGCCACTGTGTTCTTGGGAACCTTCAATGCTACAGACATTTTTTGGTATCCTTCTCCAGATCTGTGCCTTGACACAATCCTGTCTCGGATCTCTACAGACAATTCCTTCGACCTCATGGCTTGATTTTTTCTCTGACATGCACTGTGAACTGTGGGACCTTATATAGACAGGTGTGTGCCTTTCCAAATAATTTCCAATCAATTGAATTTACCAAATCAAGTTGTAGAAACATCTCAAGGATGATCAATGGAAACAGGATGCACCTTCGAGTCTCATAGTAAAGGGTCTGAATACTTATGTAACTAAGGTATTTCTGTTTTTTATTTGTAATAAATATGCAAACATTTTGAAAAACCTGTTTTCACTTGGTCATTATGGGGTTTTGAGTGTAGATTGCTGAGGATTTATTTTGTTTTTATCCATTTTAGATGAAGGCTGTAACAAAACAAAATGTGGAAAAGGTCAAGGGGTCTGAATACTTTCCAAAGCCACTGCATAATAATGCATAATGGCATGAACAATATTTTTCTTCAGTACTTTAGTATGTTAGATGTTTGATGTTTGCACAAGATGACATTGCAGCTCATCTCTTGTTTCACTTGTCTCTCTCCAGGATACTCCTGCAAACTTCTGACCAAGAACATGGGCATGCTGGTGATGAACGAAGACACACTTGACGTGAGTGCAGCAGACTAAGGATCTGTTATCAATCTACATTATTATTATTATATCATTGAACAGGGGATGTGCTATAGTAACTGCGTAGGTCTACAGTGTGCACAGGGCCGTATGCATTTGTGCACACTGTAGCAAACCGCAGCAAAACTAGTGTCTTATCGGACCAGTTCAGGTAGTCCCTCTCCGTTTAGGTCAGTTTTCTTCCATTTGGTAGTGAAATCAACCCTATAATACAGTCCCATATTACCCATAAAAGTTATTTTGTTGAACTGTTTTCATGGAAATTTAGTTATTTTCGGATAGTTAGTGTTAATGCTGTCAATCTGCATAATCCAAATTGCAACGCTCCCTCTCAACCCCAATTATAATCATAATCCATATTCTACCCTTGAGTTGCGTTCCCATGCAAAACTAGACAGATAGCTAACAACTAAGTCTTCAATAAAACTCCCAAGGCGTGACTTTTCTTGAATGAATATATTGAAAACGTTTATGTTGTGAAACTGCAAAATACAGAAAAGAATATTCTTTAGTATTCAATTCACACCGACAGTAACTGTACATTATACATTTGAAGTTGCATAAATACAAAGCACGCGCTAAGGTACCGTGCATCTGGCATGATGCCAAACCATATAGCTAATTGTTACTCATATGGTAATTGGCTCCTTTCATTACTCTAATAGTGTACAACCATTTATGTAGAATAACAAAGCATATTACACTAGGAACAGTAGCAAAACTACAGTATTGTATATTTTACAATTCGTTTGCATGACGCACGAGCAAAGTAATACAGCTAACGACATACATGAAAGGCATTGCAATTTGTGAGTAAATGCAACCAACATTGATATGTAAGCAACTCTATCAATAACAAGATTATAATCATTAGCTAAATGCTTGAATTGAATTTACAAACAAATATTTTCCAAGGCTGAAGCGTGACAAGAAATAACTACATTGAAAGACCTGCACCGTAGCGTTGTTTGTAGCTGCTTCTATGCGTGCAGAACAAATTCTCTACTTCCTGTTTGCGTTGTCTTTCTAAGTACCAGAAACATCCACTAGGGGGCAAATAACACCATTGCACACAATGAAAATCCAATTGAACCATTGTAATAAAATAATCTGTTACCTTCTAACAGGATGGCAGCACAATCCATCCCTGTGTGTGAAACAAAAACACCAATCTGGTTTGGCTTTTACCCTGGAGCCCGCTCAGAATGTAAAAAACACAGTCTTTGTGCCAAAGGTTGGTAAGTCACCACCACAATTGCCTTGACCGACAATGTAATCCCACTTAAAACAGGGCTCAGTGTGTCCCCCAATCAGCTAGTGCTTTTGATGACTATTAGCCACGTATCCTGAAAACTCAGATCAACGGAGTATAAATGACGGCTTCAGAAGGTTGTATTAGTGCAGAGTTCGGTTCATGCTAGGTCCTTGGGGCCTATGTTCAGCGTGTTGTCAAACAAACTCTGACAAACCACAAATATGATCTTGCATGTTGCTAAACCAACTACCGTCATAGTCGGGGACGTTGAACTTGGCTTTACTGTTGCTTTCTTTGTTCCTTAGTCTTTTTCTTCCTCTTTGTCTTTGGATTCTCTTTCTCTTCTGTAACAACCCACTCTGTTGTGTAAGTTGCCTCTAGTGACCACAGTGCAGATGCCTCTATGTCAAACCCATAGTTGAAGAGATGTCTCTATCCAGAGTGAAGTGAACCCCAGCTAGTCACAGGGCCAGGGGCGAGGTTGGGGGCTCTGACTGTGCCTAGTGGGATGGTTGGAGAGGGGGATGTCGGTCAGCACATAACCAGAGCCCAGCATGCCTTCTTTTGCATGATGTAGAAAACTCAACAGAAGGAGGCCCAGGTGGGCCTCTAGCCGAACCCCCTTTTAACCCCCTTTAACAGCAGAGTAGTAGAGGGGGAAAAGGTAAGCATGCCCCTGCAGGGATAGTCTTGTCTGTTGTCGTGGGGGAAGGACAGGACGAAAAGAAACCACTGCTGCACTCCTCCAGGAGAGGAAGCGAGGGAACAGAGCCGTGGACAGAGGAACCACTCACTGTGTGTGTCGGCGCAGGAGGGAGGGATGAAGGTAGGGAATGTAGGAAGGGAGGAGGGGATACAGCAATGACGGACGGCCTTCACTCTGTCAACCCGGCCAGGTTAGTATGATACATTAAGTGGTAGAGAAGAGAGGTAGAGAAGAGAGGACGGCGCCTTTGAAATGTCAGCTCCCATTCTCCTGTGGCTCAAGAGATGCTCATATAAGGTTGTTTGTAAAACATGGAGGAATTATGGAGGAATTCTCTCCCCCCATCCTTCCATTCGGGCTCAATGAACAGAGATCCTGCCAACGGTGCTGCTGGGAATTGGAGTTGCTCTTATGTTGCGCCTGAGAGTAATTGGAGCGCGTCTTCCTCCCCTTTTCCATGTTTAGAAACAGTTATCAAAGAGATGGGGACGTGTTCAGATGGGGACGTGAAGTGAAATGTGCTATTCAGGAAGTAGTAAAGAAGGATCCATTAGCTGAATTTTCAAGTTCATCTCAGTGACTGAGATAGTCAAAGAGAGTGAACACGGTGCGAAGGAGCCTAGGGTTGTGCTCACAGCTATCAGGGTTTCCATTAGCTGGTAATTGGCTGCTTTTGGCTGATAAAATAAATGAAAAGCCGGTAAGTAAAATTATAGCCAGCTGAATTGTCCGGGGAGAAAGCGAGAGAGGAGGCTTTGCCTAGGCTACTGTTTATTGCAAAGATGAACGCCTTTTTCATTTAAGTAAAATGAAAGTTACACTGAACAAAAATATAAACGCAACATGTAAAGTGTTAATTCCTTGTTTTTCATGAGCTGAAATAAAAGATCCCAGAAATGTTCCATATTCACAAAAAACATATTTCTCTAAAATTGTGTACACCAATTTGTTTACATCCTTGTTAGTGAGCATTTCTCCTTGGTCAAGATAATCCATCCACCTGACAGGTGTGGCATATCAAGAAGCAGATTAAATAGCATGATCATTACACAGGTGCACCTTGTACTGGGGACAATAAAAGGCACTCTGAAATGTGCAGTTTTGTCACACAACACAATGCCACAGATGTGTCAAGTTTTGAGGGAGCGTACAATTGGCATGCTGACTGCAGGAATGTCCACCAGAGCTGTTGTAAGAGAATTGAATGTTAATTTCTCTACCATAAGCCGTCTCCAACGTCGTTTTAGAGAATTTGGCAGTAAGTTCAACTGGCCTCACAACCGCAGACCACGTGTAACCATGCCAGCTCAGGACCTCCACATCCGGCTTCTTCACCTGCGGGATCATCTGAGACAAGCCACCCTGACAGATGATGAAACTGAGGAGTGTTTATGTCTGTAATAAAGCTCTTTTGTGGGGGAAATTAATTCTGATTGGCTGGCCACAAAGTGGGTGGCCCTGGCTCCCAAGTGGGTGAGTCTATGCCCTCCCAGGCCCACCCATGGATGCTCCCCTGCACAGTCATGTGAAATCTATAGATTAGGGCCTAATTAATTTATTACAATTGACTGATTTCCTTAACAGAACTGTAGCTCAGTAAAATCATTGAAAGTGTTGCATGTTGTGTTTATTTTGTTCAGTATGGTTCGGTCCTTGAACTGTTCTTGTCTATTAATGTTCCGTTTTATGTCATATTTCATGTTCTGTGTGGACCCCAGGAAGAGTAGTTGCAGCTAATTAGTATCCTAATAAAATTCCCCAAAAATAACAAATATTAATATTAAATCCTTGAATCTTATAGGGGTCTCACTGTCACCACTGGTCATCTAGCTAGCTATTAGCCAGCATGGTTTGCATCGGTTTCCATTAGACTAGAGCTTGCTAGGCTGGCTAGTTAGGTAGCTAACGCTGGCTAGCTAACGCAAGCTGATTATCATGTAGCAGCCAATGCTGACTAGCGTCGCCAGCATGCTAATGTCAATAAACCATAGTCGTGGATCCGCAAAATCAAGCAAATGGTACTGAACTCATGACAAAATCATTTTTCGACATTGTAGTGGCTATTGGTGTTTTGATTGTTTGTTTTCTGCTTAGTGATATTGAATAACATCTTTTTGGAATTTAACTCTGATTCACTATAAATACTGGTATGTATATAATCCGGTTTTGGCATAAGAACATTTGTGAAGTGTCAAAATACCTTGAAGTATTGCGAGAATTTGCGTACTCACGGATACGGAGCCTCAGGAATATAATATCCGGTCACGATTAGGAGCAACTCCCTATTATTAATGCATATCGTTGTTGTTATTGTAGGCCTATTTATTAATCCAAACCAGTTCTTTAAATGTGACCGACCGGCTCAAATCGGTCTTATGTAGCAACATTTGAAATGGTGAGTCTAGACTCGGAGCTACAAAATGGTATATCACACACTACAGTTGAGGAACAAAGTGAAAGTAATTTTGCTTTGAACATTAATGAACTTGTAAACTGACTTTTGAGACAATGTCCTTTGAATGTTTTTGTACTAATACTGGAGAGCCCTTCTTTGTCTACACCCATTCAGCATCGTTCACATCCTCTTAAGCTTTTGCCCCACCCATCTCTTTAAGTGTTGATCTGAGAATTCTGTACTAACAGCAGCAGTCAAGCACCCCTGTAAAGACCTTGATTATGCACAGATTCAAAATAGCTATTGATAACAAATGTGTATTTTGTGGTTGTGACCCAGGGGCTCTTGACCATTTATTTTGGGACTGTTCTTATGTCAGAAGATTTTGGAGTGAGTTAGATTTTATTTCAAAAGAAACTACTATTAATGTTAATTTGAAAGACTCTGAAATTATGTTATATGGACCCTGATTTAACTTTCATTGTTAATTTTTTATTTTTTTTATGGCAGATTCTTTATCCATAAAATTAAGTGGCTGGAAAACAAACCCCTCTTCACATTGTTTAAGATAGAATTGAAATATTATTTTGAAATGATCAGTAAGTGTAAAAACAAAAAAGCAATACGTACATGTAACTTTTTGACAAATTGAATAGGTTAGGTTTATTGTACTCTTGTTTGTATATTTATGATTTTGTATTTGTTTTGTTCATAATAATATATATATTTTAAAGCAGTCAAGCACGCAAGCTAACTTGCTAGCTACTTCCAGACACAAATGAGAGAACAGCTCACTGAACATTACTCGCCCTAGCATGGCTCATTAGGTTGTTATCCAGATCGTTGGTGACTGCAACTGTGCTGTCAGATTGTTCGTTCGTAAATTCAGAGCCCACACTGGACGCTCTGGCCCAATATGAAGGGTTGATCCAAACATTCTGACCTCACAACAGCAGTCAAGCACCCAAGCTAACTGGCTAACATTGGCTAGCTTGCTAGCTACTTCCAGACACATAATGAGAGAACACCCCACTCTGACCATTTTATTCTCCCTAGCAGAGCTGGTTAGGCAGTATTCATGTTATCCAGAGCGTTGGTGACTGTAACTGTGGTGCTGGCAACAATTGAATTACGCTTTTTTGTCAAGGTTTACTGACACCGGCCATATTCAACGGGTGTTGAGCATTCGTAAATTCATCAGTTATTCTGTGCTCTCGCACACGAGAGTCTTTTGTTAAGACATGTAGCTAGCTAGCTATCTGGGTTAACAATGAACCATAATCCCAATTTATGACATTACTACCCTGCATGAATCTTTAGGTAGCTAACCAACCAGGTTCGATGTTGGCTAGCTAACATTAGGCTATAAATAGTCGAGCAAGTGGTGCAGCTGTCTTAAGGCACTGCATCTCAGTGCTAGAGGCGTCACTACAGACTCTGGTTCGATCCCGGGCTGTATCACAATTGGCCGTGATCGGGAGTCCCATAGGGCGGTGCACAATTGGCCCAGCGTCATCCGGGTTAGGGGAGTGTTTGGCCAGGGTAGGTTGTCATTGTAAAATAAGAATTTGTTCAGACACAAGACATATGACACAAGACATATGTGGCTGGGTCTACAGACAATCACGGAATACGAAAGGAAAACCAGCCACCGTCTTGCTTCCAGACATGCTAGACACGTTCTTTGCCCACTTTGACGGTAACACAGTGCCACCGACACGGCCAGCTATAAAGGACTGTGGGCTCTCCTTCTTCGTGGCCAACGTGAGTAAGACATTTAAACGTGTTTACATGCTAGACACGTTCTTTGCCCGCTTTGACGGTAACACAGTGCCACCGACACGGCCAGCTACAAAGGACTGTGGGCTCTCCTTCTTCGTGGCCAACGTGAGTAAGACATTTAAACGTGTTTACCCTCGCAAGGCTGTCGGCCCAGACGGCATCCCTAGCCGCGTCCCCAGAGCTTGCACAGGCCAGCTGGCTGATGTGTTTACGGACATATTCAATCTCTCCCTATCCCAGTCTGCTGTCCCCACATTCTTCAAGATGGCCACCATTGTTCCCATACCCAACAATGCAAAGGTAACTGAACTAAATTACTATCACCCCGTAGCACTCACTTCTGTCATCATGAAGTGCTTTGAGAGACTAGTCAAGGATCATATCACCTCCACCTTACCTGTCACCCTAGACCCAATTCAATTTCCTTACCACCCCAATAGGTCCACAGACGATGCAATCGCCATCACACTGCACACTGCCCTATCCCATCTGGTCAAGAGGAATACCTATGTAAGAAAGCTGTTCATTGACTTTAGCTCAGCATTCAACACCATTGTACCCTCCAAGCTCATCATTAATCTCAAGGTCCTGTGCCTGAACCCAGCCCTGTGCAATTGGATACTGAAATTCCTGATAGGCCGCCCCCAGGTGGTGAAGGTAGGAATCAACATCTCCTCTTCGCTGATCCTAAACACTGGGGCCCCACAAGGGTGCGTGCTCAGCCCCCTCCTGTACTCCCTGTTCACCCATGACTGTGTGGCCATGCATGCCTCCAACTCAATCATCAAGTTTGCAGACAACACAGCAGTAGTATGCTTGATTACCAACCACGACGAGAAAGCCTACAGGGAGGAGGTGAGGGCTCTGAGAGTGTTGTGTCAGGAACTTCTCACTCAACGTCAACAAAATAAAGGAGAGGATTGTGGACTTCAGGAAACAGCAGAGGGAAAGGTGGAAAGAGAAGGTGGAAAGTTTTAAGTTCCTTGGCATACATATCACTGGCAAACTGAATGGTCCACCCACACAGAGGGTGTGGTGAATAAGGCGCAACAGCACCTCTTCAACCTCAGGAGCCTGAAGAAATGTGTCTTGGCATCTAAAACCCTCACAAACATTTATAGATGCACAATTGAGAGAATCCTGTTGGGCTATACTATCTATTGCATCTTAGCCTATGCCACTCTAAATTGCTCATCCATATATTTATATATTCTTATTCCATTCCTTTACTTAGATTTGTGTGTATTATGTTATTTGTTGTGAAATTGTTAGATATTACTTGTTGGATATTGCTGCAATGTCGGAACTAGAAGAACAAGCATTTCACTACACTCGTAATAACATCTGCCAAACACGTGTATGTAACCAATAAAATGTTATTTTATTTTATATCTCGGCATGTCCACCCCATTCATTATCTCAGCCAATCATGGCTAGTGGGAAGGTTTCTGACTTTTTCTGTGGCTAAACCATTCTTGAAATGTAACAATTTTATTTGTATTTACAGAGGGCATGGAAGTTTGTTATTAAGGCACATGAAAAGTTTACATGTTCAATAAGCCATTTCTGTAACAAAAAAATTTGATTAAAAAAAAAAGTTTAAGTTCAAACGGCTCTCCTGTCAATTAGTGAAACGGGTCACAAATATGCAAAATGTGTTTTGTTTCATTCTGTTGAGACATTTTCATTGGCTAAATTACGTTCGATCTGTCTTAATTGTGTGGTCCGTATTTAGTTTAAGATAGGTTAGGTAGGCCTATTGTAAAATAAATGTCATTAGCCTATTGCTGTCATTTGTTGGGTACGATAGGCATTAGCCTTTCTTGGTAATTGATGCAATATAGCCTGTTCAAAACTTTTGTGAATGTTTAAACCAGTTCACAAGTGTTTTGTTTCATTCTAATGAGCCATTTTCTTTAGCAAAATTAAGTTCCAACTGTAATGTTGTGTTTGCCGCAATATAATATCCTGATTGTATTTTCCCTATAAACAATTTTCCCCTAATAAAGTTTAGAATTTTTGTGAAGGTGTGGTGTGGCCTATGATATGAAGGCAGTGTGCACCGGTACTCCAATTGACTCTGACAGTTGATCTTGAGATGAGGAAGAATGTTTTAGGTCTACCAGAGTTACTCCTATAATCTAACAATATAATGCTTATCTTTTACATTCTAAATGAAAATGAACTAATTTGCCTCCTTCTGTACACCTATATCTGTATAGCAGACGCAGTAGCCTATCTGAGAAGTATAAAGAAATGTATGCTGGTGTCGCAGCATGCCGCCGGCATATCTCTTATCGCTTCCTCTCTCTGGGGCTATAGGCCTAAACTTCTCTTCCTTTCATATACAGTATATATTTATATTAATATAAATATTATTAGTGGATGCCTAGGCCAATAGGCAATGCCCGTATGCATTTAAGTCTTCAAATCTCTGACAGCTACACCTTAAGTTGGACAATTATTGTTTTAGGAAAGTAAAAACGAATAAAACAATAGGCTATATGGTTTAGCATATGCTCCAGTTTGAAATACAAGGAATAATGTTTTTGTAATTAGTTATAGGCTTTTGAAGGACATGTAAATGTGACTCAGTTAGCCAATATCCCTTGTTTATTGATTGTGCTGGCTGTGTGGATAGATGGCCTAATGGGTTACGCACCCAATGCATATGGATGACCGGTAAATGTCTGAAATGTCCAATAAATTAAAATATTCCTGGTCACTTGTCAAGCGCCAAATGTTCCTGACGGAAACCCTAACTGCTATACACAATCAGTCTTTCTCACACTCTTCTAAAAAAACTAAGGGTGTTCTTCTGACTTGAGATCCACTTGAACTTTTTCGCAAATATCACATTGATTTAAATTAATGATTTATGCAAACGTCTGAGTTGCACAACCTTATCTCCACTTTGAACTGGGCCATAAATGAGTCAACTGACTCAAAGCTTGAGTCAAGCCTATCTGAAGTGTTCTGTGTAGAGAGAGGTCAGGGGTCAAAACCAGAAGGGCAGAGGAGAATGTGTGTGAGGCTCATTGTTTTCTCAGACATCATTGACTGCTCTGCTTGATGCTCACTGACAGGTGGAGCTGCCGTGACTGAACTCTGGGCCTGGAGGCAGCAGACTGACTGGGAAGTGTATGTGTTTGCCTGTGTGCGTGCATGAACGCACGTGGGTTGTGGATGTTGGTGTGCACGGATGTGCATAATATGTCTGCTTTATTTATCGGTGTATGCCCCTCTTTGGGTGTGTCCACGGTTGTATAGAACTGTATGTGACTAATGGAGACACGTCCGCCTCCTCGGAATCCCTGTCAAGTGTGTCATGTCCTGTTCGCTACATTACTCAAGACTTACATCAACAATGGATCACAAAGTCTTGATGGAATCTCTCGTGTTTTTTTGAATGGATGCCATCTAGCCACTCCTAAACCAAACACAACTGAGTCACATACGTTAACTGGTCAGTCTAGCCATAACAAAGAGGCTTTAGGAGGAGACATAGCAGTAGCACTAAAATACCTCGGTGGAAATGGGGACCCTACTTGACCAAATGGCTGCACTGCTTGATTGCGGTTATCGTGATAAACCGCTTGTACCCAAACATTCCCAGACATGCACCCAGACGTACAAAGTCGGTCCACTGCACACACTTCCATACATTAGTGTTCCCTCTTAAATGCTTTCACACAAGTGTGGTGCCAGTTCACCCTGTGAGGAATCACTGCTTTTGGTTCCAGGGTTGGACACATATGTCAAATGTGAGTCTATTCTTACTCTTGTGTGTAACACACACACGCACACGTTGCTTGCCAGCCCGCATGCTGTTTTATGGCCCCCATCAGGGATTTACCATGCTCATGTGGAGAAGTCCTCACAGCTGCATTCCTCCCTGCCTCCTCTCATTCAATTTCTCTCCCTCTTTAGCTTCAATCTCTCTCTCTCTCTCTCTCTCTCTCTCTCTCTCTCTCTCTCTCTCTCTCTCTCTCTCTCTCTCTCTCTCTCTCTCTCTCTCTGTGTGTGTGAAACTTGAGGCCCTTCTCTTAATCTGTGTGTGTGTGAAACTTGAGGCCCTTCTCTTAAAATATTGTCCTTCAAGCTTTGGTTTCAGAGCTTTGTTATGCCAGGAGAGGGTTGCATGGTCCCGTTCATGCCCTTAGGTATCTAACCCTCCTCACCTGACCCCTCCCAAGCCTCATTCATGACCACTAGGTCACCCCTGCATTTCATTATAGTCACACCCGGCCGGGCCATCTGTTCAATGTGTTGGGTGACGATACCTTTGGGTGGAAGGGCCCACGTAGGTATTTTAACCCAGCTGATAGGCTCGCTCTCACACAAGCCCAGATGCAGATACTTGTGAGTCTCTACCTTACCTCACTCTTCAGACCACACCGGAGTCTGCGACTCCTATGGGCAAACGGGGTGACTTTCCACCCTTCTTTATGTGTGAGTTTACCTTTACAATCGTTTGAGTCACTTCTTAGTTATGGGCTGTTAGTCATACAGGACAATTATTGAACTTCATATCACTATCCTCACTCTTTTTAATACTCTCGATGTCTTTACATAGTAACCACAGCTGGTGTAAAGTTTAAATGACATGTTGGCAAGAACCAGAGTTATCGCTGCACATCATGTTGTTCAAATCATTGTATGGCTGAATTCCTTAGCTTGGTTAAAAAATGTAGAAGGTCCTTTTCAGAGAGTGGTAAAGTTTGTCATTCAAAATTCTATTATAGGCATCTATGTAGTAATCCAACTTGATGACCACTGCTCACAAATATTGTTATTTATTTTGTTTAATTCAATAACTACCATCACAAGGATACATCTCAGTCACCAATTCCTCGCCAGACAACAACAGCAGCAGAAATTGATGGATAATTTATAACCAATTATACCCATGTCATTGATTAGTGTGGTCTGAGAGCAGCATGTCTGTCTCCAATCCAATTCGAAACCTAAAGATGTACTCTGTCTGGGGCATGTGTGACCTCTCCTGTAGTAATGTATGCACAGCCACATACTCTAGAAGATGTTATGTATCCTACTGCCCAAATAAATATTACCAGAGCTGCGATCACATTTCATCCATGTTGTTTCAAGTAGTCTAATATCTTATTTCCATTAACCAAGCCCTTGGCCCCAGGACCATATGCTCGCAATCCTCAGAACCCTCACAACCCTCTTTTATAAGCACATCCATAGCTGTTCCGGTCTCTCTTGGAAATGGATCCTTGATTGGTTTTCTCTCCAGATGCACAGAAGATGTCACCGTGACTACAGTATGTCCATTTCCATCCTGGGCTTTCCTGAGTGCAGCCGCTCCTATTAGATGGCACTTAATCTTACCGGCCATTTATGGCATTTCACATTGCTTGTCATCGTATCACTATATCACAAACACAACCCGAGAATACATCCATTCACGTCCCAAACGTTTTGCTCGGTTTGTGATTTGAGTAATCGTCTCTTGGCCAGGCGTCTGAATATTCTGTCCAATAGGCATGTAAAACATGGAGGACAGCTGCTATATGGCAGCTTAGTAAGAGAATGGAGAGTGGAGAAAGCAAGGGCGTATATTTTTAACCACCCTCATTGATTTAGGGACTTATAGAAGATGGAGCCTCCGAGGTCGCTTGAAAGACTATGGACTTTCGAATGGGCTCTCCAGCACAGCGCTGAACTGAGATCTGTGGAAATCGTATCTAGCAGGGATGCTTTGTGTACGTCTTCTTGGTTTTCAACATGAAACGCAAAGGATGACGAATCCCAATGACATACGTCTAGGGTGTCTGTCTGTCCTCACGGGAGCCGATACTTTTAATAGCCCCGCTTATCGCTCCAGCAGATGATCCGGGGAATCACGTGGCTTTTTATGGGGGAAATTATATTGAGATTCAGTGCATTCCCAAGCCAAACATGACCCATCCGCCAGTACACCCTAACCCTTAGAATAACAGTCTCCTCTTTAAGGCCCTATTTGCCATTTGAAGAGTAATTCTCAGAGTTTGAAACATTAAACTAACAGAGGGTTCATGTTTATTTATTTCACCTTTATTTAACCAGGTAGGCAAGTTGAGAACAAGTTTTCATTTACAATTGCGACCTGGCATGTGAAGTATCCATAGTATTCAAGTCAGCGGGGATTTAAAATAGTCCAGGTTTAGTCAGTATATGGAAATATTCCTGGCTTTCAGTTTGAACAAATTCAGATGGCTCGGGACATTCCTGAAAATTGGCTCGTAAACCCAGACAGCTAACTGTAGGGTACTTGGTTGCTGAGAACTAAATTATGGAACTGCACATCGAGAGAATAGAAACACTTTGTTATTAATACCCGATACCATGTGAAGTATGCTTTTCCAACTGAATCATCATACCGTTTCTAATGGACCGAGCCTTATGTATTTTTGTGTTATTTTCTTATGTTCTATCATTGCATGATGTTCTATCATCTGTAACAAATCTAAATTGTCTTGGCAAGCCTGAATAATCTTTACCATATGTAAAGATGATACTTGTCATATTTTTTTTGCACTGTAAAAATAATAAAAGTATTGATAAGGTCAATGTATTCACTGGAGAATAGGTTGCCATGTTGTCTCAAAAACATTGCATTGAAAACCTCAACTATATTTACTTTACTTCACTGCCATTTGTAGAATGTGTTCTGTTTAGATATGGTAGTCCTAATGATGAGAAAATGTGTGTCTTTACAGGCAACCAGGGAGACCCTCAGCCACCACTGTGGAATGCTGGGAGATGCCCTTCACAAGGAGAACGATTTTGCCCTCATCATCGACGGAAAGACTCTCAAATACGCCCTTACGTTTGGAGCACGGCAGTACTTCCTAGACCTTGCCTTGTCCTGTAAAGCAGTGATATACTGCAGGTAAGGCCCACTCACCGAAAACAGTGTTACACTGAGTATACAAATATTAAGAACACCTGCTCTTTCCATAACAGACTGACCAAGTGAATCCAGGTGAAACCCTAAATCCACTTCAATCAGTGTAGATAAAGAGGATGAGACAGGTTAAGAAGGATTTTTAAGCTTTAGACAATTGAGATTTGGATTGTGTATGTACAGTGCCTTGCGTAAGTATTCGGCCCCCTTGAACTTTGCGACATTTTGCCACATTTCAGGCTTCAAACATAAATATATAAAACTGTATTTTTTTGTGAAGAATCAACAACAAGTGGGACACAATCATGAAGTGGAACGACATTTATTGGATATTTCGACTTTTTTAACAAATCAAAAACTGAAAAATTGGGCGTGCAAAATTATTCAGCCCCTTTACTTTCAGTGCAGCAAACTCTCTCCAGAAGTTCAGTGAGGATCTCTGAATGATCCAATGTTGACCTAAATGACTAATGATGGTAAATACAATCCACCTGTGTGTAATCAAGTCTCCGTATAAATGCACCTGCACTGTGATAGTCTCAGAGGTCCGTTAAAAGCGCAGAGAGCATCATGAAGAACAAGGAACACACCAGGCAGGTCCGAGATACTGTTGTGAAGAAGTTTAAAGCCGGATTTGGATACAAAAATATTTCCCAAGCTTTAAACATCCCAAGGAGCACTGTGCAAGTGATAATATTGAAATGGAAGGAGTATCAGACCACTGCAAATCTACCAAGACCTGGCCGTCCCTCTAAACTTTCAGCTCATACAAGGAGAAGACTGATCAGAGATGCAGCCAAGAGGCCCATGATCACTCTGGATGAACTGCAGAGATCTACAGCTGAGGTGGGAGACTCTGTCCATAGGACAACAATCAGTCATATATTCCACAAATCTGGCCTTTATGGAAGAGTGGCAAGAAGAAAGCCATTTCTTAAAGATATCCATAAAAAGTGTCGTTTAAAGTTTGCCACAAGCCACCTGGGAGACACACCAAACATGTGGAAGAAGGTGCTCTGGTCAGATGAAACCAAAATTGAACTTTTTGGCAACAATGCAAAACGTTATGTTTGGCGTAAAAGCAACACAGCTCATCACCCTGAACACACCATCCCCACTGTCAAACATGGTGGTGGCAGCATCATGGTTTGGGCCTGCTTTTCTTCAGCAGGGACAGGGAAGATGGTTAAAATTGATGGGAAGATGGATGGAGCCAAATACAGGACCATTCTGGAAGAAAACCTGATGGAGTCTGCAAAAGACCTGAGACTGGGACGGAGATTTGTCTTCCAACAAGACAATGATCCAAAACATAAAGCAAAATCTACAATGGAATGGTTCAAAAATAAACATATCCAGGTGTTAGAATGGCCAAGTCAAAGTCCAGACCTGAATCCAATCGAGAATCTGTGGAAAGAACTGAAAACTTCTGTTCACAAATGCTCTCCATCCAACCTCACTGAGCTCAAGCTGTTTTGCAAGGAGGAATGGGAAAAAATTTTAATGTTAAAAAAGTTTGAAATATCCAATAAATGTTGTTCCACTTCATGATTGTGTCCCACTTGTTGTTGATTCTTCACAAAAAAATACAGTTTTATATATTTATGTTTGAAGCCTGAAATGTGGCAAAAGGTCGCAAAGTTCAAGGGGGCCGAATACTTTCGCAAGGCACTGTATGCCATTCAGAGGGTGAATGGGCAAAACAAAGTATACGTGCCTTTGAACAGGGTATTTGTAGTAGGGGCCTGGCGCACCAATTTGTGTCAAGAACTGCAAAGCTAATGGGTTTTTCACGCTCAAAAGTTTGCCATGTGTATCAAGAATTTTTGCCTAATGTACCATAACAGCAAATCAGGATGAACCTGCGCATTCAAAGGCTTGTGCACTGGACCTGAAAGGTAATCATTTAGTGTGTAGTTCGCTGTAGTCAAATAAAAAATGTCAACGCTATAATTACGAAGGTGCAGTGTGTGTGATGCACTGGCCACATAAATAAAAGGAAGTACTTAAGTGGTCAGGAGACCCTAACCACAACATCCAGTTTACAACACCTTCTCTTGAAAGTTTTTGTTCTGTAGCTGTAGATCATGGGGTGCATCACAAGTGGCACCCTATTCCCTATATAGAGCCCAGGTCAAATGTAGTGTACTATATAGGGAATAGGGTGCCATTTTGTACGCATACCATGTCTTAGACCCGGGTAGACGCAGAAAAAAGCTTGGAGCGCCAGGAGCCTATAAGACTCAGGCTGTCATTTCAGGGGTTGACGTTGGATAACTCGTAAAAGAGGGGCCACAGGAAGTGGCAGATCCATCACATGACGAGTGGCTTTACAGGTGCAGGCAGCCAGGGAGGTCAGCCAGTCAGAGGTCAGGGTTGGGGAGGTCAGTAGACAGGGAGAAGGAAAACATCTGTCGTTGAGAATTATCATCCATAAAATAACAAATTGCTTGTCTAATATCTAAAGCAATATTGTTGTAAAAGAGGTCGTCACAAAGTACAACCTTGGCCTCGTGTTTTGTTGTTAGTTGTCTTGGCACCAACCCACCTTGCAACTCCCTTTTAAATTTTTTTAGAATGATTTCCTCACCATGTGCTTGGAACTCTACAGAATGCATTTTTTTATTAATCAGCATTGTCTATATGTCTGCAACTAGCTTAGATTGGTTATGTTCTGAGAAATGGCTGAAAGTCTGAAGTTTGAAATGTGTATTATGGACTTTCCATGAAAAATCAAGCATATCTTAACGTAGCTCATTCTAATGTCCTGCATCACTTTCTACTCTCCTTTAGGGTGTCCCCGCTGCAGAAGTCGGAGGTAGTGGAGATGGTAAAGAAGCAGGTGAAGGTGATCACACTGGCCATTGGTGACGGCGCCAACGACGTGGGCATGATCCAGACGGCTCACGTGGGCGTGGGCATCTCGGGCAACGAGGGCCTGCAGGCCGCCAACTCCTCCGACTACTCCATCGCACAGGTGAGGGTTCCGGAGTGAAGTTTCCCCTAGGTACAGATATAAGATCAGATTCCCCTCTAACCTTAACCATTAGTGGGGAAAACGTCAAACTGACCCCATCTAGGAGCAACTCCTTACTCCCATACACTACCGGTCAAAAGTTTTAGAAAATCGACTCATTGAAGGGTTTTTCTTTATTTTTCCTATTTTCTACATTGTAGAATAACTATGAAATAATACATATGGAATCATGTTAAACAAATCCAAATATATTTTATTTTTGAGATTCAAATAGCCACCCTTTGCCTTGATGACAGCTTTGCAAACTCTTGGCATTCTCTCAACCAGCTTCACCTGGAATGCTTTTCCAACCGTCTTTAAGGAGATTCCACATATGCTGAGCACTTGTTGGCTGCTTTTCCTTCACTCTGCGGTCCGAATCATCTCAAATCATCTTAACTTGGTTGAGGTCAGGTGATTGTGGAGGCCAGGTCATCTGATGCAGCACTCCAGCATGGAGGTGTGTTGGGTCATTGTCCTGTTGAAAAACAAATGATAGTTCCACCTAGCCCAAACTAGATGGGATTGCGTATCGCTGCAGAATGCTGGTTAAGTGTGCCTTGAATTCTAAATAAATCACAGACAGTGTCACCATCAAAGCACCCCCACACCATAACACCTCCTCCTCCATGCTTTACAGTAGGAAATATGCATGCAGAGATCATCAGTTTACCCATTCCACGTCTCACAAAGACATGGCGGTTGGAACCAAAAATCTCCAATTTGGACTCCAGACCAAAGGAAAGATTTCTACCGGTCAAATGTCCATTGCTCGTGTTTCTTTGCACAAGCAAGTCTCTTCTTATTATTGGTGTCCTTTAGTAGTGGTTTCTTTGCAGCAATTCGACCATAAAGGCCTGATGGACTGTCGTTTCTCTTTGCTTATTTTATCTTATAAAAACCCAAGATGGCGTAGCAGTTCAGACTTCTTTGTCTTTGTCTTGTCGTGTCCAGTGTATATATATATATATTTTTTTTTTCTTCGTATAAATTTTGTATATATTTTGTATATTTTTAACCTCAATTTCAACATACTCTCCTGCAATCTGCCTCACCCAATGTGGTATGGATCTGCTATTTTTTATACTTTAGACCCGGAACCCCCAACAGAAGCTAGCCAGATAACTAGCTGCTAGCTAGTAGTCAGTTAGCCACTGCTAGCGGTCATCAGCTAACCTTAGCCCTGTCCACGCAGCCGTCATACCACTCAGGAAATAGACGCGTTCTGTCTCCTAGAGCTAAAAGTACTTTGGTGCGAAAAGTGCAAATCAATCCCGGAACAAAAGCAAAGGACCTTGTGGAGATGCTGGAGGATATAGGTACAAAAGTATCTATATCCACAGTAAAATGAGTCCTATATCGACATAACCTGAAAGGCCCCTCAGCAAGGAAAAAGCCACTGCTCCAAAACCGCCATAAAAAGCCAGTCTACGGTTTGCAATTGCACATGGGGACAAAGATTGTACATTTTGGAGAAATGTCCTCTGTTCTGATGAAAGAAAAACCATCGTTATGTTTGGAGGAAAAAGTGGGAGGCTTGCAGGCCAAAGAACACCATCCCAACCGTGAAGCACGGAGGTGGCAGCATCATGTTGTGGGGGTGCTTTGCTGCAGGAGGGACTGGTGCACTTCATAAAATGGATGGCATCATGAGAACTGAACACTATGTGGATATATTCTTAAAGCTTGGTTGCAAATATGTCTTCCAAATGGACAATGACCCCAAGCCTACTTCCAAAGTTGTGTCAAAATGGCTTAAGGACAACAAAATCAAGGTATTGGAGTGGCCATCACAAAGCCCTAACCTTAATCCCATAGAACATTTTTGGGTAAAACTGAAAAAGCGTGTGCGAGCAAGAAGGCCTACAAACCTGACTCAGTTACATCAGTTACACAACTTATTGTGAGAAGCTTGTGGACGGCTACCCGAAACGTTTGACCCAAGTTAAACAATTTAAAGGCGATGCTACAAAATACTAATTGAATATATGTAAACTTCTGACCCACTGGGAATGTGATGAAAGAAATTAAAGCTGAAATAAATAATTATCTCTACTATTATTCTGACATTTCACATTCTTAAAATAAAGTGGTGATCCTAACTGACCTAAGACAGAGTCTTTTTACAAGGGATAAATGTCAGAAATGGTTTAAACTGAGTTTAAATGTATTTCACAGGTGTATGTAAGCTTCCGACTTGTGGAGGTCTACATTTTTTTTCTGAGGTCTTGGCTGATTTCTTTTTATTTTCCCATGATGACAAGCAAAGAGGCACTGAGTTTGAAGGTAGGCCTTGAAATACATCCACAGGTACACCTCCAATTGACTGAAATTATGTCCATTAGCCTATCAGAAGCTTCTAAAGCCATGACCTAATTTTCTGGAATTTTCTAAGCTGTTTAAAGGCACAGTCAACTTAGTGTATGTAAACTTCTGGAATCAATCTATTGTTCCAGGGGGGGGGGGGGGGGTCTGGTCTGAACAGCTCATGCAGTTTGCACCATGCCAGGACAGAATGTATAATTTAAGGGATGTCTGTGATGGTTTTTATAGATTTCCTGTTTCTAAATCAATTCTTCCCCTAACCCTCATCTACCTCAAACGTTTCAATGTTCAACCATGAGGGAGAAGGGCCATTGTCAAACCTCTGAGCCAGAAATCTAGACTGCGCAGCCCAGTAGTACATTCTGAAATTGGGGAGGTTTAAGCCCCCATGACCGTAATCAAGAGTCAAGTCCATCCATTTACACAGGTCACCCTCCACTTTTTGCAACAAGCTGGCCAGATTGAGTTTATAGAGGTTGTTCAGGTTAGCATCCAGCATTATGCCCAAATATGTGAAGCCCATAGGCAACCATCTAAAAGGAAACCTATGCTTGATGATATGATAGTCAAAGACGGATAACTGTAAGATTTGCTTTTATCAAAATTGACCTTATATTCAGAACTATAATTCTGTAATAGGTTCTGTAAGTGAGAGAGGGAATGTTCTGGGTTCTTTAGGAATAAGATAAGGTCTTCCGCAAAAAGTAATAACTTGTGGGTATAGGGGCCCACCTCAAAGCCATGTATGTCAGGGCACATTCTATTGGCCTCAGCCAACGGTTTGATGTTGAAGGCGGAGAGGTGGGGGCAAATTGGGCAACCTTGTCTGTTCCCCATATAGACAGAGAAAGAGGATAACGTAATCCCGTTGGTAGCAATCCTTGCTTTAGGAGATTTGTAGAGTGATTTTGTCAGATTTACAAACACAGTGCCTAAACCAAACTTTTCCAAGACGCGAAAGAGAAATGGCCGTTCAACCGAATCAAAGGCCTTTTCGGCGTCGAGGGAGACACTAGCTTATTTGTTTTTGTTAGCAAGGCGAATTATATCAAAGAACCTTCTGAGATTATTGGTGTACAATCTATTAATTATGATGCTAGTCTGATTTGGGTTGAACAACAGGGGAAGACATGACTCCAGTCTCTTAGATAGCATCTTGGTGACCAGTTTACAATCTGTGTTAAGGAGAGAGATTGGTCTATAGGAGGCGCACTTTAGCGGGTTTTCCCCTTTCTTGTGAATTACTGTAACCACCGCTTGAGAAAGCGACTCTGGAAAGCAGTTGTCCTCCCTTGGCTTTTTTAAGTACCTCCATAAGGTAGGGTACCAACAGCTCCTTAAATTCTTTATAGAACTCTGGAGGGAAGCCATCCTTCCCAGGAGATTTATTAGAATGTAAGGATTTAATGGCCTCCAACAATTCAGGGACTGAGAACTGTTCCCCCAGGCACTCTCTGTCTTCCTCTGACAGGCATGGGAGGTTGAGAGGAGAGAAAATAGTCGATCTCTAATAGATAATTGCTTGATTGGGAAGTGTAGAGGTCTTTGTAATATTTCTTAAAATTATCATTAATTTCAGTGGAGTTGAAAGATATCTCATTAGTAAGAGTTTCTATAGGATTAATTGTCCTCTTACTACTTTCCTTTGCTTTCAGTTGCCACTTGCTTTCTATGTGCTTTCTCTCCAAGCTCGTAGTAATGCTCTTTTGATTTAGTGATGGCCCTCTCAGCTTGGTATGTGTTCAGAGTATTATATTTCAGTTTTTTATTTACCAAAAGCCTGTATAGGTCTTTAGTCAGGCCTCTTTGGTAGGTTTTCTCTAGCTAAGAGATTTCAGATTCAAGGACATTCAGTTCAGCACTGTGTTTTCTCTTTAGTATAGGAAATTATCTGTCCCCTCAGATAGGCTTTCAATGCATCCCAAAGAATGAAACTGTCAGGAGCAGAGGGTTTGTTTGTCAAAGTAAAAATATTGATCCTCTCATTGATGAATGCGCAAAATTCAGGTTGCTTCATGAGTGTAGAATTTAGTCTCCGTCTATATGCTCCATTTACCTTGGTAGGAATGGAGATTGATAATATCAGAGGGGAATGGTCACATCAGTAATCTGGGGAGATAATCGGTATCTAACACTCTATGAAAGAGTTGGGTCGATAGTAAAAAGTTATCTATGCGTGTGTGTGTTGTGTGGGTGTGAATAAAAAGAGTAGTTCCTATCCTGTGGGTGCATCTGTCTCCAGATGTCTAGTAAATTGAGATCTTTCATGAATGACATGGTGAGCTTGCTGGCTTTGGTTAGAAGAGAGAGTTTATCAGAGGACCTATCAAGAACTGTATCTAAACAAAAATGTAAATCTCCTCCAACCAGTAGCCATCCTGGTGGTGCTTGAGCAACCTGAAGGAAGACATTCTGAATAAACATATGGTCATCGAAGTTAGGAGCATAAATATTCAACAGGGTCCAATACTCCGAAAACATATGCCCCTGCACCAAAACAAGCTTGCCTGAGGGATCAGAGATGATTGTTGACACAGAATGGGAAGTGTCTACTGATCAAAATTGCAGTTCCTCTTGCTTTGGATTTAAAAGAGGACGCAAGAACTTGTCCTCCCCATTCCCTCTTTAGTTTCTGGTGTTCACTGGCTGTAAGATGTGTTTCTTGTAAAAACACAATGTCAGCCTTTAATTTCTTAAGGTATGTATAGACTATTTTCCTCTTAATTGGCCTGTTAAGATCCGTAGTGGATTAAGCATAGGTTGGGTTTCAAATATATAATGAATGGTACTTCCTCGTATGTAAATAGTCAGGTAATGTTTCAACTTTAGTTTAACACTGAAGTGACCTATGTGTCACTTTAGGAAGGAAACAACAATAAACATAGAAAAAAAACAGAAACCCCACCCACCCTAGTTGGACTAAAACCACAATCCCAACAATCAAACATGAAAACACTTGTAGAGATACATTGTTGCTCGCCTTCCATCTTGCTCTTACTAGCTAAACCTTGGCGTAAACTAATGAGCAGGTGTTTTTCACCTTTTCACCTGTAATGTAGGTGAATAATTTGGAAGGAGTGTTAGGGTTAGGGCCAGTAGATTAGACAGGTCATCTTTGCTTACACAAGTGAGCAGCAGCAGGACAGGCATCTGTCGACACCGTATTCTATAGCCACAGTTAGGTACAGTGCCTTGCGAAAGTATTCGGCCCCCTTGAACTTTGCGACCTTTTGTCACATTTCAGGCTTCAAACATAAAGATATAAAACTGTATTTTTTTGTGAAGAATCAACAACAAGTGGGACACAATCATGAAGTGGAACAACATTTATTGGATATTTCAAACTTTTTTAACAAATCAAAAACTGAAAAATTGGGCGTGCAAAATTATTCAGCCCCCTTAAGTTAATACTTTGTAGCGCCACCTTTTGCTGCGATTACAGCTGTAAGTCACTTGGGGTATGTCTCTATCAGTTTTGCACATCGAGAGACTGACATTTTTTCCCATTCCTCCTTGCAAAACAGCTCGAGCTCAGTGAGGTTTGATGGAGAGCATTTGTGAACAGCAGTTTTCAGTTCTTTCCACAGATTCTCGATTGGATTCAGGTCTGGACTTTGACTTGGCCATTCTAACACCTGGATATGTTTATCTTTGAACCATTCCATTGTAGATTTTGCTTTATGTTTTGGATCATTGTCTTGTTGGAAGACAAATCTCCGTCCCAGTCTCAGGTCTTTTGCAGACTCCATCAGGTTTTCTTCCAGAGTGGTCCTGTATTTGGCTCCATCCATCTTCCCATCAATTTTATCCATCTTCCCTGTCCCTGCTGAAGAAAAGCAGGCCCAAACCATGATGCTGCAACCACCATGTTTGACAGTGGGGATGGTGTGTTCAGGGTGATGAGCTGTGTTGCTTTTACGCCAAACATAACGTTTTGCATTGTTGCCAAAAAGTTCAATTTTGGTTTCATCTGACCAGAGCACCTTCTTCCACATGTTTGGTGTGTCTCCCAGGTGGCCTGTGGCAAACTTTAAACAACAATTTTTATGGATATCTTTAAGAAATGGCTTTCTTCTTGCCACTCTTCCATAAAGGCCAGATTTGTGCAATATACGACTGATTGTTGTCCTATGGACAGAGTCTCCCACCTCAGCTGTAGATCTCTGCAGTTCATCCAGAGTGATCATGGGCCTCTTGGCTGCATCTCTGATCAGTCTTCTCCTTGTATGAGCTGAAAGTTTAGAGGGACGGCCAGGTCTTGGTAGATTTGCAGTGGTCTGATACTCCTTCCATTTCAATATTATCGCTTGCACAGTGCTCCTTGGGATGTTTAAAGCTTGGGAAATATTTTTGTATCCAAATCCGGCTTTAAACTTCTTCACAACAGTATCTCGGACCTGCCTGGTGTGTTCCTTGTTCTTCATGATGCTCTCTGCGCTTTTGACGGACCTCTGAGACAATCACAGTGCAAGTGCATTTATACGGAGACTTGATTACACACAGGTGGATTGTATTTATCATCATTAGTCATTTAGGTCAACATTGGATCATTCAGAGATCCTCACTGAACTTCTGGAGAGAGTTTGCTGCACTGAAAGTAAAGGGGCTGAATAATTCTGCACGCCCAATTTTTCGGTTTTTGATTTGTTAAAAAAGTTTGAAATATCCAATAAATGTCGTTCCACTTCATGATTGTGTCCCACTTGTTGTTGATTCTTCACAAAAAAATATAGTTTTATATCTTTATGTTTGAAGCCTGAAATGTGGCAAAAAGTCGCAAAGTTCAAGGGGGCCGAATACTTTCGCAAGGCACTGTATTTAGAAAGAAACCAAATTTGAAAATGTAAACTCAGTATCACTATCTCAGTAACCAGTATCTCTGAAATTCTGAGATAACAAAAACGACAAGTCTTGTATATCATGGATACATTTGGTTTTTCTTCTGTCTCTCTCCATTATTTCATGGTATATACTGTCAATGCCTCACTGTACTTTGTTCATATAGCCAATGGCTCTGTGAGCAAGGCAAGCCAATAGTTAATTAAAGCACAGTACAGTCTCTAAGCCATAGCATTGGATTACTCTGAGAGCGACTCTGTCTTCCCTAAAGTGCCCCCACTTATCTACATGACATTCAGAATGACGAAAGCAGACGGCTTCATAGAATCAGTTTAGGTTGCATCCCAGCGATGTATTGAATTTACCTTCCAGGTCTCATTGGTGTGTAACAATTTGTTGCGCGACAAAGTCAATCTTTAATTGTACTGTATAGGCTACATCCCTGTACAGACTCACTCCAGACAATATCTTTTATAGACTGTAGCATCATAGCTGTGTTAGCAATTTATGTTATTCTTCAGTAACGCAAACTTCAAAGCAAATCGGGGAGAAAAATAGGTTTATTCAGAGAGGGCAAATCAAGATGTTGGGAGTCAGATGTTCAGTCTCCCCGTCCTCAGCTTTTCCCCCAGAACAAGGGACAGGAGGCCACTTATAACCCCAGATGTTGAACTGAAACACCACTCCTATTTACAATTCACTTATTGACCATTAGTACTATATTTAGTGTAGTACTCTCGTCCTCTCATCCTCTCAATCTCTGCGTTGTGTAGTTATCTTAAAAGTATTCTTACATTCCCCCCTAGACCATTTAAAAAAATAATGTAGTTTAAATGTATTTTTGGAAAACATGTAAAAAATGGACAGAATAATAAACATTAAACGCCTTGCATTTCTATAAAACACAAAGGGCATATTCTACTTGCCGTTGCAATAAGAAATAGATTTCCCACAAAGTTATAGAAAAGGGGTATTAACAGGTGTGATAGCACATCTGAGAGAGCACGGTTCATTACAGCACAGAGGACCGTTACCACGGACACATTGACCACAGTCATGAGGCTTGGTGTGATGATGAAGACCTTTATGACCCCCACCACGTTCTGGTGGGGCACCACTGACACCCATCTCCACAAAGACACGCTTGATGAATCTTATGATATCACGTAACCGTCAGATTCTTAGCACACAAACGCCGGGCAATAACACATTTGATAACCTGGATGAGGATAAGAAAAAGAACCACAACCCACTATTGGAAGTATCATGCCCACCAAAAAACTTCCCCATGTACCGAATGTGGAAGACAACCACACGACTAAGCCTAAATCATCTGGGTTGTAAATCATGATATTTAGCGCCCTCAGTCCTGATCTTTTAGATTAGGTCAGTTATTTCCTCAGAATGATCAGGAATATAAGTACAGCGTTCAGCACCAATAACAGGACATGTAACCCTTGTGCGGACAGAAGATAATCAAATCAAATCAAATGTATTTATATAGCCCTTCGTACATCAGCTGATATCTCAAAGTGCTGTATAGAAACCCAGCCTAAAACCCCAAACAGCAAGCAATGCAGGTGTAGAAGCACGGTGGCTAGGAAAAACTCCCTAGAAAGGCCAAAACCTAGGAAGAAACCTAGAGAGGAACCAGGCTATGTGGGGTGGCCAGTCCTCTTCTGGCTGTGCCTGGTGGAGATTATAACAGAACATGGCCAAGATGTTCAAATGTTCATAAATGACCAGCATGGTCAAATAATAATAATCACAGGCAGAACAGTTGAAACTGGAGCAGCAGCACGGCCAGGTGGATTTTGAACAGCAAGGAGTCATCATTTCAGGTAGTTCTGAGGCATGGTCCTAGGGCTCAGGTCCTCCGAGAAAGAGAAAGAAAGAGAGAATTAAAGGGCATACTTAAATTCACACAGGACACCGGATAGGACAGGAGAAGTACTCCAGATATAACAAACTGACCCTAGCCCCCCGACACATAAACTACTGCAGCATAAATACTGGAGGCTGAGACAGGAGGGGTCAGGAGACACTGTGGCCCCATCCGATGACATCCCCCGGACAGGGCCAAACAGGAAGGATATAACCCCACCCACTTTGCCAAAGCACAGCCCCCACACCACTAGAGGGATATCTTCAACCACCAACTTACCATCCTGAGACAAGGCCGAGTATAGCCCACAAAGATCTCCGCCATGGCACAACCCAAAGGGGGATGCCAACCTGTAGAAACCTAATCAAGGGCCAAACGATTTTGCGTCACCACAGTTCAAATGGTAACCATCTCCGCTGTAATTAACTCAAGACTCTCAACTGGACTATTAACTGCGACTTCCAAAGAGTTAGCCATATTAATAACTTCCCGTGCTATTTTAGAAATACCGTAAGAGGAAAACACAATCGTTTCTGTAATCACACGTTTATGACGCTGTGAAAAAGGATACGACTTATCCCAAATAACACAACCCATGCCACAACTTTGGTAACCAGGAATAGGCATAGGATCCACAGATAAAGTCCCATTAGGAGCTATCATACCATTATTGATGATATTACCGAAGGTTTTGGCATAAAAAGTAGTCACAGTGCCACTACCGAGAGTCAATTCAACAGACATGAGACATTCCTCAACCTTAGTACCGTCACAGGCAGATAGGTGGATCTATTGTCTGATCACACTTACTCTGTCCTACTTTGACAAACGCGTCCTGGCGCAGTTGAGACAAATTCCCGAACGAGTGACCTATTAAAACATAACAGGGGCACCACCCAACAGGAGCATGTGTAATAACTAGGTAAGGTGGTTGCTCATTAGTGTTATTGGTCATCTCAAGTGAAGGAATGTACTGCAGAACTTAAGTACTCTCGCATGTTGATACTCAACATTCTCACTCAATTTAGTCCAAACAATTGCCTTATACCCAACATTTCACTCTGTTAAAAGGTTCAAAGGAATAACCCTTAATGGAATACCTGCCCATGATGTGAATGGTGCATACGTACAAACCCAGCAACTACTTTGATTGACTACTGTGACATAATGTAGAGAAAGAGCTAGAAACGTATTGACGCCCGAGTGTCCCTCATCCTGCTGATGCATCTCTGTGTTAGAAATGGAAACACCACCCACATCCTGTATTAGGAGGAAACTGAATCTAATCAATGTTATCAGCAAGCGATTACATGATTATGACATCCATGACATTCCACAAATAGTAGTAATCAAATAATCAAATGTTATTGGTCACATACACGTGTTTAGCAGATGTTATTGCGGGTGTAGCGAAATGCTTGTGTTTCTAGCTCTGACAGTGCAGTAATATCTAACAAGTAATATCTAACAATTAAGAATATATAAATACATGGGCGAGCAATGTCAGAGTGGCATAGACTAAGTTACATTAGAATAGTATAGAATACAGTATATGCATATGAGATGAATAATGCAAGATATGTAAACATTATTAAAGCGGCCAGTGATTTCAAGTCTATGTATGTAGGCAGCAGCCTCGAACGTGCTAGTGATGGCTATTTAACAGTCTGATGGACTTGAGACAGAAGCTGTTTTTCAATCTCTCGGTCCCAGCTTTGATGCACCTGTACTGACCTCGCCTTCTGGATGGTAGTGGTGTGAATAGGCAGTGGCTCGGGTGGTTGTTATCCTTGATTATATTTTTGGCCTTCCTGTGACATCGGGTGGTGTAGGTGTCCTGGAGGGCAGGTAGTTTGCCCCTGGTGATACATTAGGCAGGCCGCACCACCCTCTTGAGAGCCCTGCGGTTGCGGGCGGTGCAGTTGCCGTACCAGGCGGTGGTACAGTCCGACAGGATGCTCTCAATTATGCATCTGTAAAGGTTTTTGAGGGTTTTAGGGGCCAAGCAAAATTTCTTCAGCCTCCTGAGGTTGAATAGACGCTGTTGCGCCTTCTTCACAAAAATGTCTGTGTGAGTGGACCATTTCAGTTTGTCAGTGATGTGTACACAGAGGAAACCCATTAAAGTATTATGTCGAGCCCTGGGAGAGCATACCCCCTCTCTGGCTCTCCCCTTTTCAACAACTTAAGGCAAAACTAACCCCTAATCAAACAAAAATGCCTTCAATTTGTCCGTGAAGACCTTGTTCTCGACTGCCCTCTGGCCCTTCAGTTTCCTGCTGTCAAACGACGATAAGATTGTTTCTTTATTTAAATATTTTATGTTATTTAATTATTTAATTATTTAATGTTTCTTTATTTTATTTAAAGAGTTTCTCTCAAAAGCATTTTTTCCTCGAGGGATTGCCCCGGTCCTGGGTTGTCCAGGAACAGTCTGTGTACAAACTTTATAATGCCTGTGTTATAACTTTTGGGTTATTCATTTATCTTGGCCTTTCTCCTCCCTTCCCTCCCACGTAGTTCAAATACTTGAAGAATCTATTGCTGGTTCACGGTGCCTGGAATTACAACCGCGTCGCCAAGTGTATCCTGTACTGCTTCTACAAGAACATTGTCCTGTACATCATCGAGGTAAGTCATGCAGCCCTCAACACCAACAACCTTCGATGTCTCCCTTAGGGTTCCCATGGCAGTGGTAAGGCAGTAAACTCGATTGGCATAAAAAACATAGATTTTCCACATGACATTACCAAGTTGAAGTGAAGGGAATAAAAAAAAAAATAATGTATGACTAAGGCATACGCTAGTTTGCCAATTTGTCCAAGTCTATATACAGATATATAAAACATGATATGATATAAAACAGAATCCATGTATATTCAGCTTTACTGGAAGCCAGTCGTCAAGAATCCAACACCAGTTTTTTAGAAAACTGTAGTATAGATGGTAGGAATTCTGCTCCACTCAGTGTGTATCTTCTTGGCCTCCGTGGCAACTGGTGGCATTTAACAGAAGCCAGGTCTTGTGCTAATAGCAACTTCAGAGCTAAGACCAAGCGTGACCTGACAAGTTTTCAAGATATATAACTTTAAAAATACAGGAATACAGCCAGTTTGCAAAATGCATCATACCATCTATATTTCTGTATTTTGAAAGTAATATATCGTAACTTGATTGCTGACATGCAAAACATTTTGGGACTATATCAACAATGGACGAATGAAACAAATACCAAAAGATCGTTTTTGGGTGGAATTTTCCTTTAAGGCCTCTTGGATCATCCCAAATTTCATCATCCAATACTTTTTTCAACAACAGTTACCCCCCTCTCTTCTGACTGGCATTCCTTTGGCTGTAAACGTCTGCCCTCAGGGGCCAGTATTGCAGACACAGTGAATTAGATGCTCCCCTCTTCCCCCCTCAGTGAGTCATCACTGTGTGCTCTCAGGCACACTGGAGGATTGGACAAAGAGCTTCTGGGCCCAACTATTCAAGATCAGTGAAGATCATCCTGATGTCATGAGAATGTCACCACCACCACTGACTAAATGTTCCTGGCGCATTACAGAGACCGAAGGGTTGCACGCTGTAAGCGACATTACCCGTGCAGGAAATCTGAGCCCTTAAAGATTACATTTTTCCCCCCGCTCTTTTTCTGAGACACTTCACCTGTGAACTCCCTTTTCATCCTCGTTTTGGTAAATGTGCTGTGGGAAATCTTGCCGTAACCTCAAGGCCTCTATGTATGTCTGTGTCTATCTACACTCTTAGGGGAAAAAAGTGCTATCTATACTGAACAAAAATATAAACACAACATGTAAAGTGTAGGTCCCATTTTTCATGAGCTGAATTAAAAGATCAGAGAAATGTTCCATATGCACAAAAAACATTTCTCTCAAATTTTGTGCATTATCCTTTGCCAAAATAATCCTTTCACCTGACAGGTGTGACATATCAAGAAGCTGATTAAACTGCATGATCATTACACAGGTGCACATTGTGCTGGGGACAATAAAAGGCCACTCTAAAATGTGCAGTTTTATAACACTAACGCAATGCCACAGATGTCTCAAGATTTGAGGGAATGTGCAATTAGCATGCTGACTGCAGGAATGTCCACCTGAGCTGTTGCCAGATAATTGAATCTTAATTTCTCCACCATAAACCGCCTCCAACGTAATTTTAGAGAATTTGGCTGTACATCCTAACGACCTCACAACCGCAGACCACGTGTAACCACGCCAGCCCAGGACCTCCACATCCGGCTTCTTCACCTGCAGGAAAAATCTAGATTAGGGTCTAAAATTTCCCAGAGTAAGGCCCAATTTATTTATTTCAATTGACTGATTTCCTTCTATGAACTGTAACTCAGTAAAACCTTTGAAATTGTTGCATCAATAAATTAATGAATAAATTAAATTTTATTTTTGTGTCAAATCTCCAATTGGCAAACCATCCCTTATGGTAACAAATATTAGTGATTCACTATGGTAATTAAATGATCGTTCTTCTTCTGATGTTCTTTGCATTGAGCATCGCATAAAGAGTGAAAAAAATTATATTCAAATCTATACAAATCTAAAAAATCAATACATAATAATAGTAAATAAGGTTATCCAAACAATAATTACTTCCCTAGAGCAGTAAATATACATACATACATACATACATACATACATACATACATACATACATACATACTTCCCTAGAGCAGTAATATACATACATACATACACTACCATTAAAAAGTTTGAAGTCAATTAGAAATGTCCTTGTTTTTGAAAGAAAAGCACATTTTATGTCCATTAAAATAACATCATCAGAAATACAGTGCAGACATTGTTAATGTTGTAAATGACTATTGTAACTGGAAACGGCAGATTTTGAATAGAATATCTACATAGGCGTTCAGAGGCCCATTATCAGCAACCATCACTCCTGTGTTCCAATGGCACGTTGTGTTAGCTAATCCAAGTTTACAATTTTAAAAGGCTAATTGATCATTAGCAAACCCTTTTGCAATTATGTTAGCACAGCTGACAACTGTTGTTCTGATTAAAGACTAGTCAAGTATCTGGAGCATCAGCATTTGTGGGTTCAATTACAGGCTCAAAATGGCCAGAAACAAAGACCTTTCTTCTGAAACGCGTCAGTCTATTCTTGTTTTGAGAAATGAAGGCTATTCCATGTGAGACATTGCCAAGAAACTGAAGATCTCGTACAACGCTGTGTACTACTCCCTTCACAGAACAGCGCAAACTGGCTCCAACTAGAATAGAAAGAGGAGTGGGAGGCCCCGGTGCACAACTGAGCAAGAGGACAAGTACATTAGTGTCTAGTTTGAGAAACAGACGCCTCACAAGTCCTCAACTGGCAGCTTCATTAAATAGTACCCGCAAAACACCAGTCTCAACTTCAACAGTGAAGAGGCGACTCTGGGATGCTGGCCTTTTAACCCTTTTAATGGTAATAAACTGCCTTTGTTGACACGGCAACAGGCAATCCTTTCATTTTCATAGGGCACCATAGACACATAGATCATTGTGATTTTGGTGTCTCATTCATAATTTCTCTTTGACTCAGTGTACACACAAAAGTCCAGCTTGGATTTCCAACAAACCATTCAGGTGTAAGATAGTGTACCAAATGTCAATGAGAAAATAAAAATGTAATTCAAATTGCGATCAAGGGCCAACGGTGCCGAAGGCAAACACTAGAAATTATACCTTTTAATGTAAACGCTGATCCCTTTCATGTAGTTGTCTTAGCTTTCGCCCTTGGGGTAATCTGGTTGCACCCACTGGGAAACACTGAAATAGTTGGCAAAACTTTTGACATGATGGCAAAAGACCAGAGGTTCTCATCACACACCAGGCCATATCACCCTCTCTCTTTCCTTCATATAATTAAGAATAGACTTGTCTGGTGGTGGTGGGATACTCTGAGCAAAGCAAGCTCATTACAAAGTTTTCCTTTCTGAATTCTTCTCCCACCTTATTTTGCCTCTCTTTGAGTCCAGCCACAAGCCCTCTTTCAAACATGTCAATTCCCTTTTGAAAGGACGTTGTCTCTCTCAGCATGTACAGTCTACAGTTCTGTCCGCAAGGCGAGTCCCTTCCCAGCACACTTTTTGTTATTCCCTGACAATCGTGATTCAAGTACATAATAGGGGATTTCTTCACTGTTTTTGCTGCTTTGTGAAGTATCAAACACCCCTGTTTGTAAGGGCTTGACATCCAAGACACTAGCAACCCAGGAGAGGGCTCAAAGCTACATTTGTTTCAGTAATAGGTTTACTTTTGTGCACACATGTTTTTCCTCCTCCTCTCCCATGCCACGTCCTACCAGAAGAAAACAGGGAGAAAAGAAGTAAAGGGGAATTTTTACCTTTTTCTGAGAACATTGTCTGTTACAATGTGCATTAGAAACTAAATACCATGACTGGGATACTGTATAGAGGACTGTGCTCTATAGCCTGACCTGTTCTGGCCTGGCTTGTTTTGTTCTCTCCTCTGTCTAGCCTTTGCCTTTGGTTGTTTGAAAGGCATAGAGAAGGGTGAATGGGTCTTTCCAAGGTCATTGTAGGGAATGTGAGTGTAGGTGCAGCTCGCTCTTCGTTGGTGGTGGAATCAGCAGCTGTGTTATAATTGCTATTTTGCTGGGAGCCTGGATGGATGGAGGTTACTTGAGAGTCAGGAAGTAAGGCTGACACTGAACTGTCTGTTGGAGCAACAAGTTGGGCTGCCATGCAATGCCCCAGTCAGTTTTCTCATGGCCTGTTAGTCTCTCTCTCACTCAGCTAATGATCTGTCTTTTTATGACAGGGCACTCATTCAGAAGGAACATTCAAACTTCACAGAGCTTAACGTTTTCATAACTTTGTGAGGTATAGTTGGAGGGAGATCATGGTGGTCAGAAAATTGCGGGGGATATGAGAGAGCAGAAGATACTGAAAACAGTTATATATTACACACACATGCCAAATTATATTTAACACAGCAGTCTTACTTTCTTTCCTTTGTCTATAATCTTGCAGTGCTAAACAAACTAAATAATAACAATTGGACAAAATGGAAGGATTTGCCACATTTAAACTGAGAGACCTTTTCAATGATGTTGCCATAACGACTTAATTCAAATATTTGGTCCAGCTGGGCACGACTTTACTTGATTGACATATTGTCAAGCGGCCCCTGAGGGGCTGATAGACAAGTGGCATTTATGAGGTTATTACAAGAGGCTCAGAAAGCCTGGAGGAACACCTGGAGACCGAGAGAGGAGGGCCTAGTGCTGAGCTGAGCACAGCCTGCCAATTGGTGCCACACTGTGAACATAACCACCACTCAAGGCCCCATCCAGGATGGTAACACTGGGTGCCCTTCTCTTTCCAGCATATTTACTAGCTCCTCTTTCTTCATCCCTCTCTCTTTTTCCTTTGCCTACTTTTTTGAAGCAGGATAAGGACATTGTTTGCATTTTTTTCAGGCGCAAAGAGGGCTGTCATTTGTTGAGGGCAAATGTCACACCTCTCTCTCCCTCCTCCTCCCCCTTCCTCCCACACTGAGGCCTACGCATCCGTGGGACGGTGTCACAGAATTTTTTTATTCTGCTGATGAATATGCAATGGGAGCTTCTTTATTGGCAGGACGCATTCCCTTCTTCCCTCTCCCTCCATTTCCCCCTGCTCTGTTTTTCAGAATGTGCACTGGGGGAGAGAGGCCAGCCACACCCCTCTGCTGAGTGACACTCAATGAAGAGAGAGGGAAAAAAGACCCTGCCTGGTCCTTCTCCTAATGAGCAAATCAATGCATCTGTCTCTCAAGAGAGTGAGAGAGGGGCGCTAGCGGGACCCGAAGGACCAGGCCAAAACACTCGCGCATTAGCCGTTGCCGCATGCTCTGAATGGACCTCTTTTTGAACTTAGCACAACAATATATCAGCCCGGAGTCCCTCATTGAGCAGGCCCTTAATTAATTCAGCACTTTGACCCCAGGCTAGTAGTGTTGTCAAGATAGCAGAATTTTGACTTCGATACAATACTCGATACTGTCACGATACTTGATACCAAAACGTCACAGAATGGCACTTGATCCAGACAGCTAATTCCGCTAACGATAAATCTCTATTGATAAACTGGATAAATCAAGATGTAGCCTAGGTCTTTTCGCAATACAGGTGAATGCATATTATTCAATAGGAGTGTGAGCATGCATTGAGTAATTTAGCTTGTTTTAGCTGATTTCATGAGGATACAGTTGACAAATAATCCCTTCCTTTTAGGACTTATTTTATTGCTGACTGCAAAGAGAACATATTATTTTATTGTATTGATTAACAACATTTGTATAATAATATTTTATTTGATAAAAGTGTGCACTGTCTGTTTTAGAAACATTTATGAACAGCATGTGGCCTAACGCTTAAGAGTGTTGGACCAGTAATCGAAAGGTTGTTGGTTTGAATCCCTGAGATGACTAGGTGAAAAATCTGTCGATGTGCCTTTAAGCAAGGCACTTAACCCTAATTTCTCATGTAAGTTATTCTGGATAAGAACACCTGCTAAATGACTAAAATGTTCAAATGTAAATTCACAGGCAGAATGTGGCTAGTGGAAACAAGACGGGAGGCAAACTAAGACAAATAATTTAATGAGTTTTTGGTGACAATCAGCTTTGAAATCAGCATATTTTGCATTAACAAAGTACTAGGGTAGTAAATATATATATAAATAAAATTTGTGGAATTGCTTTTTATTTCACAAAAATTGTGCACTGGCCCTTTACTAGTCCTGTACTAGCAGAGCGATATAGCCGTCTGTAGCCCCTGCCACCTCCCAAACATCTTCCCGTGGCTATGCCTGAATTTGAAGCTGGAAGATAACGGTATCGTCTTGCATTTTATAAAAGTGTTCAAGTCTGTATGGACATTGTTTTGCAAACAGTAATGAACCGTTTCAAATTATTATTATTTATTTATATTTACCCTTTTTTCTCCCTAATTTTTTGATATCCAATTGGGTGTTACAGTCTTTTCCCATTGCTGCAACTCCCCTACGGACTCGGGAGAGGCAAAGGTCGAGAGCCTTGCGTCCTCCGAAACATGACCCTGCCAAGTTGCACTGCTTCTTGACACAGTGCTCGCTTAACCCAGACGCCAGCCTCATCAATGTGTTGGAGGAAACACCGTCCAGCTGGTGACCGAAGTCAGCTTGCAGGCGCCCGGACCGCCACAAGGAGTGGCTAGAGCACGTTGGGACAAGGAAATCCCTGCTGCCCAAACCCTCCCCTAACACTGACAACGCTGAGACAAAATGGCCTTCAAATGTATTTAGTTGCATTATTGAAGTGTGTTAACTTCTATGCAGCATGAGTGGGGACTGGGGAGCTAATGGATCACAGACAGCTTTGGCAATGAGTAAGTGGAGCAGGCTCTTCATGCTATAAAGGGGCTGCGCTGATAAACAGACTTGATGCTCTCAATCACGTGAGACACATTTTGACAGAAGTACTGAACATAACAACAATTCTAGTACCAAACTGGGGGGGTTTTTGTAACGAAAAAATATTGAAATGTTGGTATAATGTGCAAAACTACAGGCTAGCCACTCATTACCACGACGTCGGCCACACCACAGGTTTAACCTGCTCCATGTTCTTCAATTGAGGTGATTACCTTGTGTGTGTGTGTGTCTGAGAAAAAACGTAGTTGACCACCAGCGGCATCCCCTTTAAAAAAAACAACATCACGGTAGAATGCACCTTATGGAGGGAAGAGCAGGAGCTGGAATGGGTGGGTGGGTAGTAGGGGGGGATGGGGGTGGGTGTATGGTTTAGTAGAGTGCATACACACACTTGCTTCTCTCTCCTTGCCCAAGGGAATGGGGTGTGCGGGAGGGGTGTGCGGGTAACAGACATTTGTTTTGGGAACATTTTTGTGCATTCGCTCGCACAATTGAATGGGAAGGGCTGGTGGATTGGGAATTGGGCGTGTCCGAACCGATAATTTGTAGCAATTCAGGCCTTCATAATGCAGTTAAATGAAGCAAGGAAATGTTTGCAGCCTGGCCATGGCACAACACAGCAACCCCGATGTCCCTTCAACAGCCATGGCCGATCCAACAGAGAGGGTCTGTTCAGCGCCACTGTCTGTCCACACAATAACACAGAGACGGCCAGGCTGTTTCACTGTTTCTCACACGAGCAGAAAATCTCACCCAGAAAATGTCCAGACAATAAGGACTCATTTTGCCTGACATATGCTGTTTTTTGGGGGGCTTTTATGTATGTCTGCAATGGTATTATAAAAAGTCAGGACAGGAATACATCAGTATTTAATGCACCATCTGACAAGTAGTTTTTTCTCTCTGTGTTTTCACTGTCGCACACAATCACATTCATACATAAAGCCATAATTTATAGAATAAAATAATAAACAATCTTCAATACAAAGACTGTATAACAGAACCTGGTATTATGAAAAGTCAGAACAGGAACACATCAGTCCTCAATGCACCATCTGACAACTTGTTCTATAGAGGAGCATGAAGAAAAGTTAAACACATATCCTGTCTCACATCTCCAATACATTGCTAGATGTATTTTTTTTTTCTTCATTTTTTATTCAAGAGCGCATAAAGAACATGTACCATACATACACAACATATCTTTGCTGTCTTTACAAAGGAGCGTAATTACATTCACATGTTAAAACCTCTACAGGATTGGTGAGCAAACGTAGGCTAATGTGATTAGCATGAGGCTGTAAGTAAACAAGAACATTTCCCAGGACATAGACATGTCTGACATTGGCAGAAAGCTTCAATTCTTGTTCATCTAACTGCACTGTTCAATTTACAGTAGCCATTACATTGAAAGAACACCATGCTATTGTTTGAGGAGAGTGCACAGTTATGAACTTGAAAATATATTAATAAACCAATTAGGCACATTTGGGCAGTTTTGATACAACATTTGGAACAGAAATGCAGTGGTTCATTGGATCAGTATAAAACGTTGCGCCTGTATTCCACATTTCCACAAACTTCAAAGTGTTTCCATTAAAGTGGTATCAAGAATATGAATATCCTTGCTTCAGGTCCTGAGCTACAGGCAGTTAGATTTGGGTATGTCATTTTAGGCGCAAATTGAAAAAAAGGGTCCTATCCTTCAGAGTACATTTTGGCTGTATAGAGTAAATATTTCAAGAGTCTGAATAGGAATACAATTTGGATACAGCCACATAAAAACAACAGAAACAAACAAAAAAACAAAAATTACAGAATAAGACCAGGAACTCTGACCAGACACCTTCATACCTATGCTGTCTATGTTGCAAAATGTTTGTAATTCTCTCCATGTTAGCATGTTCCCTGCATAGACCTAACCACATATCTTTTGAGGATGCATGTTCATTTTTCCAGCATTTTGTTACACATTTCCTTGCTGCTGCTAAAAGATAATCTATCAATTTAAGTGGAGTGGATTGGAGTGTATTCAGAGGAACAACACCTAGAAGGAGATGACATGGGTCTGGTTGAATAATAATACCTGTGATGTACTGTATAAAATTGAGAATTTCAGACCAAAAAGACTGGATTTTCGGACATTGCCAAAATATATGTGATACGTACCTATACTGCCTCCAACACGTAGAGCCTATTACTTTTATCATTTTGAATTGAAACTCCCTTGTTTGGTTACTTGTAGTGGCTTTATATAGTGTTTTCCATATATTCCCCCAACTCTCCTCTGATATCTGTGCTTTTTAAACAACGAATTACCTGACTTAAAGGTACCTATCTACCTTTGTTTGAGATATATTGAATTCCTCATGGAGTTCTTGAAATTATAAAAAAATGTAGCCTTTGATAAGTTGAGAGACTCTACAAAAGCCCTCTCTCTTCCCATTCCCTAAATCCTTGGGCCATAGTAGTAGGAAGAAAGGCTGGGTTGTGGAATATAGGTGAGTGTCTAGACATGTCATTACTCAGTTTATATTGGCGTTGAACCTTCCTCCATGTCTTCAATGTAGGAGTAATAAATGGGTTTTGTTTAATCCTGTCAATAGAAATCTGCTATGAAGACAAGTCAATGTAAAGACGTATCACAATATTGACTCTCAATTTCAAGCCATGACACATCCTTCGGTTGTTGAATCCATGATGCTATGTGATTAAGTTGCGCTGCCCAGTAATATGATTTAAGGTTATGGAGGCCAAGCCCACCCAATTCTTTGAACAGCTATAGTTTTTTATAACTAATATGAGGCTTCTTATTTTGCCATAAAAAAATGTGCCTATTGCTGCATTTAGGCAAGTAAAGGTTTTCGCAGGATTTTTTAAACAGGAAACATTGAAAACAGTCTTGGTAAGACATTAATTTTCACTGAAGCAAACTGACCTGCTAGAGATATAGGGAGGGTCATCCAACGGTCTAGAACTTCAGTGATTTTACTAATCACAGGGGGGTAGTTCAAAGCATATTGTTTCCCATTGTCTGATGTAATATTATCACCCAAGTAACGCATGCTTGTATCAGTCCACTTAAATGCATACAGTGCCTTGCGAAAGTATTCGGCCCCCTTGAACTTTGCGACCTTTTGCCACATTTCAGGCTTCAAACATAAAGATATAAAACTGTATTTTTTTTGTGAAGAATCAACAACAAGTGGGACACAATCATGAAGTGGAACGACATTTATTGGATATTTCGACTTTTTTAACAAATCAAAAACTGAAAAATTGGGCGTACAAAAGTATTCAGCCCCTTTACTTTCAGTGCAGCAAACTCTCTCCAGAAGTTCAGTGAGGATCTCTGAATGATCCAATGTTGACCTAAATGACTAATGATGATAAATACAATCCACCTGTGTGTAATCAAGTCTCCGTATAAATGCACCTGCACTGTGATAGTCTCAGAGGTCCGTTAAAAGCGCAGAGAGCATCATGAAGAACAAGGAACACACCAGGCAGGTCCGAGATACTGTTGTGAAGAAGTTTAAAGCCGGATTTGGATACAAAAAGATTTCCCAAGCTTTAAACATCCCAAGGAGCACTGTGCAAGCGATAATATTGAAATGGAAGGCGTATCAGACCACTGCAAATCTACCAAGACCTGGCCGTCCCTCTAAACTTTCAGCTCATACAAGGAGAAGACTGATCAGAGATGCAGCCAAGAGGCCCATGATCACTCTGGATGAACTGCAGAGATCTACAGCTGAGGTGGGAGACTCTGTCCATAGGACAACAATCAGTCGTATATTGCACAAATCTGGCCTTTATGGAAGAGTGGCAAGAAGAAAGCCATTTCTTAAAGATATCCATAAAAAGTGTTGTTTAAAGTTTGCCACAAGCCACCTGGGAGACACACCAAACATGTGGAAGAAGGTGCTCTGGTCAGATGAAACCAAAATTGAACTTTTTGGCAACAATGCAAAACGTTATGTTTGGCGTAAAAGCAACACAGCTCATCACCCTGAACACACCCTCCCCACTGTCAAACATGGTGGTGGCAGCATCATGGTTTGGGCCTGCTTTTCTTCAGCAGGGACAGGGAAGATGGTTAAAATTGATGGGAAGATGGATGGAGCCAAATACAGGACCATTCTGGAAGAAAACCTGATGGAGTCTGCAAAAGACCTGAGACTGGGACGGAGAGTTGTCTTCCAACAAGACAATGATCCAAAACATAAAGCAAAATCTACAATGGAATGGTTCAAAAATAAACATATCCAGGTGTTAGAATGGCCAAGTCAAAGTCCAGACCTGAATCCAATCGAGAATCTGTGGAAAGAACTGAAAACTGCTGTTCACAAATGCTCTCCATCCAACCTCACTGAGCTCGAGCTGTTTTGCAAGGAGGAATGGGAAAAAATGTCGCTCTCTCGATGTGCAAAACTGATAGAGACATACCCCAAGCGACTTACAGCTGTAATCGCAGCAAAAGGTGGCGCTACAAAGTATTAACTTAAGGGGGCTGAATAATTTTGCACGCCCAATTTTTCAGTTTTTGAAGCCTGAAATGTGGCAAAAGGTCGCAAAGTTCAAGGTGGCCGAATACTTTCGCAAGGCACTGTAACTCCTGTTTTACAGGCCACATCAGGTAAACTGGAACAAACATCCCAGTATCGGGTCCAATGAGTATAAATACTAACAGAATGGATTAGTTTGTTATTTATCTTTGTGTAGCATAACATTAATCAACCAATAAATATACATGCAAAAACATATATTAAAACAAACAATTATGAATATCACCCTGCAGTTGAGCATGCTGGGAAATATGGCTCTATGAAGATAGAACCCTTCTTGCCTTCTAAATAATCATTCTGGCCTTCCAAAGAATCATCAAAGAACCCTTTCTTCCAAAAACGTTTTTTGGGATGTTAAAACTTGTTATGGCTGGTGGCAGTATTGAGTAGCTTGGATGAATAAGGTGCCCAGAGTAAACTGTCTGCTACTCAGGCCCAGTTGCTAATATATGCATATTATTAGTAGATTTGGATAGAAAACACTGAAGTTTCTAAAACTGTTTGAATGATGTCTGTGAGTATAACAGAACTCATATGGCAGGCAAAAACCTGAGAAAAAATCCAACCAGGAAGTGGAAAATCGGAGGTATGTAGTTTTTCAACTTATTGCCTATCAAATACAGTGTCTATTGGGTCATATTGCACTTCCTAAGGCTTCCACTAGATGTCAACAGTCTTTAGAACCTTGATTGATGCTTCTACTGTGAGGGAGGGGGGAATGGGAGCTGAATGAGTCAGGACTCTGCCAGAGTGGCATGAGATGAGCACGCACGTTCACGTGAGAGTTAGCTTGCGTTCCATTGCAATTCTACAGACAAAGGAATTCTCCAGTTGGAACATTATTGAAGATTTATGTTAAAAACATCCTTAAGATTGATTCTATACTTCGTTTGACATGTTTCTACAGACTGTAACGGAACAAAAAGGAGGTATTTGGACATAAATTATGGACTTTATCGAACAAATCAAGCATTTATTGTGGAACTGGGATTCCTGGGAGTGCATTCTGAATAAGATCATCAAATGTAAGTGAATATTTACATGGTTATTTCTGACTTTTGTTGACTCCACAACATGGCGGTTATCTGTATGGCTTGTTTTTGTGTCTGAGCACTGTACTCAGATTATTACATGGTGTGCTTTTTCGGTAAAGCTTTTTTGAAATCTGACACAGCGGTTGCATTAAGGAGAAGTGAATCTATAATTCCATGCATAATAATTGTATCTTTTATCAATGTTTATTATGAGTATTTCTGTAAATTGATGTGGCTCTCTGCAAAATCACCAGATGTTTTGGAACTACTAAACATAACGTGCCAATGTAAACTCAGATTTTTGTATATAAATATGAACTTTATCGAACAAAACATACATGTATTGTGTAACATGAAGTCCTATGAGTCATCTGATGAAGATCATCAAAGGTTAGTGATTAATTTTATCTCTATTTGTGCTTTTTGTGACTCTCTTTGGCTGGAAAAATGGCTTTGTTTTTCTGTGACTGGGTGCTGACCTAACATAATCGTTTGGTGTGCTTTCGTCCTAAAGCCTTTTTGAAGTCGGACACTGTGGTGGGATTAACAACAAATGTATCTTTAAAATGGTGTAAAATACTTCTATGTTTGAGGAATTTTAATTATGAGATTTCTGTTGTTTTGAATTTGGTGCCCTGCACTTTCACTGGCTGTTGTCATTTCGATCCCGTTAGCGGGATTCAAGCCATAAGAAGAACCCTTGTATTCAGATCAAAGCGGTTCTTGGTAGAACCCTATCCTTTTTTTCTAAGAGTGCAGTAAAGGGCATATTGCTTATTAATGTCAAGTGATGGAAAAACATGCATCCAAACGGGAAGGGGACGAGACCAAATGTCTTCTTTTCTCTGCTCTTTTGTCTCCTTGAGATCTGGTTTGCCTTTGTCAACGGATTCTCTGGTCAGATTCTGTTTGAACGCTGGTGCATCGGCCTGTACAATGTGGTGAGTGTTCATCTGATTTACTCTCCTCTCTCCATTACTGTGAAAGAGCCTGTTTTATAATTATCCTCCTCTGTTGCTCTCTGGCAAGAAAACGGATTTGCTGTGACACCCCAGACGTGTTCCCCTTACTGCAGGACCATATCATCATATCCTGAGACATTTCCCATTTATTTATGACCTGCTGTTAAGTCCATATTCCCCTCGTGCCTCAAACGATGTAGACTGTGGAAAGAACAACAGCCTCGCATGCCCCCAAAGAGTGTAGTTAGCGAAGGTGGTCATTTGTGAATGATAAAGGAACAGGTTGAATAGAACAGCACACAACCAGCTCTGGGCAACTGATGTTCCACAGGGTTCGGTTTTGGATCTAATGAACCTATGTTTCTTGTCTGTCAAATGAAATGAGTGAACGGGTGGAAAGATTGTGTATTTTAACACTGCAACGAAAAATGTGAATAGTACATTGTTTGGGTTTCAACGAGTTGACGTTTAGTTTTACACCTTTTATTAAAGATATACCCCAAATCCATAAACAAAAGCGAGTGAGGGAAGTGAGAGGAGAGAAGTGCCTGCACACCGTTGACGGAACGCTAAAGGAAGTGATTTCATCGTTGACCAAGAAATTAGAACATTAGTCACCGCTCTGGCTGTTTTTTTAAAGCAACCACAGTGTATGGGGTGGTGGGCTATTCTTTCACTTTATCTAAAATGCAGGGAAATTCCACCGGCTCTTTGGTAGTCTGTTGGAGGCATTGGGCCGAATCCGCCCCTCAATGGCAATGCTCGGCACCCTGAATGAGAAACGATGCAGTGGAGCATGTCCTCCTGCATCCCACCAGCCCCAGCCTGCAGTCTGGAGCCTGCAGATGGGCCAATGGGGAACTCACACCACTGACCCGCAGAGTCCCCACTCTGTTCTCTCATTCTTCTCTCTCTTCTCTCTCTCAGCAGCTGCTGCAGAGTGAAACATTACGACACCACATAGACATTACACTAGCTCTGCGAACATACCTGCTAACTAGTCAAGGGCGTCGCAGATGTTTGTCTGAGATGGCTTTTGCATATGAATGGAGTGTGTCGAATCAAAATAAAACTCCAAACGTGCTACACGCTCAACAGCCTCCACTCAATAGAATCAGGGCAAGTCATAACTTCAGCATATGGCAATCAATGCAAAAGATAAGCAATTTTAAAATTAAAAAAATTCATTAGGCTGTGTTCACTGTTTACAAAACAAAAAACAGTTTACAATGTTCACAAATGTGGGATGAACTGGCCACGAACTATCTAATGGACAATGATGTACAGTGGGGCAAAAAGGTATTTAGTCAGCCACCAATTGTGCAAGTTCTCCCACTTAAAAAGATGAGAGAGGCCTGTACATTTTCATCATAGGTACACTTCAACTATGACAGACAAAATGAGGGAAAAAATCCAGAAAATCACATTGTAGGATTTTTAATTAATTTATTTGCAAATTATGGTGGAAAATAAGTATTTGGTCACCTACAAACAAGCAAGATTTCTGGCTCACACAGACTTCTTCTTTAAGAGGTTCCTCTGTCCTCCACTCGTTACCTGTATTAATGGCACCTGTTTGAACTTGTTATCAGTATAAAAGACACCTGTACACAACCTCAAACAGTCACACTCCAAACTCCACTATGGCCAAGACCAAAGAGCTGTCAAAGGACACCAGAAACAAAGACCTGCTCCAGGCTGGGAAGACTGAATCTGCAATAGGTAAGCTGCTTGGTTTGAGCAATTATTAGGAAATGGAAGACATACAAGACCACTGATAATCTCCCTCGATCTGGGGCTCCACGCAAGATCTCAGCCGTTGGGGTCAAAATGATCACAAGAACGGTGAGCAAAAATCCCAGAACCACACGGGACCTAGTGAATGACCAGCAGAGAACTGGGACCAAAGTAACAAAGTCTACCATCAGTAACACACTACGCCGCCAGGGACTCAAATCCTGCAGTGCCAGACGTGTCCCCCTGCTTAAGCCGGTACATGTCCAGGCCCGTCTGAAGTTTGCTAGAGAGCATTTGGATAATCCAGAAGAAGATTGGGAGAATGTCATATGGTCAGATGAAACCAAAATATAACTTTTTGGTAAAAACTCAACTCGTCGTGTTTGGAGGACAGAGATTGCTGAGTTGCATCCAAAGAACAGAATGCCTACTGTGAAGCATGGGGGTGGAAACATCATGCTTTGGGGCTGTTTTTCTGCAAAGGGACCAGGACGACTGATCCGTGGAAAGGAAAGAATGAATGGGGCCATGTATCGTGAGATTTTGAGTGAAAACCTCGTTCCATCAGCAAGGGCATTGAAGATGAAATGTGGCTGGGTCTTTCAGCATGACAATGATCCCAAATACACCGCCCGGGTAACGAAGGAGTGGCTTCGTAAGAAGCATTTCAAGGTCCTGGAGTGGCCTAGCCAGTCTCGAGATCTCAACCCCATAGAAAATCTTTGGAGAGAGTTGAAAGTCCGTGTTGCCCAGCAACAGCCCCAAAACATCACTGCTCTAGAGGAGATCTGCATGGAGGGATGGGCCAAAATACCAGCAACAGTGTGTGAAAACCTTGTGAAGACTTACAGAAAACTTTTTTTTTTTTTACCAAATACTTATTGTCCACCATAATTTGCAAATAAATTCATTAAAAATCCTACAATGTGATTTTCTGGAGAAAAAAAATCTCATTTTGTCTGTCATAGTTGAAGTGTACCTATGATGAAAATTACAGGCCTCTCTCATCTTTTTAAGTGGGAGGACTTGCACAATTGGTGGCTGACTAAATACTTTTTTGCCCCACTGTATATGGAGAGGCTTTGAAGCCACTGATTGGCCATATTGGCACTCCAAAGTAGGAGTAGACTTCCATAGGAATGAATGGAATTCTACAGTATTTCAATTACATCTATTTAAGTATTTTTGTTGTTGTGGTGGGACAGTAACATTAGTAATCTTTAAAAACAAATGTTTTGAAGGAAAATGTTTTTATATTTTTATTTTTATGTTTAGATCACCATAATATTATTTCAAAGTATGCATTAAGGTGTCTGTAATATAATAAACATGTAGACATTAAGACATGCATTTCTATAGCTTCCAAAATATGTTTTACAATGGTGAGGGAGTGCCAAGATGGAGGTGTGGTGGCTTTAACATCTAGTGTATAAATAATTTGCTAATGGACAGGATGAATTGTATCTTATTGTTGATCCTTTTCTTGATATTGTTTGTCCCATAGTAAGCAAACTGTTTCTTTCCAGACTTTTCTCACATTTTGAAACGTCACAGCCTCATTCTAAAATAATTTAAACTGTTCTACACACAATACCCCATAATGACAAAGCAAAAACAGTTTTTTTTTAATTGCAAATTTATACAAAATAAAAAACCTGTAATATCACATCGACATAAGTTTTCAGACCCTTTACTCAGTACTTTGTTGAGGTACCTTTGACAGTGTTGAGTTTTCTTAGGTATGACGCTACAAGCTTGGCACACTTGTATTTAGGGAGTTTCTCCCATTCTTCTCTGCAAATCCTCTCAAGCTCGTCCTCGGCCCGCTAACCGTTAGCTGTCTTACCGGCTGCTATCTGAATAGACAATCGGACAATTTATTTATTTTTATTATTATTATGTTTTCTTCTCAGGCCTCTATAACTATATCTATTGTTCTTATTTTTGTTGTTGTTGTGTGATTTGGATTAATCCCCTCTACCACACGGAACCCCACTAATCTACTGACGGAACGCAAGAGGTGGCTAACAACAGACTCCATCCTATGCTAGCTTGCTACCGATGGCCTGGCTAGCTGTCTAAATCGCCGTGACCCTCAACCAACCTCTCCACTCACTGGACCCTTTTGATCACTCGACTAAGCATGCCTCTCCTTAATGTCAATATGTCTTGTCCATTGCTGTTCTGGTTAGTGTTTATTGGCTTATTTCACTGTAGAGCCTCTAGTCCTGCTCACTATACCTTATCCAACCTATTAGTTCCACCACCCACACATGCAATGACATCTCCTGGTTTCAATGATGTTTCTAGAGACAATATCTGTCTCTTCATCACTCAATACCTAGGTTTACCTCCACTGTATTCACATCCTACCTTACCTTTGTCTGTACATTATACCTTGATGCTATTTTATCGCCCCCAGAAACCTCCTTTTACTCTCTGTTCCAGACGTTCTAGACGACCAATTCTTATGGTTTTAGCCGCACCCTTATTCTACTCCTCCTATGTTCCTCTGGCGATGTAGAGGTGAATCCAGGCCCTGCAGTGCCTAGCTCCACTCCTATTCCCCAGGCGCTCTCTTTTGACGACTTCTGTAACCGTAATAGCCTTGGTTTCATGCATGTTAACATTAGAAGCCTCCTCCCTAAGTTTGTTCTATTCACTGCTTTAGCACACTCTGCCAACCCGGATGTTCTAGCTGTGTCTGAATCCTGGCTTAGGAAGACCACCAAAAATTCAGACATTTTAATTCCAAACTACAACATTTTCAGACAAGATAGAACTGCCAAAGGGGGCGGTGTTGCAATCTACTGCAAAGATAGCCTGCAGAGTTCTGTCCTACTATCCAGGTCTGTACCCAAACAATTTGAACTTCTACTTTTAAAAATCCACCTCTCTAAAAACAAGTCTCTCACCGTTGCCGCCTGCTATAGACCACCCTCTGCCCCCAGCTGTGCTCTGGACACCATATGTGAACTGATTGCCCCCCATCTATCTTCAGAGCTCGTGCTGCTAGGCGACCTAAACTGGAACATGCTTAACACCCCAGCCATCCTACAATCTAAACTTGATGCCCTCAATCTCACACAAATTATCAATGAACCTACCAGGTACCTCCCCAAAGCCTTAAACACGGGCACCCTCATAGATATCATCCTAACCAACTTCCCCTCTACAGTGCCTTGCGAAAGTATTAGGCCCCCTTGAACTTTGCGACCTTTTGCCATATTTCAGGCTTCAAACATAAAGATGTAAAACTGTATTTTTTTGTGAAGAATCAACAACAAGTGGGACACAATCATGAAGTGGAACGACATTTATTGGATATTTCAAACTTTTTTAACAAATCAAAAACTGAAAAATTGGGCGTGCAAAATTATTTGGCCGCTTTACTTACAGTGCAGCAAACTCTCCAGAAGTTCAGTGAGGATCTCTGAATGATCCAATGTTGACCTAAATGACTAATGATGATAAATACAATCCACCTGTGTGTAATCAAGTCTCCGTATAAATGCACCTGCACTGTGATAGTCTCAGAGGTCCATTAAAAGCGCAGAGAGCATCATGAAGAACAAGGAACACACCAGGCAGGTCCGAGATACTGTTGTGAAGAAGTTTAAAGCCGGATTTGGATACAAAAAGATTCCCCAAGCTTTAAACATCCCAAGGAGCACTGTGCAAGTGATAATATTGAAATGGAAGGAGTATCAGACCACTGCAAATCTACCAAGACCTGGCCGTCCCTCTAAACTTTCAGCTCATACAAGGAGAAGACTGATCAGAGATGCAGCCAAGAGGCCCATGATCACTCTGGATGAACTGCAGAGATCTACAGCTGAGGTGGGAGACTCTGTCCATAGGACAACAATCAGTCGTATATTGCACAAATCTGGCCTTTATGGAAGAGTGGCAAGAAGAAAGCCATTTCTTAAAGATATCCATAAAAAGTGTTGTTTAAAGTTTGCCACAAGCCACCTGGGAGACACACCAAACATGTGGAAGAAGGTGCTCTGGTCAGATGAAACCAAAATTGAACTTTTTGGCAACAATGCAAAACGTTATGTTTGGCGTAAAAGCAACACAGCTCATCACCCTGAACACACCATACCCACTGTCAAACATGGTGGTGGCAGCATCATGGTTTGGGCCTGCTTTTCTTCAGCAGAGACAGGGAAGATGGTTAAAATTGATGGGAAGATGGATGGAGCCAAATACAGGACCATTCTGGAAGAAAACCTGATGGAGTCTGCAAAAGACCTGAGACTGGGACGGAGATTTGTCTTCCAACAAGACAATGATCCAAAACATAAAGCAAAATCTACAATGGAATGGTTCAAAAATAAACATATCCAGGTGTTAGAATGGCCAAGTCAAAGTCCAGACCTGAATCCAATCGAGAATCTGTGGAAAGAACTGAAAACTGCTGTTCACAAATGCTCTCCATCCAATCTCACTGAGCTCGAGCTGTTTTGCAAGGAGGAATGGGAAAACATTTCAGTCTCTCGATGTGCAAAACTGATAGAGACTTACCCCAAGCGACTTACAGCTGTAATCGCAGCAAAAGGTGGCGCTACAAAGTATTAACTTAAGGGGGCTGAATAATTTTGCACGCCCAATTTTTCAGTTTTTGATTTGTTAAAAAAGTTTGAAATATCCAATAAATGTCGTTCCACTTCATGATTGTGTCCCACTTGTTGTTGATTCTTCACAAAAAAAGCCATTTTTATATCTTTATGTTTGAAGCCTGAAATATGGCAAAAGGTCGCAAAGTTCAAGGGGGCCGAATACTTTCGCAAGGCACTGTAAATACACCTCTGCTGTCTTCAACCAAGATCTCAGCGATCACTGCCTCATTGCCTGCATCCGTAATGGGTCAGCGGTCAAACGACCTCCTCTCATCACTGTAAAACGCTCCCTGAAACATTTCAGCGAGCAGGCCTTTCTAATCGACCTGGCCGGGGTATCCTGGAAGGATATTGACCTCATCCCGTCAGTAGAGGATGCCTGGATATTTTTTTTAAAATGCCTTCCTAACCATCTTAAATAAACATGTCCCATTCAAGAAATGTAGAACCAGGAACAGATATAGCCCTTGGTTCTCCCCAGACCTGACTGCCCTTAACCAACACAAAAACATCCTATGGCGTTCTGCATTAGCATCGAACAGCCCCCGTGATATGCAGCTGTTCAGGGAAGCTAGAAACCTTTATACACAGGCAATTAGAAAAGCCAAGGCTAGCTTTTTCAAGCAGAAATTTGCTTCTTGCAACACTAACTCAAAAAAGTTCTGGGACACTGTAAAGTCCATGGAGAATAAGAACACCTCCTCCCAGCTGCCCACTGCACTGAAGATAGGAAACACTGTCACCACTGATAAATCCACCATAATTGAGAATTGCAATAAGCATTTTTCTACGGCTGGCCATGCTTTCCACCTGGCTACTCCTACCCCTGTCAACAGCACTGCACCCCCAACAGCAACTCGCCCAAGCCTTCCCCATTTCTCCTTCTCCCAAATCCATTCAGCTGATGTTCTGAAAGAGCTGCAAAATCTGGACCCCTACAAATCAGCCGGGCTAGACAATCTGGACCCTTTCTTTCTAAAATTATCTGCCAAAATTGTTGCCACCCCTATTACTAGCCTGTTCAACCTCTCTTTCGTGTCGTCTGAGATTCCCAAAGATTGGAAAGCAGCTGCGGTCATCCCCCTCTTCAAAGGGGGGGACACTCTTGACCCAAACTGCTACAGACCTATATCTATCCTACCATGCCTTTCTAAGGTCTTCGAAAGCCAAGTCAACAAACAGATTACCGACCATTTCGAATCTCACCATACCTTCTCTGCTATGCAATCTGGTTTCAGAGCTGGTCATGGGTGCACCTCAGCCACGCTCAAGGTCCTAAACGATATCTTAACCGCCATCGATAAGAAACATTACTGTGCAGCCGTATTCATTGATCTGGCCAAGGCTTTCGACTCTGTCAATCACCACATCCTCATCGGCAGACTCAACAGCCTTGGTTTCTCAAATGATTGCCTCGCCTGGTTCACCAACTACTTCTCTGATAGAGTTCAGTGTGTCAAATCGGAGGGTCTGCTGTCCGGACCTCTGGCAGTCTCTATGGGGGTGCCACAGGGTTCAATTCTTGGACCGACTCTCTTCTCTGTATACATCAATGAGGTCGCTCTTGCTGCTGGTGAGTCTCTGATCCACCTCTACGCAGACGACACCATTCTGTATACTTCCGGCCCTTCTTTGGACACTCCACTCCACTCCAACAACCCTCCAGGCAAGCTTCAATGCCATACAACTCTCCTTCCGTGGCCTCCAATTGCTCTTAAATACAAGTAAAACTAAATGCATGCTCTTCAACCGATCGCTACCTGCACCTACCCGCCTGTCCAACATCACTACTCTGGACGGCTCTGACTTAGAATACGTGGACAACTACAAATACTTAGGTGTCTGGTTAGACTGTAAACTCTCCTTCCAGACCCATAGCAAACATCTCCAATCCAAAGTTAAATCTAGAATTGGCTTCCTATTTCGCAACAAAGCATCCTTCACTCATGCTGCCAAACATACCCTTGTAAAACTGACCATCCTACCAATCCTCGACTTTGGCGATGTCATTTACAAAATAGCCTCCAATACCCTACTCAACAAATTGGATGCAGTCTATCACAGTGCAATCCGTTTTGTCACCAAAGCCCCATATACTACCCACCATTGCGACCTGTACGCTCTCGTTGGCTGGCCCTCGCTTCATACTCGTCGCCAAACCCACTGGCTCCATGTCATCTACAAGACCCTGCTAGGTAAAGTCCCCCCTTATCTCAGCTCGCTGGTCACCATAGCATCTCCCACCTGTAGCACACGCTCCAGCAGGTATATCTCTCTAGTCACCCCCAAAACCAATTCTTTCTTTGGCCGCCTCTCTTTCCAGTTCTCTGCTGCCAATGACTGGAACGAACTACAAAAATCTCTGAAACTGGAAACACTTATCTCCCTCACTAGCTTTAAGCACCAACTGTCAGAGCAGCTCACAGATTACTGCACCTGTACATAGCCCACCTATAATTTAGCCCAAACAACTACCTCTTTCCCAACTGTATTTAATTTATTTATTTATTTTGCTCCTTTGCACCCCATTATTTGTATTTCTACTTTGCACATTCTTCCATTGCAAAACTACCATTCCAGTGTTTTACTTGCTATATTGTATTTACCTTGCCACCATGGCCTTTTTTGCCTTTACCTCCCTTATCTCACCTCATTTGCTCACATTGTATATAGACTTGTTTATACTGTATTATTGACTGTATGTTTGTTTTACTCCATGTGTAACTCTGTGTCGTTGTATCTGTCGAACTGCTTTGCTTTATCTTGGCCAGGTCGCAATTGTAAATGAGAACTTGTTCTCAACTTGCCTACCTGGTTAAATAAAGGTAAATAAATAAATAAATAAATAAGCTCTGTCAGGTTGGATGGGTAGCATCGCTGCACAACAATTTTCAGGTCCCTCCAGAGACGTTGGATCAGATTCAACTCCGGACTCTGGCAGGGCCACTCAAGGACATTCACAGACTTGTCCCGAAGCCACTCCTGCGTTGTCTTGACTGTGTGCTTAGGGTCGTTGTGTGCTTAGGGTCCTGTTGGAAGGTGAACCTTCACCCCAGTCTGAGGTGCTGAGCACTCTGGAGCAGGTTTTCATCAAGGGTCTCTCTGTACTTTGATCCATTCATCCTGACTAGTCTCCCAGTCCCTGCCGCTGAAAAACATCCCCACAGCATGATGCTGCCACCACCATGCTTCACCGTAGGGAGGTTTCCTCCAGATGTGACGCTTGGCATTCAGGCCAAAGAGTTCAATCTTGGTTTCATCAGACCGGAGAATCTTGTTTCTCATGGTCTGAGAGTCCTTTAGGTTTCTTTTGGCGAACTTCAAGCAGGCTGTCATGTGTCTTTTACTGAGGAGTGGCTTCCATCTGGCCACTCTACCATGAAGGCCTGATTGGTGGAGTGCTACAGAAATAGTGGTCCTTCTGGAAGGTTCTCCCATCTCCACAGAGGAACTCTGGAGCTCTGTCAGAGTGACCATCGGGTTCTTTGTCACCTCCCAGACCAAGGCCCTTCTCCCCCGATTGCTAAGTTTGACCGGGCGGCTAGCTCTAGGAAAAGTCTTGGTGGTTCCAAACTTCTTCCATTTAATAATGATGGAGGCCACTGTGTTCTTGGGGACCTTCAATGCTGCAGACATTTTTGGGTACCCTTCCCCAGATCTGTGCCTCAACACAATCCTGTGTCTGAGCTCTTCGGACAATTCCTCTGACCTCATGACTTGGTTTTTTCTCTGACATGCACTGTAAACTGTGGGACCTTATATAGATAGGTGTGTGCCTTTCCAAATAATTTACAATCAAGTTGTTGAAACATCTCAAGGATTATCACTGGAAACAGGATGCACCTGAGCTCAAATTTGAGTCTGATAGCAATGGGTCTGACTACTTGTTTTTTTTTTCTAAAAACCTGTTTTTGCTTTGTCATTATGGGGAATAGTGTGTAGATTGATGAAGGATAAAAATAAGTAATCCATTTTAGAATAAGGCTGTAACGTAACAAAATATGGAAAAAGTCAAGGGATTCGAATACTTTCCGAATGTACACAGTGCTGTGAAAAAGTATTTGCCCCTTTCTGATTCTCTTTTTTTTGTTGCATATTTCTGACGCAGAATGTTATCAAATCTTCAACCATAACCTAATATTAGATAAAGGGAACCTGAGGAAACAAACACAAAATGTTGATACTTATTTCATTTATTTAATTAACAAAGTTATGCAACACCCAATGCCCCTCTGTGGAAAAGTATATTCCCCCTTACACTCAATAACTGGTTGTGCCGTCTTTATCTGGTTGTGCTCTGTACCACAGAATTCTAAAGGAGAATGTCAGGTCATCCATCCGTGAGCTGAAGCGCAGCTGTGTCATGCAGCAGGACAATGATCCTAAACACACAATAAAGTCTACATCAGAATGGCTGAAAAGCAGCACATTTAAAGTTCTGGAATGGCCTAGTCAAAGTCCAGACCTAATCCCGAATTGAGATGTTGTGGCCGGACCTGAAACGATCCGTTCATGCTCGAAAACCCACAAATGTTGCTGAGTTAAAGCAGTTCTACATGGAAGAGTGGGCCAACATTCCTCCACAGCGATGTGAGACTGATCAACAACTACAGGAAGCGTTTGGATGCAGTCACTGCAGATAAAGGCGGCACAACCAGTTGTTGAGTGTAAGGGGACTAACTTTTTCACACAGAGGCATTGGGTGTCGCATAACTTTGCTTATTAAATAAATGAAAAAAGTATCAATATATTGTTTTATTTGTGTTTATCTAATATTATGTTTTGGTTTAAGATCTGATCAAATTCAGTGTCCAAAATATTCAAAATTTAGAAAATCAGAAAGGGGGCAAATACTTAGCTGAATAGGACATAATTAGTGTCCGTGTTTTCACTAATGCAGTAATGGAATCAATTATGTCTTGAAGGTCCTTGTGATTATGAAAAGCCTGACTTTCATTAGGTTACTCACTGAGGAAAGATAAGACTATTTCCCCATCCAACATTGTATCTGATAGCGTCTTTGCTAACAGGCCGTTAGTTGAGTCTACTGGGCTTTTGAGTTTACTAACTTTATCCTCACTTCTGGGTTTTGTGATGGGACATTTTGAACAATGCAAAAAGTGTGGTTTAAAATTTGGCATGTGTGTTTGTGTGTTTAGATTTTCACCGCTCTGCCTCCTCTCACTCTGGGAATATTTGAACGCTCATGCAGGAAAGAGAACATGTTGAAGTACCCGGAACTCTACAAAACCTCCCAGAACGCCATGGGTTTCAACACCAAGGTAGGTCTATGTCTGAACGTTAGAGGAACATTGTCTCAACGATTCCTTCATTGTCTGTCATTCCACTTTTACCCCTCATGTTGTTTGTCTGGGCCACATTTCCATTCATAGTGTAGTAAACTCTTAAGTATTAAGTATTTTCTAAGCTTAAATAGGTTTACTAAAGTTTACTTAGCACAAACAAAATGGGAGGTATAAGACTGCAATCAACCAGGCGTTTTCTTTTTTTTCTAACCTCTGTTCTGTCTCCAAATTGACATCCTTTACACACAATGGAGACCTGATAAGCTCCGAAATGCTCCAAACTGATTTTAGGTCAGTCTAATGACAGAGAATGAATCTGCTCGTCTGTCCCAATTGGTCTGTGTCTTACACGTGGGGTCTCTCCACATAATGATCACCAGTCTTACCAGGTTCAGTGGTCAGAGGGTGTCTACCTGCCTGTCTCTCTGTCTATTGGGAGGGCTGTCCGTTAGCTTTCCCCTGCTGTCTGTTAACAAAGATGTCTCCCCTTCTCCATGCCTGCCCCCCTTCTACGGCCTTTAACCCCCCCATCCACGGCACACCTAGCCCCCTTACTTTACAGGCGTGGCAACCCGGTTAGTGCCGCATGGAGACAGATTAAAGCCCGAGTGGCCATGGAGGTCAGGGGCGACAGGGGGAGTGGGGAGATAGCGGGCCATAGAGAGGGGTGGAGGTTAAAGGGAGAGAGGAGGATGTGATGGCATAAACTGTGGAAAATTATGATTGTTTTTTAAGCAAGGGGCTGTTTGAACTGGAGGCCTTCTGCCTGGTCGGGCTGGCTTAGCCTAAGTACTGTAAATAAGATAACCCCAGTCTACTGGTCTCTCCCCAGAGAGTTAGTCTGCATGAGGTCAGTCACCTCACAGTTAGAGTTGACCCATGGACCTCAGCCGGGCATTGTCCCCCTCACAGCTTTTATTTCTGTTTGGGTGAGAGAAGGGCTCCATATGGCCAAGTGTTATATGACCCTCCAGGGAATAGCAGGGTGACATTGTGCAAGGCAGGCCGCAGTCTCAGTTTTGTGGTTTCAAGTTGCCCTGCAAATCAAGACTGACTTGTTGATTCAAATTGGTTTTCCTCCATTTTCCTTTGACCCCTTGCTAAAGCCCTGTAACAATGACTTGTCCAGGTCACCGTGGTGTTTTCACTGGCCTGTCCACGCTTTCCCTCCGAAAAATGTCTATGCCGCATGGCCCGAGGCAAGGTGCAAAAATCCAGCAGGAATTTGCCCGAAACCCCTTTCTATCTGCACGCCTGTCTCTTTTGTACACGACAGATACTGTCTGAGCGAATTAGGAGGTAAGAGAGAGAGGGCCAGGGAAGGGTGTGAAATATTTCAGGCGTCGCCGCCTGCACCACTGTGTCCCCTTTCATTTTTAATTGCATTTTCCTGACACTTAAGTCACTCTAATAAACCTCAGTCCCCCGATGTGGCCCCCAGTAATTACACCGCCTCACAATTTCCCTCCATTTACTCCTCCCCCACTCCCTCCTCTCGTCCCTCGATTTGCGCAACAGCATTAAAGAGGAAGGACAGGAAATATTTGGCCCGATATAAACGACATCCTTTCATGCTTTTTTAAGCAATTAGGTGCCGCACAATGGGCCCGAATCTTTTAGCCAGGGCACGGACATGGACGGCATTCATCCCAAAGTTCTTAGCAACCTGCCGGGATACAGCGGTGGGGGGAGGGGAGTGAGGCTTCACTATGACAAATGATTATGAACATTTATTGATTTAATTAGCATTCATTAGGGTGCTGGGCATTTATAAAGGCTTATTGTTCCACACTGTGTTGTGTTGGGGCAGAGTGAGGAGGGTGATGTGAGGTGGGGTTGTTGTTCCACACTGTGTTGTGTTGGGGCAGAGTGAGGAGGGTGATGTGAGGTGGGCTTGTTGTTCCACACTGGGTTGTGTTATGGAAGAGTGAGGAGGGTGATGTGAGGTGGGGTTGTTGTTCCACACTGGGTTGTGTTGGGGCAGAGTGAGGAGGGTGATGTGAGGTGGGGTTAATGTTCCACACTGGGTTGTGTTGGGGCAGAGTGAGGACGGTGATGTGAGGTGGGGTTAGTGTTCCACACTGGGTTGTGTTGGGGCAGAGTGAGGAGGGTGATGTGAGGTGGGCTTATTGTTCCACACTGGGTTGTGTTGTGGAAGAGTGAGGACGGTAATGTGAGGTGATGTTTTTGTTCCACACTGGGTTGTGTTGGGGCAGAGTGAGGAGGGTGATGTGAGGTGGGGTTGTTGTTCCACACTGGGTTGTGTTGGGTCAGAGTGAGGACGGTGATGTGAGGTGGGGTTAATGTTCCACACTGGGTTGTGTTGGGGCAGAGTGAGGTGGGGTTGTTGTTCCACACTGTGTTGTGTTGTGGAAGAGTGAGGAGGGTGATGTGAGGTGGGGTTAATGTTCCACACTGGGTTGTGTTGGGGCAGAGTGAGGAGGGTGATGTGAGGTGGGGTTGTTGTTCCACACTGGGTTGTGTTGGGGCAGAGTGAGGAGGGTGATGTGAGGTGGGCTTGTTGTTCCACACTGGGTTGTGTTGGGGCAGAGTGAGGAGGGTGATGTGAGGTGGGGTTGTTGTTCCACACTGGGTTGTGTTGGGGCAGTGTGAGGAGGGTGATGTGAGGTGGGGTTGTTATTCCACGTTGTGTTGGGGCAGAGTGAGGAGGGTGATGTTAGGTGGGGTTGTTGTTCCACACTGGGTTGTGTTGGGTCAGAGTGAGGACGGTGATGTGAGGTGGGGTTGTTGTTCCACACTGGGTTGTGTTGGGGCAGAGTGAGGAGGGTGATGTGAGGTGGGGTTGTTGTTCCACACTGTGTTGTGTTGTGGAAGAGTGAGGACGGTGATGTGAGGTGGGGTTGTTGTTCCACACTTGGTTGTGTTGGGGCAGAGTGAGGAGGGTGATGTGAGGTGGGGTTGTTGTTCCACACTGGGTTGTGTTGTGGAAGAGTGAGGACGGTAATGTGAGGTGGGGCTTGTTGTTCCACACTGGGTTGTGTTGGGGCAGAGTGAGGAGGGTGATGTGAGGTGGGGTTGTTGTTCCACACTGGGTTGTGTTGGGGCAGTGTGAGGAGGGTGATGTGAGGTGGGGTTGTTATTCCACGTTGTGTTGGGGCAGAGTGAGGAGGGTGATGTGAGGTGGGCTTGTTGTTCCACACTGGGTTGTGTTGGGGCAGAGTGAGGAGGGTGATGTGAGGTGGGCTTGTTGTTCCACACTGGGTTGTGTTGTGGAAGAGTGAGGACGGTAATGTGAGGTGGGGTTGTTGTTCCACACTGGGTTGTGTTGGGGCAGAGTGAGGAGGGTGATGTGAGGTGGGGTTGTTGTTCTATACTGGGTTGTGTTGAGGCAAAGTGAGGAGGGTTATGTGAGGTGGGGTTGTTGTTCCATACTGGGTTGTGTTGGGGCAGAGTGAGGAGGGTGATGTGAGGTGGGGTTGTTGTTCCACACTGTGTTGTGTTGGGGCAGAGTGAGGAGGGTGATGTTAGGTGGGCTTGTTGTTCCACACTGGGTTGTGTTGGGGCAGAGTGAGGAGGGTGATGTGTGGTGGGCTTGTTGTTCCACACTGGGTTGTGTTGGGGCAGAGTGAGGAGGGTGATGTGAGGTGGGGTGTTGTTCCACACTGGGTTGTGTTGGGGCAGAGTGAGGAGGGTTATGTGAGGTGGGGTTATTGTTCCACACTGTGTTGTGTTGGGGCAGAGTGAGTAGGGTGATGTGAGGTGGGCTTGTTGTTCCACACTGGGTTGTGTTATGGAAGAGTGAGGACGGTGATGTGAGGTGGGGCTCTTGTTCCACACTGGGTTTTGTTGGGGCAGAGTGAGGAGGGTGATGTGAGGTGGGCTTGTTGTTCCACACTGGGTTGTGTTGGGGCAAAGTGAGGAGGGTGATGTGAGGTGGGGTTATTGTTCTACATTGTGTTGTGTTGGGGCAGAGTGAGGAGGGTGATGTGAGGTGGCTTGTTGTTCCACACTGGGTTGTGTTATGGAAGAGTGAGGACGGTGATGTGAGGTGGGGTTGTTGTACCACACTGGGTTGTGTTGGGGCAGAGTGAGGAGGGTGATGTGAGGTGGGCTTGTTGTTCCACACTGGGTTGTGTTTGGGCAGAGTGAGGAGGGTGATGTGAGGTGGGGTTGTTGTTCCACACTGGGTTGTGTTGGGGCAGAGTGAGGAGGGTGATGTGAGGTGGGCTTGTTGTTCCACACTGGGTTGTGTTGGGGCAGAGTGAGGAGGGTGATGTGAGGTGGGGTTGTTGTTCCATACTGGGTTGTGTTGGGGCAGAGTGAGGAGGGTGATGTGAGGTGGGGTTGTTGTTCCATACTGGGTTGTGTTGGGGCAGAGTGAGGAGGGTGTTGTGAGGTGGGGTTGTTGTTCCACACTGGGTTGTGTTGGGGCAGAGTGAGGAGGGTTATGTGAGGTGGGGGTTTTTGTTCCACACTGGGTTGTGTTGGGGCAGAGTGAGGAGGGTGATGTGAGGTGGGCTTGGTGTACCACACTGGGTTGTGTTGGGGCAGAGTGAGGAGGGTGATGTGAGGTGGGGTTATTGTTCTACACTGTGTTGTGTTGGGGCAGAGTGAGGAGGGTGATGTGTGGTGGGGTTGTTGTTCCACACTGGGTTGTGTTGTGGCAGAGTGAGGAGGGTGATGTGAGGTGGGGTTGTTGTTCCACACTGGGTTGTGTTGGGGCAGAGTGAGGAGGGTTATGTGAGGTGGGGTTTTTGTTCCACACTGTGTTGTGTTGGGGCAGAGTGAGGAGGGTAATGTGAGGTGGGCTTGTTGTTCCACACTGGGTTGTGTTATGGAAGAGTGAGGAGGGTGATGTGAGGTGGGGTTGTTGTTCCTCACTGGGTTGTGTTGGGGCAGAGTGAGGAGGGTGATGTGAGGTGGGCTTGTTGTACCACACTGGGTTGTGTTGGGGCAGAGTGAGGAGGGTGATGTGAGGTGGGGTTAGTGTTCCACACTGGGTTGTGTTGGGGCAGAGTGAGGAGGGTGATGTGAGGTGGGGTTGTTGTTCCACACTGGGTTGTGTTGGGGCAGAGTGAGGAGGGTGATGTGAGGTGGGCTTGTTGTTCCACACTGGGTTGTGTTGTGGAAGAGTGAGGACGGTAATGTGAGGTGGGGTTGTTCCACACTGGGTTGTGTTGGGGCAGAGTGAGGAGGGTGATGTGAGGTGGGGTTGTTGTTCCATACTGGGTTGTGTTGGGGCAGAGTGAGGAGGGTGATGTGAGGTGGGGTTGTTGTTCCACACTGGGTTGTGTTGGGGCAGAGTGAGGAGGGTGATGTGAGGTGGGGTTTGATGTTCCACACTGGGTTGTGTTGGGGCAGAGTGAGGAGGGTGATGTGTGGTGGGGTTGTTGTTCCACACTGGGTTGTGTTGGGGCAGAGTGAGGAGGGTGATGTGAGGTGGGGTTGTTGTTCCTCACTGGGTTGTGTTGGGGCAAAGTGAGGAGGGTGATGTGAGGTGGGGTTATTGTTCTACACTGTGTTGTGTTGGGGCAGAGTGAGGAGGGTTATGTGTGGTGGGGTTGTTGTTCCACACTGGGTTGTGTTGTGGCAGAGTGAGGAGGGTGATGTGAGGTGGGGTTGTTGTTCCACACTGGGTTGTGTTGGGGCAGAGTGAGGAGGGTTATGTGAGGTGGGGTTTTTGTTCCACACTGTGTTGTTTTGGGGCAGAGTGAGGAGGGTGATGTGAGGTGGGCTTGTTGTTCCACACTGGGTTGTGTTATTGAAGAGTGAGGAGGGTGATGTGAGGTGGGGTTGTTGTTCCTCACTGGGTTGTGTTGGGGCAGAGTGAGGAGGGTGATGTGAGGTGGGCTTGTTGTTCCACACTGGGTTGTGTTGGGGCAAAGTGAGGAGGGTGATGTGAGGTGGGGTTATTGTTCTACACTGGGTTGTGTTGGGGCAGAGTGAGGAGGGTGATGTGAGGTGGCTTGTTGTTCCACACTGGGTTGTGTTATGGAAGAGTGAGGAGGGTGATGTGAGGTGGGGTTGATGTTCCACACTGTGTTGTGTTGGGGCAGAGTGAGGAGGGTGATGTGAGGTGGGGTTGTTGTTCCACACTGGGTTGTGTTGGGGCAGAGTGAGGAGGGTGATGTGAGGTGGGGTAGGGGTGATGGAGACAGGGACACAGGGGAAAGTTGTAGGCTACTTGCCAGTTGAGGCTAATTGGGTTTAAACGTGTAATTGTACTATTGGAAGATAATCTATAGCACATTGAACCACAGAGATGGGGGGGGGTACATCTATGTAGTAGTTATGTAGTTATGTAGTAGTCTATGTAGTTATCACAATATACTAGCCATATCAAAGTTTCAAATGCTGGGCATAATATTGTGTATAATACGTACAATACGTTTTGTAGTGATTCCTATGTTGTTGATGTGAAGAATATTTGTTGGTCCGTGGTGTGTAATGACGAGCAACCAGACGTTGATGAGAGAAGTTGATGGGGGCTGTTTTGTTAGACTTCAGTGCGGCTTTTGACATTATTGATCATAGTCTGTTGCTGGAAAAACGTATGTTTTATGGCTTTACACCCCCTGCTATATTATGGTTAAAGAGCTACCTGTCTAACAGAACACAGAGGGTGTTCTTTAATGGAAGCCTCCAACAAATGGAAGCCACCAACAAAATCCAGGTAGAATCAGGAATTCCTCAGGGCAGCTGTCTAGTTCCCTTACTTTTTTCAATCTTTACTAACGACATGCCACTGGCTTTGAGTAAAACCAGTGCGTCTATGTATGCAGATGACTCAACACTATACACGTCAGCTACCACAGCGACTGAAATGACAGCAACACTTAAAGAGTTGCAGTTAGTTTCAGAATGGGTTGCAAGGAATAAGTTAGTCCTAAATATTTCTAAAACTAAAAGCATTGTATTTGGGGCAAATCATTCACTAAACCCTAAACCTCAACTAAATATTGTAATGAATAATATGGAAATTGAGCAAGTTGAGAAGACTAAACTGCTTGAAATATCCCTGGATTATAAACTGTCATGGTCATAACATATTGATACAACAGTAGCTAGGATGGGGAGAACTCAGTCTATAATAAAGTGTTACTCTGCATTTCTAACAGCACTATAAACAAAGCAGGTCCTACAGGCCCTAGTTTTGTCGCACCTGGACTACAGTTCAGTCGTGTGGTCAGGTGCCACAAAGAGGGACTTTGTTGGAATTGTAATTGTAATTGCCACAAATAGGGAATTGTAATTGGCTCAGAACAGGGCAGCACGGCTGGCCTTGGATGTACACAGAGAGCTAACATTGTCAATCTCTCCTGGCTCAAAGTGGAGGAGAGAATAACTTCATCACTGCATGTATTTATGAGAGGTATTGACATGTTAATGCACCGAGCTGTCAATTTGAACTACTGGCACACAGCTCCGACACCCATGCATACCCCAAAACACATGCCACAAGAGGTCTCTTCACAGTCCTCAAGTCCAGAACAGACTATGGGAGGCGCACAGTACTACATAGTGCCATGACTACATGGAACTCTATTCCACATCAAGTAACTCATGCCAGCATTAAAATTTGATTTAAAAAACAGATCAAAATACACCTTATGGAACAGCGGGGACTGTGAAGCAACACAAACATAGACATATGCATGCAAACACAGAATAACATATGCACTATACACACATGTACACATGGATTTTGTGTTATAGATATGTGGTAGTAGAGTAGAGGCCTGAGGGCACACACTTAATATGTTGTGAAATCTGTTATGAAGGTATTGTAATGTTTTTAAAATGTATAATTGCTGATTTTGCTGGACCCCAGGAAGAGTAGCTGCTGCCTTGGCAAAAACGCAACTTCTTAAATAAGAAATTGTGTTTTCATCGACCAATTTTATGAGGTTGACAAGAGTGCTTTTTACGGAAGTGTGCCATTAAATTGGTCTTCTATCCTGCCAGAAATGTATTAAAAAGTGAAAATATTGAGAGAGTAAAGTGATTTTTTTTTTTTTCAACTCAGAATGTGCTCCTTGCTGTTTTATAAAAATCTATTTAAAACTTTTAGGAATAACAGAGCAGTGATTGGAGCAGGGTAGGGGAACAAGGGGGCATGAATGCAGTTTTGTTTTGGCAGGGTTGATTACACGGCCATTTCGTGCTACATCATCCTTTAGTGTTGTGTTTGGTGACATCTGTGCATAATGTACATTTGAAACAGTGTTTTTGGAAAAAGGACTATTGATTTAAACGTCTCATCCAAGGTCCACACACAACAACGCACACATACTGTAGAGTCGCCTGTGTGGAAACGCACAACGCATATACACACACACACACACACTACTGTTTTCTTACTTTTCCAGCTTCTTATGAATTACCGTAAAAACAAGTTAATCCACTTCAAACTTCTCTGTGTTTTTAGATTGATTTCTGCTTTCTGCTCTTCATTTATTTTTGTGCCATCTTAAATTCACATATGAAAGACTTTTGAAATTGATGAGGAAGTCTACAGGAAAGGAGGGGGAAAGGAAAACTTCCCCCCACCACAAACCATCACACTGACATAGCCCACCCGACTTTCATGCTCACACACACACACACACACACACACCAAACACACACACACACACACACACACACACACACACACACACACACACACCAAACCTACACACATCCCTGCACCCTCTCTCCTCCAGTACTACACCAACACACAGGAGGATATACAAAGTGTCTGTCAGCGGGGTGGCCATTCAGACAGGAGGCCCTACAAAACCTCCACTTAGCCGAGTACTGAGCCAGGACAAAGAGCCCAGGTCAGGGGTCGCTAGGCAAGTTCAGTCAGCAACCGGGTTTCTCATGCTTTTTCTCTCCTTCTTTCACCCTGGAACCCAACAACACACCCAACCCCCTCCCTTCTCCATCCCTCTCTCCCCCCTCCTTGCAGGTCTTCTGGGCCCATTGTCTGAACGGCCTCTTCCACTCTGTCATCCTTTTCTGGGTCCCCCTCCTAGCCTTCCAGCATGGTAAGCACCTCCCAGAGACTCTAACCCTAACCTGCCAGAGACTCATCTGTCTTTTAAGGGTGTGTCTCAAACGACACCCTATTTGCTACAGTATATGGCAGGGTTCCCCAACTGGTAGCCCGTGGACCAAATTATTTTTAAATAAAATAAGCAAATCAGCTCGAAGTGATTTTTGGGAAATCTGTTCCAAAGTATTCCCAGGCATAATAGAGAGACATACTACTGTAAGTGATCATATGCAAATGTAAGCAAGGTTTGAAATTATTGTGTTTTAGTCAAATATTACATCTGTTTGGAATTATTGCGGTCAATTTGCAGTCTAGAAATTATTTGTAATTATATTCTGGCCCCTAACCATCCTCTGAAGAAAATAATTGTCCCACAGCTGAATCTGTACTAAACAAAAATATAAACGCAACAATTTCAAAGATTTTACTGAGTTACAGTTCATAAAAGGAAATCAGTCAATTTAAATAAATTCATTAGACTCTAATATACACATTTCACATGATTGGTCAGGGGCACAGCCATGGGTGGGCTGGGAGGGCATAGCCACACCCACTTTGGAGCCTGGCCAAGCCAATCAGAATTAGTTTTTCGCCACAAAAGGGTTTTATTATACACAGAAAAACTCCTCAGCACCCCACCTCCCCCTCCTCAGACAATCCCGCAGGTGAAGAAGGCGGATGTGGAGGTCCTGGGCTGGTGTGGTTACACGTGGTCTGCGGTTGTGAGGCCGATTGGATGTACTGCCAAATTATTTAAACGACATTGGAGGCGGCTTATGGTAGAGAAATGAACGTAAAATGATCTGGCCACAGCTCTGTTGGACATTTGTGCGTATGGAACATTTTTGGGATCTTTTATTTCAGCTCATGAATCATGGGACCAACACTTCACATGTTGCGTTTATATTTTTGTTCAGTATAGTTAATGATCCCTGGTATATGGTGTACTGCTTTTGACCAGGTAGTGTTGTATATTGAGAATAGGTTGCTGTTTGGGACTGAGGCAGGATTTCTAGTCTCTACAGGCTCTGGGTGGAGTGAGATCCAGTTAACACACATACCTTGTCTCGATTACTTTTCTTTTTACCCACTAGCCTCATGAATTATAAACATTGGCATGCTTGAACATAAACGTGCAGGCACACACACGCACACACACACACACACTTGAACATACACACAGACACTTTTAAGTTACACTGTTCAGCTCACATGGAGAGAATGGGGATCTCTGAGTCTATGTAGTCTTGGCTGCTGGACCCAGAGGACCACACAGGCGTGGGCCTGCTCTCCAAACAAAGCCCAGAGAGAAGCCCCTTCAGTCTGACTGACAGGTTGTCAGCAAGGCCTCAGCACACGCATAGGCATGTGACTAGCAGGAAGCAAAGGGGAGCCAGACTCTCTCTCTCGTTCTTGTTCTCTCCCTCTCTCTCTCTCTCTCTCTCTCTCTCTCTCTCTCTCTCTCGTTCTTGTTCTCTCTCTCTCTCTCTCTCTCGTTCTTGTTCTCTCTCTCTCTCTCTCTCTCTCTCTCTCCTGCTCTAACACTCTCCCCAGGCACGCCCATGTGTTGAATTTTGAGGATATGTTTTATTTACATGTACATTTTATTCACTTGGCAGACACTCATAAATTAGGGAGTGTTAAAGTATATACTTCCAGTACAATCAAGGAGCCACATTTTCTGAAACTGTTCAAAGTTGACCCATTCCTTTACTGGTATTTGAGTAGCAGTTTTATTTTAAGCTTTTATTTGAATACTTGTCAAAGATTATTAGACTAATTCTATTTGTCAAAGATTATTAGACTAATTATATTTGTCAAAGATTATTAGGCTAATTCTATTTGTTAAAGATTACTGGAGTATTTCTTGTTTTTGTCATGTCAACCATAGTCCAGACTGCTTCCTGATTGCTCCATCAGGTTGCTCCATCAACCATATGCAATGGACATGCTTTGACATACACACACACACACACACACACACACACACACACACACACACACACACACACACACACAGGACGGCAACTCAACAGTGCGGTTTTACTCCAGTGTCCAGTGTTACATCCCACTGCGTGCTCCAATGGGGCATTATGTACTGTACTCACAGTCTGCACTCTTTTCTGTTTATAGTACACTGTTTTTGACCAGGGCCCAAAGGGCTCTGGTCAAACGTAGTGCACTGTATAGGGAATAGGGTGCCATTGTGATGCAGACACATTCAATGCCCTGGTTTGTTATTTGGGTTGTTTACTCCATAGCAGAGATTTCACATAATTTTCCCCTGGTCTAATTGAACTCTGTTTCTTAAAAACACGGCCGTGAAGAGGGACATGACCACACATCTAAAGGCTTTTGATGTTGATCCTTTTCACAGATACAGTCTTCGGAAACGGAAAGACCCCGGACTATCTCCTCTTAGGCAACATGGTTTATACAGTAAGTACGCATCTGAAATGGCATCTTTTTCCCTTTAAACAGTGCATTCAGAAAGTATTCAGGCCCTTTGACTTTTTCCACATTTTGTTACGATACAGCCTTATTTTAAAATAGATTAAAACAACTTTTCCCCCTCATCAATCTACACACAATACCCAATAATGACAAAGAAAACATTTTTTTTAGAAAATGTTCCAAATTTTTTAAAAGGAAAATAATATCACATTCAGACATTTTACTCAATACTTTGTTGAAGCACCTTTGGCAGTGATTACAGCCTCATCTTCTTGGGTATGACTCTACAAGCTTGGCACATTTGTATTTGCAGAGTTTCTCCCATTCTTCTCTGTAGATCCTATCAAGCAAGCTCTGTCAGATTGGATGGGGAGCGTCGCTGCACGGCTATTTTCAGGTCTCTCCAGAGATGGTCGATCGGGTTCAAGTCCAGGCTCTGGCTGGGCCACTCAGGGATATTCAGAGACTTATCCCGAAGCCACTCCTACATTGTCTTGGCTGTGTGCTTAGGGTCGTTGTCCTGTTGGAAGGTGAACCTTCACCCCAGTCTGAGGTCATGAGCATTCTGGAGCAGGTTTTCATCAAGGATCTCTTCTGTACTTTGCTCTGTTCATCTGTCCCTTGATCCTGACTAGGGTTGCACATTTTGGGGAATATTCAGAGGTGGAAACTGTCCATGGAAATTAACGGGAATATATGGGAATTAACGGAAATATATGCAAATTAATATTAATACCCTTTAAATGTAGATGTTTTTTGCATTGGATATATTTGCCATATCAGATGGAGACAGAAACATAAACCTTTTACCTTATCATAAGTAGACATAACTGCAAATGATTAAATCCATCCAATAGAAAACATTTTAAAAAATTGGTTATGAATTGAGCTTTAATTAAATGAGTTGACTCTCCACATGGGATGATTTCCCTGAACATCAAAAGAAAGGGAATATTGAATGATCCCCAATGATCCATTGCATAAAATGATAGTCTGGAAACTAAAGCATTGGTTGTCTTCCTCTCAGGATTCCATGTCTTCTCCCTGGACCTCCTCAATGTCCACCTTTGAACATCAGACTCTGAGGCCTCATCTTCACTGTCACTTTCCAACCTTGTTGAGGATGGCTCGTTGTCAGGCTCAAAGAGCCTCAAATTTGCCCAATTGGCCACCAATCTTTCAATCCTGTATTGGTCAGCCTGTTGCGTGCTTTGGTGTGTGTGTGTTCCCAAACAAGGACCAGTTGCCCTCTGAGGCTGCTGATGTTGGTGGGATTTAGAGGATGATGGCGGCAACAGGGGAAAGAGCCTCAGATCCACAAAGTCCCTTCCACCAGGTGGCTGATGAGAAATGTTGGCACGATTGCCATATTGCATCTCATTCCCAAAGCCCTTGCTTGGAAGTGTACTTCGCCAGACTGCCAAGAACCTTGCCCTCATCCAGGCCAAGGTGGCGAGACACAGTAGTGATGACACCATAGGCCTTGTTGATCTCTGCACCAGACAGGATGCTCTTGCCAGCATACTTGGGGTTCAACTTGTACACTGTGGCGTGTATGGGCTTCAGGCAGAAGTCTTGACGCTTTTTGATGTATTTCAGAACTGCAGTTTCCTCTGCTTGGAGCAACAGTGAAGTGGGCATGGCAGTACTGATTTATTCTCTTACATCTGCAAGCAGAGTCTGAACATCAGACAGGATGGCATTGTCTCCATCAATCTGTGCAATGGCTACTGCTATACGTTTCAGGAGTTTCAGGCTGCTTACCACTCTCTCCCAAAATACATCCTCCAGGAGGATCTTCTTGATGGGGCTGTCCATATTGGCAGACTGGGATATGGCCATTTCTTGGAGAGACTCCTTCCCCTCCACGAGACTGTCAAACATGATGACAACACCACCCCAACGGGTGTTGCTGGGCAGCTTCAATGTGGTGCTCTTATTCTTCTCACTTTGCTTGGTGAGGTAGGTTGCTGCTATAACTTGATGACCCTTCACATAGCTAACCAGTTCCTTGGCTCTCTTGTAGAATGTATCCATTGTTTTCAGTGCCATGATGTCCTTGAGGAGCAGATTCAATGCATGAGCAGCACAGCCAATGGGTGTGATGTGAAGGTAGGACTCCCCCACTTTAGACCATGCAGCCTTCATGTTCACAGCATTGTCTGTCATCAGTGCAAATACCTTCTGTGGTCCAAGGTTATTGACGACTGCCTTCAGCTCATCTGCAATGTAAAGACCGGTGTCTGTTGTCCCTTGTGTCTGTTGTCCCTTGTGTCTGTGCTCTTGTAGAATGCTGGTTGAGGGGTGGAGATGGTGTAGTTAATTATTCCTTGCCCACGAACATTTGACCACCCATCAGAGATGATCGCAATACAGTCTGCTTTCTCTATGACTTGCTTGACCTTCACTTCACTAACTCTGTTGAACTCTGCATCCAGCAAATGAGTAGATAAATCATGTCTGGTTGGAGGGGTGCATGCTGGGTGAAGAACATGCATAAATCTCTTCCAATACACATTGCCTGTGAGCATCATAGGTGAATCAGTTGCATACACAGTTCGAGCAAGACATTCATCAGCATTTCTCTGACTACGTTCCTCCATTGAGTCAAAAAACTTCTGATTCTACTAGGACCATAACCTGTTGCTATCGATAAGGTGTCTGATTCATCATTTTCACCTCGAAACGAAGTAGAGGGACTTTTGTCAGAGGTTGCTAGTTGTGAACGCTGAGGAAACTTTATGCACTTGGCCAGATGATTCTGCATTTTTGTTGCATTCTTCACATATGATTTGGCAGAGTATTTGCAAATGTACACAGCTTTTCCTTCTATATTAGCTGCAGTGAAATGCCTCCACATGTTCCTGTAAAGATTCAGGGAAAAAAAAAAAAAAATACAATTCCATGTACAGATAAATAGTTAAGCAGTTAGATTAAACAAGTCTTTTGTAAGATACATGTTTTAAAATGAAACATGTATGGAAACAGGTGAATTAACACTCAGTTAGCAGGCTCAAGCAAGCTAAAACCCACATGGTAGCAAAAACTAACTAGCAGAAATTGTTAACAAGTTAGAAATTATTTAAACACACTTTGCTGTAGGCTACTATTTACTAGTTAGCAAAGAATCATACAAAATACGTTCACCCCACCCAGTATTTTAATCAAAACTTACCAGAAAGCGTATAGTCCTTGGCTCAGACAGTGCAGTAGTGTGGGCTCAGTAGCGTCTCATTAGTGTGCCAGATCTTGAGAATCAGCTGTACGTGGAAGTGTGCACTGCACATGTGATGGAAGAATGCACTGTGCACGCAGAGGGTTGCAATTCTATTGAATTGGGGATAGTTTAACCAAAATATGCCACAAGACCTAGAATGCCTTGTGTATCCCACAAAAAAGGTTCGCTGTTATAAGCTAACTTTTTTTTTATAAATGTAAGAAAAATTCCAGGGCTTAATGTCCCATGGAAAATTTGCGGGAAAATGCCGGATATTTACCGGAATGTTTCCGACCCTTTGCATCCCTAATCCTGACTAGTATCCCAGACCCTGCCTCTGAAAAACATTCCCACAGCATGATGCTACCAACACCATGCTTCACCGTAGGGGTGGTGCCAAGTTTCCTCCAGACGTGATGTTTGGCATTCAGGCCAAAGAGATAAATAAATCTTGGTTTTATCAGACCAGAGAGTCTTGTTTCTCATGGTCTGAGAGTCCTTTGGGTGCCTTTTTGCAATCTCCAAGCGAGCTGTCATGTTCCTTTTACTGAGGATTCCGGCTTCCGTCTGGCCGCTCTACCATAATGGCCTGATGGGTTGAGTGCTGAAGAGATGGTTGTCCTTCTGGAAGTCTCGCCCATCTCCACAGAGGAACTCTGGAGCTCTGTCAGAGTGACCATCTGGTTCTTGGTCACCTCCCTGACCAAGGCCCTTCTTCCACGATTGCTCAGTTTGGCCGGGCGGCCAGCTCTAGGAAGAGTCTTGGTGGCTCCAAACTTCCATTTAAGAACCTTGTGTTAGCCTCATCGTCTTGCTGTGAGACTATTTATCAGTTTGTTTTGGTTTCTTTATTTGCTGACCGAAGCGTCATTACTGTGTATAAGTTTTTACAAAAAAAAAATATATATATATATATATATATATATACAGTGCCTTGCGAAAGTATTCGGCCCCCTTGAACTTTGCGACCTTTTGCCACATTTCAGGCTTAAAACATAAAGATATAAAACTGTATTTTTTGTGAAGAATCAACAACAAGTGGGACACAATCATGAAGTGGAACGACATTTATTGGATATTTCAAACTTATTCCAAACTTATCGCTTGGGGTATGTCTCTATCAGTTTTGCACATCGAGAGACTGAAATTTTTTCCCATTCCTCCTTGCAAAACAGCTCGAGCTCAGTGAGGTTGGATGGAGAGCATTTGTGAACAGCAGTTTTCAGTTCTTTCCACAGATTCTCGATTGGATTCAGGTCTGGACATTGACTTGGCCATTCTAACACCTGGATATGTTTATTTTTGAACCATTCCACTGTAGATTTTGCTTTATGTTTTGGATCATTGTCTTGTTGGAAGACAAATCTCCGTCCCAGTCTCAGGTCTTTTGCAGACTCCATCAGGTTTTCTTTGAGAATGGTCCTGTATTTGGCTCCATCCATCTTCCCATCAATTTTAACCATCTTCCCTGTCCCTGCTAAAGAAAAGCAGGCCCAAACCATGATGCTGCCACCACCATGTTTGACAGTGGGGATGGTGTGTTCAGCTGTGTTGCTTTTACGCCAAACATAACGTTTTGCCTAAGAATACATCTTCAGTTACACATATAAAATGCGATCTGTCAGTGCTTTCCGTGTCGAACTTCTGGTGACTTTGATTTGAACTTATTCTCAATGGCAGGGAAGATGTTGGTTTAGCATTTGACTTTGTGCTTTTCTGTTTCCGAGTTTGTGGTCATCACTGTGTGCCTCAAAGCTGGCCTGGAGACCTCGTCTTGGACTATGGTAGGCTCTCTCCTCTTACTACAATATCTTGTCTATCCATCATCGTTCTCATACCACAGATACCTATAACAATTGGAACAAAGGAAGATCTTAAAAGGTCCATAAGGATATGTTCCATCCATCTGTTCCTCTTCCTCCTTCAACTCTTTGCCACCATTCACATTACATAGGCCTTACACCAGAACGACTAGCAGAATAACTTAGTCATTGTGTAATTACTCTGTAAGCCTCACCCTCACCTCCCACACTGTGTTTATATATGTAGACAAAAGGATGTAACATGCTCTGTCTCCTCCAGTTCAGTCACATTGCCATCTGGGGCAGCATCAGCCTGTGGGTGGTGTTCTTCAGTATCTACTCCTCTCTGTGGCCACTCATCTCTCTGGCTCCGGACATGTCTGGCGAGGTAAACACTCAACTGAAACTCCACCCTCCTTTAAACCCAGCAAAACATGTCTGATAACCTCTGCATTCACAGAACATTAGTAAGGGCTCCATTGGAAAATGAACAAACGTTGTAGAAATGTTCACTGTTTTCTGGGCATGCCCCCAGCGGTGATAAACCCTTCTATGTGATCACATCATTCATAACTCAACGTAATGAACAGTATCTCCTATCTCATTGCTGTTACTGACTGTGGTTGGTGGGAAGGTTTCAATGTGTCTACTCCGTAACCCAACAGTGTGTTTTTGAACGGAGGGCCCCAATATAAGGGCACAAGGCGAGACCCATATGCAGACACAGGAGGCAGATGGTTGGGCTCCGCAATTTATTATTACACAAGGGGTAGGCAAAAGGAAGGTCGGGTACAGGCAAGAGGTCATTAACCAGCTCTATCTGCCCCTCTCCGTCACTCTTGCTCTTTGTTTCGATCTCTATTGATCTCGCTCTCGCTTGATCTCTCACTTACTCTTGCTCACTCTCTCTTTGCCCTCTCATCTTTCTTTGCGGTCTCTCGCTCTCCCTCCATCTCTCTTTTTCTCTCCTCTCTCTCTCTCTCTCTCTCTCTCTCTCTCTCTCTCTCTCTCTCTCTCTCTCTCTCTCTCTCTCTTTCTTTCTTTCTTTTTGCTTGGAATGCCTGTCAGTGTCAAATAGTATTCAACATAAAAGGTTTTTCCAGAGGTTGATTATGTGAAGTGACCTCTCTGTCTCCTTGGGCTCTGGTCAAAAGTAGTTCACTATGTAGGGAGTATGGTGCCATTTGGGATGCACAACTTCACTCCCTTCCTCTTTTTACTCACATGTTTTTTTTGGATGGAGTTATTTATATTCAAGTGCACCTGTAGAGTCTCCAGCCCAGGCCGCTCATCAGGACTCACTTGCTTTGAAGCACAAGAATGCCCCTTCAGAATGGCACTGAGATGCCAGCTCCACCTACTGTATCGCTAGATAACCCAACCTCTCTCCACTCACATGCCAGCTCAATACAGCCGAGACCACGCTAGGACCCACAGAACAGAGACGATCCGTAGTGTGTGTGTTTTGAGTGTGTGTTTTGATTGTATGTGTTTGGGTGCGCGAGTATATCTACGCTTACTTGTGTGAGTGTGCTGTCACCAGTGCCCCTGTGATTGAAGGAGCAGGGCCCCAGATGACAGTTTTCCTCACTATTTCTCCGCTCTGCCATATCTTTCCAAAACCACCAGGAACCCCTAGAAACTCCAGGGGGTGGATTGAAACATCAGGCTCCCAGCTCCCCATGGTTTGATAGAAACCCACAAGGTTCCTCACTTAAACCTGTGAAAGACTCTATGATGGAATTAGAGAGGCACTTCAGCATTGCTGTTGAGTTGACTTTGTACCCCTACACTGTTTTCCCTCTGTCTCGGTGTTTTCGGAATACTTAAGGTGTCATAAGTTAGCCCCCTCTGTGATTAAAACCACACACATTAGGAGCCCAGAACCAACAATTTATGGAAGACTGAAGCGGCAGTGTAAGGCACAGGCTAGTCCATGGTGTGAGACTTTGCATTGTGTGTGTTATTTGAATGAGTTTATGCATTATAATTCAAATGGATATGGGCGTACTTGGGCGGACCCAACTGAGCAAGTCCAGTTTTATGTTTTCCATAGTTAAAGCTTAGTGGGGTGGGGGTGTTAAGGGATTGTGAACTCGTCATTTGCTTTTGCGTTGCAATGACGTCGTGGGGGTCATTTGCAGAGTTGTGGGCCGCATCCGATCAAGGCTCCTCTCACACACTCGTGCTCTCTTTCTTTCTCCTTCTCTTGCTTTTACTCACTTTTTCTCTCTTTCTTGATCCCACTCTCACTCTTTCTCCTTCCAGGGCATTAAGTGCGCCGCCTCCATCTCTTTTCTCTCCCATCAAATCCTCAGGCACTGGCTTTTTCTTTCTGCGGCTGTGTTCACAGCCTGTCCAACAACCCTAAGGATTTTGTTTGGCGAGGTAGCATGGAGCTGGTCACCAAGGGATTGGGGGTCATTTTTGGCCACAAACAAACACATCCAGCTTCAATTTGCAGTAGGATACAACTCTGAACCCTCAAGTCACCCAATAACCCTTCCCCTAGCTCCCTAGCGCCATAGCAGAACGGTCTACCCCTATGTTCTAACGTCCATCCAGATTGTAGTGTGGTCCGGTAGAGCCAGTAGAATTTAGGGACATGGATGGAGGTAGACCAAATCACTCACTGGGACTGGATTTGACTTAAATAACCCTAATTTCACCGGGCCCAATAAAAAGAGACGCACAAAGAGAGACTGCGCCCAGGCTCCTAGTGTCTGAATATTAGCATCCAGAGGCTTTGGCTTTGGCAACAACCAGGCTCATACCGAGAAAAGGGCAGAGACTCAAATTTGTCACCCTTTACAGATATGACAGAACGAGACATGGTAAGAGTGAGGTGTGTGTGCGTGTGGAAAGTTGACTTTTATTTATCTATGCTTTCTAAAGTCAAAAGGTCTAGGAACAGAGTGAAAGCCAAGGCCTTGATTGTCCACCCTTCATATTTACCATCACAATGGCAGGCATTAACATTCTTGGAGTCCCACAATCACTGTGGCCTGTCATGCATGGTCAGCCAACTGCCGCTGCTGTGAGACCCCCTGATCAATGCATCCAGGCATAGTAATCACACGCCTCTACTCTGAGCCGATTGGATCAGTCTGTTCCTTTACCATCGCATTAAGGATGGCTTTGAAAAATATATTTTCTTAGACTAAGACACAGTTTCAAGAATGTCAAATATGACAAACAACTGTATTGGCGTGCCCATATCATATTCAGAGTGAAACAACAGTCTCATTTGTATATATAAGTAAATTCCAAATTTGTACAGCAAACAAATTACACCTCTATACGATGTACAAAACTGAGCTCTGCAAAAGCAACAAAAGCTTACTCGTCTGCTCCAAACAAGATCTTAGGCCGTGTTGAGTGGCAGACTGAATGCTCTTTCACCTATGGCTATGAACGTTTCTAACTTGTTAGTGATAGACTGTATGCATGTGTTTGAGTGTGTGTGTCTGCGTCTGCGTCTCCAGTGGCTGTGAGAGGTTGACGGCCTGTCAAAACACTGCGGACACCACTGTCTGCCTGCCCAGATGAGTTTATTAGTTTGTCCTAAAAATACAATCACACACCCCTGCACTCCAGCTCTCATAGGCCTCCAGGAATGAGCCATTGCTAGCATCTACCAAACACTGCTGGCTCGGCCAGGATTTAGTGTATCTGTCATCCAAATCTTTAACAGGTAAACGTTTATTAAGATTAAGTTAAATTAAGCTTTGAATTTACAGATTAGCAAAGTAGTCAGACCTTCGATGCAGTTCATTTGGAACAGTATTTTTCAGAAGTTTGTTAAAATTAGAAGCTGGTTTATTTTTCATGCTCGTTGACTTAATTTAATCTATTTAACGTGCTGAGCCTATAAGCGCAGTTTATTTTCTAAATACTTTCAAGACAGTTTAAATGCGGTTATTCAAATGTGTGATACACTGGATGAAAACAAAAATATTTACAGTGATGTTACGAAGAAAAAAAAGTCTAGGTTTCTATCCGGGACTTCCTAACTTCAAACTTGACGTGAAAATGTTATTTTCCCTCAACTTATGTATTTTCGTCATTGCCGGGCAACATAGATAAAACTCCATTCATTCCAATACCATTTCAAACATTAGGAAAATGCCATTTTGATGTCCAGTTATTTGGGATTTCCTCTTTCCCAGATGTTTTGTCATCCATTTCGCTGGTAATAGCTATTTTGGGAACACCTGAACTCTTTGATATCTTTCACACTGATCCGAGTGTGCGTGTGCCCTAATGCGCCGTCCCAGGGTCCAGCTTGTTTCGTATTACAGGAAGACCATTGTCTTGTAAGGCCCAAATTGCTGATGCGAGGGGACGTGTGTTTTGCTCGTTAACATGTAATGACAGATAGTTTCAATGCAGCCGGTCCAAAGCAAACACAGCCCTGCGGAGACGACTGTATGGGACGGCCCACGGCAAGAGTATCCCTCCCTGCATCCCCCTGACTTTCCAGACCAAATGAAACCTCCCGAGTCCTGGAGTTCCGACAGGGCCAATGCGCGTTCGTCTAAACAGCAGACTGTTGTCTTGATGATCTGTGTGTTTTTGATGACCAGGGAGCAGATGCTGTCTCCTAAGATGTCAGAGTTACGATATCTGGAGAGATGTAAGGCCTACATCAGAGGTGGATGAAGAAGAGTTGCCTCCAAGCTTGCGTTTTCCCAATGCATATCATATCAGTCTCAATGCACTCTTAGGGTTGCATCCTAAACAGCACCCTTTTCCCTATATAGTACAATGCACTACTTGTGATCAGAGCTCTGTAGGGCTCTGGTCAAAAGTAGTGCACTAAATAGAGAATATGGTTCCATTTGGGCCTTGATTATCTCATGTATCTCATCTGTGGATTTATCTTGGCACTCTGTAGACAATGAGAGCGTTTAGAATATACTGCACACACAAACATTGGGACAGTGTTTATTATTTGAAGGTTATATAGCATAACAAATAGCTCTTTCTCTCTGTTGGCTGTCCTTACTACTACAAGTCAACGAGCATGAAGGGAAATGGTTCCAATGATACACACACACAGCTGTAGTTGACCTCCATCCTTTTATAGGTCAATGCATGGAAGGACTACCTTTAGAACTTATATCAGTGGACTTTGATGTGTAGCTGCTCTGCCCTTCTCATGTTTCTCTCGAAAATGTGATGACAAGGGTGAATAAGTGTGTCCTACTGTATTTCCTCCCCTCTGGCTAGAAGTTGGCACAGATCTAGGATTAGCTACTTGCTCACCTTAATCATTGGAGGGTTGGAGGGAATGCAAAACTGACCTTCTCTTTGTCTGAGGTCAGCTACAGTACATCCTACTCCATCCCCCTCTCCACTGGTATGGTGTGTGTCTAATGCCTCTTCCTAGTCAGACATGGAGCTTTACCCAGTCAATCAATCAATACAAATTTTTTTTATAAAGCCCTTTTTACATCAGCAGATGTCACAAAGTGCTTATACAGAAACCCAGCCTAAAACCCCAAAGAGCAAGTAATGTCGATGTAGAAGCACGGTGGCTAGGAAAAAACTCTCTAGACAGGCAGGAACCTAGGAAGAAACCTAGAGAGGAACCAGGGGTGGCCAGTCCTCTTATGGCTGTGCCGGGTGGAGATTGTAAGAGTACACGGCCATTAAGGCCAGATTGTTCTTCAAGATGTTCATAGACGACCAGCAGGGTCAAATAATAATCACAGTGGTTGCAGAGGGTGCAACAGGTCAGCACCTGAGGAGTAAAAGCTTCCAATTGGCTCATTCTTCTCCCCTGTAACTGTTCCCCAGGTCATTGCGGTAAATGAGAATGTGTTCTCAGTCAACTTACCTAATAAAATAAGGGTCAAATAAAAAATGTCAGTTGGCTTTTTGAGACAGCGGGTGCTGTACCCAAGGTTCTTCACTGATAGGGAATACTTGTAAAAAGGGGTTTGGACACACTTCCCATTTGTGTCATTTGGAATGACCCCATTAAAGAGTGTAAAGGATACGACAGTACTGACTGACTACCATAGTAAAGGACACTAAAGTACTAACTAGCATAGTAAAGGACACTACAGTACTAACTAGCATAGTAAAGGACACTACAGTACTAACTAGCATAGTAAAGGACACTACAGTACTAACTAGCATAGTAAAGTACACTACAGTACTAACTAGCATAGTGAAGGACACTACAGTACTAACTGCACAAAGCTAGTTCCTCAGTCCTAGGTGGGTTCTAAGGATCACAGTTGAAACTAAAACAACATGAGTGTCATTTAGTCACGGTGGATTACCAACTATGGTCAAATTAGGTTGACCCATCATTTTATTGTTTAGAAATGCCATTTTATGTAATAGAAATGCCTAAAGCAAGCTGACCCTCTTATTTTCTGCTGAGGACCTCCTTTACTGCTTCACAAACTATTTTCTTTGCAATGACCCAAGGAATGTGTTCCTGTTGTTCTGTGTGTGTGTACATGTGTGTCTCAGGCGGACATGATGTTCAGTTCGGGAGTCTTCTGGATGGGCCTGGTCTTTATCCCTGTCACCTCCCTGGTCTTTGACATGGCCTACAAAGTGTGAGATCCCCTCCATGCACCTCCATGTCCTGCTTTAGGACACTTTTCTAGGGAATCTTCTTAGATCACAAATAGATCACATGCACTCAAGACATTTACATATACAGTTGAAGTCGGAAATGTACATACACTTAGGTTGTAGTCATTAAAACTCATTTTTCAACCACTCCACAAATTTCTTGTTAACAAACTATAGTTTTGGCAAGTCAGTTAGGACATATACAGTGGGGCAAAAAAGTATTTAGTCAGCCATCAATTGTGCAAGTTCTCCCACTTAAAAGAGAGAGGCCTGTAATTTTCATCATAGGTACACTTCAACTATAACAGACAAAATGAGGGAAAAAAATTCAGAAAATCACATTGTAGGATTTTTTATTAATTTATTTGCAAATTATGGTGGAAAATAAGTATTTGGTCAAAACAAAAGTTTATCTCAGTACTTTGTTATATACCCATTGTTGGCAATGACAGAGGTCAAACATTTTCTGTAAGTCTTCACAAGGTTTTCACACACTGTTTCTGGTTTTTGGCCCATTCCTCCATGCAGATCTCCTCTAGAGCAGTGATGTTTTGGGGCTGTTGCTGGGCAACACAGACTTTCAGCTCCCTCCAAAGATTTTCTATGGGGTTGAGATCTGGAGACTGGCTAGGCCACTCCAGGACCTTGAAATGCTTCTTACGAAGCCACTCCTTCGTTGCCCAGGCGGTGTGTTTGGGATCATTGTCATGCTGAAAGACACAGCCACGTTTCATCTTCAATGCCCTTGCTGATGGAAGGAGGTTTTCACTCAAAATCTCACGATACATGGCCCCATTCATTCTTTCCTTTACACGGATCAGTCGTCCTGGTCCCTTTGCAGAAAAACAGCCCCAAAGCATGATGTTTCCACCCCCATGCTTCACGGTAGGCATGGTGTTCTTTGGATGCAACTCAGCATTCTTTGTCCTCCAAACACGACGAGTTGAGTTTTTACCAAAAAGTTATATTTTGGTTTCATCTGACCATATGACATTCTCCCAATCTTCTTCTGGATCATTCAAATGCTCTCTAGCAAACTTCAGACGGGCCTGGACACGTCTGGCACTGCAGGATTTGAGTCCCTGTGTCCCGTAGTGTGTTACTGATGGTAGGCTTTGTTACTTTGGTCCCAGCTCTCTGCAGGTCATTCACTAGGTCCCCCCGTGTGGTTCTGGGATTTTTGCTCACCGTTCTTGTGATCATTTTGACCCCACGGGGTGAGATCTTGCGTGGAGCCCCAGATTGAGGGAGATTATCAGTGGTCTTGTATGTCTTCCATTTCCTAATAATTGCTCCCACAGTTGATTTCTTCAAACCAAGCTGCTTACCTATTGCAGATTCAGTCTTCCCAGCCTGGAGCAGGTCTACAATTTTGTTTCTGGTGTCCTTTGACAGCTCTTTGGTCTTGGCCATAGTGGAGTTTGAGTGTGACTGTTTGAGGTTGTGGACAGGTGTCTTTTATACTGATAACAAGTTCAAACAGGGGCCATTAATACAGGTAACGAGTGGAGGACAGAGGAGCCTCTTAAAGAAGAAGTTACAGGTATGTGAGAGCCAGAAATCTTGCTTGTTTGTAGGTGACCAAATACTTATTTTTCACCATAATTTGCAAATAAATTCATTTAAAAAATCCTACAATGTGATTTTCTGGATTTTTTTTCTTCTAATTTTGTCTGTCTTAGTTGAAGTGTACCGATGATGAAAATTACAGGCCTGGTGGCTAACTAAATACTTTTTTGCCCTACTGTACTTTTTTTTGCCCTTGTGCATGACACAAGTAATTTTTCCAACAATAGTAGATAGATTATTTCACTTATAATTCACTGTATCAAAATTCCAGTTTACATAGGCTAAATTGACTGTGCCTTTAAACAGCTTGGAAAATTCCAGAAAATTATTTCATGGCTTTAGAAGCTTCTGATAGGTTAATTGACATCATTTGAGTCAATTGGACCACGCAGCCGTCATACCGCCCAGGAAGGAGACGCGTTCTGTCACTTAGAGATGAACGTACTTTGGTGCTAAAAGTGCAAATCAATCCCAGAACAACGGCAAAAGGACCTTGTGAAGATGCTGGAAAAAAACAGGTACAAAAGTATCTATATCCACAGTATATCGTCAGTCCTATATCGACATAACCTGAAAGGCAACTCAGCAAGGAAGAAGCCACTGCTTCAAAACTGCCAAAAAAAAGCCAGACTACAGTTTGCAACTGTACATGGGGACAAAGATCATACATTTTGGAGAAATGTCCTTTGATCTGATGAAACAGCATCATGTTGTGGGGGTGCTTTGCTGCAGGAGGGACTGGTGCACTTCAGAAAATAGATGGCATCATGAGGCATGACAATTATGTGGATATATTGAAGCAACATCTCAAGACATCAGTCAGGAAGTTAGCGACGAGCAATCCCGTATCCGGGAGCGTAATCATAGCCTCAAGTGCATTACCATAACGCAACGTTTCCTATTCATGAAAATCGCAGATTAAATTAAATTTATAAATTGAAACACAAGCTTAGCCTTTTGTTGACAACACTGTCATCTCGGATTTTCAAAATATGCTTTTCACCCAAAGCTACACAAGCATTTGTGTAAGAGTATTGATAGCCTAGCATAGCATTAAGCCTAGCATTCAGTAGGCAACAGTTTCACAAAAACAAGAAAAGCATTCAAATAAAATAATTTACCTTTGAAGAACTTCGAATGATTTCAATGACGAGACTCTCAGTTAGATAGCAAATGTTCATTTTTTCCAAAAATAGTATTTGTGTTGGCAAAATAGCTCCGTTTTGTTCATCACGTTTGGCTAAGAAAAAGACTCGAAAATGCAGTCAGTACAACGCCGAACTTTTTTCCAAATTAGCTCCATAATATCGACAGAAACATGGCAAACGTTGTTTAGAATCAATCCTCAAGGTGTTTTTCACATATCTATTCAATAATATATCAGTCGTGACAGTTGGTTTCTCATCAGAAGCAAACGGAAAAATACTGCAGCTGGAGATTACGCAATAATTGTAACGGAGGACACCAAGCGACCACCTGGTAGATGTAGTCTCTTATGGTCAATCTTCCAATGATATGCCTACAAATACGTCACAATGCTGTCGACACCTTGGGGAAGCGACAGAAAGCCTAAACTCATTCGTGGCCCATTCACAGCCATATAAGGAGTCATTGGCATGAGGCGGTTTCAAAAAATGCGGCACTTCCTGATTGGATTTTTATCTGGGTTTCGCCTGTAACATCAGTTCTGTGGCACTCACAGACAATATATTTGCAGTTTTGGAAACGTCAGAGTGTTTTCTTTCCAAAGCTGTCAATTATATGCATAGTCGAGCATCTTTTGTGACAAAATATCTTGTTTAAAACGGGAACGTTTTTCATCCAAAAATTAAAATAGCGCCCCCTATATCCAAGAAGTTAAGCTTGGTCGCAAATAGGTCTTCCAAATGGACAATGACCCCAAGCATACTTCCAAAGATGTGGCAAAATGGTTTAAGGACAACAAAGTCAAGGTATTGGAGTGTGCCATCACAAATCCCTGACCTCAATCCTGTAGAATATTTGTGGGCAGAACTGAAAAAGCGTATGCGAGCAAGGAGGCCTACAAACCTGACTCCGTTACACCAGCTCTGTCAGGAGGAATGGGCTAAAATTCACCCAACTAATTGTGGGAAGCTTGTGGAAGGCTACCCAAAACGTTTGACCCAAGTTAAACAATTTAAAGGCAATGCTACCAAATACTAATTGAGTGTATGTAAACTTCTGACCCACTGGGAATATGATGAAAGAAATTAAAGCTGAAGTAAATCATTATCTCTACTATTATTCTGACATTTCACATTCTTAAAATAAAGTAGTGATCCTAACTGACCTAAGACAGGGAATTTGTACTTGGATTAAATGTCAGGAATTGTGAAGAGCTAAGTTTAAATGTATTGGGCTAAGATGTATATAATCTTCCGACTTCAACTATACACTGAGTATACCAAACATTAGGAACACCTTCCTAATATTGAGTTGCACCCCAATTCGTCGGGCATGTTCTCTACAAGGTGTTGAAAGCGTTCCGCAGGGATGCTGGCGCATGTTGACTCCAATGCTTCCCACAGTTGTTTCGAATTGGCTGGATGTCCTTTGGGTGGTGGACCATTCTTGATACAGACAGGGAACTGTCTGATGAAAAACCTGCAAGATCTGCAGTTCTTGACCCAAACCGGTGCGCCTGGCACCTACTACCATACCCTGTTCAAAGGCACTTAAATATTTTGTCTTGCCCATTCACCCTCTGAATGGCACACATACCCAATCCATGTTTCAATTGTCTCAAGGTTTAAAAATCCTTCTTTAACCTGTCTTCTCCCCTTCATCTACACTGATTGAAGTGTATTTAGCCAGTTCAATAAGGGATCATAGCTTTCACCTGGTTAGTCTATGACAGGGAAAGAGCAATGTTTTGTATACTCAGTGGAGAAAAAACATTTATAATATTAAGGTACATATACAAGCAATTTATATTTATGAGAATTTATAGGATATCTGTGGTGTAACATTTATAGTGTTTGATTCATAACAAATTCTTACGTTTGTAATATTTATAGTTATTTGATTTACTGACCGATTCAAAGTATAGATAAGTGTGTACAACTCAGATTTAAATCATTCATTGAGTATAGGGATCTCTTAATCAGCCTCATAGTCCTGGGAAAGACAAAGGAATTCAACTCACAGCAGATACAATTTGTTACAGACAACTGGCAAATTAAGCGAATAGGATTTTTATATACAGTGCCTTTGGTAAAGTATTCAGACCCCCAGCCTTATTCTAAAATTGATTAAATAAATAACAATTCTCAGCAATCTACACACAATATCCTATTATGACAAAGCGAAAACAGGTTTTTAGAAATGTTTGCTCATTTTTTTTTTTTTTTTTATCTAACAGAAATACCTTATTTACTTAAAGGGATACCCCACTTTTATTCAATTTTCGCCTAAATGACATACCCAAATCTAGCTGCCTGTAGCTCAGACCCTGAAGCAAGGATATGCATATTCTTGGTACCATTTGAAAGGGAACACTTTGAAGTTAGTGGAAATTGTGAATTGAATGTAGGAGAATATAACGCAATAGATCTGGTAGAAGAAAATACAAAGAAAAAACCAACCAGTATTTTTATACCACCATCTTTGAAATGCAAGAGAAAGGTCATAATTCTAGCCATCAATCTGGTTGTAATTCCAATATTGTCCACAAGATGGAAGCAGTGTTTGTGCAACGTTTCAGATGGATAACTTGACGTATGAGTGAACTACAAGACTTTTAGTGTGAAGGTACATTTGGGCAAATTGTGAAGGAGACAATCGCATTCATATTCCATTTTTCTGCAAGAATATCGTCAAATCTCTATACTTGGACTTTGATTTAGCTTTCCAAGTATTGGTGTCCTATAGGATATTCTACACCCCTAATGAAATAGTGAAGTCTTACCTTCTAGGATCTATGAGGAATAGACACGAATTTGATTTGACTCGTTGAAACAATGTTTAGGGTGAGATTTTCACAGATTCCTTTCTTTGCAAATTGAACGAGTGGAAATACAAAATCGATCGTGCAGACTATATGGACCTTTTTAGGATATGAAAAATTATTTTATCTAACAAAACGACACTTCATGTCATCTCTGGGACCTTTGGATGATAAATCAGGATTTCAGCAGGATTTCAGAAAGTAAATAGACATTTCACCTTGAGAGGTGAATTTATCAAACCTATCGCATTGAAAAAAAGTGTTTTGTTGTTAGGAGCTCCCCTCAAACAACAGCATGACATTTTTTCACAGTAATAGCTACTGTAAATTGGACAGTGCAGTTATATTAACAAGAATTTAAGCTTTCAGTCTACAATAGACACTTATATGTTTCCTGAGATTTGTTGTTTCTCTAAAATCTGCGATCCTGACATAACGCGCTACATGATTTACTGGTGGTAAATCGGAACGCCGATCCTTAATTAAGTATTCAGACCCTCATTTTTTTTTTTTTTACATTTTTAGCAAATATTTGAGCAAATATTTCCAAATTTCAGCCCTGCCACAAAAAGACCAGCTGACATCATGTCAGGGATTCTCTCGTTAACACAGGTGTGAGTGTTGACGAGGACAAGACTGGAGATCACTCTGTCATGCTGATTGAGTTCGAATAACAGACTGGAAGCTTCAAAAGGAGGGTGGTGCTTGGAATCATTGTTCTTCCTCTGTCAACCATGGTTACCTGCAAGGAAACATGCCGTCATCATTTCTTTGCACAAAAAGGGCTTCACAGGCAAGGATATTGCTGCCAGTAAGATTGCACCTAAATCAACCATTTATCGGATAATCAAGAACTTCAAAGAGAGCGGTTCAATTGTTGTGAAGAAGGCTTCAGGGCACCCAAGAAAGTCCAGCAAGCGCCAGGACCGTCTCCTAAAGTTGATTCAGCCACGGGATCGGGGCACCACCAGTACAGAGCTTGCTCAGGAATGGCAGCAGGCAGGTGTGACTGGATCTGCACGCACAGTGAGAAGAATACTTTTGTTGGATGACCTGGTGTCAAGAAGGGCAGCAAAGAAGCCACTTCTCTCCAGGAAAAACATCAGGGCCTGACTGATATTCTGCAAAAGGTACAGGGATTGGACTGCTGAGGACTGAGGTAAAAATCCCCTTTCCGATTATTTGGGGCATCCGGAAAAAAAGCTTGTCCGGAGAAGACAAGGTGAGCGCTACCATCAGTCCTGTGTCATGCCAACAGTAAAGCATCCTGAGACCATTCATGTGTGGGGTTACTTCTCAGCCAAGGGAGTGGGCTCACTCACAATTTTGCCTTCAGTATTCCATAGTAACATCTGACAAAATTATCTAAAGACACTGAAGCGGCAAACTTTGTGGAAATTAATAATTGTCATTCTCAAAACTTTTGGCCACGACTGTAGATTGATAAGGGGGAAAAACAATTTAATCCATTTTGGAATAGGCTGTAACTTAACACAATTTTGAAAAAGTGAAGGGCTCTGAATACTTTACGATTGCACTGTACTTGGCATCTACTTTACTTTGCCAGTCTTATGCAGAAGGTTTAGGAAAAGCCTCATGGAGTGATTTGGGATGTTGGGTACATAGACATATAATAATACTGTATAATAATATTAAATAGTGTTGTATTCAGTTGTGGTTGTGAATGCCTGTTGGTGACATCTGCTCCTTTTGACCAACAGTCTGAAGAGGGTGTTCTTTAAGACCCTGGTGGATGAGGTAAAGGAGCTGGAAGCCTTGTCCAAGGACCCCGGAGCCGTGGTGCACGGGACGAGGTACTGTACCATCTCAGACACTTTTCTCACCTTCCTTCTTTTCCTAGGTGTGTGTCCCAAATGGCACCCCTTTCCCTATATAGTACACTACTTCTGACCAGAGCCCTATTGGTCTTGGTCAAAAGTACTGCATTAAATAGGAAATATGGTGTTATTTAGGACTCATGCTGTGTTTTATTCTTCACAATGCCTCATAACTCTAGGATATCTGAATTACTTTTCTTAATATCCTACATTCCTGAATACTCTTTGTATTTCTTCTTACACAGCAGGTACAACACATGATTTACAGTGTCATACAGTTTATAACTTCTAAACGTATACAGTGTATAACTTATATTTGCTCCTTGAGGATTCACAAATATTTATCCTGGCTTCCCTATTGTTAGTATCTTGGCATAATTACTGGCTGCCTACTGTACACATACAGTACAGTTCACCCTGCACCGAAATGGCTGATTTTGGCGTACAGAGGCCCGTTTTCAGCAACCAATGGCACGTTGTGTTAGCTAATCCAAGTTTAGCATTTTAAAAGGCTAGTTGATCATTAGAAAACTCTTTTGCAATTATGTTAGCACAGCAGACAACTGTTGTGCAGATTAAAGAAGCAATAAAACTGCCCTTCTTGGATTTCTATTTGCCATATATTATTTTGCTTGGAACATTATTCTTTCCCTCTGAAAGTGTGTGGCGAGAGGCTGTACTGTACTGTACTGTAGCACCTTCAGTATATTCAAGACATGCATCTTGAGCTGAGCTCCCGGAGATGGGGGTTGTCCCAAATGGCACCCTATTCCCTATATTGTGCACTACTTTTGACCAGGGCCCTGGTCAAAAGTAGTGCCCTATGTATGGAAATGGGCTCGTATCAGTAAGCCGGGCCGGACCCCATCGAAGGCCCGTGGAGTTCATTAGCATGGATCAGATCAGTGTGAAATCTCCTGCCGGCTGAAAGTCTTCCCCCATTGGCCACAGTCCTGGGCCCAGCAGGCTTGGAACCCTGGAGCTGAAGACACATACACTCAGTTCCTTTCTCACATGCACACACAACTATATAAACACACATACATACATGCGCGCAAACCACACATGCCATCTCTCTCTCTTTCTACCTCGCTCTCTTTTTCACACACACACACACACACACACACACACACACACACACACACACACACACACACACACACACACACACACACATGTTTTACTATGCTTCTGGGGACCTAACATTTATTTCCATTCAAAATCATGTTTTTCCTAACCCCTAAACCTTACCTTAACCTTAACCCCTAATCTTAAAATAGCCTTTGTCCTCTGGGGGTGTGGGGAGAAGGGATCATTTTCCTTGTTTTACTATCCTTGTGGGGACTTTGGGGATTTCTGGTACCCACGAGGATGGTACTACAAGCACACACAAACAAACACAGAATCCTCCCCTTCCTCCTCTCCCTTACATGGCCTCTCCTCTCCTCAGCAGGAAGTGCAGTCTCTTTTCTCTTGTCCTGTGGAGTACTGGGCGCGATAGGGCTTGATGTATGGGTGGTTAAGTCTAACTGAAGGGCTCTGTGTGGCGATTACACCCTCTCTCTCTCTCTCGTGTGAGTGTGTCTCTTTGCAGTCTGACGGAGAGGGCACAGCTCCTGAAGAACGTCTTCAAGAAGAGCACCGTGAGTCTGTACCGATCAGACTCCATGCAGCAGAACCTACATAAGTCACACACACTATTAATAGCACACACGCACATGCCTCACACACTGACCTGGAGGCAAGCCCTCATGTTGTTTTCTTAGAGAGAGAGAGAAACATTTTCTCTCTGCACTGGTCCAAAGACCCAAGACAGGCATTTTGTATTGACTATAGTTCCTGTGTCTTAAATGGCACCCTATTCCCTATATAGTACACTACTTTTGACCAGAGCCCTATGGGCCCTGTTCCAAAGTAGTGCACTGCATAGGGAATAGGGTGCCATTTGGGATGCTGCCTCAGCATTGGGGATGTGCTAATACTCTGCTGATCCCAACACTCTTTAGAATTCGATATGCATGTTCCACGTTAGCCAGATGCAGGAAATCCACATACATAATCCTGTCGTTAACCCCATTAAGTAACACAAAAGTGCCCCACTGTTCCCTGTTGGTGTTCCTCCGCCTGTTAGTACAACCCCCCTAACACTATGTGTGTCCCAAATAGCACCTTTTTCCTTTTATAGTGCACTACTTTTGAAAAGGGCCCATAGGGCTCTGGTCAAAAAAAGTGCACTATATATGGAATAGGGTACTATTGGGGATGCACCTTAATGGACAGTCTCGTCCCATCTAGTACAAATTTCGTATGCCTAGTGGTCGAGATAGAAGCTTTAAGACAATACAGATGGAATGGGTTTAATTTGGTTTGTTGGATTTGATTTATTTATGTTATTTTTGCTGACCTTTTTTTTTTTTGTCTCGTAGGTGGGGATGGGATCGGTTTTGTGTGATCCCTTTTATTTTTGCCTCCTTACCTGTAGAGAAACCATACCCTCGATCCCTATTAGAAACCCCACCTATGCCCTTTTCACAGTATCGCGCTGACCCGGAACACATTGTCCTTTACAGCAGGCTTTCAGCAATTATGATGGATGTGTAACCAGGCCATCTCAGTACAGCTTGGTTTGGTTCGGCTCAGCTCGGTTCGGCTCAATACTGTGAAAAGCCCTCTATGTACCCAGACTCCCTAAATTTTATCAGCATATCGATTGCGCAACCAGGGGTGGAAAGACCTTGGATCATTGTTACTCTAACTTCCGCGACGCATATAAGGCCCTGCCCCGCCCCCCTTTCGGAAAAGCTGACCACGACTCCATTTTGTTGATCCCTGCCTACAGACAGAAACTAAAACAAGAGGCTCCCACGCTGAGGTCTGTCCAACGCTGGTCCGACCAAGCTGACTCCACACTCCAAGACTGCTTCCATCACGTGGACTGGGACATGTTTCGTATTGCGTCAGACAACAACATTGACGAATACGCTGATTCGGTGTGCGAGTTCATTAGAACGTGCGTTGAAGATGTCGTTCCCATAGCAACGATTAAAACATTCCCTAACCAGAAACCGTGGATTGATGGCAGCATTCGCGTGAAACTGAAAGCGCGAACCACTGCTTTTAATCAGGGCAAGGTGTCTGGTAACATGACCGAATACAAACAGTGCAGCTATTTCCTCCGCAAGGCTATCAAACAAGCTAACCGTCAGTACAGAGACAACATAGAATCTCAATTCAACGGCTCAGACACAAGAGGCATGTGGCAGGGTCTACAGTCAATCACGGACTACAGGAAGAAATCCAGCCCAGTCACGGACCAGGATGTCCTGCTCCCAGGCAGACTAAATAACTTTTTTGCCCGCTTTGAGGACAATACAGTGCCACTGACACGGCCTGCAACGAAAACATGCGGTCTCTCCTTCACTGCAGCCGAGGTGAGTAAGACATTTAAACGTGTTAACCCTCGCAAGGCTGCAGGCCCAGACGGCATCCCCAGCCGCGCCCTCAGAGCATGCGCAGACCATCTGGCCGGTGTGTTTACGGACATATTCAATCAATCCCTATCCCAGTCTGCTGTTCCCACATGCTTCAAGAGGGCCACCATTGTTCCTGTTCCCAAGAAAGCTAAGGTAACTGAGCTAAACGACTTCCGCCCTGTAGCACTCACTTCCGTCATCATGAAGTGCTTTGAGAGACTAGTCAAGGACCATATCACCTCCACCCTACCTGACACCCTAGACCCACTCCAATTTGCTTACCGCCCAAATAGGTCCACAGACGATGCAATCTCAACCACACTGCACACTGCCCTAACCCATCTGGACAAGAGGAATACCTATGTGAGAATGCTGTTCATTGACTACAGCTCGGCATTCAACACCATAGTACCCTCCAAGCTCGTCATCAAGCTCGAGACCCTGGGTCTCGACCCCGCCCTGTGCAACTGGGTACTGGACTTCCTGACGGGCCGCCCCCAGTTGGTGAGGGTAGGCAACAACATCTCCTCCCCGCTGATCCTCAACACTGGGGCCCCACAAGGGTGCGTTCTGAGCCCTCTCCTGTACTCCCTGTTCACCCACGACTGCGTTGCCACGCACGTCTCCAACTCAATCATCAAGTTTGCGGACGACACAACAGTGATTACCAACAACGACGAGACGGCCTACAGGGAGTAGGTGAGGTCCCTCGGAGTGTGGTGTCAGGAAAATAACCTCACACTCAACGTCAACAAAACTAAGGAGATGATTGTGGACTTCAGGAAACACCAGAGGGAACACCCCCCTATCCACATCGATGGAACAGTAGTGGAGAGGGTAGCAAGTTTTAAGTTCCTTGGAATACACATCACAGACAAACTGAATTGGTCCACTCACACAGACAGCATTGTGAAGAAGGCGCAGCAGCGCCTCTTCAACCTCAGGAGGCTGAAGAAATTTGGCTTGTCACCAAAAGCACTCACAAACTTCTACAGATGCACAATCGAGAGCATCCTGGCGGGCTGTATCACCGCCTGGTACGGCAACTGCTCCGCCCTCAACCGTAAGGCTCTCCAGAGGGTAGTGAGGTCTGCACAACGCATCACCGGGGGCAAACTACCTGCCCTCCAGGACACCTACACCACCCGATGTCACAGGAAGGCCATAAAGATCATCAAGGACATCAACCACCCGAGCCACTGCCTGTTCACCCCGCTATCATCCAGAAGGCGAGGTCATTACAGGTGCATCAAAGCTGGGACCGAGAGACTGAAAAACAGCTTCTATCTCAAGGCCATCAGACTGTTAAACAGCCACCACTAACATTGAGTGGCTGCTGCCAACACACTGACACTGACTCAACTCCAGCCACTTTAATAATGGGAATTGATGGGAAATGATGTAAATATATCACTAGCCACTTTAAACAATGCTACCTTATATAATGTTACTTACCCTACATTATTAATCTCATATGCATACGTATATACTGTACTCTATATCATCGACTGTATCCTTATGTAATACATGTATCACTAGCCACTTTAACTATGCCACTTTGTTTACATACTCATCTCATATGTATATACTGTACTCGATACCATCTACTGGATCTTGCCTATGCTGCTCTGTACCATCACTCATTCATATATCCTTATGTACATATTCTTTATCCCCTTACACTGTGTACAAGACAGTAGTTTTGGAATTGTTAGTTAGATTACTTGTTGCTTGTTGGTTATTACTGCATTGTCGGAACTTGAAGCACAAGCATTTCGCTACACTCGCATTAACATCTGCTAACCATGTGTATGTAACAAATAAAATTTTATTTGATTTGACCTCTCCTTCCCTGTGTGCTGTGCCCTGTGTGAGGGGTGGTTAGAGCGAAAACGATTCAATAAACGTGTGCGATATTTTTCCCACAATGCACTCCTCTCACTGGGCCTTCTGAACTCATCTGCTGGCCTGCAGGTAGTGACGAAGTCATTTGAGACCTAAAGGTAAGCTAGGGGGTCAAAGGTTAAAGTTGCGATAGGAACTCCCATAGTTGAAGTTAGTGGCTGTAGAGCTAATGGTAGGTGGTAGGTGTCAGGTAACATGACCCTCCCTCGCGTAGCACTGGTCAAGCTTCTTAGGGAGCATGTTGTTATTTTTCAATAATATTGTTTTAATTCAATTGAAACTTATGTTGATTCTTGGTTTATTTTGAAAGTCATTCTTTAATTTATTTTTATTTAGTTAAAATCATTTTTACGAGTTTTTGTTTTGAAATGTTTTATTTTAAATTAAGTTAGTTTCTTTCTAATCGTGGTTAGAATTTGAACGTGTCAAGATGGTAGGTGTCAGGTAACATGACCCTCCCTCGCGTAGCACTGGTCAAGCTTCTTAGGGAGCATGTTGTTATTTTTCAATAATATTGTTTTAATTCAATTGAAACTTATGTTGATTCTTGGTTTATTTTGAAAGTCATTATTTAATTTATTTTTATTTAGTTAAAATCATTTTTACGAGTTTTTGTTTTGAAATGTTTTACTTTAAATTAAGTTAGTTTCTTTCTAATCATGGTTAGAATTTGAACGTGTCATCGTTTCCATCGTTTCTCACTGTTCATCTGTCCTGCTTGCAGACGGATACGCCTTCTCTCAAGACGAGAACAGAGTGGTCTCCCAGTCTGAGGTCATCCGGGCGTACGACACCACCAAATAGCGGACCAACGAATTGGGAAACCACGCCGCTCTCGGCCAGGACAGCCTATCACGATTCACAGTCGTTTTCCGACAGCGATTTGAATCTGAAGGGGGCAGCCTCTGGATAACTCTAGCCCGAGCCTCTCGGGAATTTGGACATGACAGAGGGATGTCTTGTACATCAAAAATGGAAAATAACTAGAAACAAAAAAGCATTCAAAAAGTATTCACTGTGCTGTAGTTGTGTGTCCAGCAGACATAAGCACTGTGCTTGCAATTTTAACAGTCTGTGGTTTGAAATTCCTTACTGTTCCTGCTCAGTTAAATGTGTTGAAGTATAACCAACTTAATGTCTCCTCCTTTCATATTAATAGAGAAAATATGAGCATTTTTTTATTTTTTTTATTTTTTTATTTCACCTTTATTTAACCAGGTAGGCTAGTTGAGAACAAGTTCTCATTTGCAACTGCGACCTGGCCAAGATAAGGCATAGCAGTGTGAACAGACAACACAGAGTTACACATGGAGTAAACAATTAACAAGTCAATAACACAGTAGAAAAAAGGGGAGTCTATATATACATTGTGTGCAAAAGGCATGAGAAGGTAGGCAAATAATTACAATTATGCAGATTAACACTGGAGTGATAAATGATCAGAAGGTTATGTACAGGTAGAGATATTGGTGTGCAAAAGAGCAGAAAAATAAATAAATAAAAACAGTATGGGGATGAGGTAGGTGAAAATGGGTGGGCTATTTACCAATAGACTATGTACAGCTGCAGCGATCGGTTAGCTGCTCAGATAGCAGATGTTTGAAGTTGGTGAGGGAGATAAAAGTCTCCAACTTCAGCGATTTTTGCAATTCGTTCCAATCACAGGCAGCAGAGAACTGGAACGAAAGGCGGCCAAATGAGGTGTTGGCTTTAGGGATGATCAGTGAGATACACCTGCTGGAGCGCGTGCTACGGATGGGTGTTGCCATCGTAACCAGTGAACTGAGATAAGGCGGAGCTTTACCTAGCATGGACTTGTAGATGACCTGGAGCCAGTGGGTCTGGCGACGAATATGTAGCGAGGGCCAGCCGACTAGAGCATACAAGTCGCAGTGGTGGGTGGTATAAGGTGCTTTAGTGACAAAACGGATGGCACTGTGATATTGAGCCAAAACAATCTATCATTTTGTCAAAAACTGTCAAAATTTTTAGGTATGTGTACTCCAATTGGTGACAGAATAATACAGATTCGTTTTTGATAAAATAAAATAAAAATGTAAATGTAGATTTAAAAAATATCCACCAAGCATATTAATAATTGACCACTTCAGAACAGACATTTTGTTGTTTTGTTGTTCTTTTGCGCTTTGTAAAATAATGATCTACTGTATAATAGGGCCTTACATTTGTTCATGCCTTCAGCCATCCATGTTTCTTTTTGTCTTCAAAATGTTTATTTTTTATTTAAGAAGTATGTAGTTATCGTGCCTAAATTGCCTTGTCTTTTTAATGATAGAGTCCTGCAACTTAGTCCAATTTCCAAAAATGTTGTACAGCAGGTTGATTGCTTTAAACAAGTAATTGCATTCCACACATTACTCAGCTGTAACAATCACAATGGTGCCTAACTAGACTTTTTCCCCGATAGAATACGTAAGATATCCTAGCTAGCGAGTTTAGAACAGTGCTCTACCCCTCGATTGGCAAGATGAGCTAACCCCCCCCCCCCCCATCCCTCTGCACTCGTGTTTACAATGTGGTAACAAGTGTGGCACATATAAAATCAAGTTTCCGTTGTTAATTTCTACCGAGTGTTTTGGGGGGGTGGCTGTATGACGATCCTGTTGAATTTCCGTATGTGGCAACTTTTCTTTCACAATCTTATATTCCCTTGGAATGGAGAGCTTATCCTTCCAACATAAGTGCCATTAGCTTAAGAGAGAGAGAAAATTGGCAAGAAAACTCCACACAGTATCAAAACTACTTTGTCTCTAGTTATTATGTGAATTTGTATTTTTATATTGGAGAAGTACGAATTTTGCATTGACCGGCTTTGTAATTAATTTTTGTCTCTTTTTTTTTTACAAACAAAATAATGCTAGAGTAATAGAAGGATGAGAAATATCTTTCTTAAATGTCTTGTTGTTATTAATATTGTTCTAATAACTGCTTGGTTTATTTATTATTTGACTGTATGTTTGTTCTCTTCTCCCTATGGGAGATCAGTTTCCTGTGTGTGTGTGCGTTTGCGTGTGTGTGTATGTGTGTGGTCTGCGTGTGTGTGTGTGATCTGTCGTCTGCGTGTGTGTGTGTGTGTGATCTGTCGTGTGTGTGTGATCTGTCGTGTGTGTGTGTGTGTGTGTGTGTGTGATCTATCGTCTGCATGGGCATCTTCTACTCTGGATAACTTCATACGTACGCATATGTCTGTGTCCTTAATGTGAGACTGGGAGCCCTTGAAACCTCAGGTCTTACTTATTATTTGAGTGTGTGTTTGAGGATCTGTATGGGTGGGTGACTGACTGAATGACAGAGTGTGCAATACATGGTTGTCCGTGTGTGTGTATGGTGCTGCTTGCTCCTCGTCTGTCTGCACGACTCCAGGTATAATGATGGTGTACTGTCTACAGCTGCATGGCTCTCTGTGTGGCCAGACCTCATCCGCGGTGGTCCTGGGCCCTGACGCTAAGTCTGTCGCTTGACAGGAGATGTTGAACAATGCACAATGTTACCTTTCCAATAGTGGATATTTTGGTATTATCTGGTTATTGTAATTTCTCTGGGTGTACATGTTTGTAACTTTTTGTTTATCTGGTGCATTGTACCTCTTCTTTACAATAACTGTTTTTTTGTGGTTTTTCCTGGTTTTAGTGAGGGTATCAGTAAAAATGTATTTGTTATGCTATACTTTCGTGCTTCGATTGATTAGTTATGAACTGCTGTCATAATTCGAAAATGCTGAATGTGGTTCTTCTGATTTGAAATTTGTCGTGGAAAGCTTGGACTGTTGCTTTTTCCAAAACGGTTGTCTGTGATAGTTGTGGGCTGCATAAATGTAAAAAAGAAAACGTTCTTTGGTTTATTGTACTACTTTGATTCTCCCTCAAGTGTTGGTCACTACAGGAAAAAAATGCACTTTTCAATTTGTTTGATTATTGTTTATTTTTACGTCTTTCATTTAATGATTGTTCTGCATGTTGGGACTGCAAACTTAAGTGTTATGTCTTGGATGTCGATTAAGGTTGGGGTTAAATGCAGAAGACACATTTCAGTTGAATACATTCAGTTGGACAACTGATTAGGTCTCCATCCTTTCCCTTTCCCTGCCATGAAGGACTTCTACTAAAATAAACTTTACAAACAAGGAAACCAACCTTTGTCATCATCTCTGACCTACCGTCATAGAAATGGAATATTCCACGATCACAATATCTATGCTGCATCTCAAACGGCACCCTGTATACAGTGTACTACTATGGTCGGAAGTAGGGCACTATGTAGGGAATAAGGTGCCATCCCTCATTTCGGACTTTGTAAACGTCCACAATGAGAGGAGGCAGCTAGTTGTTTTCCCCATCAAATCATCATGTGTGTGGTAGCAAACAGGACCTGCAGAGCAATGAGAACCTATAAACAGGAAAAGGCAGGGGGAGACGGAAAACATAGTTCCCTTCCATGCGTGACAAACAAAGAAACGTCGTCATTATGGTGACGTTGTACTCCCTGGTGACTGGTGATCTGAGGTTTACTGTGGGGCCGTGTGGTAGAATATCCTTTTCGTTATAATTACAATAATTTGTCTCAATAATTTGTCTCTGTTATTGTCACAAAACCAACCTAGATGGTTTCTCTTTAGTCGTTAGTTCATGAAATACATATTTTCCTGACTAGGTGTACCCTTGCTAGAGTATTCATTCAAGAGTCCTTGGATTACTGTCAATATAACTTCAAAAACAATTCAATCTGTGAGGTATTTTCTTTGCGTTCTAAATAGATTTAGAGCAGTACCAGTACCAGTACAGGACCATCTAGAAGACAGTATCTGAAAGACGATGACTTTTTCATGTGTTTTTAAAAACCAGAAGTGTCCAAGCATAACCAAATGTATAGAAAATCAATTGTGTTGACATCTGCGCAACTTTAGCACAAAGAGCTCCAAGGAGTAGTATGCATGTGCTACCAAAGGTTTCTATTGGAACAGGATGCTTGTCTGGGTAAACATTGTAGATTTTGAGCCTTCCAAAAAAGAAAAAAGGACAGCAATACCCAAAGATTGTCGTGGCAGTCATCTCTGGGAATTGCTGTAATTTTTCCTTTGTTCGGAAGAGACTGTCTAGCTCCAAACATGATCCACTATATGATCTATTGTATCTAATCTGCCATAATAGGTCAGTGATTGCCAAGTTTATTTCACACTTAAATGACTAGGGTACAGAGAAATCTTTGGATTCTTGCCATACCTGCTCATCCAACCCAAAACTCTTCCCTATTTCTGGGACCAGTTGTTTTGAACACTGTGGCCATGACAGGCTCATTGAGCATTGACAATGACTGATCTCGTTGCCACATTCCTCATGTGAAGATTGATTGACAGGTAGCCTTTATGAACCGTTTCAGTTGCCTATATGTCTGAGGCTGGAGAAAAAGGGGGACTCCGCTATCTGTAAGACAACATTTTGGCTTGTAGAGTCTCTGTATTTAAGGTTCAATGTGTCATCCATGTTTGTGAATATCTTTGCATCCCCTCTCTTCAGTATAATAAGTAGTACATTAATAAACCAAATATGGAGGCTAAAAGGTGAAACACAAACTCAGGATTGTGACTCTAACAGCATAAAGGAAACAGTTGCCATTTTCCCAAGTTAGTACAAAATGTATCCATCCGTAAGTGAGCAATTAAGCAATTCTCAACCATTCAATCTTGGATTATTAAAGAGTAGGTTTCATTTTCGAAAATACTGACCAACTATTGAGTGTTTTATATTTTTTAAATGTACTTCTAGTTGTAGCGTTGCATGACGAGTACTCACAATCATAGAATTAGTCATTAGAATACTAATTAGATACTGGTGTTGACTAATATCATTAAATAAAAACAAACCAGCCAGTGAGCACTGTACACACAGTACATCCTTTGGCTTTGTTCACCCTACTGCACACCTTGGTGTCAGTCCTTCCCCTCTTTTAGGGATTTGCAATTGTCAAAATGATAATTTGATTAAATGTCCTGCAGCTCGCAACAAAATGTCTAGAACACTTCTTAATAATGTTCCTGCCACAAAAGTTATTGTGACAATTTGACATCACCATTTAACCAAATTGTGTATAAAAGAGAAAGGGAAGACAGAATATTGTTTACAATAGAAATGTATATATAAAAAAGTGCATAACATTGAAAACAATATTGACCAATAGAACAGTCTGTTCTAAGCAGAAGTCCATTCCTGTAATTTAGAGAGACAATACTCTCATGTACTCTGCTCGACTAGGAAGCTTTCTTGTGGTTTATCTTGAACAAAGCCTCCTGTCTCCCAGTCTCCATTCAACAGGCCTACTGCAGTGCATGTCAGGGCAGTCCTCCCAGTAGCCGATGACTGTGTGTCTGTCCACAAAACACACCAGGGTCATGTTCAGTACAGTTCACTGATTTAAAACAAACTCATACTGGGCAGGTTCAGGTAGTCCCTTCCTGTTGTTTCAGTGTGTTTTCTTCTGTTTAGTGCTTATTAATGAACATGACCCTACTCACGTCCCACAGTGTGTCCAACAGTGTGCTCCTGTAACCTCCTCCACCTCCTCGTTGCCAAGGAAGCCCCGTCAGCTCTGTCCAAAGTCTGCAAAGCCCTTAGCCCCGGAGAAGTGCTCCGGCTGTAGGGGGAAGAAGTACTGCTGGGGCAGCAGGAAGCCCGGGCCCTGGGCCAGGTGAGGCTGTTGGTGTGGGTGCATGGGCTGGTGCAGCTGCAGCTGGGCATGGGAGTGAGGGTGCTGGCGCCCGCCTGGCATGCAGGCTGCAGGGGAGGTGGAGGGGGGTGGAGGGGGTGGTGGGAGTAGCGGCTGAGGTGTGGAGGGGGAGGTGAAGACACGGGTGCTTGGTGCAGACGCTGACACCAAGCACCCGTGCTGCTGCCCCTGACCTCCGAGGGAGAAGCGGCGCACCGAGCTGCTCCCGCCAGCTGAGCTGGAACTGGTGGCCGTGCTGGACTGGCGCGAGGGGGTGCGCAGGCTGGCTGGCGCAGTGGTCAGGATCATGGGGATGGTCTCGCCCTGGCAGTTGCGCAGTGAGAAGCGGAGAGCCTGCTGGGTAGGCTGTTTGGGCCGCAGGCAGGTGCAACAGTAGATGGCAACCAGGGAGCCAACCACCACGAAGGCCACAAAGATAGAGCCCACCATCAGGAAGGGCACGTAGATAGGCTCTGCAAGGAGGAACAGGTGTTTGAATACTTGTACATTTGATAACTTGAATACCTGTTTGAAAAATTGAAAAAGCATCCCTTTACCTTCCTTGAAGTAATCACAGATCTGAATACTGGTTTTATTGGTGAAAGCAATAGGGTGGTAGCATTGCTTACACCTAACAAATCACTTACATACCTGTGCTCACCTCAAGGAAACTAGGAAGGATGTATTCATAAAGTAACAGGGCCAATGAGAAGTGGAGTTTACACTCAACTCTTTTTAGAGTCAGTGAAAATATGTGTGCGTAATAAACTGTATTGCAAACATGCACAGACATATGGGAACATCTTGATTGAATAAGATATGCATCTGTGAAATATTTGATTTTTCTACAGAATCCAGAATTATACCTTTTTTTATGGAAAGGGATTCAGGAGAAAATACATTTTTGAAGACAAAAGTCAAATGTTGCTCTTTACCTTCCTAAATCCCCTCAAAATTCAACATGTATTTACATTAACTCACAAGACATAATTTTGTATTGTTGCAAAAATATTTTCAATAGCTCATTTTAATATCAGACTGGTAGTACAAGTTTCTGGATCACAATACAATATAAGAAGACTACTGGGGTGTATTAGGCAAACACAGTGCTGCAAAAAAACTATTTTGCTACTATAAAAATAACCAACTACATTTAGGCTGTCTTAATACAATGTATTCAAAGTGTTAAAAGGCATTATATATTTTTTTATTCCATATAACCCTCATGCACCTACAAAACCAGGTGTTTTGTAGTTATTAATAGGCCTATCATTTAGCTACATTTTATTTCTTGGTTCTTGGTTAGTCATTGGCTCTATATTTATTTGCTTAAGGCCTGAATTGGACTATGCAAAAGGCTACTGTGCGAATGTTCATTCAGAAGCGTTTTTTCTGAAGACAATGTATTTTTCCAAAATGTAGATTAAACGTTCAGATTACACCTTAAATTAGCAATTGGCACCAGGGGAGGAAATTATTTTAAGTTGAATTATTATCAGAAAAAAAGAGGAAATTGTATTAACCACCCTGTAGGGTTTAGCAACTTGGGAGACCATTAAATTGAGCAATTTGGTGAAATGAGTTTTTTAAATATATATTTTTTATATGTTTCAGTTTTATTCCATAAATGGTACACATTTGGAACTAATGCTGATGAATAATTCCATGTGAATGAAAACTCTTCTTTTTAAATTAGAAATTAATTCTGAAATAATAACCCCTGCAACTCAGGCGTATCGAATACACACCTGAAGGTGATTTGATGTCCCCTTTGGATACAGTAAGGCATAGGCTATTCTGCCATTGGTGTGCAAAGTTATTATTTAGATTGCAGGATTATTACAAAGTTGCCTGGTTTATATAGGGGTCAAAATCAATCCACTTCTTTTCACAGCCTACTACTTCCAGTCCTGGTCTCTACAAAAAATAAAAACCTATGATTGGATCTATGATTTCTTGATTCAGCCTTGATTGTGACACTCCAGGTGTATCGCATGGCCCACTTTTCCTTTCCTTGTTTTGGGGACCGATAGCAATATACCTAACCTGTTGTCACATGAAGCCCAAGCCCCCAAAAACGGGTGCCCCACATATGCGTACAATCGGAGTTGCTTAGTGCTTACACCTCACAAAGTTCCTTTGTAAATCAAGATGGGCTGTCATTTCTGCATCTTGATAGAGCTATTACATTGTTATAACTAAATGAAAAGTTAGTTTTAGTGCTGATGTTAGGTTTCAAAATGACAACATACATTTTAAGGAGATTCTTAGGACAATGTACATATGAAAACAAAACATAGGTTGTGATAGATATATAGATAATTGCATGATCCCCCCCCTTGTATTATATGGATGTCATTTTTGGCATCTAAATTAATTAAAAATAGGCACCAAAAAAAAAGTTGGATTTATAGGTTATATTTTATCTTAAAATATAAGACTGATTGAAAACAAAAACTTTTATAATGAAACATGTAGGCTATTGCATGCCTGACACTGACCTGAAAAGGCTGAATGGTGAAACAAAATTGACTCTCATTTGAGTGACATGCATGGTTCATTAAAAGCGTGTCGACATATTGAATGTTGAACTCTTTCACTATATTGAATCTTTATTGAATCTTTGGAAATCCCACGTTTTGAAGTTAATTGTGCATTAACTTGTCCACTCCTGCCAGGCTCTGCATTGGTAGTCTAAACTTACGCGCTGCAAACTCAGTGTTATTCAGTTCTCGGTCGTTGGTACAGCTTCCCTGGTCCAGCCGTGCGTCCACAGCCGCGCAACAGTACCGCAGGGAGCAAGACCCGCAGCACACGGTCGCGTCCATGGTGTCAAAGTCCTCCGGACACTGAAAGCCTTCGTGGTAATTTCCATTAATGTCCAGCCACCCATGGCAGTACTCCCCTTGTGCGTCTGATATCCGTAGATTCCAGGTCAGGTAGCCCAGCAAGAGGTAGTTTAGCAGTCGCATCATCCCGACAAAAACCTTATTAAAAAACCTAGTAGCCGACACAGTATCCCTTAACTCCTGCCTTGTCTTTAAAATATTCGCATGATGAATTCGGTTTGAAACAGTTCCACGGCTGAATTACCTACAGTTTCAATAGTGTTTTAATTGTCATCATTCGTTTGATTTTAATTCAACCATACGATTTTTTACATTTATATCAATTTGGCATATACTCTCCTCATCCAAAATCGGACCAGTATCAGGTCACAGGTGTAAAATAAGCTTGAATTGAACTCAGGTTTGTCCAGGTGAATGATTGTTTCAGTCTCTTCTCAAAGTGTAATTATTGCGCAGGCAAAGACAATCATATATATAACCGAGTGTATCTGAACTTTACCTAGACATTTCTTCTCTTCAGAGCGTTCCTTTGGAAACAATTAAAATAAGTAATTCATCCATAGTTGTTCAGTTCCGTGAAGATGTGATACGGATGGCTACGGTCGTATGGTGTCCAACCTAATTTGAAATCTGTAGTTTTTTGTTACCGATTCTGTATAGGCGCGCACGCATCCCTTTGACCATCCGGCGTGCGCATCCATGATGGCGCGGGATTTTTTGCGTCACCACGCGGACGGTAGATTGCAGTGATGCTGAGAGCTGCTCGGTTTCCTTAAACATAATAAGGATAAAGAAAAAAAATACCTCATAAATTTAATTGTGCTAATGGAAAAATGTCATATTCATAAATGTAAATTCAGTAATAACAAAAAACTTCCGAATTCGAGCAGCACATTAAGACCTTTCTTCTAATAAGAAAGCTGTTAAAATCAAATCAAACTGTATTTCCCACATGCGCCGAATACAACAAGTGTCGACTTTACCGTGAAATACTTACTTACAAAGCCCTTAACCAACAGTGCAGTTCAAGAAAAATAAAATATTTACCAAGTAGGCTAAAAAATAAAAAGTAACACAATAAGAATAACAATGACGAGGCTATATACAGGGGGCACCGGTACCAAGTCAGTGTGCAGGGGTACAGGCTAGTTGAACAATCAATATGTGTGTTTATTTTAAGTTATTTATATAATCTGTCATTTGTTATACCCCCTATCATATGTTATCATTGTCTGCTTGTATACCTCTTGTATGCATACTGGTTTTTCTGCAATAAAAAATAATAAAAAATAAAAAGCATGCTGAGAGGTCATAGGCTACAGTAGTCATGCGTGCCCTTCACTTTCCGTATCAATAGGACAAGGGATATTAATACAGAGCCAACCATTTCAATAGTCTTATTTCATATTTGCACAATTAGTCTATAATTTCCAATAGCCTATGCCTACTGACCCTTATTTTGCATCCTGTTTGAAAAACACACATACACACATTGTTTGCAGCGTATCTACCTTCACCTCTCCCACTGGGAACGGACGTCAATTCAACGTCTACTGCACGTTGGTTCAACGTAGTAATGTCATTGAAATGACAGAGAAACAGCCTCGATTCAACCAGTGGGCTGTAACTTTCTCTCAAATCGCCAAACTTATATTGTTGTGTCGCCCTCTGGTGGCCTTAACGTTGACTGTCACCGTATTTTTTTTGCCATTGTACTTTATGGGTTGGATTTATTATCTTATTCGATTAATGGAGTGTTTTCCCTTTCTAGATGCCAATTGATATTCTTCTATAGGCCAACATGAGCATGTGCCAGCTAAATGTAGGTTAGCTAAAGGAAAGTGTATAGCCTACCTATACTGACTATTCCGTTTTTGTAAAGTAGAAAATCTAACAAAAAAACAGCAAATGACACCTTTATTTTGTATAATTTACCCCCTTTATTTGTTTTCTCTAATTCAATAACTTGGAATGTATGAGAAAATGTTGATTAGTGAATTCTTAAACATTTTATGGATTGGCATAATGAGCAAATTAATGTCATCAGTCAGTAGGCTAGATGTGACAATCATGCCATGTTTGGTCTCTTGTAGCATTATTTCAAACATTCCCCAAAAGCCAAACAACATTATTATCCAATTCATTTTTCCCCCTGTCTGGGGAATAATTTTGCACGCCCAATTTTTCAGTTTTTGATTTGTTTAAAAAAGTTTGAAATATCCAATAAATGTCGTTCCACTTCATGATTGTGTCCCACTTGTTGTTGATTCTTCACAAAAAAATACAGTTTTATATCTTTATGTTTGAAGCCTGAAATGTGGCAAAAGGTCGCAAAGTTCAAAGGGGCCGAATACTTTCGCAAGGCACTGTACATTTGTTGACCTACAACCGTTTTTGATTGACTTTTTTTCTATTGATTTGCCACAAGTAGGCCTATTGTCGGTGTATAGGCTAAAATTATGAAGATACCATAATAAAATAGACACAAGACATCATGGTTTAATTTGTTGTTTTATCAGTCGAGCAGAGAGGAGTAGCCTAATTTATTTACCAAGGTTAAGAACGGAAAGCAATCCCTGCCTCCTTAAATCCCATTCTATCTCTCTCATATCTCCATTAATCTCTCCCATTTCTCCATCATTTGCTGTGATTGATATTATGCATTGCTGAGAATGAGCAGTCATGATTGATTATGCCTACTATATGCATGTGTGCACAAATTAGTGATAGAGTTGTGCAGTTGTTGAAGTGTGTTTGTTTCAGTGTTCGTGTTTTATGCTTTGTGTATTTTTTTTCCTTCAGAAACGCCACTGCTTTTGAGCATTATGAACCTTAATAGATGCAAGGGGGACTTTAATAATATATATAATTATGACGGTTCAACACATTAAATGCTTCAGCTTAGGTTTGGTACATTCCCCTGTTCAAATAAATCATAAATCAATTCCAAAAGTCTCCCTGTAGTGTTTGCATTCAATTAGCATACAGCAATAAATTAACTCTAAAATTCCATCTCGAGTGCGAATTATACCGTGACATTCGGGGGGGCTCTGTTTTTTTCCACAAGACCTATTCACGTGCACAATTTTTTTTTTATGGGCTTTATAGTGAAGACATGTCATTTAACTGTAAAAATGGATTACCTTTTAATGTGCCTTGAACACAACCGATCATTATGCTTTCATCTGATTGTCAAACAAATCACTTCAAAAAGGGTTCGTCTACTCCAAAATAAGCATTTGAACAGTGCACTGTGCACCACCATGAATGGAAAGGGACATTACAAACACCAATAAGTGTCATGAAATTCAGCCTACAAAGTGGAGTGTGTTCACAGCTGCCAAGGGAAGCCATGCTTCCCCAAAATGCTAGCGATAAGAAAAGAAACAAAAGTATAAACAGCGCCCGTGTCTAAGTATCTGTAGCCCATGTATCTGATGCTGTCTGCCCAGAAATAATATGACATGACACATATTAAGACAGAAGGGTGCTGTTTTGCTTGCTCGGATGCTTGCTTTGGTGAGGTTCATTAGTCTTGCTATCAGTGGGTGTCTTTGTCAAAATTATCAATATATGCCGAGATGACCTATCAGACTTTAAGTGGGGATATTTGTATTTGCTGCCAAGGCAGCAGCTACTCTTTCTTGAGTCCAGCAAAATTAAGGCAGTTATGAATATATTGTAATGTTTTTAAAATTGTGTAACAGATTAATTGTGTGCCCTCAGGCCACTACTCCACTACCACAAATCTACAACACAAAATCCGTGTGTATAATGCGTATGTTATCGTGTGTCACGTCGGTATGAATGATTCGGGAGACAGGTGCAGGAATGCGTAATCGTTTTTTTTATTAAGCCCCAAATTACGGCGTGCCGTGTAAAGGCGCAGGACGAAGACCAAACCAAAACTATACAAAAACACAGGGTTGAAACAAACAAAAGAGTGAGGAGTACCTCGAATAAATAACACACTCACAATGATTAACACACAGGAGACCCGTAATCATCTGCGCAATCCACAAGGGCAGGAAAGCCCAAAACACACAGCACAGGTACTCACACGCACCAATGGACATTGTAACAATGATCGACAGGACAATGGTAAACCAAGGGCATACATATACAATTACCAATCACTGGGAATGGGGGCCAGGTGTGCGTAATGAATGTTCTGGAGGGATCCGTGACATTGTGTGTGTGTATGCATGTGTCTGTGCCTGTGTTTGTGTCTCTTCACAGTCCCCGCTGTTCCAGAAGGTGTGTTTTATAAATAAATAAAAATCTGATTCTACTTGCATCAGTTACTTGATGTGGAATGGAGTTCCATGTAGTCATGGCTCTATGTAGTACTGTGCTCCTCCCATAGTCTGTTCTGGACTTAGGGAATGTGAAGTGACCTCTGGTGCCATTTCTTGTGGGGTATGCATGGGTGTCCGAGTTGTGTGCCATTAGTTCAAACAGACAGCTCGGTGCATTCAACATGTCAATACCACTCATAAATACAAGTAGTGATGAAGTCAATCTCTCCTCTGCTTTGAGGCAGGAGAGATTGACATGCATTGTTAGAGCTCTGTGTACATCCGGCTGGCCCTGTTCTGAGCCAATTGCATGTCCCGCTTTGTGGCACCTGACCATACGACTGAACAGTTGCTACAAAACTAGGCCTTGTAGGACCTACCTTGTTGATAGTGATGTGAAGGCAGAGCTGCACTTTATTATGGACAGACTTCTCCCCATCTTATAGCTACTGTTGTGTCTAGTGATGCACCGATATGACATTTTGGTCCGATAGCGATATTTTCCTTGCAAAAAAAAGCGATACCGAAAACCGAAATTTAAGATTTAAGTTGCCTTTTAAACTTTAAAATACAGTTAAATTAGAGACACTGAATTTCAGTGCAAAAGACGTCACTACAGTCCCTGGATCAAATCCAGGCTGTATCCCATCCGGCCGTGTTTGGGAGTCCCATAGGGTGGCACACAATTGGCCCAGCGTGGTCCGGGTTTGGCCAGGATAGGCCGTCATTGTAAATAAGAATTTGTTCTTAACTGACTTGCCTGGTTAAATAAAGGTTAAACACACACACACACACACACACACACACACACACACACACACACACACACACACACACACACACACACACACACACACACACACACACACACATACTAAAAAGTTATATTGTTTGCATTTAGGTATTAGAGGTCAACCGACTATGATTTTTCGACGCCGATACCGATTATTGGAGGATTTAAAATTTTTAAAAAGCCAATACCGATTAATCGGCCATTTTTTTAAATGTATTTGTAATAATGACAATTACAACAATACTGAATGAACACTTATTTTAACTTAATATAATACATCAATAAAATCAATTTAGCCTCAAATAAATAATGAAACATGTTCAATTTGGTTTAAATAATGCAAAACAAAAGTGTTGGAGAAGAAAGTAAAAGTGCAATATGTGCCATGTAAGAAAGCTAATGTTTAAATTCCTTGCTCAGAACATGAGAACATATGAAAGCTGGTGGTTCCTTTTAACATGAGTCTTCAATATTCCCAGGTAAGAAGTTTTAGGTTGTAGTTATTATAGGAATTATAGGACTATTTCACTCTATGCCATTTGTATTTCATTAACCTTTGACTATTGGATGTTCTTATAGGCACTTTAGTATTGCCAGTGTAACAGTATAGCTTCCGTTCCTCTCCTCGCTGCTCCCTGGGCTCGAACGAGGAACACAACGACAACAGCCACCCTCGAAGAAGCGTTACCCATGCAGAGCAAGGGAAACAACCACTCCAAGTCTCAGAGCGAGTGGCGTTTGAAACGCTATTAACGCGCACCCCGCTAACTAGCTAGCCATTTCACATCGGTTACACCAGCCTCATCTCGGGAGTTGATAGGCTTGAAGTCATAAGCAGCGCAATGCTTGACACACAACGAAGAGCTGCTGGCAAAACGCACGAAAGTGCTGTTTGAATGAATGCTTACGAGCCTGCTGCTGCCTACCACCGCTCAGTCAGATACTTGTATGATTGAATGCTCAGTCAGATTATATGCAACGCAGGACACGCTAGATAAACTAGTAATATCATCAACCATGTGTAGTTAACTAGTGATTCTGATTGATTGATTGATTGATTGGTTTTTATAAGTTTAATGCTAGCTAGCAATTTACCTTGTCTTACTGCATTCGCATAACAGGCAGTCCTTGTGGAGTGCAACGAGAGGCAGGTGGTTATAGCGTTGGACTAGTTAACTGTAAGGTTGCAAGATTGGATCCCCCGTGCTGACATGGTGAAAATCTGTCGTTCTGCCCCTGAACGAGGCAGTCATCATTGAAAATAAGAATGTGTTAACTGACTTGCCTAGTTAAATAAAGATTAAATAAAGGTGTACTTTAAAAAAAAAAAAATTTAAACGGCTAAATCGGTGTCCAAAAATACCGATTTCCGATTGTTATGAAAACTTGAAATCGGCCCTAATTAATCGGCCATTCCGATTAATCGGTCGACCTCTATTACGTATGTCCCCATTACCAGTAAATCATAACCTATTTCTTTCACTTACAGTTGAAGTCAGAAGTTTACATACACCTTAGCCAAATACATTTAAACACAGTTTTTCACAATTCTTAACATTTAATCCTAGTAAAAATTCCCTGTCTTAGGTTAGTTAGGATCACCACTTTATTTTAAGAATGTGAAATATCAGAATAATGGTAGAGAGAATGATTTATTTCAGCTTTTATTTCCTTCATCACATTCCCAGTGGGTCAGAAGTTTACATACACTCAATTAGTATCTGGTAGCATTATTTAACTTGGGTCAAACGTTTTGGGTAGCCTTCCACAAGCTTCCCACAATTAGTTGGGTGAATTTTGACCACTTCCTCCTGACAAAGCTGGTGTAACTGAGTCCGGTTTGTAGGCCTCCTTGCTCGCACATGCTTTTTCAGTTTTGCCCACACATTTTCAATTGGATTGAGGTCAGGGCTGGACTTTGTTGTCCTTAAGTTGTCCTTAAACCATTTTGCTACAACTTTGGAAGTATGCTTGGGGTCATTGTCCATTTGGAAGAACCGTTTGCGACCAAGCTTTAACTTCCTGACTGATGTCTTAAGATGTTGCTTCAATATATCCACTTAATTTTCCTTCCTAATGATGCCATCTATTTTGTGAAGTGCACCAGTCCTTCCTGCAGCAAAGCACCCCCACAACATGCCACCCCCGTGCTTCACGGTCCCCCATTTTCCTCCAAACACAACAATGGTCATTATGACCAAAAAGTTCTATTTTTTTTTCATCAGACCAGAGGACATTTCTTCAGAAAGTGCGATCTTTGTACCCATGTGCAGTTGCAAACCGTAGCCTGGCTTTTTTATGGCGGTTTTGGAGCAGTGGCTTGTGGTTGTTCTGGGATTGATTTGCACTTTTCGCACAAAAGTACATTCATCTCTAGGAGACAGAACACGTCTCCTTCCTGAGCGGCATGATGGCTGTGTGGTCCCATGGTGTTTATACTTGCATACTATTGTTTGTAGAGATGAACGTGTACCTTCAGGCATTTGGAAATTGCTCCCAAGGATGAACCAGACTTGTGGAGGTCTACAATTATTTTTCTGAGGTCTTGGCTGATTTATTTTGATTTTCCCATGATGTCATGCAAAGAGGAACTGAGTTTGAAGGTAGGCCTTGAAATACATCCACAGGTACACCTCGAATTTACACAAATTGTGTAAATTAGCCTACCAGAAGCTTCTAAAGCCATAACATAATTTTCTGGAATTTTCCAAGCTATTTAAAGGCACAGTCAACTTAGTGTATGTAAATTTCTGACCCACTGGAATTGTGATACAGTGAAATAATCTGTCTTGTACAATTGTTGGAAAAATGACTTGTGTCATGCACAAAGTAGATGTCTTAACCAACTTGCCAAAACTATAGTTTGTTAACAAGAACTTGGTGGAGTAGTTGAAAATGAGTTTTAATGACTCCAACCTAAGTGTATGTAAACTTCTGACATCAACTGTACTTGCTGTGCTGTTTCGTTGTTCATTTGTTCAGTCGTTTCATTCTCAATCGGGACTTCTATAGAACGTTTGAGTCTTTGCTATGGAACGGCGTTTGGGTCTTTGCATGTCAAAAAAGATTTAACATTATTTGATGTATCAAATAACATTATTTGACGTGTCAATTAAGCTTGTTGACCAATTAGGACCTGAATATGACTGCACGTCACATAATAATTTTACGTGGTCATACATTTTTTACGTAAATGAACCAAAGAGCTGAAGGCGGTCTAGAAGTGTTGGACTTTGTTGACAAAGACTTTCAAGATAAACTGGTTGAAAAAATGTGTTTTGTTTGCTCGATACTGATTCAATATGGTATTTAATTCCAAATAATGTGTTTAATAAATTGGAAGGTCTTCAATTTTTACTGAAATGTAATTATATTCCTGAAAGATTACCTGCTAAATTGGCTAGGTTTCACCAACAAGCTTTACTGGCCTGGAAAATATGTTTCCTGCACAATTTTTCCCCTCATAAATCTCTTTTGTGGAATAATTCAGACATAACTGTAAGGAATAAGTCATTGTTCTACCCCAGCTGGCATGAGAGGAATATTGACTTTGTCCTTGATATTTTTCCTTGATATTTTCAACAACAAGGGTAATATTCTCACATATGAACAATTTATAACATTGAAAGAGTTTCCAATACCTTTCAGAGAGTTTATTTCTGTGATCAAAGCCGTTCCCAGTGGTGTAACTACACTTATGAAAAGTCATCTTAATTTTGGGAATGATCACAAAGTTTATCCAGAACTCAGATTGGAAGGCGTGGGCTTACTTGAGAAATCTTGTTGTAATAAATATATAAGACAAATTCTTCATTCACAAAACCAACTTACACCGAGAGGAAAGTTTTTCTGGAACATGCTTATTCCTGACATTGTCTGGAAAAATGCATGGTTAAGACCTTACGAATACTGTATACCAAACAAAGTTAAGGAAGTGCACTTCAACATTTTGCGTAAGATATATCCATGTAATTCTATGATGTCCACATTTGTGGCTATTGATGATATCTGCATTTTCTGTGAAAAAGAAGGTGAGGCTCTGTCTCACTTGTTCTTTGAATGTAAATTTGTGTCCGAATTTTGGGAAAACCTTGCAAAGTAATTATGAACACTGCCTATAATTTTAACATAAAATATATAATATGTTACTATTGCAATGATAACAAAACCACTGAAATGATTGTTAATTTTTTTATTCTTGTTGCCAAATACTTTATACACAAACAAAAATTTCAAAATTCTATACCAAAACTTCAAATTTTTCTGATTGAATTTAATTATCTTATTAAAACACTAACCCTAGTGAATAACAAAAATAATAACATCTTCATGAATCATTATAATAAAATATTTTCAGAGTGAATATAATTGCACTTAAATTGTTTCTTTTTTTGTATTTTATATTTTTTGTATGTTTGAGCATTGTTAATACCTGAGTTTGGTATGCTAGACATGTTTGATGTAGCAATGTAAGTTGATTTTTGTATTATGAATAATAAATAAAATAAAAAAAATAAAAAATAAACATTTTTTTACGTAGTTATTACACATTGCTTACACTATCACTCGTATTTCATATGTCACAATGATTCATCGATACGTATGCTACGTTGCTGGTAAAGTTGTCTCACGCACCTACAGTGCTGGTAATTTTTTTTAAAGCTAGCTAGCTCATGGATGCAAACAGTGTTCTTCCCCCAAAACATAGCAAAACGACATAATCTGTTTCAGTAGCTAAAGGTAGTTAGCTAACTATATAGCTATATATATAGGTGTCATCATCTAAAATAACCCTCATTTGTAAGACAGTTCTTATTTTGTTAATGGTGGTCGGACCCATCTATGTGAAGCTAGCCATAATAAGGGTTAGCCACAACAGTGAACTTTGCAGTCAGCCTTCAAATTAAAAGTATGGCATAATTCTACTATTTGTATTCATTTGCATCACTGTCAATGACATACTTTTATTTTGAAGGCAAACCGCAAATTCCACTATTGTGCCTAATCATTATTGTGGCTAGCTTCACAACACAGAACCTGATCCGGTCACGGCTCACTAGCTAGATGAAGCTAGCTGGCTCCTTATAACGTTAGCTTTGGGCAACAGGGTTAAGTAGCTGGCTAGCTATTTATTTTCATGAAATTATGTTCAATTTCAATAGGCAAGCAACAAGTGGCAACCCAGCTAATACTTACTCACAAGGATTCATAAATCATTGCTAAGAATAATGAAAAGAACTGCAGTTTCTACTAGTCATTGTTTTCAGGCAGGTTGTATTGGTGCTAGCTAGGTACCAAGCTAAAGCTAGCTACCCAAGAAGTTGCGGTTGAACAAATTATGGTTTATTACCAACGCGGTATTGAAAACACATCGTTCATGGCCGGTGTTTGCAGACTCTTTTGTACATCTTTGACAGTGCTACTGTATCTTTTTAGACACGCAAAGACCCAAACGGCGTTCCATAGTATGAATGTCGTGAATCTAATAGCAGTGACGCTATTACTGTGTAACTCCGGTAGGGCAGCATCTGAAAAATAGCACACTTGGTAGTGTGTACCAGTGCTCGACCAGTCAGTGACAACCAACATCACCCACGACAGAGAACGGTTGATTGTCAAGGGCAATGAATTCCATTATCTTAGCTTTAATGGATTTCGCTTTTGAGTTGTCTCTCTGAAATTCTTACTGTTTCAAATGACTGCTCGACTTGTTGACTGCTCGATCCACACAGCAGACATTGTGGGCTAAGTTATGAATGCTGTGTGCACGTGTAGCGACAAATTTTACGTGGCGTCATTACATCATATGTATACGTTAAATAGGTATACACTTCAGCTTTGACATTGGTTTTGCAAATTGACCTATGTCATGTTGGCATTTTTAGCGAATGTTGGCATTTTTAGCGAATATCGTCCAATTCATATATGTTCACCGATATATGATATATCGTGCATCCCTAGTTGATAAAGTTCTGAATTGACAAACACAAATATATATCAGTAATAACAATACTGTCAAACAACTGACAAGGTAATGCAATCTTAGGTCTGTTCAGCAAACCTCTAATGTCAGTTCTGACATGTTTTTACCGTGACAGTTTCAATCCAGGGTTACTCCAAGCAGTTTAGTCACCTTAACTTGCTCAATTTCCACATTATTCATTACAAGATTTAGTTGAGGAATGAATTGTCCCAAATACAGTGCTTTTAGTTTTAGAAAAATGTAGGACTAACTTATTCCTTGCCACCCATTCTGAAAATCACTGCAGCTCATTGTTAAGTGTTGCAGTCATTTCAGTCGCTGTGGTAGTTGACGTGTATAGTTGTTAGAGGAATTCTAAATTCCTCTGTATTATTTCCCAATCAGAATTAATTACTCTGTCAATGCATTCTATGGGATTGTAAGACCCAATATTTTTTATAAGAAATGGACAGAGCCCCGGTCTTAAAAGTCAGGTAACAGCGTTTAATTCAAGAGAGTACTGGTACATACACATTTTTCCACAGGTTATAAACTGAAAATGACGTCAGCGTTTTCTAAATGTTCTATCTCTTCATGACACTAGTAGAGAGGCCCTATAGTTCTCGAGCCTTCCCTCCTCGCCTGAAGCCAAGGTCAGTCAGTATAAATCAGCATTCTAGACAGTCTGGAGATAGTTCATTCATTTGTACCAAGGCACTGTTCTAAACTCCTGACTATATTATATACAATTGGGAATGGGAGCAAGAGAGAAAATTCATATATGTAACGTACATAATAGCATTTGGACTAGTCAGTCCTGATTGAAATGTATACATAATTAGTCATCATTGATAAAAATTCCCTTAACAATAGTGTTGAGTCATTGGCCATAGGCCATTGGCATGTCATTAGTAAAGATTGCCACTGCTTTTGAGCAAAAGCAGGCAGACTGGTTTCTCAAATAAAGAGTAGGCATAGAAAATACAAAATTATATATTTCTATAGGAACCAGGGTAAGGGTAATTTCCATTCCAGTCGATTCAGAAAGTAAACCTAATTCCAAAACAGTGAATTTCAGTGTACTTCCTGAACTGAATGCAATTCAAATGGAATTGACCCCAACCCTGATAGGAACCTTGTTCTGCATCCCAAATCCCCTATATTATTTTTTTTAACCTTTATTTAACCAGGTAGGCCAGTTGAGAACAAGTTCTCATTTACAACTGCAACCTGGCCAAGATAAAGCAAAGCAGTGCGACAAAAACAACGCAGAGTTACACAACAAATGTACAGTCAATAACACAATAGAAAAATGTACAGTGTGTGCAAATGTAGAATAGTAGGGAGGTAAGACAATAGAGGCGAAATAATTACAATTTAGCATTAACACTGGAGTGATAGATGTGCAGATGATGATGTGCAAGTAGAGATACTGGGGTGCAAAAGAGCAAGTGGATAAGTAACAATATAGGGATGAGGTAGTTGGGTGTGATATTTACAGATTGGCTGTGTACAGGTACAATAATTGGTAAGCTGCTCTGACAGCTGATGCTTAAATTTAGAGGGGGATATAAGACTCCAGCTTCAGTGATTTTTGCAATTCATTCCAGTCATTGGCAGCAGAGAAGTGGAAGGAAAGGTGGACAAAGGAAGTGTTGGCTTTGGGGATGACCAGTGAAATATACCTGCTGGAGCGAGTGCTACGGGTGGGTGTTGCTATGGTGACCACTGAGCTGAGTTGAGGCGGGGCTTTACCTAGCATAGACTTAGATGACCTGGAGCCAGTGGGTTTGGCGACGAATATGTAGTGAGGGCCAGCCAACGAGAGCATACAGTTCGCAGTGGTGGGTAGTATATAGGGCTTTGGTGACAAAACGGATGACACTGTGATAGACTACATCCAGTTTGCTGAGTAGAGTGTTGGAGGCTATTTTGTAAATGACATCACCCAAGTCAAGGATATGTTGCATAGTCAGTTTTACGAGGATATGTTTAGCAGTATGAGTGAAGGAGGCTTTGTTTCGAAATAGGAAGCCGATTCTAGATTTCATTTTGGATTGGAGATGCTTAATGTGAGTCTGGAAGGAATGTTTACAGTCTAACCAGACACTTAGGTATTTGTAGTTGTCCACATATAAGTCAGAACCATCCAGAGTAGTGATGCTAGTCGGGCGAAAGAGTGCGGGCAGCAATCGGTTGAAGAGCATGCACTTAGTTTTACCTGCATTTAAAAGCAGTTGGAGGCCACGGAAGGAGTGTTGTATGGCATTGAATCTCATTTGGAGGTGTCCAAAGAAGGGCCATATGTATACAGAATAGTGCCGTCTGCATAGAGGTGGATCAGTGAATCACCAGCAGCAGGAGCAACATCATTGATATATACAGAGAAGAGAGTCGGCCCGAGAATTGAGGCAGTCATTTGAGAAGCTAAGGCTATTGAGTCTGCCGATAAGAATGCAGTGATTGACAGAGTCGAAAGCCTTGGCAAGGTCGATGAAGACGGCAGCACAGTACTGTCTTTTATCGATGGCGGTTATGATATCGTTTAAGACCTTGAGCGTGGCTGAGGTCTACCCATGACCAGCTCAGATGGCATAGTGGAGAAGGTACGGTGAGATTTGAAGTGATCTGTTTGTTAACTTGGCTTTCAAAGATTTTAGAAAGGCAGGGCAGGATGGATATAGGTCTATAACAGTTTGGGTCTAGAGTGTCTCCCCCTTTGAAGAGGGGGATGACTGTGGCAGCTTTCCAATCTTTGGGGATCTCAGACGATGCAAAAGAGAGGTTGAATAGGCTAGTAATAGGGGTTTCACCAATTTCGGCAGATAATTTTAGAAAGAGAGGATCCAGATTGTCTAGCCCAGCTGATTTGTAGGGATCCAGATTGCAGCTCTTTCAGAACATCAGCTGTCTAGATTTGGGTGTAGGAGAAGCGGGGGGGGGGGGGGGGGGGGGCTTGGGCAAGTTGCTGCAGGGGGTGCTGAGATGTTGGCCCGGGTAGGGGTAGCTGGTGAGGAAATGTATTTTAAAGAGCAACCAGGCATCCTCTACTGATGGGATGAGGTCAATATCCTTCCAGGGTACCCGGGCAGGTCGATTAGAAAGGCCTGCTTGCTGAAGTGTTTTAGGGACTGCGGACCCTTTACGCACGCGGGCAATGAGGCAATGATCGCTGAGATCCTGGTTGAAGACAGCAGAGGTGTATTTAGAGAGCAAGTTGGTCAGGATGATATCTAAGAGGGTGCCCATTGTTATGGATTTAGGGTTGTACATTGTAGGTTCCTTGATACTATGTGTGAGATTGAGGGCATCTAGCTTAGATTGTAGGACGGCCGGGGTGTTAAAAGCATGTCCCAGTTTAGGTCACCTAACAGTACGAATTCTGAAGATTGATAGGGGGCAATCAATTCACATATGGTGTCTAGGGCACAGCTGGGGATCTATAACAAGTGGCAACGGTGAGAGACTTGTTTCTGGTAAGGGGGATTTTTAAAAGTAGAAGCTCGAATTGTTTGGGCACAGATCTGAGTAGTATGACAGGACTCTGCAGGCTAACTCCGGCCCATTTGGCAGTTCTATCTTGTTGGAAAATGTTATAGTTAAGGATGGAAATTTCAGGATTTTTGGTGGCCTTCCTAAGCCAGGATTCAGACACGGCTAGGACATCCGGGTTGACGGAGTGTGTTAAAGCAGTGAATATAACAAATTTAGGGAGGAGGCTTCTAATGTTACCGTGCATGAAACCAAGACTTTTACTGTTACAGAAGTCAACAAATTAGAGCGCCTGGGGAATGGGAGTAGAGCTAGCGGCTGCAGGGCCTGGGTTAACCTCTACATCACCAGGGGAACAGAGGAGGAGTAGGATAAGGGTACGGCTAAAGGCTATAAGAACTGGTCGTCTAGTGTTTTCGGAACAGAATTTCGTAAGAAGCATTTCAAGGTCCTGGAGTGGCCTAAGCCAGTCTCCAGATCTCAAGCCCATAGAAAATCTTTGGAGGGAGTGAAAGTCTGTGTTGCCCAGCAACAGCCCCGAAACATCACTGTTCTAGAGGAGATCTGCATGGAGGAATGGGCCAAAATACCAGCAACAGTGTGTGAAAACCTTGTGAAGAAGGGAGAACTTGCACAATTGATGGCTGACTAAATAGTTTTTTGCCCCACTGTATGTGTAATTACTGTCACTGAAGGTTTGTCTTTACTACCTTTTATTCTCTAGAGATAATTTCTCATCCTTTTTTCTTACTTCGGCTAAAACAGTTAAAGACAAAGAGTCTTTGTCAAGGAATTAGACATTCTCTGTATTTTTCCCCAAGCTTTTTGTATGTCAGACAGATTCCATATTCCACCTTTGTCAACAATGACAATATTTCTTTATTATCTCTTGCCTATACTTTGAAATGGTTCTTCATATCACTAGACAGTGAATTTTAAATATCTTTCATGCTCACAACCGGAGGAGCTGTTCCACCCTTTTCCAGAGTGATTTTCCCACTTAACAATGGCATTATATTAACTAAAAAGTTGTATATTATATATTTCTATGTTTATATATTTATATATTTATTTAACCCCAAAATATATCCCTTTTGAGGACTCAAACCTCTTCTAGAACACAAATTGTTTATGTAGAGCCTGGTTACCAATAAAAATGTATGTTCACTTCAAAAAGCTTGTTGAAGGCATACATTAACCACATGTGTAAAGATTGCTACTCAATTAGCAACTCCCTTCTATGCAACAAGAAGGTTTCACAAAAAGAAAGGACTCTAACCTTTTAATAGAGGACTTAAATCCCTATAATAGAGAACAATGGACTTGAACCTTATACATCACAGATACATATCACTCATTGCATGCACAAATTTTACCCTGATTTGGTTCTTTTAAAATGATATTGGGTCTACACTCACCCAGCACTTCTGCCATCAATTAGGAGATTAAGAGTTGACTCCCAAAGTGGATTGCGCTCAGCCTTCTCTCTTCCTTCTGGATCAACAGATTTGATTTGTTTTTTCTTGTTGTTGTTCAGACCAATTTACCCGGGTCACGGCACCAAATGTTAGCAGTTGATGTCATTCTTCAATAACACAGACCCCAAAGCAAGGGGGAGGAAAATAGGTAAATTCAAAGATGACACATCATGCGGTGAGGTAGATGTTCATGCTCCCCTGTCCTCAATGATTCTCTCCACAGAACAAAGGGACAGGATGTAGTTTTATAACCCAGCCCTAGCCTGTGGATGACCAATTACAATTCCTTGCAATAAAACTGGACCAATAGCCAAATAACAAGTATCCTATTTCAGATTCAATGCATAAACAATTTGGTCCAATGAAAACTTGCCATGTAGCTATGAGTCCCGGACTGAAATTCCTCCCATGTCTCTGACCCATTGATATTACAGAAAAAACATTATTTCCATTGATCGTTTATGCTAGTCCTCTCATCCTCTGCGTTGTGCTTATCTTTAAAATATTCTTACAAACCTCAGGAGGAGGAGGGGGAGGACATCAGCTTACATAAAATCAAATGCATTTGTCAAAAGTTCTCAACAGCAACCCAACACTAAAAAGGTCCAATGTAGCCGTTTTTATCTCAATATCAAATCATTTCTGGGTAACAAGTAAGTGATTGCTTTCAATTAAAATGGTGAAAAAGGAATAAAAATAGCTTCTTAGCAAGAAATAATCCGGGTAGCCAGGTAGACTTGAACCCTTTATTTGTATTTATTTTTCACCTTTATTTAATCAGGTAGGCTAGTTGAGAACAAGTTCTCATTTACAATTGTGACCTGGCCAAGATAAAGCAAAGCAGTTCGACACATACAACATCACAGAGTTACACATGGAGTAAAACAAACATACAGTCAATAATACAGTAGAAAAATAAGTCTATATACAATGTGAGCAAATGAGGTGAGATAAGGGAGGTAGGCAACCAAAAAAAAGAAGAAAAAAAAAAGTTTGTGTTAAAAGGTTAAAGTGCAGTATCAGCTGTGAGTCATCTGCTTTAGCAGTGTGTGCCACTGAGAAGCAAGGTTGACAATGATAGCCTGACTGCTATTTGCCAAATCTATAAGGTCCTACTTTTCTTTTCTTTTTTTTTTTTACAATATACAAGAAACTTATTTTTCCCCATAAAAGCACATGGATGCGTGTGAAACTAATAAACAAAAAACCTTGGGATTGACCTATTTTAAGAAATGCCATTGGTTGGTAGATATGAAGTCGAAGATCTTTTATAGGCCAATGAAGAAGTTGTGCCTGGATATAATCAGTACCATCTGTTGAGGTTAGCATAGGGCTAACGTGTGCCATGTTATCTGATGAGACCAGCTACAATTTAGCGTTCTCTCACATGAATTTTAATCTACACTTTTCATTGGCATTTTGTGCATGAGAACCCATTGGACTTTCAATGCTTGCTTATGTTCTCAAGTATGGCCCCAGTATTTTCAAATAAAAAATAAACAACAAATATCTTCTTAGCAAGACCTATTTTGTCAAGCAACAATTTCTCTAGGACCGTCAGGGAGTGGTCTGAGGGGAGAGGAGAAAATTGAAAACTAACTGTTATTGGCATAGAGGTTTGGAACTTTCTTATTGGTCTATCAACTAATTCCAACCGCATAGTGTGGAAATATATATAAAACACAGAAAAAAATATATGTTTTTGACTGCATTAGGCCTTTAAGCCGCAAATAGGAACCAGAGGCAGCAATGGCAAGAAATAGACAAGTACAGGCCTAGACATTGAGGTCTGACTCATCTTCCTTTACAAGAGTGCAATTGAATAGAGGGACCCTGCACTATTGTAAAAGATGGTAGAACATTTGAAAGAGGAAAAGCCAGATAGAGAGTGGGAGAACGTGGGTGATGAGGAAGCCAGAGCAGCGATGCAGAAACCAGTGTAGCACAGCTCAAATGGTTGACAGAACCATTTAGTAACGATGCCCCCCACGACCGGAAACAGACAGGCTTCAACAGGATGTTGCACTGTGACACCTTTATACAGAATCTGAGAGTCAAGTAGAGGTGCCTGAGAAAGGGATAAAACTCAAGCAATCCTACAGTAGTATGATAAACAACCGATCTAGTCGATGCTGATCTTTTTTGATCCATCAATTCAATGCCAAGTGAAACAGGACAAGTAATTCAGGACAAGTAAATCAGGACAAGTAATTCAGGACAGTGGAAATGTAGAAATGTGCTCAAAAAGTTGATGCCAAAATATACTGATTGACTTGAATGTCATATTGAATGCCTTGGCTATCATTGTGTCTTGACTCCTCTGCTTCTAGAAAACCGTCTCATCTTGGATGCTTTCGCACAGGAGTGTAGCCGTGTACTCACTCTCCTCAACGATGGCCGGTTCGTGGAGCCCCAAGATCCTCTGCCCTCCTCCGTTACCACCCACATCAAGCAGGAGGAAAGCTGCCTCTCTAGGCCTGGGGGGGAGTCAAAGCCAGACGCGGGTCAAGTGGGTCACTGCCCCAACCTGGGCAAGCCACAGCCCAGGGAGAGCTCCACCGTTGATCCTGATGATGAAGCACAGCACAGTCACTGGAGCCAAAAACAAACATACGCATTCCTGCACATCTTCACAAAGTCCCTCCAGAGCTACCTGTTCACCGGGCCCCAGCAGCCCCACCCGGACCTGGGCCTCGAGGGAGAGCGAGTCCCATCGGCCGAGTTTAGGGTGTCACCCAGCAATAACCTTGGGGGCTGGAGCTCCCCAGCCCCTTCGGAGTCCTATGGCCACCCCTCGTCCACCCTGCCGGAGGAGGAAGAGGAGAGCTGCTGCCCTCGCTGTGTGGAGCTGGAGCAGGAGATGCTGTGTCTGCAGAAGGAGAATGAAGAGCTGCGCAACAAGCTGGACAACATACCAGGTACAGTACGGGGCTTTCGGGATAATAGAGCACAGTAATGGCAATTTCTACAATTTATGCAGATTCATGTGAGATGGTGACTTGGTATGTGGATACGAAATAAGCACCACGTCAGTCTTAACTTAAGTGAGACAATGTGCTCAATTTGCTGCCCAAGAGCCCTCTTCCGACCACTCATGTTATACAGTGCCTGAGTGGCGCAATGGTTTAAGACACTGCATAGCAGTACAAGCTGTGTTGTTACAGATGCTGGTTCAATACTGTGGCCTTACCTGGGAGACCCATGAGATGACTGTAGGTTTTTGGTTTCTCTCCCTCTAAAAACAGAAAGAAATGATTCTAAATAACAAACTGGCTTTATTTACAAATTAGTAACAATGTCTCACCCCATGTTCAAGAATGGCCTTTTTCACACTCGTTTTACGTTATTTGAAAATATACAGTGCCTTGCGAAAGTATTCGGCCCCCTTGAACTTTGCAACCTTTTGCCACATTTCAGGCTTCAAACATAAAGATATAAAACTGTATTCTCTTGTGAAGAATCAACAACAAGTGGGACACAATCATGAAGTGGAACGACATTTATTGGATATTTCAAACTTTTTTAACAAATCAAAAACTGAAAAATTGGGCGTGCAAAATTATTCAGCCCCCTTAAGTTAATACTTTGTAGCGCCACCTTTTGCTGCGATTACAGCTGTAAGTCGCTTGGGGTATGTCTCTATCAGTTTTGCACATCGAGAGACTGAACTGAATTTTTTTCCCATTCCTCCTTGCAAAACAGCTCGAGCTCAGTGAGGTTGGATGGAGAGCATTTGTGAACAGCAGTTTTCAGTTCTTTCCACAGATTCTCGATTGGATTCAGGTCTGGACTTTAACTTGGCCATTCTAACACCTGGATATGTTTATTTTTGAACCATTCCATTGTAGATTTTGCTTTATGTTTTGGATCATTGTCTTGTTGGAAGACAAATCTCCGTCCCAGTCTCAGGTCTTTTGCAGACTCCATCAGGTTTTCTTCCAGAATGGTCCTGTATTTGGCTCCATCCATCTTCCCATCAATTTTAACCATCTTCCTTGTCCCTGCTGAAGAAAAGCAGGCCCAAGCCATGATGCTGCCACCACCATGTTTGACAGTGGGGATGGTGTGTTCAGGGTGATGAGCTGTGTTGCTTTTATGCCAAACATAACGTTTTGCATTGTTGCCAAACAGTTCAATTTTGGTTTCATCTGACCAGAGCACCTTCTTCCACATGTTTGGTGTGTCTCCCAGGTGGCTTGTGGCAAACTTTAAACAACACTTTTTATGGATATCTTTAAGAAATGGCTTTCTTCTTGCCACTCTTCCATAAAGGCCAGATTTGTGCAATATACGACTGATTGTTGTCCTATGGACAGAGTCTCCCACCTCAGCTGTAGATCTCTGCAGTTCATCCAGAGTGATCATGGGCCTCTTGGCTGCATCTCTGATCAGTCTTCTCCTTGTATGAGCTGAAAGTTTAGAGGGACGGCCAGGTCTTGGTCGATTTGCAGTGGTCTGATACTCCTTCCATTTCAATATTATCGCTTGCACAGTGCTCCTTGGAATGTTTAAAGCTTGGTAAATCTTTTTGTATCCAAATCCGGCTTTAAACTTCTTCACAACAGTATCTCGGACCTGCCTGGTGTGTTCCTTGTTCTTCATGATGCTCTCTGCGCTTTTAACGGACCTCTGAGACTATCACAGTGCAGGTGCATTTATACGGAGACTTGATTACACACAGGTGGATTGTATTTATCATCATTAGTCATTTAGGTCAACATTGGATCATTCAGAGATCCTCACTGGACTTCTGGAGAGAGTTTGCTGCACTGAAAGGGGCTGAATAATTTTGCACGCCCAATTTTTCAGTTTTTGATTTGTTAAAAAAGTTTGAAATATCCAATAAATGTCGTTCCACTTCATGATTGTGTTCCACTTGTTGTTGATTCTTCACAAAAAAATACAGTTTTATATCTTTATGTTTGAAGCCTGAAATGTGGCAAAAGGTCGCAAAGTTCAAGGGGGCCGAATACTTTCGCAAGGCACTGTATATATCAGATGTGTAACACAAATAATGCTATTGATTTAATTGAGAAATGGAAAAATATCATAGTTCTCCATTACACATTGAGCATGAAGTTAACGACCTTGTTCTAACGCGTGAATATCTGCACTTTGTAAGCATGAATGCACTTTTCATTACCCTGTTAGGGTATTAGGGTTGGGGTCAATTCCATTTAAATGTATTCAATTCAGGAAGTCAACTGTAATCCAATTCTAATTTTCCTTTTCCTTTCATTGCCTTTCAACGAGGAAAAAAATGGATAATACATTTCAGTTGACTTCCTCAATTAGCTGAACTGAAATGGAATTGAACCCTAACCTGATGGCTCTATGGCAGCGTACTCAGAGCTCATAACTAAGTTGTACCATTCTCACCAGTACTGGATGGTGGCACTTTAAATGGGATAAGAAATGGAATGGAATCAAACACATGGTTTGATACCATTCCGTTCAACCCATTCGAGACATTATGCACCGTCCTCCCTTTACTAGCCTCTTGTCATCCTCTTCCGTTCTCCGTACCCCTCCTCAGGGCAGTAAACAGCTCCTGGGGAACTACCCCCTCTTCTTCACCAACAAGCAGTGGGACGAGGCTGTGAACTCGTCCAAGAAGGACTGCCTGTCTTCACCACGGATGAGCTCAAGTACTCGTGCGGCTTGGGCAAAAGGAAGCGCTCGGTTCACTCAGGAGAGCCTGGACCGGAGAGACAGCCCCTCAAAACCCTGTCAAAGTTACCTGCCTCAGAGGTACTGGTGTTATTTCTACTGAAGAGGTGTACTAAAGCAACATGTATCCTACTAAAGAGATGTGTACTAAAGCAACAGGCATGGTACAGATATAGGATCTTAATTTGAGCCAGTTTGCTACAGCAGGAAAATAATCCTGAACCAACAGGAAATGTGAATTATTATGTGGACTACATTTTTGTAGGGGTTCATACAATTTTCATAAGGGAAAATCAAATCAGAAATTTCAAAGTGGAAATTACTAACTTCAAAAGCCTTTTTAAACCTCAAATATAGTACAAGTTTAAAATGTCATGCACTGCAGGAAAGTTCTACTGCAACAGGTGAACAGATTAAGGTCCTACATCTGTATTAACCCTAAAAGCGCCAACAGGATGTTGTTGTTTTTTACCCCAAATTAGTAATAATTGCAGAGACAATGTCTGTTAAGCAGTGACACTTTTTATTTTATTAACCTTTTGTTACACAATTAAATGGTTTAAATTAGCCAAAATAAGCATAATATTTATTTACGTACACATAAATAAAATCACACAATTCTAGTGAAATTTGATGTTGTATTTTTCATGTTTTGAACAGATTTCTTAAAATCAATTTCATCCATAGCCACTTGTTATGAACATTTGTCTGTTATTCATTTAAAAAATGGTGTTTCTGTGATACTCAGAGGCGGAGAAACTGGCGATTGAGCTAATCTGACATACCGATACGACCTAAGAAGGCCACCAATATTGGGCGATATTAGGCAGAGATTGTGGATATAATGACGAAATGCTCATGTCTCCGCCCTAACAATGGCAGTCTTTGTCCACAAAGCCGGAAGGTAGGCAAGATCAGGTGGGAACATTGTAGTCAAAGAGAGGGCAAATACAGTTGAAGTCGGAAGTTTAAATACACTTAGGTTGGAGTCATTAAAACAACATTTTCAACAATAGTTTTGGCAAATCAGTTAGGACATCTAGTTTGTGCATGACACAAGTCATTTTTCCAACAATTGTTTACAGACAGATTATTTCACTTATAATCACTGTATCACAATTCCAGTGGGTCAGAAGTTTAAATACACTAAGTTGCTGTGCCTTGAAACAGCTTGTAAAATTCCAGAAAATGATGTTATGGCTTTAGAAGCATCTGATAGGCTAATTGAGATAATTTGAGTCAATTGGAGGTGTACCTGTGGATGTGTTTCAAGGCCTACCATCAAACTCACTCAGTGCATCTTTGCTTGACATCATGGGAAAATCAAAAGAAATCAGTCAAGACCTGAGGAAAAAATTGTAGACCTCAACAAGTCTGGCTTATCCTTGGGAGCAATTTCCAAACGCCTGAAGGTACCACGTTCATCTGTACAAACAATAGTACGGAAGTATAAACACCATGGGACCACTCAGCCGTCATAACGCTTAGGAAGGAGACGCGTTCTGTCTCTTAGAGATAAACGTACTTTGGTGCGAAAAGTGCAAATCAATCCCAGAACAAAAGCAAAGGACCTTGTGGAGATGCTGGAGGAAACAGGTACAAAAGTCTCTATATCCACAGTAAAACTAGTCCTATATCGACATAACCTGAAAGGCCGCTCAACAAGGAAGAACCCACAGCTCCAAAACCGCATAAAAAAGCCAGACTATGGTTTGCAACTGCACATGGGGACAACGATCGTACATTTTGGAGAAATGTCCTCTGGTCTGATGAAACAAAAATAGAACTGTTTGTCCATAATGACCATCGTTATGTTTAGAGGAAAAAGGGGGAGGCTTGCAAGCCGAAGAACACCATCCCAACCGTGAAGCACGGGAGTGGCAGCATCATGTTGTGGGGGTGCTTTGCTGCAGAAGGGACTGGTGCACTTCACAAAATAGATGGCATCATGAGGTAGGAAACTTATGTGGATATATTGAAGCAACATCTCAAGACATCAGTCAGGAAGTTAAAGCTTGGTCATAAATGGGTCTTCCAAATGGACAATGACCGCAAGTGTACTTCCAGTTGTGGCAAAATGGCTTAAGGACAACAAATTCAAGGTATTGGAGTGGCCATCACAAAGCCCTGACCTCAATCATATAGAAAGTTTGTGGGCAAAACTAAAAAAGCGTGTGCAAGGAGGCCTACAAACCTGACTCAGTTACACCAGCTCTGTCAGGAGGAATGGGCCAAAATTCCCACTTATTGTGGGAAGCTTGTGGAAGGCTACCCGAAACGTTTGACCCAAGTTAAACAATTTAAAGGCAATGCTACCAAATACTAATTGAGTGTATGTAAACTTCTGACCCACTGGGATTGTGATGAAAGAAATGAAAGCTCTCTACTAATATTGTGACATTTCACATTTTTAAAATAAAGTGGTGATCCTAACTGACTTAAGACAGGGAATTTTTACTAGGATTAAATGTCAGGAATTGTGAAAAACTGAGTTTAAATGTAGTTGGCTAAGGTGTATGTAAACTTCCCACTTCAACTGTATGTGTGTGAACATCAGACACAACTCTAATATAAAATATAGAATTTTGAGTTACAAGGTTACACGACTATTATCCAAAGATAGATTCCTCCATATCAAAACAGAAATTATGGTAAATGTTTCTAGTTTGTTGGCAACAAGTTTATTGACAAAGTCCTAACATTTCAAAAGGATAAAAAAGTGTTTTGAATTTCTGACATTTTTGACCCCTTGGGACGCTTTTAGGGTTAAAGGGCAACTTGGTATGCTAATAAAGGTACAGTATGTTTACTACAGCAACATGTACACTCCCAAAGAGATGTGTGAACAGATGTTTGCAAAATCTCATTGTTTTCATTGTTGATTATTCATTAAAAAATAAAAAAATAAAAACTCATCTTAACAAATATTTACTTGTCTCTGTTTTACTCCTCAGAGTTTATCCGAATGCACTGTGCCTCCTGACTGGTGGTCGCCTTCCGAGGAACAGATCAGCAAACTATTCAGTGATGTGATGGGTCATGCGCGCCAGGGTCGGTCCGTGGGGGAATGTGAGAGAAATTACAAGATTATGTTATAATTATTTTATTGCATCAAATGATTGTTTTATGCAACATAATAGAGGGTTCTTATAACTCTATTGTGTCTGTGTGAACTGCAAGTGGGCCTCTGGGAGATTTAACACTGACAGGAGATTTTTGATGTCTGTTGGGTGATAAAACCTAAAGAGACTGCATTCCATAGCATGAGTTAATGTTTCTGTTCTATGAGGTACCAAGGAGAGATGACTTCAGGGCCAGACCCTGGTCTCTACACAATGATATTTTTTTTACAGAAGATACTGTCTGCTGTGAATTATAAGTATCTTTCATACACATCTTAACCTTGTGACCCATTCCATACATCTGTTGTTTGGCATGTAGACTGAAAGGGGTGTATCTTGGCTATAAAATACCTTTGTATCTTTGTCTTGGGGCTCTCAATGTCGACCAGCTATCATTAACATAGAGCACTCAATAGATTCACTTTATATGTGTGTGTTGTATTGACCTGCTCCCTTATTAATAAGTGAATAAAGATTTAGTTTAAGTATAACTCTGACTTGTGTGATAAGTTTGTCTCTCCTCATTTGATAGTAAATAAATTAACCACCACACTGTCTGTGATTTATTTAGAATTCAAGAAACACTTAATCAGCATGGCTACTACAGCATTCTGCATCAATATGCCATCCCATCTGGTTTGTGCTTAGTGGGACTATCATTTGTTTTTCAACAGGACAATGACCCAAAACACCCTTCCAGGCTGTGTAAGGTCTATTTGACCAAGGAGAATGATGGAGTGCTGCATCAGATGATCTGGCCTCCACAATAGGTTAGGTCACAAATAGAAAGGTTAGTGTGGTTAGTATAAGTATTCGGATACCGCTCTAGGGTTACTAGCCACATAAAGCCTACAATTAATTAGACTAGGTCAGCACCGGTCCTCCCATAAAACCATGATTAATATAGGGTAGCCAGGCTATTTGCATCCCCTTCCATTAACACTTACTTAGTGTTTTAGTTTTTTCAATTTCAGAGGGATCAGTCTACATCATAAGACGTTCAACGTGAGAGAGTGGTGGAACAGAGTCGTACAGAGGCCTGTCACACAGGGGGACAGGATCGCCCTTCAGAACAGGCCCTGGTGAAGTGTATCACGCTGCGTTGTACGAAGAACAGTCGTGTGTGTGGGCGGCCTCTGGTCTCTGCCGGAGAGGAGCGTCAGTATTTAAGAGGTGGAGCTGACACAGAAAGGGAGGAATATGAGCTGGCACGCACAGAGGGACACACCACAATCAGAAGGTACGTTGCAGAGAGGACCGTCCTCAGGAACTACGCGGATGTTCTAGCTATGCTGGTCAGGCTGAGACAGTTCTGACCTACTGCCACCCTGACCTACTGCAGCTATGTGCGTGTTACAAGTTATTTTTGTTCATTTCACGTCACCAATTTGGACTATTTTGTGTACGTCCATTACATGAAATCCAAATAAAAATCCATTTAAATTACAGGTTGTAATGCAACAAAATAGCAAAAATGCCAAGTGGGATGAATACTTTTGCAAGCACTGTAAAATAGCCTGAATGAGTGTAAGGCCTAGATTCAATCAGATCAAGTGTTAACCGTTGATAGCCGACACCCGCATAAAAACGCCACGGGGGATGAATACTTTTGCAAGACACTGTATGATATAAAGAATGATAGTAAATAGCTTTGGAATACAAATGAAACTTTGGGAAAAAAGGCAAACTCAGCTCCGCCATTTGTTGAATCAGATGGCTCATTCATCACAAAACCCACTGGTATTGACTATTACTTCAATTATTTTGTTCATTGGCAAGATTAGCAAACCTTGGCATGAGATGCCAGCAACAAACTCTGACACTACACAAGTATAACGTATTAAATTTTAGAAGACAAGCATTGTAATTTTGAATTACATAAAGTGAGTGTGGAAGCAATGAAAAAATTACTGTTGTCTATCAACAATGACAAGCCACCAGTGTCTGACAACTTGGATGGACATTTTCGGAGGTTAATAGCGGATGATAATTCTACTCATATTTGCCATATCTTCAATCAAAGCCTCATAGAAAGTGTGCACCATCAGGCCTGGAGGGAAGCAAAAGTAATTTAGCTACCCAAGAATAGTAAAGCCCCCTTTACTGGCTCAAATTTTTATTTTTTTATTTTTTATTTCACCTTTATTTAACCAGGTAGGCTAGTTGAGAACAAGTTCTCATTTGCAACTGCGACCTGGCCAAGATAAGGCATAGCAGTGTGAACAGACAACACAGAGTTACACATGGAGTAAACAATTAACAAGTCAATAACACAGTAGAAAAAAGGGGAGTCTATATATACATTGTGTGCAAAAGGCATGAGAAGGTAGGCAAATAATTACAATTATGCAGATTAACACTGGAGTGATAAATGATCAGATGGTTATGTACAGGTAGAGATATTGGTGTGCAAAAGAGCAGAAAAATAAAAATAAATAAATAAAAACAGTATGGGGATGAGGTAGGTGAAAATGGGTGGGCTATTTACCAATAGACTATGTACAGCTGCAGCGATCGGTTAGCTGCTCAGATAGCAGATGTTTGAAGTTGGTGAGGGAGATAAAAGTCTCCAACTTCAGCGATTTTTGCAATTCGTTCCAGTCACAGGCAGCAGAGAACTGGAACGAAAGGCGGCCAAATGAGGTGTTGGCTTTAGGGATGATCAGTGAGATACACCTGCTGGAGCGCGTGCTACGGATGGGTGTTGCCATCGTAACCAGTGAACTGAGATAAGGCGGAGCTTTACCTAGCATGGACTTGTAGATGACCTGGAGCCAGTGGGTCTGGCGACGAATATGTAGCGAGGGCCAGCCGACTAGAGCATACAAGTCGCAGTGGTGGGTGGTATAAGGTGCTTTAGTGACAAAACGGATGGCACTGTGATAAACTGCATCCAGTTTGCTGAGTAGAGTGTTGGAAGCAATTTTGTAGATGACGTCGCCGAAGTCGAGGATCGGTAGGATAGTCAGTTTTACTAGGGTAAGTTTGGCGGCGTGAGTGAAGGAGGCTTTGTTGCGGAATAGAAAGCCGACTCTTGATTTGATTTTCGATTGGAGATGTTTGATATGGGTCTGGAAGGAGAGTTTAGAGTCTAGCCAGACACCTAGGTACTTATAGATGTCCACATATTCAAGGTCGGAACCATCCAGGGTGGTGATGCTGGTCAGGCGTGCGGGTGCAGGCAGCGAACGGTTGAAAAGCATGCATTTGGTTTTACTAGCGTTTAAGAGCAGTTGGAGGCCACGGAAGGAGTGCTGTATGGCATTGAAGCTCGTTTGGAGGTTAGATAGCACAGTGTCCAAGGACGGGCCGGAAGTATATAGAATGGTGTCGTCTGCGTAGAGGTGGATCAGGGAATCGCCCGCAGCATGAGAAACATCATTGATATATACAGAGAAAAGAGTCGGCCCGAGAATTGAACCCTGTGGCACCCCCATAGAGACTGCCAGAGGACCGGACAGCATGCCCTCCGATTTGACACACTGAACTCTGTCTGCAAAGTAATTGGTGAACCAGGCAAGGCAGTCATCCGAAAAACCGAGGCTACTGAGTCGAAAGCCTTGGCAAGGTCTATGAAGACGGCTGCACAGTACTGTCTTTTATCGATGGCGGTTATGATATCGTTTAGTACCTTGAGCGTGGCTGAGGTACACCCGTGACCGGCTCGGAAACCAGATTGCACAGCGGAGAAGGTACGGTGGGATTCAAGATGGTCAGTGACCTGTTTGTTGACTTGGCTTTCGAAGACCTTAGATAGGCAGGGCAGGATGGATATAGGTCTGTAACAGTTTGGGTCCAGGGTGTCGCCCCCTTTGAAGAGGGGGATGACTGCGGCAGCTTTCCAATCCTTGGGGATCTCAGACGATATGAAAGAGAGGTTGAACAGGCTGGTAATAGGGGTTGCGACAATGGCGGCGGATAGTTTCAGGAATAGAGGGTCCAGATTGTCCAGCCCAGCTGATTTGTACGGGTCCAGGTTTTGCAGCTCTTTCAGGACATCTGCTATCTGGATTTGGGTAAAGGAGAACCTGGAGAGGCTTGGGCGAGTAGCTGCGGGGGGGGGGAGCTGTTGTCCGAGGTTGGAGTAGCCAGGCGGAAGGCATGGCCAGCCGTTGAGAAATGCTTGTTGAAGTTTTCGATAATCATGGATTTATCGGCGGTGACCATGTTACCTAGTCTCAGTGCAGTGGGCAGCTGGGAGGAGGTGCTCTTGTTCTCCATGGACTTCACAGTGTCCCAGAACTTTTTGGAGTTGGAGCTACAGGATGCAAACTTCTGCCTGAAGAAGTTGGCTTTAGCTTTCCTGACTGACTGTGTGTATTGGTTCCTGACTTCCCTGAACAGTTGCATATCGCGGGGACTATTCGATGTTAGCGCAGTCCGCCACAGGATGTTTTTGTGCTGGTCGAGGGCAGTCAGGTCTGGAGTGAACCAGGGGCTATATCTGTTCTTAGTTCTGCATTTTTTGAACGGAGCATGCTTATCTAAAATGGTGAGGAAGTTACTTTTAAAGAAAGACCAGGCATCCTCAACTGACGGGATGAGGTCAATGTCCTTCCAGGATACCCGGGCCAGGTCGATTAGAAAGGCCTGCTCACAGAAGTGTTTTAGGGAGCGTTTGACAGTGATGAGGGGTGGTCGTTTGACTGCGGCTCCGTAGCGGATACAGGCAATGAGGCAGTGATCGCTGAGATCCTGGTTGTAGACAGCGGAGGTGTATTTGGAGGGCCAGTTGGTCAGGATGACGTCAATGAGGGTGCCCTTGTTTACAGAGTTAGGGTTGTACCTGGTGGGTTCCTTGATGATTTGAGTGAGATTGAGGGCATCTAGCTTAGATTGTAGGACTGCCGGGGTGTTAAGCATATCCCAGTTTAGGTCACCTAACAGAACAAACTCTGAAGCTAGATGGGGGGCGATCAATTCACAAATGGTGTCCAGGGCACAGCTGGGAGCTGAGGGGGGTCGGTAGCAGGCGGCAACAGTGAGAGACTTATTTCTGGAGAGAGTAATTTTCAAAATTAGTAGTTCGAACTGTTTGGGTATGGACCTGGAGAGTATGACATTACTTTGCAGGCTATCTCTGCAGTAGACTGCAACTCCTCCCCCTTTGGCAGTTCTATCTTGACGGAAGATGTTATAGTTGGGTATGGAAATCTCAGAATTTTTGGTGGCCTTCCTGAGCCAGGATTCAGACACGGCAAGGACATCAGGGTTAGCAGAGTGTGCTAGAGCAGTGAGTAAGACACACTTAGGGAGGAGGCTTCTGATGTTGACATGCATGAAACCAAGGCTTTTTCGATCACAGAAGTCAACAAATGAGGGTGCCTGGGGACATGCAGGGCCTGGGTTTACCTCCACATCACCCGCGGAACAGAGAAGGAGTAGTATGAGGGTGCGGCTGAAGGCTATCAAAACTGGTCGCCTAGGGCGTTGGGGACAGAGAATAAGAGGAGCAGGTTTCTGGGCATGGTAGAATATATTCAGGGCATAATGCGCAAACAGGGGTATGGTGGGGTGCGGGTACAGCGGAGGTAAGCCCAGGCACTGGGTGATGATGAGAGAGGTTGTATCTCTGGACATGCTGGTTGTAATGGGTGAGGTCACCGCATGTGTGGGGGGTGGGACAAAGGAGGTATCAGGGGTATAAAGAGTGGAACTAGGGGCTCCATTGTAAACTAAAACAATGATAACTAACCTGCACAACAGTATACAAGGCATATTGACATTTGAGAGAGACATACAGCAAGGCATACAGTAATCACAGGTGTTGAATTGGGAGAGCTAGCTAAAACAGTAGGTGAGACAACAACAGCTAATCAGCTAGCACAACAACAGCAGGTAGAATGGCGATTGATTAGGCAGAGAGGGTCGGATTAACTACACACAGAGCCTAAGTGCGGCTGGGGCCGACAGATAAAACATAAACAAGCAGAATGGATTACCGTGAATTAATGGACAGTCCAGCCTGCATCAGCTATGTAGCCAAGTGATCAGTGTCCAAGGGGCAGCGGTGGATGGGGCAGGGAAGCTGGACTGGCGAGTGTTATCCAGGTTAGAAAACTAACAATGACTAACTAGCTTGTAGCCAGTTAGCTGGTTAGCTTCTGAAGGTTCTTGAGTGTGTTCTAAAAATGTAAAGATAATAGCGGTTCCGTATCACATTGGGTGAGGCAGGTTACCGGAAGGTATAAACAAATTAAAAATCGAAAAGGGATAGAAAGTAAATATGGGTTCAGTGAGTGTTTGGGACGCGGCGATTCAGATGGTTAGCAGGCCTGTGCTAACAAGCTAACAGTTAGTAGACGGTGCTAAACACGGTAGCAGTTAGCGGACCGGGCTAAACAAGCTAGCAGTTAGCAGGCCGAATTTGCAAGCAAGGAGATAGCAAGGGCTAGAGAGTTAGCCTTTGGGGACGTCGCGATGGGGGGAGTCTGTTTATTCCTCTTCATGCGGTGACATCAATGGACCGGTCGTGGGTCTGGATATTGTAGCCCAGGAGCTCAAATGTTCCGTTTGCGATGGGAATCCGGGGGTGAAAAATAAAAATAAAATAATAGATAGGTCCGTTATGCTCTGGTTAGAGTCGCGTTGGCTGACCAATCAGCCTGTTACCAACCAACTTTTGGAAAAAAATGTGTTTGACCAAAATGTGTTTGACCAGATACAATGCAATTTTACTGTAAACAAATTGACAACAGACTTTCAGCACACTTATAGGGAAGGACATTCAACAAGCACAGCACTTACACAAATGACTGATGATTGTCTGAGAGAAATTGATGATAAAACGAGAGCTGTTTTGTTAGACTTACGTGTGGCTTTTGACATTATGGTATTATGGCTTTACATCCCCTGCTTTGATAATAGCGCTGGAGGAGATGGCTGCTGTTTTTGCAGTCCCCCAAACCAATTGTGCCATTGTGTGTTTTTTCACGTTATTTGTAACTTATTTTGTACATACTGTTTCAGCCACAAGTCTCTTATGACCGAAAAGAGCTTCTAGATATCAGGACAGCGATTACACACCCCGTACTGAAATAATATTTTTTTCTTTAACGAGAAGGACGCAAAGGATTTACTCCAGACACCCGACAAGGCCCTCATCCCTGTCATTCGCAGGAGAAAGAGACGAAGATATCGGGGACGTAGGCCTGGTGCCTTGTAAGGATCCGACGGTGAGTGGGTAATCTTACCAAACCATAAGCAAACAGGAAAACGCTCATCCAAAGGCGGAGCTTCTAGTGCCGGTGGACTTTAATGCAGGGAAACTTAAATCAATTTTACCTAATTTCTACCAGCATGTTAAATGTGCAACCAGAGGGGAAAAAAACTCTAGATCACCTTTACTCTACACACAGAGACACGTACAAAGCTCTCGCTCGCCCTCCATTTGGTAAATCTGACCATAATTATTTTCTCCTGATCCCTGCTTACAAGCAAAAACTAAAGCAGGAAGCACCAGTGACTCGGTCAATAAAAAAGTGGTCAGATGAAGCAGATACTAAGCTACAGGAGTGATTTGCTAGCACAGTCGGGAATATGTTCCGTGATTCATTCGATGGCATTGAGTATACTACATCAGTCACTGGCTTCATCAATAAGTGCATCGATGACGTCGTCCCCACAGTGACTGTATATACATACCCCAACCTGAAGCCATGGATTACAGGCAACATGTTCAATCCAAGATGGCGTAGCAGTCAGACGTCTTTGTCCTGTCTCGTCCCCACCAGTCCCCTACTTGGCTACAATATCCGAACCCCTTCTACTGCCGGTACGGGGCACAAAACCCCGCTGATCCTTCACGATTGGAATACCGACAATAATCTGCCCAAGGATCCCAGCAGGCCCCTCAGGCGCTACGTCCCCTGAAAGCCCATTCTGCTAACCGCGGCCTGCTGGCTATCTAGAGCATATTGAACTGTTAGCTGATCCATCGGCCAGTTTCTTGGACCACTATACCCATTTTGCCAATTGGACTTGAACCCCTCTGCTACTTGGAACCCCTACTAATTCCACGACTGGTCTATCGACGTCACCGCACGAGGAGGCAAAAACAGACTTTCCTCCATCTAAGGCCCTTATGCTAGCTTGCTAGCCCCAGCCTGCTAACTGCTAGCTTGCTAGCCTCGGCCTGCTAACTGTCTGAATCGCCGTGTCCCCAGCCAGCCCAACCACCCACTGGACCCATATGATCACTTGGCTACACATGCCTCTCTCTAATATCAATATGCCTTGTCCATCACTGTCCTGGTTAGTGATTACTGTCTTATTTCACTGTAGAGCCTCTAGCCCTGCTCAATATGCCTTAACCAACCATGTTGTTCCACCTCACACATATGCGATGACATCACCTGGTTTAAACGTCTCTAGAGACTATATCTCTCTCATCATTACTCAATGCCTTGATTTACCTCCAATGTACTCTCTTCCTACCATACCTTTGTCTGTACATTATACCTTGAATCTATACTATTGTGCCCAGAATCCTGCTCCCTTTACTCTCGGTTCCGAACGTGCTAGACGGCCAGTTCTTATAGCCTTTAGCCGTACCCTTATCCTACTTCTCCTCTGTTCCTCTGGTGATGTAGAGGTTGATCCAGGACCTGCAGTGCCTAGCTCCACTCCTACTCCCAGGTGCTCTCATTTGTTGACTTCTGTAACAGTAAAATCCTTGGTTTCATGCATGTTAACATTAGAAGCCTACTCCCTAAGTTTGCTTTATTCACTGCTTTAGCACATTCTGCCAACCCGGATGTCTTAGCCGTGTCTGAATCCTGGCTTCGGAAAACCACCAAAATCCCTGAAATTTCCATCCCTAACTATAACATTTTCTGGCAAGATAGAACTGCCAAAGGGGGCGGTGTTGCAATCTACTGCAGAGATAGCCTGCAGAGTTCTATCTTACTATCCAGGTCTGTACCAAAACAATTCGAGCTTCTACTTCTAAAAATGTATCTTTCCAGAAACAAGTCTCTCACCGCTTGCTATAGACCACCCCCTGCCCCCAGCTGTGCCCTGGACACCATATGTGAATTGATTCCCTGCCATCTATCTTCTGAGTTCGTGCTGCTAGGTGACCTAAACTGGGACATGCTTAACACCCCGGCGATCCTACAATCTAAGCTTGATGCCCTCAATCTCACACAAATTATCTATGAACCTACCAGATACAACCCTAAATCCGTAAACACGGGCACCCTCATAGATATCATCCTAACTAACTCACCCTCCAAATAAAGCTCTGCTGTTTTCAACCAAGATCTCAGCGATCACTGCCTCATTGCCTGCATCCGTAATGGGTCTGCGGTCAAACAACCACATCTCATCACTGTCAAAAGCTCCCTAAAAAACTTCAGCGAACAGGCCTTTCTAATCGACCTGGCCGGGGTATCCTGGAATGATGTTGACCTCATCCCGTCAGTAGAGGATGCCTGGTTATTATTTAAAAGTGACCATCTTAAATAAGCATGCTGTCAAAAAAGTAGAACCAGGAATAGATATAGCCCTTGGTTCATTCCAGTCCTGTCTGCCCTTGACCAGCACGCCACATCCTGTGGCGTTCTGCATTAGAATCGAATAGCCCCCATGATATGCAACTTTTTAGGGAAGTTAGGAACCAATATGCACAGGCAGTTAGGAAAGCTAAGGCTAGCTTTTTCAAACAGAAATTTGCATCCTGTAGTACAAACTCAAAAAAGTTCTGGGACACTGTAAAGTCCATGGAGAATAAGAGCACCTCCTCCGAGCTGCCCACTGCACTGAGGCCAGGAAACACAGTCACTACCGATAAATCCACAATAATTGAGAATTTCTAATTTCTATTTTCTACGGCTGGCCATGCTTTCCACCTGGCTTCCCCTACCCCTGTCAACAGCCCTGCGCTCCCCACAGCAACTCACCCAAACCTCCCCCACTTCTCCTTCACCCAAATCCAGATAGCTGATGTTCTGAAAGAGCTGCAACATCTGGACCCTACAAATCAGCCAGGCTAGACAATCTGGACCCTCTCTTTCTAAAATTATCTGCCGGAATTGTTGCAACCCCTATCACTAGCCTGTTCAACTTCTCTTTCGTATCGTCTGAGATTCCCGTAGCTGCCGTGGTCATCCCCCTCTTCAAAGGTGGAGACACTCTAGATCCAAACTACTACAGATCTATATCTATTCTACCCTGCCTTTCTAAGGTCTTTGAAAGCCAAGTTAACAAACAGATTACCGATCGAATCTCACCGTACCTTCTCCGCTATGTAATCTGGTTTCAGAGCTGGTCATGGGTGCACCTCAGCCACACTCAAGGTCCTAAACGATATCATAACCGCCATCGATAAGAGACATTAATGTGCAGCCGTATTCATCGACCTGGCTAAGGCTTTTGACTCTGTCAATCACAACATTGATCACTCAACAGCCTTGGTTTCTCAAATGATTGCCTGGCTTGGTTCACCAACTACTTCTCCAATAGAGTTCAGTGTGTCAAATCAGAGGGCCTGTTGTCCGGACCTCTGGCAGTCTCTATGTGGGTGCCACAGGGTTAAATTCCAGGGCCGACTCTCTTCTCTCATCAATGATGTCGCTCTCGCTGCTGGTGATTCTGTGATCCACCTCTACGCAGACGAGACCATTCTGTATACCTCTGGCCCTTCTTTGAACACTGTGTTAACTAACCTCCAGATGAATTTCAATGCCATACAACTCTCCTTCCGTGGCCTCCAACTGCTCTTAAATGCAAGTAAAACTAAATGCATGCTCTTCAACCGATCGCTGCCCGCACCTGCCCGCCTGTCCAGCATCACTACTCTGGACGGTTCTGACTTAGAATATGTGGACAACTGCAAATACCTAGGTGTCTGGTTAGACTGCAAACTCTCCTTCCACTCACATTAAACATCTCCAATCCAAAATTAAATCTAGAATCGGCTTCCTATTTCGCAACAAAGCATCCTTCACTCATGCTGCCAAACATACCCTCGGAAAACTGACCATCCTATCGATCCTCGACTTCGGCGATGTCATTTACACAATACCCTCCAACACTCTACTCAACAAATTGGATGCAGTCTATCACAGTGCCATCCATTTTGTCACTAAAGCCCCATATACTACCCACCACTGCGACCTGTATGCTCTTGTTGGCTGGCCCTCGCTTCATACTCGTCACCAAACCCACTGGCTCCAGGTCATCTACAAGTCTCTGCTAGGTAAAAGCCCCGCCTTATCCCAGCTCACTGGTCACCATAGCAGCACCCACCCTTAGCACGCGCTCCAGCAGGTATATCTCACTGGTCACCCCCAAAGCCAATTCTTCCTTTGGCCGTCTCTCCTTCCACTTCTCTACTGCCAATGACTGGAACGAACCTTAAAAAAATCTCTGAAGCTGGAGACTCTTACCTTCCTCACTAGCTTTAAGCACCAGCTGTCAGAGATCACTGCACCTGTACATAGCTCATCTGTAAATAGCCCATTCAATCTACCTCATCCCCATACTGCATTTATCTTTCTCCTTTGCACCCCAGTATCTCAACTTGCACATTCTGCACATCCTACCATTCCAGTGTTTAATTGCTACATTGTAATTACTTTGCCACCATGGCCTATTTATTGCCTTACCTCTCTTATCCTACCTCATTTGCACATGCTGTATATAGATTTTCCTACAGTATTATAGATTGTATGGTTGTTTATTCTATGTTGTTTTATGTGTGTAACTCTATGTTGTTGTATGTGTCAAACTGCTTTGCTTTATCTTGGCCAGGTCGCAGTTGCAAATGAGAACTTGTTCTCAACCAGCCTACCTGTTTAAATAAAAATAATAAAAATCCTCACTGAGCTAAAGGGTAGAGCTGCCCCTTTCAATCAGTGGGACTCTAACCCGGAAGCTTATAATAAATCTCGCTATGCTCTCAGAAGAACCATCAAACAGGCAAAGTGTTAATACAGGACTAAGATTGAATCGTACTATACTGACTCCGACACTCGTTAGATGTGGCAGAGCTTGCATACTATTACAGACTACAAAAGGGAAGCACAGCCACGAGCTGACCAGTGACACAAGCCTACCAGACGAGCTAAATTACTTCTATGTTCGCTTTGAGGCAAGTAACATTGAAACATGCATGAGAGCATCAGCTGTTCCAGACGACTGTGTGATCATGCTCTCTGTAGCTCATGTGAGTAAGACCTTTATACAGGTCAACATTCACAAGGCTGAAGGGCCCAACGGATTCCCAGGATGTGTACTCCGAGCATGCGCTGACCAACTAGCAAGTGTCTTCACTGACATTTTCAACTGAGTCTGTAATACCAACATGTTTCAAGCAGACCACCATAGTCCCTGTGCCCAAGAACACTAAGGTAACTTACCTAAATGACTACTGACCCGTAGCACTCACGTCTGTAGCCATGAAGTGATTTGAAAGGCTGGTCATGGCTCACATCAACACCCTTATCCCAGAAACCCTAGACCCACTCCAATTTGCATACCGCCTCAACAGATCCACAGATGATGCAATCTCTATTGAAATCCACACTGCCCTTTCAGACCTGGACAAAAGGAACACCTACGTGAGAATGCTGTTCATTGACGACAGCTCAGCGTTCAACACCATAGTGCCCTCAAAGCTCATCACTAAGCTAAGTACCCTGGGACTAAACACCTCCCTCTATAATTGGATCCTGGACTTCCTGATGGGCCGCCCCCAGGTGGTAAGGGTAGGTAACAACACATCCGCCACGCTGATCCTCAACAGAGGCCCCTCAGGGGTGCATGCTCAGTCCCCTCCTGTTCTCCCTGTTCACTCATGACTGCATGGCCAGGCATGACTCCAACACCATCGTTAAGTTTGCCAGTGGTAGGCCTGATCACCGACAGGGAGGAGGTGAGGGCACTCAAGAGTGTGGTGTCAGGAAAACAACCTCTCACTCAATGTCTACAAAACAAAGGAGATGATCGTGGACTTCAAGAAACTGCAGAGAGAGCACCCTCCTATCCACATCGAAGGGACAGCAGTGGAGAAGGTAGAAAGTTGTAAGTTCCTCGGCGTACACATCACAGACAAACTGAAATGGTCCACCTACACAGACAGTGTGGGGAAGAAGGCACAACAGCGCATCTTCAACCTCAGGAGGCTGAAGAAATTTGGCTTGTCACCAAAAACCTTGACAAACTTTAACAGATGCACATTTGAGAGTATCCTGTCGGTCTGTATCACAGCCTGGTACGAACTGCACCGCCCTCAACCGCAAGGCTCTCCAGAGGGTGGTGCGGTCTGCACCAAGCACACCAAGACAGTCGTGAAGAAGGCACGACAAAGCCTATTCCCCCTCAGGAGACTAAAAAGATTTGGCATGGGTCCTCAGATCCTCAAAAGATTCTACAGCTGCACCATCATGACTGGTTGCATCACTGCCTGGTATGTCAACTGCTCGGCCTCCGACCGCAAGGCGCTACAAAGGGTAGTGGGTACGGCCCAGTACATCACATCAGGCTTTACATCAAGCTTCCTACCATCCAGGACCTCTATACCAGGCGGTGTCAGAGAAAGGCCCTAAAAATTATCAAAGACTCCAGCCACCCTAGTCATTGACTGTTCTCTCTGCTACCGCATGGCAAGCGGTACCAAAGCACCAAGTCTAGGTCCAAGAGCTTCTACCCCCAAGCCATAAGACTCCTGAACATCTAATCAAATGGCTACCCAGACTATTTGCATTACCCCCCCCCCCCCCCCTCGTCTTTATTATCTATGCATAGTCACTTTAATAACTACCTACATGTACATATTACCTAAATTACTGCCATCTCAAGAACTACAGTACCTCCTCATGTATACTCCAAATGCTATTATGCTTGGGCTGTACTTTGTTAGATTAATATCTCACATTAAAATGCGCTCTTTCATCATATCATACATAGGTCACCAAATCACAGATGATTTAATCAGACCTACATACAGGGTATATCACATTGCACATGGTCTCCACCTACATACTGACAGGGGGATGAAGGAGGGCTTATATCTGTTCAGCTTACACTGAGGAACCCTGTTGCGTCTGCCTGAGGGGAGAAGCTGGGGAAGTGCTCACTGGGCTGCCAGTGAAGGCTGCCAACATGTAAGGGAAGGTGAGATCGCTTGAGGTTATAAAAAGGTGTCAAACGGTCTGCGTCTTTGTCCAATCTTTTTCTCTCATAATGTAAGTGTTATTTCTTCCTCTAGGTCTGACAGAGGTCCAGGGTGATGGGGAACCTGGTGTTGAAGAACAAAAAGGCCCGGTTTGTCGTTGCCCATAAACTGCTGCTGCTCCAATACAAGAATGAGGTGAGACTGTGAACTGAAACTCTGGGTGGAGTACATGGGAGGGGAAATTATTTTCTTGTAGTGTTTGATTGTTTATTCAAAAACAGACTACAGTGACGGGTGCTACCTCACTCCCATCATCTGTATGGCTGTCTGGACCAGGCGATTGATTTGTGATTTTAAGGTAACTGACAAGTTGCCAAACCAAGCTGAAATACCATAGAATGCTCTTTATAACAGCCTGGTAGAATAGGAGCATGACCTTCTGTTTGACTCCAAAAATCTGGAACCTACACAGGAAATAAAGGCGTTGTTGGATCCTAGAGCATTTGTAATGTTCACATTATAGACCATCACAGGTGAGTGGTAACCAACAGATTTGTGATGAAAAACCATTGGACTAAGCATTTAATTAGCTTTTATAAACATCCTTAGAATGCGCTGGCTAGAGAACGTCTTAGGCTCTGAGGTTTGTATGTCCATGCAGAAGATACAAATTATTTAATTCAATATAGTACGTTCTGATTAATAGCCTATGTATGGCTGTTTTCCCTTAAACTGTCTACATAAAACGTGTATGTTATTGTGTGTCACTCACTGCAAATGCACAATGTTGTTACCTGATGGAAAAGACTGCTCCGTGACTTTAGTGGCCCATACACTGGGGAAGGCTTGTGTTCAGTGGTAAGCAAGGCGGCATTCAACATGTTTTCATCCTGCATGGATCATTGTCAACTGCAACACTTTTCCATTCATCAGAAGAGTTACACAATTGTGTATCTCTTCCTTGCAGGATTAATGTGCTGGCCCCTCACTTCTCCTCCTGCACGCACTCAGACATGGTGTGGCAGAGGGTGTGCTAGAAGCTGCTGGAGAATGTCCCTGGAGTTCTGGCTGGAGAGTGCTCACTGGGCTGCCAGTGAAGGCTGCCAACATGTAAGGGAAGGTGAGATCGCTTGAGGTTATAAAAAGGTGTCAAACGGTCTGCGTCTTTGTCCAATCTTTTTCTCTCATAATGTAAGTGTTATTTCTTCCTCTAGGTCTGACAGAGGTCCAGGGTGATGGGGAACCTGGTGTTGAAGAACAAAAAGGCCCGGTTTGTCGTTGCCCATAAACTGCTGCTGCTCCAATACAAGAATGAGGTGAGACTGTGAACTGACGTTGAACTGGGCAGTCATTCATTCTGTACTATGCGTCGATTCAATCTATCATTGTTGGGATTGAATAAGCCTCTGTTATAGCTGAAGTGTTTAACTTCATTCCCAGACGGGTGTTTTGAGGATTCTTCTAGGGTACCTGGCTCAGGACAGGGAGAGACCACTACTTATACAGGTGAGTGTACAACAACATATTTAGTGTTGTGATGATATATGTTGTTGATTGTGTGTGTGACTGTGTGTGTGTGTGTCCAGGTGCTGCGAGCGATGTGCCACGCTTGGGCCGACCCCCTCTGCAGCAGCAGCATAGTGTGGGACTACTGAGTGATGCAGAGGTACAGGAGCTACGCTCAGGAACATCCCCAACTGTAGAACCTTTTGAGGATCTGAGGACCCATGCAAAATCTTTTCAGTCTCCTGAGGGGGAATAGGTTTTGTCGTGCCCTCTTCACGACTGTCATGGTGTGCTTGGACCATGTTAGTTTGTATTGTGTCACACGACCAGAGCTGTTCACACTATTTTCTGACCTGTCCACCTCATTTGAGAAATGAAAAAAAAAAATGAAAACAACTGAGCTGGGAATTGTAGGCTACATGGGGCGACAGGTAGAGCGTTGGGCCAGTGTCCGAAATGTTGCTGGATCGAATCCCCGAGCTGATGAGGTAAAAATCTGTTGTTCTGCCCCTGAACAAGGCAGTTAACCCACTGTTCCCCGATAGGCCGTCATTGTAAATAAGAATTTGTTCTTAAATGACTTGCCTAATTAAATAAAGGTTCAATAAAAAAAATGTAGTCCCATCTTGTTGAAGAATTCTGTTAATATTAAATATCAAAACAGAATAGAAACCCCTTTGTTAATACTGTATGTATTTGCAATAATTAACTTAAGGTTGAGGCATGGCATAATAATAAATGTATATTTTGTCACGCTGGTTATTTCAAATATGTGTCATGCTTCAGTAGTGGAATAATGACAATTAGCACTTGAATTTTGTAAATAAATGCTGTGTAAATGTTGGGGTAATGTATGATTGTTGAGTTTGGGTCAGTCACAGTGGTCTGGTATTCTGCCACTGTGTACTCTCTATTTAGGGCCAAATAACATTCTAGTTTGCTGTTTTTTTGTTCATTCTTTCCAATGTGTCAAGTAATTCTCTTTTTGTTTTCTCATGATTTGGTTAGGTCTAATCGTGTTGCTGTCCTGGGGCTCTGTGGGGTCTGTTTGTGTTTGTGAACAGAGTCCCAGGACCAGCTTGCTTAGTATAATTGTTCATAGACAAATATTTGAGATTGTGTCTGTAACACATTGAGGGATTTGTGAATCTGAATGTAGAGTGGACGTGGGGCATATTCGTCTTTTCAACAACATTTTGCTAGGTGGGCTTTAGCATTTTCGCTGAATAGCAATTTTTAAGTACTTACTACTTTTAACTACTTTTTAGCATGTTAGCTAACTAACTCCTAAACCTTAACCTTAATTCCTAACCCCTATCCAAACTAATGTTAGCCAACTAGCTAACATTAACATTAGCCACTTAGCTAACGTTAGCCACCACAAATTGTAATTAAAAACATATCATAAGAAATGGCCGATGGACATCCACAAATTAATACTTACCATAAGAAGCTTTTAAGATATCATAATAAATGGAGAGTATCGGATTTATATACAGAATAATACGAAATGCTCTGAGCTTCATATTATTCTTTCTATTTCTATGGCGGATTCGCAGCCACAATTTATGGAAAATTCCAAAACGTTGGAGATAACAATAGATGGATGGCAATGTCAAAGATACAAGTTTCCCATATCCATCTGTGGCTACGTTTTCCCTGCGCTATGTAGCAACAACAGATAACATCAGTTAGCTAAATAAGGTTAGCATGCTAGCAACCTATACTGACATTTACTGACAGCGGTTATTTCGCCACTACACATGGAAATCACCCACAATGTTCACATCCTCAATTCGTGAATATGTATTAGCAGCCAGCATCATCCTTCAGAGGTGGAACCTGAAGGACAATTTATGCTATAGGCCAGGAGTTACGTCGAAATAGGGTGGCATTGCCCTCTGGTGGGGGCCTTTAATCTATAAACTCTAATCCTCCAGATATTTATTTACATGATTGCACATGTGTCATCTTGATGTTGCAAAACAGTCAAAACCCAATTTTTAAGCACTTGTTTTCAGGTTATAACAGTTTCTGTATGGGACGTTATAATATCTAGTCTACATTGCGCAGTCGCCCAGAGTTGCTTTCCCGCAAGACTAGGACAACATGATTGGGTGGGATCTTTTTTATCCAATTTTTGCGATATCGACAATGCAAAACTCATATTGTAATTGCATAGATGATTGTAAAATAGTAGTCTCACAGTCACAATAATGATTTTGATAGTTCTAGTTTAGCTATCTCATTCCACCATGTAGGTAGGGAGGGGCGTGTTTCTCTTTCATTTTGCGGTATTCGTACTGTATGCGGGGCTCTTTTGTTAGGGAGGGCGGGCCGGGCCGCAGGAGCACAATGACTTTTCAGATAGTAAACTAGTAATGCGATGAGGACTGACCAAAGCAGAACAATGATATGCGAGTGCTTCAAGCGCGGCATATCCAGCATTTCCACAAACTGACGTCGGTGACCTGCTTGAGCATTTTGGAGAAATTCTGCAGAGGTCCTGCATCTGTTTGAGCAGTCAAACATAGTAGCCCAAGTAACGGGCGATCCAGGCGCAAGGGCGAGGCGAAGACATTGGATAGCATCGTCATCAGATGCGCAAACCAGTGGGACAGGTTCCAAAAACGCAGTGGCAAAGGATGTCTATTTAGGACTTTTTAGCATTCACGCTTCCCCACTCCAGGCAACGGAATTTAAAATGATGTCACTTATAGAGTTGAACGATGACCAGAGATGGGTGCCTACACATGTGAATGTCACTGTCCTTCGTGCAAGGGGTTTGCGGACGAAGGGCAAGCACGGGAGCCGTTATGTTTACACCATCATTCAGGTTGGGAAGGATAAATACACCACCGGTTTGGTCGAAAAGGCGACTGTGCCAGAGTGGAATGAGGAATGTTGTTTCGAACTTCTCCCCGGAATACTGGAGGCTGGGGGTCGCAGTGCATTTCCTTCAGGGAGCGGCGACTTGGTCCTCACCGTCATGCACCGGGTGCTTATCGGACTTGACGTGTTTCTTGGTCAAGCAATCGTCCCCCTGGATAAAATATTTCAAGATGGAATGTGTCCTAGAGATGAGTAGGTTATTTTCACTTACTAATTTAATATGCTAGTGATGAGGAATTCTATTTCCACTGATTAGGCTACATGCAGGCCTAGGCTAAATGATCATATCCCACGAATTATAGCCTTTTATTGCCATTAATTTGACGTGATTGACAGTAACATTTGTAGGCCAAACTATGGTATGTTGGTAGGGTGGGGAATTCAGACAAGTATGAGAAGAACTGGGCGTTTATTTACGGTGAAGATCAGTGGGCCGGGCCACCCCTGGATTACTGGTGCATAGTTGAACTACACTGAACAAAAATATAAATGCAACATGTAAAGTGTTGGTTCCATCTTTCATAAAACATATTTCATTCAAGTAATTTTGTGTGCACAAATTTGTTTACATTCCTATTAATGAGCATTTCTCATTTGCCAAGATAATGCATCCACCAGACAGGTGTGGCATATCAAGAAGCAGATTAAACAGTGCGATCATTACACAGGTGCACCTTGTGCTGAGGACAATAAAAGGCCACTTTAAAATGTGCAGTTTTGTCACACAACACAATGCCACAGATGTGTCAAGTTTTGAGGGAGCATGCAATTGGCATGTGGACTGCATGAATGTCTACCAGAGCTGTTGCCAGATAATTGAATGTTAATTTCTCTACCATAAGCAGTTTCCAATGTTGTTTTAGAGAATTCGACAGCACGTCCAACCGGCCTCACAACTGTTATGAAGCCCTTTTGTGGGGGAAAAAATGTATTCTGCTTGGCTGGGCCTGACTCCCCAGTGGGTGGACCTGGCTGCGAAGTCCTTTCCTTATATGAAAAGTCTTTGAAATTGTTGCATGTTGCATTTATATTTTTGTTCAGTATATTTTCATAACATCTCAGAAGTTATCTTTTTTTATTTATTATTATTATTTACCTTTTATTTAATCAGGGAGTCACCATTGAGATCATTTTCTCTTTTACAAGTGAGCCCTGCATATACAATTTCATAACATCCATATGAAATCCAATATACCATATGATAAACAATATAAAACAAATCAAATACAGCACAACACATTTTGCACAGACAAACATAAATATACACAATATACACAAAACCCCTTACAATCAGAAAGAGTGGTTACATAATAATCACATTTAGCCTTTTTGATCAGTCTTACACATTGATTCCTCAGTTGGCTAAAATATTGACAATTCGGGCCTAAGTCTGTGTTACTGGTTTTGAAGGGGGGCATGAAAAAAAGTGTGCTTGTTCACCAAAAAAATGTAAAGTCCCTCTTAGTGATGACACGAGGCATAGATGTATGCCTTTTCACTTCTCTGACACAGACAACTGGTCACTACAATCCAGGGGTGAAAACCCCACTAGAAACATACACTACATGACCTAAAGTATGTGGACACCTGCTCGTCAAAGACCTCATTCCAAAATCATGGAACTGGTCCCCCCTTTGCATCTGCAACAGCCTCCACTCTTCTGGGAAGGCTTTCCACAAGATGTTTGAACAATCCTGCGTGACTTGCATCCATTCAGCCACAAGAGCATTAGTGAGGTCGGGCACTGATGTTGGGTGATTAGGTCTGGCTCACAGTCAGCATTCCAATTCAAGGTGGTCAATGGGGTTGAGGTCAGTGCCCTGTGCAGACCAGTCAAATCAAAATCAATCAAATTCATTTATAAAGACCTTCTTACATCAGCTGATATCTCAAAGTGCTGTACAGAAACCCAGCCTAGAAGAAACCTAGAGACGAACCAGGCTATGAGGGGTGGCCAGTCCTCTTCTGGCTGTGCTGGGTGGCTACGGTGCGTAATTACCCACCCGATATCTGCACGAAGACTAGGGTTAATTACTGTAGGATTTGGGGAAGCTCCATATATTATCTCATCTCTCTTCTGTGGTGCCCAGTGTGATTGTCTTTTTTCTTGTGGTCTGGTGTGTTCAGCAGAGGGGAAGAGCAAGATATATATATTTTTTTAAACTTCTGACTATGGCGTCTAATGTAGATGAGTTCATTCTCTTTCCATCAGAGGAACTGTTAGAATGATGTACTAAAGAACAGCTGTTGTTGATTGCTGAACACTACAAGGTTTAAAGTAGTGATAAACATCCCAAAAATTATATTAGGTTAATATTGAAGGCCAATCTGATGGAGAGTGGTATTCTTGAAGTTATCACTGGGGCAGCATCTCCTGAGGACTCGCCGTCTCCCCGTAACATTACAATGGCCGCTCCATCTGTTAGTCCTAGTAGTTTTCTTTTTGAACAGCAGAAAAAACTGCTTCTGTTACAGCTAGAGCATGACCGTGTAAAGTATGAAAAGGAATTGGAATTTAAACAGGATTTGGAGCGTGCTAAAATCAAGCTGCAGCAAGAGGCTAGAGCTGGTTAGGGAAGGAAAGCTCTCAGGGTAGAGTTTACTCTGGGAAGGTGACCCAGATTTACCTAGGGTTCGTTCCTTTTTTGGTCGTGCCCCGGACACATTTGATATTGTTGGGAACTTACGGTTGTTGCCTAAATTTAATGAGCAGGACCCTGAGACATTTTTTGTTGTTGTTTGAGCGTGTTGCTGGCGCTAGGAGTTGGCCTGATTCTGACCTCACTTTAATGTTGCAGTGTGTGTTGACTGGTAAAGAGCAGGAAGCATATTCAGCTCTTTAGTGTAGGTTAAAATGGCTGTGTTACAGATTTACGAATTGGTCCCTGAGGCTTACCGCCAATGATTTAGAACTTTAGAAAGGGATAATAAACAGACTCATGTTTAGTTTCCACGAGAGTTATCTTCACAGTTTAATCGCTGGTGTTCTGCCTCTGCAGTTATAACTTTCCAAGGGCTGTGTGATCTGATTATGCTAGAGCAATTTAAGGACACAATCCCTGATCATATAGCCACGTACATTAACGAACGAAAAGTAAAGACTGTCGCTGAAGCTGCGGTTTTGTCGGACGAGTATGTTTTGACTCACAAAAGTGTCTTTGTAGAGCCCTGCATTCGGAGTGAGTGGGGGCGTTTGGAGAGATTTGGGCCTCGCTCACCGAGATACTTTGGTTGACGGGCAGAGTTTCATTCAACTAGGGTTGAGCCTGACAACCGTGGTAAAGTTGATTTTGGTCAAGAGTGTCACTTCTGTCAAGGTTCGGGTCATTAGAAAAACTAATGTCTGGTTCTCAGGGCTAGGGGTAAATTCAGATCTAAGCCAATGGCGTTAGCTGCGCCTGGTCCACATCAGTTCACTCCTGACACAGTGTCTCATGCCCAGGGGCATGTGAAAGTCCATGTTGACGCAGACTATTTACCTTTCATTACGTAGAGTTTTGTGTCTGTTAGGAAGTAAGGACCTAGTGCCAGTGAAGATCCTGAGAGACACAGGTGCCTCTGAATCGTTTGTGTTGGAGTCTGTGTTACCCTTCTCTGCTGAGACTGATTCGGGGAATAGTGTTCTAATTAGGGGAATAGGTTTGAACACTCTGTCAGTTCCATTCTAACAGTTCCATTCTAACAGTTCCATTGGGCGGCAGGGTAGCCTAGTAGTTAGAGCGTTGGACTAGTAGGTTGCAAGTTCAAACCCCCGAGCTGACAAGGTACAAATCTGTCGTTCTGCCCACTGTTCCTAGGCTGTTGTTGTAAATAAGAATTTGTTCTTAACTGACTTGCCTGGTTAAATTGCATGAACTTACGTTGGATTGTGGACTGGTGAAAGGTGAGATTGTTGTGGGGGTGCGTCCTTCGTTGCCTATTTGAGGGTATTGACGTTACCCTTGGGATTAACTTGGCTGGTGAGCGTGTATGGCCTGTCGTGTTTCCATCTCTTGTGATTTCCGCTAAGCCGTCATTTGTAGGGATTCCTGATGAGAGTGTGCAGAGTTTCCCAGAGGTGTGCTCTGCGTGTGCAGTGACGTGTTCTATGAGCCATGGCGACCTGGTCACTGCACCGGCTAAGGGAGGGGGAGGCAATTAGTCAGGTTGTACCAGTTAAGCTTTGTGAGATGGTGTTGACAACTTCCCACAACAATGTTGCTGGACATATGGGTGTGAGGAAAACCTACAACTGCATATTAAGACATTTCTTTTGGCCTAGGTTAAAGAGGGATGTTTCTGAGTTCATCAACTTGTCACACCTGTCAATTAACTGGTAACCCTAATCAAGCTATTAAGCCGGTACCACTGTTTCCTATTCCTGTACTCAGCCAACCTTTTGAGTATCTGATTATTGACTGTGTTGGTCCTCTGCCTCGTTCTAAAAAAGGTAGTAGTTACCTGTTCACTGATGTGTCAGACCACTAGGTTTCCTGCTGCCTATCCTCTCCGGTCTATCATGACTAAGTCTGTGCTAAAAGCTTTGACTCAGTTTATCTCACTGTTTGGAATCCCTAAGGTCATTCAGAGTGATCAAGGATCTAATTTCACCTCTAATCTGTTTGCTCAGGTTCTCCAACAGCTCCATATTAACCTCTCTGGGATATGTGGGACGCTAGCGTAAATCCAGCCAACAACAAATATAATTCATGCCTTACCTTTGACGAGGTTCTTTTGTTGGCACTCCAATATGTCCCATAAACATCACAAATGGTCATTTTGTTCGATTAATTCCGTCGATATATATCCAAAATGTCCATTTATTTGGCGCGTTTGATCCAGGAAAACACAGGTTCCAATTTAAGCAACGTGACTACAAAATATCTCAAAAGTTCCCTGTAAACTTTGCCAAAACATTTCAAACTACTTTTGTAATACAACTTTAGGTATTTGAACGTAAATAATCAATAAAATTGAAGATGGGATGATCTGTGTTCAATACAGGAGGAAAACAAACTGTAGCTAGCTTTCTGGTCATGCACCTCTATCTAACAGTACAATTGAAGTGACCCTCGTTCTGAACAGGGCTACTTCTGCATTACACAAAGGAAAAACCTCAACCAATTTCTAAAGACTGTTGACATCCAGTGGAAGCGGCAAGAAGGTCCCTTGGAAATCTGGATTCCCAAATGAAAACTCATTGAAAAGAGAGTGACCTCAAAATACCCTGTCACCAAGAAGTTAAACACAATTTGTCTAGCGCCTATCATGTGCAAAGTCAAGGAGTGCTGGATTGTTTCCGTCAAACACTTAAGTCTTTGTTGAGAGCTTATTGTACTCAGATGGATAAGGATTGGGAGGAGGGATTGTCTTGGTTACTGTTAGCCGCTAGGGAGGTTTCACAGGAGAGCACAGGTTTCAGTCCAAATGACCTTGGGTTTGGACATAGAACTCCACACACCTTATCTGTTCTCCAGGATGACTGGTAGTCTCCCGAGCCCCCTCAGTCCCTGTTATCTTATGTGTGTAATTTCCGGCGACAGCTGGTACGCCGCCGGTGAAATGGTTAAAGAGAAGCTATCATCTTCACAGGAGAGGACGAAGGACATATTTGGCAAACTGATCGGCAAACTGAGCCTCGTCACTTTAGTCCAGTTGATCAGGTTCCTACTCTGCTGCCAATTGTTGGTTCTCCTTTTCAAGCCAAGATTCAAGGTCCATATACGGTTGTGCGCCAGTGGACTGAGCAAAACTATGTAGTTGCCACTCCAGAACGGGGAAAAGCACACCAACTGTGCCACGTAAATTTGTTAAAACCCTGTTAAAACCCTATTATGCACGTTCCTCTGAGGCTGAACAGTGGGAGTCTACAGAGGACTTGTTATTTTGGCCGATACCGATATTTCGCTAGTTTCTTGTCATGCTAGGTGCATGAGGAGGAAGATGTTCCTGGTCCCGACCATTGCATACTGCAGGGTAGATAGAAAAATTCAGAGTCACTGGATATTTTAGACAACCTTCTCGCTCATCTACCTGTTGATTGGTGGGAAGAGATGGTCGGTCTGATTCAGAGATTTCCAGGTTTGTTTTCTGATACACCTACACACTTAATAGAACACGATATTGATGAGTAGGGCACGTGAAATCTCTGCCATTACTACACCCTCTGGTCTATACTCATATTTGGTTATGAGTTTCGGCCTGCGTAATGCACCTGCCACTTTTCAGCGACTTTATGAACAGGGTTGTCTCCGGTCTGGCCGGGTGCGCTGTTTATCTGGATGATGTAGTGATGTATCCAGATACTTGGGAGGAACATCTGTCCCGTATTCAAGCCTTGTTTGACCGCCTAGCTGCGGGTCGCCTTACGATCAATCTGCCTAAATGTGAGTTTGCTCAGGTGACCGTTACATACCTTGGAAAGGTGGTTAAGCAGGGTGAAGTGCGTCCTGTTCGGGCTAAGGTGGTAGCTATTGATGCTTTTCCACCACCAACTACTAAAAAGGAACTGATGCGTTTCTTGGGAATGATTGGTTATTACTGTAGTTTTTGTAGGAACACTCCATTGACCCATATGCTGAAAGCTAAGGCTGTTTACGTATGGTCTTCTCGTTGTCAACATACTTTTGAAGATGCAAAGAGGTTGCTTACCTCAACTCCGGTGCTGGCTGCTCCTTGTGTGGATTTGTCATTTATCTTGCAGGATGCTAGTCATGTGGGGGCAGGTGCCGTTTTTGCTGCTAGCAGATGAGTCTGGTGTTGAAAGGTCTGTTAGTTTCTTTTCCAAAAAGTTTAACCATTATCAGTTGAATTACTCTGTCATTGAAAAAGAAGCACTAGCACTCATATTGGCGCTACAACACTTTGAGGTGTATGTCGGGTCGGGAGTAGTACCTATTGTTGTCTACACCAACCATAACCCTCTCACCTTTTTGAGGTCCATGATGTGTCCTAACCAGAGGATAATGAGATGGTGTTTATTTTGACAAACATTCCATCTTGATGTGCGGCACATCCGGGGGACTGATGTGCTCTCTCGTGCGCCCTGTTCCTGAATATCCACGTGATTTTATTTTGTGTTTGGTATTGTTCTATTTCTCCTTTCTGTTCCCTTCTGGTCTCATTTTCTTCTTTCCTCTTAAAGGTTGCTTCCTGTGTGCAAAGGTTGCTGAGGTCTGGGGAGGACGAGGTTGGCTAGGGCAAGTGGAAGTGTGAACACGTGACCCCGTCATCAATTTGGGACGCAGAAGCTGGGTCAATTTGTTTGTGTGACCGGTATGGGCTCGGGTGTGTCCCGGAATAAATACACCTCTTCCCCATTCATTGAGGAGACTCTCCATGCAGATACTGATAGATTTTGGTTGTGGCATTTTTGTGGCCTGTTTGTTTGCGTTGGCACCTTTCTACACCCCTCATTATCACATTTATGCACGCAAACACTCACTTACACTGCTGACTACACACACACACACCATTGTTAATTGTATTTAGTTTACTTTAGTTAATAAATATATTTTGATATTCCTCATCTCCACGTTGTCCCCCTTTTTGTTACGAACATTGAGCCGGTTCGTGACAATATATAGTGTATTTATCTGGATTATTGTCAAAATAAGATCACTCGGTATATTTCGATGGATCTTTAGGATTTGGCCGTGTAGGCTCAGTTATCAGCTGAGATGGGTTTAGCTCAGAGCAAATCTGACACTGGCGTCCTCCAATTAATATTTAAAAAATCACCCAGAATTAATAGTTCAGATTTACCATACTTAGATAGAAATTCAGATAAAGCTTTAAGGTCAGATGGAGTCTCTAGTACAAGCATGCTATGATCAGTAGGTAACCCCTTATTTGAAAATACCATAGAATTGGTATAGATACAAGATTGTCTAGAACTGAACCATAGGGCCTATGCCTCAAGCAAGGACATGGTTTTTCTAGGCTGCATGCCCATAATCCCAATAATCATAGCACATAGCCTACTGTAAAAAAAAATCATTTTAATCCATAGAGACGTGAAGGAGAAGCTCGTCGGATGTTGATCTCTTCTCGTGTACCATAACCTAGTTTAGATCACAAATGAGTGATTCTTGTTGCAAGATGCAGGCGTCATTGGCTTGCCCTTTCATTTCATTTCATTTCAAGGGCTTTATTGGCATGGGAAACATATGTTAACATTGCCAAAGCAAGTGAGGTAGATAATATATAAAGTGAATATATAAAGTGAAATAAACAATAAAAATTAACAGTAAACATTACACATAGAGAAGTTTCAAAACAATAAAGACATTACAAATGTCATATTATATATATATATACAGTGTTTTAACAATGTACAAATGGTTAAAGGACACAAGATAAAATAAATAAGGATAAATATGGGTTGTATTTACAATGGTGTTTGTTCTTCACTGGTTGCCCTTTTCTCGTGGCAACAGGTCACAAATCTTGCTGCTGTGATGGCCCACTGTGGAATTTCACCCAGTAGATATGGGAGTTTATCAAAATGTGATTATTTGTGGATCTGTGTAATCTGAGGGAAATATGTCTCTCTAATATGGTCATACATTGGGCAGGAGGTTAGAAAGTGCAGCTCAGTTTCCACCTCATTTTGTGGTGTGACGACCCTCCCACTCTGTCTGCCGTATTTTCTCTTTGTTCTTGTTTCCTCATTAGGATGCCGGTGGGCGGAGTTGGGAGGGTCGTCAGCTACATGGGAAACACCTGGGCCAGGTGTGTCCCAGGATAAATAGACCTCTTCCACATTCATGGAGGAGACTCTCTCCATGCAGACACCTTTGTAGATTGTGTTGTGGTTCTTGGTGGCTTTTTGTTTGTTTGCTTTAGCATCTTTCAACACCCTGCATTATCACATTCATGCATGCAAAACACTCACTTACATTACTGATTACACACATCATTGTATATTTTCCTTAGTTGCTTTAGTTAATAAATATATATTTTGTTACTCCTTATCTCCACGTTGTCTCCCTTTGTTACGGGCTTTGAGCCGGTTCGTGACAGTGGGCAGTGAGCACATAGCCTGTCTTCTCTTGAGAGCCATGTCTGCCTACGGCAGCCTTTCTCAATAGCAAGGCTATGCTCACTGAGTCTGTACATAGTCAAAGCTTTCCTTAATTTTGGGTCAGTCACAGTGGTCAGGTATTCTGCCGCTGTGTCCTCTCTGTGTTGGGCCAAATAGCATTCTAGTTTGCTCTGTTTTTTTGTTAATTCTTTCCAATGTGTCAAGTAATTATCTTTTTGTTTTCTCATGATTTGGTTGGGTCTAATTGTACTGTTGTCCTGGGGCTCTGTAGGGTGTGTTTGTGTTTGTGAACAGAGCCCCAGGACCAGCTTGCTTAGGGGACTCTTCTCCAGGTTCATCTCTCTGTAGGTGATGGCTTTGTTATGGAAGGTTTGGGAATCGCTTCCTTTTAGGTGGTTATAGAATTTAACAGCTCTTTTCTGGATTTTGATAATTAGCTGGTATCGGCCTAATTCTGCTCTGCATGCATTATTTGGTGTTCTACGTTGTACACGGAGGATATTTTTGCAGAATCCTGCGTGCAGAGTCTCAATTTGGTGTTTGTCCCATTTTGTGAAGTCTTGGTTGGTGAGCGGACCCCAGACCTCACAACCATAAAGGGCAATGGGCTCTATGACTGATTCAAGTATTTTTTAGCCAAATCCTAATTGGTATGTTGAAATTTGTTCCTTTTGATGGCATAGAATGCCCTTCTTGCCTTGTGTCTCAGATCGTTCACAGCTTTGTGGAAGTTACCTGTGGCGCTGATGTTTAGGCCAAGGTATGTATAGTTTTTTGTGTGCTCTAGGGCAACAGTGTCTAGATGGAATTTATATTTGTGGTCCTGGTGACTGGACCTTTTTTGGAACACCATTATTTTGGTCTTACTGAGATTTACTGTCAGGGCCCAGGTCTGACAGAATCTGTGCATAAGATCTAGGTGCTGCTGTAGGCCCTCCTTGGTTGGTGACAGAAGCACCAGATCATCATCAAACAGCAGACATTTGACTTCGGTTTCTAGCAGGGTGAGGCCGGGTGCTGCAGACTTTTCTAGTGCTCGCGCCAATTCGTTGATATATACAGTGCCTTGCGAAAGTATTCGGCCCCCTTGAACTTTGTGACCTTTTGCCACATTTCAGGCTTCAAACATAAAGATATAAAACTGTATTTTTTTGTGAAGAATCAACAACAAGTGGGACACAATCATGAAGTGGAACGACATTTATTGGATATTTCAAAAGTTTTTAACAAATCAAAAACTGAAAAATTGGGCGTGCAAAATTATTCAGCCCCTTTACTTTCAGTGCAACAAACTCGCTCCAAAAGTTCAGTGAGGATCTCTGAATGATCCAATGTTGACCTAAATGACTAATGATAAATACAATCCACCTGTGTGTAATCAAGTCTCCGTATAAATGCACCTGCACTGTGATAGTCTCAGAGGTCCGTTAAAAACGCAGAGAGCATCATGAAGAACAAGGAACACACCAGGCAGGTCCGAGATACTGTTGTGAAGAAGTTTAAAGCCGGATTTGGATACAAAAAGATTTCCCAAGCTTTAAACATCCCAAGGAGCACTGTGCAAGCGATAATATTGAAATGGAAGGAGTATCAGACCACTGCAAATCTACCAAGACCTGGCCGTCCCTCTAACCCTTCAGCTCATACAAGGAGAAGACTGATCAGAGATGCAGCCAAGAGGCCCATGATCACTCTGGATGAACTGCAGAGATCCACAGCTGAGGTGGGAGACTCTGTCCATAGGACAACAATCAGTCGTATATTGCACAAATCTGGCCTTTATGGAAGAGTGGCAAGAAGAAAGCCATTTCTTAAAGATATCCATAAAAAGTGTTGTTTAAAGTTTGCCACAAGCCACCTGGGAGACACACCAAACATGTGGAAGAAGGTGCTCTGGTCAGATGAAACCAAAATTGAACTTTTTGGCAACAATGCAAAACGTTATGTTTGGCTTAAAAGCAACACAGCTGAACACACCATCCCCACTGTCAAACATGGTGGTGGCAGCATCATGGTTTGGGCCTGCTTTTCTTCAGCAGGGACAGGGAAGATGGTTAAAATTGATGGGAAGATGGATGGAGCCAAATACAGGACCATTCTGGAAGAAAACCTGATGGAGTCTGCAAAAGACCTGAGACTGGGACGGAGATTTGTCTTCCAACAAGACAATGATGCAAAACATAAAGCAAAATCTACAATGGAATGGTTCAAAAATAAACATATCCAGGTGTTAGAATGGCCAAGTCAAAGTCCAGACCTGAATCCAATCGAGAATCTGTGGAAAGAACTGAAAACTGCTGTTCACAAATGCTCTCCATCCAACCTCACTGAGCTCGAGCTGTTTTGCAAGGAGGAATGGGAAAAAAACTCAGTCTCTCGATGTGCAAAACTGATAGAGACATACCCCAAGCGACTTACAGCTGTAATCGCAGCAAAAGGTGGCGCTACAAAGTAAGGGGGCTGAATAATTTTGCACGCCCAATTTTTCAGTTTTTGATTTGTTAAAAACGTTTGAAATATCCAATAAATGTCGTTCCACTTCATGATTGTGTCCCACTTGTTGTTGATTCTTCACAAGAGAATACAGTTTTATATCTTTATGTTTGAAGCCTGAAATGTGGCAAAAGGTCGCAAAGTTCAAGGGGGCTTACTTTCGCAAGGCACTGTATGTTGAAGAGGGTGGGCCTTAAGCTGCATCCCTGTCTAACCCCACGACCCTGTGTGAAGAAATGTGTGTTTTTTGCCAATTTTAACCGCACACTTGTTGTTTGTTTACATGGATTCTATAATGTCGTATGTTTTACCCCCAACACCACTTTCCATCAGTTTGTATAGCAGACCCTCATGCCAAATTGAGTCGAAGGCTTTTTTGAAATCAACAAATCATGAGAAGACTTTGCCTTTGTTTTGGTTTGTTTGGTTGTCAATTAGGGTGTGCAGGGTGAATACATGGTCTGTTGTACGGTAATTTGGTAAAAAGCCAATTTGACATTTGCTCAGTACATTGTTTTCATTGAGGAAATGTACGAGTCTGCTGTTAATGATAATGCAGAGGATTTTCCCAAGGTTACTGTTGACACATATTCCACGGTAGTTATTGGGGTCAAATTTGTCTCCACTTTTGTGGATTGGGTTGATCAGTCCTTGGTTCCAAATATTGGGGAAGATGCCAATTGGAATTTGTTGTCTGTATATTTGATAATTTCATTGAGGATACCATCAACACCACAGGCCTTTTTGGGTTGGAGGGTTTTTATTTTGTCCTGTAACTCATTCAATGTAATTGGAGAATCCAGTGGGTTCCTGTAGTCTTTAATAGTTGATTCTAAGATCTGTATTTGATCATGTATATGTTTTTGCTCTTTATTCATTGTTATACAGCCAAAAAGATTGGAGAAGTGGTTTACCCATACATAGATAATAAATAGATAATTCTTCTTGTTTGTTTAGTGTTTTCCAATTTTCCCAGAAGTGGTTAGTCTATGGATTCTTCAATTGCATTGAGCTGATTTCTGACATGCTGTTCCTTCTTTTTCCGTAGTGTATTTCTGTATTGTTTTAGTGATTCACCATAGTGAAGGCGTAGACTCAGGTTTTCCGGGTCTCTGTTTTTGGTTGGACAGGTTTCTCAATTTCTTTCTTAGATTTTTGCATTCTTCATCAAACTATTTGTCATTATTGTTAATTTTCTTCGGTTTTCTATTTGAGATTTTTAGATTTGATAGGGAAGCTGAGAGGTCAAATATACTGTTAAGATTTTCTACTGCCAAGTTTACACCTTCACTATTACAGGTGAATGTTTTACCCAGGAAATTGTCTAAAAGGGATTGAATTTGTTGTTGCCTAATTGTTTTTTGGTAGGATTCCAAAATGCATTCCTTCCATCTATAGCATTTCTTAATGTTACTCAGTTCCTTTGGCTTTGATGCCTCATGATTGAGTATTGCTCTGTTTAAGTAGACTGTGATTTTGCTGTGGTCTGATAGGGGTGTCAGTGGTCTGACTGTGAACACTCTGAGAGACTCTGGGTTGAGGTCAGTGATAAAGTAGTCTACAGTACTACTGCCAAGAGATGAGCTATAGGTGTACCTACCATAGGAGTCCCCTCGAAGCCTACCATTGACTATGTACATACCCAGCGTGCGACAGAGCTGCAGGAGTTGTGACCTGTTTTTGTTGGTTGTGTTGTCATAGTTGTGCCTAGGGGGGCATATGTGGGAGGGAATGCTGTCACCTCCAGGCAGGTGTTTGTCCCCCTGTGTGCTGAGGGTGTCAGGTTCTTGTCCGGTTCTGGCATTTAGGTCGCCACAGACTAGTACATGTCCCTGGGCCTGGAAATTATTTGATTTCCCCCTCCAGGATGGAGAAGCTGTCTTCATTAAAGTATGGGGATTCTAGTGGGGGATATAGGTAGCACAGAGGAGGACATTTTTCTCTGTTAGGATAATTTCCTTTTTGAATTTCTAGCCAAATGTAGAATGTTCCTGTTTTGATTAATTTAATGGAGTGAGTTAGGTCTGCTCTATACCAAATTAGCATACCCCCTGAGTCCCTTCCCTGTTTCACACCTGGTAGTTTGGTGGATGGGACTACCAGCTCTCTGTAACCTAGAGGGCAACCAGTGGGTCTGTCTCCTCTATACCAGGTTTCTTGCAGGATGACAATATTACCGATTTCTTTGGTGAAGTCCGGGTTCCTGCTCTTTAGGCCAAAGGCAGATGACCTCAGGCCTTGGATATTCCAGGATGATATAGTGAAGGATTTTTGTTCCATAGAGTGTCCAATGTTGTTGGTCGTGGTTTGGCCTCAGGCCAGTAAGTGTGAGCAGAGCCTGCTGAGCATCTGGTACATGCCATTGGCTTGGGCGAGTGTGAGAGTGGGGGTTGGGACTGTTTGCCCGCTCACTACCTGGGCGTATGAGTGGCTTCCATGTTGAGGCCCTCTTTGCGGGGGTGGGGTGCATGGGGTGGGCAGGAGTGGCATAGGTCTGATCTGAGGGGGCCTAAATGGGGTGTGGGCATGGTTGACGTGGGGGGGTGTTGATTGGTTGGGGTGGGGGTGAGGATGTGTCTGGGGGTGCTGTGGTCTGGATGTAATTCCTCTTGGCGTAGGTCCAAGGGGGGGTCCTGCAGGTCTGGGAGGGTGTCCCGCTGGTCTGGGTGGGGTGTCTATTGATCTGTTGCTCCTGTGTGAAGTGTTGGGGATACGTTTGAGAGCGTGTTTGGGAAAAAGTTGTTTTTCTTCTATATATTTCCCATTTGAGTCCATAAGTAGTATAATCTGTGTCTTGTGTTTGTCCTCAGTGGGTGTGGGGGGGTTGTCAGAAGGGCTATCAGGGTGGCTGACAGGGGGGGTGCTCAGAGGGGGTGAGAGCCGCTGGGCTTGGGGTTCTTTATTTGTCTGTTCTGCTGTGATGTCGACTCTATGGTCAGGGTGTGGTGTGTGCTATGGTGTCGAGACTTTTGTCGGGTGCTGAGGTGGGCTGTTCTGCTGGCTTCTCTGTGGGGGTGGCCACCTCTCTAGTGGGTTGTTCTCTGTCACACGCCGTCCCCCTCAACCTCTCCTCCGTCCCCCCTCACCTCCATCCCCCTCAACCTCTCCTCCACCAGCAGTCTGATCCTCTCCTCTTGTGCTCTGTTCTTCTCCTGATAATGCTCTTTCTTGTGTTGAAGTTGTCTCACCACTGTCCAGAGTGCAGATATGTCTCTCTCCACCTCCAGCATTCTGGGTCTGGTTAAGGGGGTGTTGTTGTGCTGGACTGTTGTCTGGGTCTGTGCTGACTGAAGTGTAATCACCTGCTGTTCCAGCTCCACCTGCCTTACCTCCAGCTGGGTGAATTTGTTCTTCATTTCAATGAGGGAGTGGTAATCTGTGCTGGGAGGTTGACTCTCCGCTGGGGGTTGCTCGCCTGTGGGGTTACATAATGAAGAGGTCTGGTCTGACCCGCTCGGGGTGGGGGTATCTTTATCAAGGGAGAGCTTCTCCTGCTGGGCTAATTCTTTAATTTGGTGAAAGTCCAGCTGAAACTGTTTGGGGTTACCCTGTACAAGTACTGTTCCGGACTTATAGAGGTTTATATTAGCTGACTCAGAGTCCTCGTTGTCAAGTATTCTGAGTTTCCACCCCAAAGGTTGCATGTTTGAATCGCACCAAGGACAACTTTAACATTTTAGCTAATTAATAACCTGCAACTAATTACTACTTTTTAGCTACTTTGCAACTACATAGCATTTTAGCTAACCTAAAATGCTGTAGCTAACACTAACCCCAAACTCAAACATTTAACCTAACTCCTAAACTTAACCCTAGCTTAGCTAACGTTAACCATCTAGCTAACATTAGCATTAGCCACCTATCTAACTTTAGCCACAACAAATTGGAATTCATAACATATGTTTGGCTAGTTCGTAACATATTGTACGTTTTACAAATTAGGAACATATCATACGAATTTTAATTCGGAACATATCGTATGAAATTGATGATGGACATCCAGAAATTAATACATACCATATGAACATAACATATCATACTAAATGGGGTGTTGTGGATTTATGTGCAGAATAATATAAAATGTTCTGCGACCAGGTTGTCACAGAAGAAACAGGTTGGCTGTAAGCAAGAACAGACCAGTATGCATATCAGCCTGAACTCAGGTGTAGATGTAACATAGTAAATCTAAATCAGGGACACTCCAATTAGTGTGATATGTTACATTTCTTATGGTATGTATTAATTTTTGGATCTCCATCCATTTTGTATATTTTTACGAATTGCAATTCGTAAGATATGTTACAAACTGCAATATATTAAGAATTAAAAAAATGTATGATATGTTTCGAATTCCAATTTGTTGTGCCTAACATAGTTAGGTAGCTAGGTGGCTAACATTAGCTAGGTGTTAGGGTTAAGGTTAGGATTTAGGTTAGCTAACATGCTAAGAAGTTGCAAAGTAGCTTAAGAGGTAATTACAATGAACAAAAATATAAATGCAACATGCAACAATTTCTAAGATTTTACTGAGTTCATATAAGGAAATCAATCAATTGAAATAAATTAATTAGGCCTTAAACTATGGATTTTACATAACTGGGAATAAAGACATGCATCTGTATACCTTTAAAAAAGTTAGGGCCGTGTATCAGAAAACCTGTCAGTATCTGGTGTGCAGCGTGATATCTCCTTCGCATAGAGTTGATCAGGCTGTTGATTGTGGCCTGTGGAATATTGTCCCACCTCCTCTTCAATGGCTGTGCGAAGTTGCTGGATATTGGCGGGAACTGGAACACACTATCGTACACGTTGATCCAGAGCATCCCAAACCTGCTCAATGGGTGACATGTCTGGCGAGTATGCAGGTCATGGAAGAACTGGGACATTTTCTGCTTCCAGGAATTCTGCTTCCAGGAATTCTCCCTTGCAACATGGGGCTGTGCATTTTCATGCTGACATATGAGGTGATGATTGCGGATGAATGGCACGACAATGGACCTCAGGATCTCATCACGGCCTCTCTATGCATTCAAATTGCCATCGATAAAATACAATTGTGTTCGTTGTCCGCATCTTATGCCTGCCCATACTATAACCCTACCACCACCATGGGGCACTCTGTTCACAATGTTGACATCAGCAAACCTCTTGCTCACACAATGCCATGCACATGGTTGTGAGGCCGGTTGGACGCACTGCCAAGTTATCTAATAGGAGTTTGGAGGCAGCTTATGGTAGAGAAATGTACATTCAATTATCTGGCAACAGCTCTGCAGTCAGCATTCCAATTTCACTCTCCTTCAAAACTTGAGACATTGGTGGCATTGTGTTGTATGACAAAACTGCACATTTTAGTGGCCTAGTGTCCCCAGTACAAGGTGCACCTGTGTAATGAGCATGTCGTTTAATTAGCTTCTTGATATTACACACCTGTCAGGTGGATGGATTATCTTGGCAAATGAGAAATGCTCACTAACATGGATGTAAAGAAATGTGTGCACACAATTTAAGAGAAATAAGCTTTTTAACTTAACCAGCATGGATAGCCATGCTGGTTAAATGTATCATGAATTCTAATTAAGTCACCGACAGTGTCACCAGCAAAACACCCCCACACCATCACACCTTCTCCTCCATGCTTCACGGTGGGAACCACACATGCGGCGTTCATCTGTTCACATACGTTTTTGGTTGGAACCAAAAATCTCAAATTTGGACCAAAAGACAGATTTCCACCGGTCTAATGGCCCACTTCAGTCGCTTCTTCTTATTGGTGTCTTTTAGTAGTGGTTTCTTTGCAGCAATTCAACCATGAAGGCCTGATTCCTACAGTCTCCTCTGAACAGTTGATGTTGAGATGTGCCTGTTACTTGAACTCTGTGAAGCATTTATTTGGGCTGCAATTTCTGAGGCTGGTAACTCTAAGGAACTTATTCTCTGCAGCAGAGGTAACTCTGGGTCTTCCTTTCCTGTGGCGGTCCTCATGAGAGCCAGTTTCATCCTAGCGCTTGATGGTTTTTGCGACTGCACTTGAAGAAACTTTCAAAGTTCTTGACATTTTCCAGATTGACTGACCTTCATGTCTTAAAGTAATAATGGACTGTCATTTCTCTTTTGCTTATTTGAGCTGTTCTTGCCATAATATGGACTTGGTCTTTTACCAAATAGGGCTATCTTCTGTATACCACCCTGTAGTGTCTTTAGTATCATTAAAGGTGAAGACTGTTATTTTATCAAATCAATTCTCTGTAATTATTATTACGTGATTAAACTATTCATGTAAATGTAATTAACTAAGAAGTTGGGGCACCACGGAAAATTTTCAGATTACAAAGTTAGAATTTTCAGAATATAACTCTTCAGATATTTTAATATCTTCTATTAGTGAATTATTCTTTACCTTATGTCAGTCTCATTTCAAACGTCGTAGAATTCTTGGTTATCTGCACGAACCCAGCCCACCATGAATCATCCATACACCAAATAATTTATTTACTAACTAACTAAATAATCACAGAAATGCATAACAAACAACAATAGATATTGGTTACTAACAATAATAGGGAAGATCACCAAGTGGGCTAAATCGATATGACAGCTTGGTATACAAAGGAAAGGGGGTGTGGACTGATAAAGGTGCGGGAAAGACGAATGGATTCATTACACACAGTCTAATTATATACATTGAAGAGCTAATCCTTCGCACATGAACGGCTGTTCATTCGAGTATGTTGGAATTACGCCCGTATGTCATTGTTGTCTTCTCTGTTGGAATCCGGTCTGTCTGCTGGAAAGTTCATCAGAGTCTCTCTGGTTGCGTTTCCCCGAAGATCAAAGTATTTCGTGGTTAGAATGGATACTTCAGAGTACCATTCAGAACCTTTCTCATAGATAGATGTTTCGGCGGTTGTCGGTAGTCGCATCCTAGGTTTACATCATTTCTAGCTGCAGTCTAGTAATTAGTATCTAAGATTTTCTCTTATTCTGTAGGGATCTATAGTCTCAGAGTTTAACAATTTCCAGCCATGTAGCTAATGCTCCACGTGGTATGGTTAGGAATTCAACAACCATTGCAGCCTTGCATGGTCTGATGTGAATTTCCTCAGGAGTGGGATTTATTCCTAACAATAGAAAAGGGTGGTTCCATGATGCCTGATCCTGTCTGTGCTCACGGGGGTGTGGCCACTGACTAGTTAAACTTTACCGGGAATACAATTCTCTCAAATGAAAGGTTAACCTCACATTACATCATTTCAGAAATATTTTCATCTTTACTCATTCATTTTATACAAGAATTAGATGCAAACCTCATAATTGCGGCACCTGTATAAACAGAGTTAGGGTAATGTGGCTGTAGTGTCTTTCATGAGGTGACAAACATGAAACAAAACGGACCGGGTCGTAGCTGGCTTCTCAACCGACCGTTTACACATTCTCCAAATGGACATATTGTTTAATTCTTCCATTTTGGGGATTTAGGAGTTCGGCCAAGTGAAATCCTTTGTTCACTGTGTGGTCTCTCTCTCTGCATGACCAGGTGGAGAGAGTCTCCGCCAGGAATTTATGGCCGGAGATAACAAAGAATGAAGAATGAAGAATAAAATATATTAAAATATATTTTGATTTGTTTAACACTTTTTTGGTTACTACATGATTCCATATGTGTTATTTCATAGTTATGTCTTCACTATTATTCTACAATGTAGAAAATTGTAAAAATAAAGACAAACCCTTGAATGAGAAGGTGTGTCCAAACTTTTGACTGTTACTGTATTTCACAACGGTTTAGATGGTACAATGATTCTCTACACTATGCATTGCTTGTTTTGTCACATAAACTGAAATTAGGCAAACTATTAGAATTTTAGCAACCAGGAAATGGCAAGTGTTTTCTGGATATTGCACCTGGATATTGCGGCAGTGAGCAAATTTCAGGTCTGCTGAGCGCAAACTTGAACTTTGTGAAATTTCGGTACAATTTCCAGCACGCGTTTACTGTGAACACTGAGGGTGTACCACTGAGGGTGTACCTACAGTTTTAAAAGTGGCCAAGTAGGCTACTCTGTCTATTTGATCATAATGTAGGCCTACCAGAGTGGACTACCATCAAAAACCTTTGGAGAAAAAGCATCCCTTGACATTTTAACATGGAAATAGCTGTTCTATCATTCAGCCTACATTAGCAGCCAATGTGTGGTGTTTAATGTAGGCCTACATTCCACGAGACTTGAAAAAACATGCAGGGCTCGACGTTAACCTGTTTATTCACTTGTCCTTCAGACAAGGAGGTGACTGAAAATGTTGTTGTGTTGTTTGATGCAAATAAAATGCATTATTATTCCCATGCCATTATTACAGAGAATTAGACAAATTATGCTACTCTCTACTTATTAGCTAATTAGCTTATTCAAGCCTGCTTAAAATACAACACTGCCCCTTAAAGACAAATAAACGCTTTTTAGCTGACACACTTTTCAAAGATGTCTAGAAATGTACACATTTTGTGCTCTTGTAGCAAGCAATCACTCCCCTATTGCTGACTACAAATTTTCTATAACACACTAACTAGCAAAGGATATGAACAAAATATGCACACGTGGCTACATGCAGCTCTAACTTTGATCTCAAAACAAGCGCATCTCACAAACACTCATGCTGTAAACCCAGTCCAGTTCCAAGTAAATGCCACAGATCCATATATGGCAATGGTCTATTTGCATATAGGCCTACTGCAGCTCTGATTGTTTATTCTGCACAGGTATGTGTAGAGTATGTGTAGAGTATGCTGCATTGAAAGTGGCCAATATTGCGTTGATTCAATCACAATTGCCACATTAAAGGGACATTTTGATGGTGTTAACAGGGAAAACTCTAGAACAGTGGACACTTACTTTCTGAGTCAAATTGCAAGCCAAGATCTACCGCTCAGATTTTTTTTAACATGACTTAAAAAACTTAAGCATATGCAAGATTAACCTATTAAAAGCAGTACTGTAGCAGTGAGGTTTGTGCAGTAAGTTATAGGCCCAATACATTATCACCGCAAATTGGATTTGCTTGAATTGCCCTGCCGATGCATTGTTGTTCTGGCCATTTATATTTAAACATTTGAGGTAGGCTATATGATCACACCGGTAATAGATCCATTGTTGTATTACTTGTGAGGCACAGCTGAGTGAGCATACATTTAAATAATTAGCTTTTTACTTTTATGTTATTGGGCTGATGGTGACTGCATCTGATGGTCAGTCTCAGTGGCGAGAGAGAGCATCAAACTGAGGATCCGCCTCTCAACATCCCCCTTTCTTCCACTGACACTGACCAAAAGGCCACAGGAGGTTGGTGGCACCTTAATTGGTAATGGCGGGAGCGTAATTAGTGGAATGGTATCAAATACATCAAACACATGGTTTCCATGTTTTCGAAGCCATTCTATTTGCTTCGTTCCAGCCATTATTATGAGTCATCCTCCCCTCAGCAGCATCTACTGATCTGAGCCATCCGATTGGCCAGCAATAGGCCTATAGTGCACTTGATTTGCTCTCTGGGCCCGTCGGGAAGGCAGAGTTTGTACCTTCAGACGTGAAATGGTTCAAAATGGCAACAGGTCGCCTACCCGGCGCTCATCGGGTGCACCTACCGCCAACAGCCCGAGACAAATACAAAAAAAGTAGGAACATAAGGCTTTATTGTTGGGTTTTTTACAGAAATGTTTGGCGATCATCTAGGAATGCTTTGGAGATCGACCGGTTGGTGACCACTGCTCTTGAAAGTTGAGTGAAATTCAATCTTGTGCTTCTGTGGGTTGATATTTCTTCTGTGCTGAGTCTCGGGGCTACTGCGCACCCATGCACAGCTTAGAGGGAACATTGCCCACCATACCATGAGACATCCATGTCTTTATCACTGGAAAAGATAAACGGTTGAGTTTGATATCACTTACAAACAGGATTGTCAAACTATTTTATGATTTCTTGAAAAATATGTTTTGATTATTAAATAGTTGACATTTTCTTAAACCTTTTAATGTCAATTATATATGTTTTTTTTCTTCATATTCGGGCATATGTTATAGCTTAGACCCTACTACACACTGAGTGTACAACACATTAAGAACACCTTCCTACTATTGAATTACACCCCCCCACAGGAATACCGGCCCATGTTGAGTCCAATGATTCCCACAGTTGTGTCAAGTTGGCTGGATGTCCTTTGGGTGGTGGACGAATCTCGAATACACACAGGAAACTGTTTAGCGTGAAAACCCCATTAGCATTGCGGTTCTTGACACAAACCGGTGCGCCTGGCACCTAGCGTACTACCATACCCACTTCAAAAGGCACTTAAATATTTTGTCTTGCCCACTCACCCTCTGAATGGCACACATACACAATACACGTCGCAATTGTCTCAAGGCTTAAAAATCCTTTAACCAGTCTCCTTCCCTTCATCTACACTGATTAAAGTGGATTTAACAAGTGACATCAATAAGGGATCATAGCTTTCGCCTGGTCAGTGCATGTCATGGAAAGAGCAGGTGTTCTTAATGTTTTGTACACTGGGGTTTTTGTCTTGTGCCCGCCATCGGTTGTGATGCAATATGCACCTGAAACATCTGCCCTTCAGACTGCTATGCATTGCTCCCAACATCTGCCACATTCTGAGACATGTAGCGGAAGTTACAGTAGAGGTAACAGGTGGAGATATTCAAAGGGGAATTTCGGTAGTATGCAAACAATGTCCATAGTCAACAGCTCTGAGTATAGTAGTAGAGAAAAGCAACACCACACATCTGTCTTTAATTGTGTGCCCACTGTTCTTCCAGCTCTCTCTATGCAGTGAAACTGCAATTGAGTAGCAGCTTTGTTTTGGCTCCAGAATACATGGTTTCAAGTCTTCTCAGAAGGGGCCTGGGAAGGGTCGCAGTGAAAGGATTTCCTAGGTGGACCCTTCAGCACGTCCCAGCCAACAGGAGTGGTGGGTGGGAGGAACCCCAGGAATGTGGAATTAGTTCCCGGATGCTAAAGAAACAGTTTGTTATCGAACTTGGAGAAACACGATGGTCAAATAAAAAATGTAACACCCTCCCCTCTTTGAATTGGCTACTGCCACATTACGCAATATGCTGACTGGCTGTCAGGCAAAAAAGTGAATGTTTTGTTATTTTCTTTCAGTGGTGTTTTTTGTTTTGTTTGTCTCCAATGTGGTCAGTTAAATCATGTCACTTTCGGTCTGTACTTTGTGTTTAAATGTATCCCTTAACAGTGAAAGTATGCGTTGAATGGTGTTTACGCTGCATGAAACAAATGGGAGGCCATATGCTCTCTTTTATAGACCTTTATATAAAATAATGTTGGTCACACGCATGTGAGGAGCCCTGGGGATGTTTGACACCTGACAGTCTTCTCTCTCTGTGGCTCCAGATGGCTCAAACTCAACTCCAAGGCCAGCCGGAAGGAGAAGGAGCGTGGCGAGATACAGGTAACGGTCCAGTTCACGCGCAACAACATGACAGCCAGCATGTTCGACCTTACCATGAAGGACAAGCCGCGCTCTACCTTCGGCAAACTCAAGGACCGCGTGACGGGGAGGAAGAGGGACGACATGGAGTCCTCCTCGGCTATTGTGCCGGGACGCTTCGCCGCCCTGTCGAGTTCCCTGGGGCAGCCATTCGGGGAGGGGAGCGGAGGGGGAGAGGACCCCGGGGAGGTAGAGGTAGCCGAGGAGAAGCGGAGCAAGGTGAAGGATTTTTTCCTGGGTAAGGGAAAGCTGCGGAGGTCTTCTGACACATGGTCGTGTTCGTCGCTGGCCTCAGAAAGCAGCGTGTCGTCCACGACCAGTGAAAGCCACTGTCCCCCTTCTCTGGGTCTAGGCCTCCTGGTGGACCCCCCCAGCTCCCCCATCTACAGCAGCAAAGTCAAAGACACCCACCACGGAGATACAGACCTAGCTAAAAAAGGTAAGCCTGCAGATTTCCTCTGTGTTTTAGATCAAATATTTGCTCTATTTTTGTCCACGGGTTTCATTTTCTTTCGAAATTGCCCTAAATGTCTGTAATATGCACAGTAATTCATGAACTGTATTTAAATGATATGCTGACAGACTGTTTAACAAACATGGAAAAAGCATTTACTATATCTCAAGGATATGGCATGCTTATGCATTTTAAGGAATTGTTTTGGAATAGAGGTTATTATTATACTTTTTCCCCCTCCAAACAGTGCTTACCACCACACAGTCTTCCCCAAAGATACTGACCCACAAGCGAGCCTTCAGCGACGAGGCAAGTAGGATCACCACGACTGCCATTCCCCGGCCCTGTCCTGCTGTGGAGTCCCTCAAGGGTCACGGTATGACTCTCTCCCAATCCTCTCTGTGCATCAACGGAAGCCACGTCTATGGATCTGAACCGGTGGGTCCCAAGGGCTCAAGCACCCTTCCATCCAAGCTGGTCCTGCTCGAAAAGTGCTCCCCTCTCTCTCGTTCGCTGCAGAACCTCACAAAGCGGAGCGAGGACAAGGGTTCTGCCGGCGAGGGCCGGCGCTGGTCCTTCGACAAGGTAAAGAAAGACGAGAAGGATGAGGAGAAGGAGGCCGAACCTCCAGTCTCCCAGTTTCAAAGTGCTCGGGTGGGGGGTCGGCCAGTGCAGGCAGCAGCCCCGATGCTGTCTTCTACTACCACGGTGGACTCAGCAGACAAAGGGAAGAAGCTCAGAAAAACATTATTCTCCGGAGGGAGGAGTGATTCTCTACCTGCCAAGTCCGAGCTGAGCCAGGGTTCTCCTCCCCCTGAGGGGAGACTGCGAGGCTGGTTTGGCTCCAGTGACTCCCAGAACAAGCCAAGGTGAGTGGAGGATCATTTCAGCTCTGTGGCTCCATTCTCCAGGGCTTCATACAGTTTTGCCTTCCATCGAAAGCACACAATAGACATCTACATCATGGAAGGTTTTGATTTCCTTGTTTTCAGTGTCTATGCTGCCCCCTGTTCCTTTAAAACGGAAATGTGGCAAGTTCATCCACCATTTTACAGCAATCTCATATAGGCCATAATTTAATGGTCATACTGTCCTCATAACACAGCATAATAGTTGACATCTAGGCCATTTGTATAAAAATGTACTGTACTTCCAATCAAAAGAAAATCAAAGACTCAAAGAGTCTATGTGACTGGAGTTGGAAAGGACATTTTGGCATATGTATATTTCACTCTTAAAATCGCTTGGGGTTCTCAAGTACTAATGCCAGAGGATCTACCTGAACTTAGGTTTGGTATGTTGTGGAACATTGATTTAGATGTGCACTAATCATCTGGGCCAGTATTCATAATGTCTTGGAATAGCAGTGCTGACCCCCACCCCATGTAACTTCATTCATTATGATCTAAAAGGCTAAACTGGTCCTAGATCAGCACTCCTAATCTCAGATTCTTTATGAATACTGGATTAGTACACTAATCACCTGTTCTTGCTATTAGATCATCCTGCAGTATTACCGTAATTTCCGGACTATAAGCCGCTACTTTATTCCCACGCTTTGAACCTCGCGGTTTATACAATGATGCGGCTATTTTATGGATTTTTCCCGCTTTCACAAGATTCATGCCACCAAAAAACTGAGCACCGTCACATAATGTGACGTAAATCGAGCGCGCTCAAACTTCCCATCATTCTGATTACGGTAGTAATTTTGTCACCCTCATCATGGCAAAGACACGGAGAAATGCATATGATGCAGCTTTCAAGTTGAAGGCGATCGATCTGGCTGTTGGAAAAGGAAATAGAGCTGCTGCACGGGAGCTTGGCCTTAATGAGTCGAGATGGGCGCCGCGAGGCGTCCAGTGCGGTAAGACGTTGGAAACAGCAGCGTGAAGAACTGACTCACTGCAAAAAGACAACAAAAGCTTTCAGAGGGAAGAAAAGCAGATGGCCCAAAGTATTTGCAGCCACTCGACATCAGTGTAAATCGTGCATTTAAGGTGGTGCTCCTTGTTCAGTGGGAGGCTTGGATGACAAGTGGGGAGAAATCCTTCACTAAAACGGGCTGCATGCGAAGAGCAACTTATGGTCAAGTCTGCCAGTGGGCCCTGACAGCGTAGAGCATTGTCAAAAAATCCACTATCATCAACGGGTTTCGAAAGGCTGGACTGCTGCGTGTTGAAGGTTGCAGCATGAGCTCAGCGGGGTATTTGCTTCCGGATGAAAGTGACGAGAGCGACAATGAAAACGATCCAACATCGGATGAAGCAATTCTGAGGCTATTCAACTCCGACACCGAAGGAGATGACTTCAGTGGTTTCAGTGCACAGGAGGAGGAAGATAGTGACCAAGTTCATTTGTTTCAATGTACCGGTAGGCACCTGCAGCTTATAGACATGTGCGGCTTATTTATGTACAAAATACATATTTTTTAATAATTCAGTGGGTGCGGTTTATATTCAGGTGCGCTTAATAGTCCAGCAATTACGGTACTGTCTATAATCTGACAGTAATTCCTGAAATACCAAACTCAGTACATCTTGCTCTTCACCTTGCTTCAGTAATTTGCTAAATGCATTTTTGCTTTTTGTAGTAAACTCCTGTTGCTGTTTTCCATAACCCATTATTGTTTACATTTTGTTGGCATATTCACAAGATAGTCCTCGAATAGACAGTAGTTGGCTGGGTTGCCTTTTTCTCTCTGTGTTAGACAAAGGGAACCCATATTTTAAAATGGGCCAGCTGGCACAGAATTAACAAAGAGGACTGCTTGTGCCTTCCCTCCACAGGCTGGAAGTTTCTCCTAAGGTAGAAAGCGAATCAGACACCCCGCCTCCTCTCCCCCCTCGCTCCCCCATTCCCCTCCAGTGCTCGTCTCCCTCTGCTTCTTTCACTGGCCATTCCTCGCCCGACAGTGCCCATCCAACTAACCCCTTCACTCCCTCTCTCTCTCTGACCCCTGACCCCATCTCTCCCTTCAACCCCTTCCTCCCGCGTATGCAGTGTAACCCCTTTTTTGAGGACCTCATTGCAGAAGAGGGCCAGAAGTCCCCCCCTTTTGCTACCTGCTCCCCCGTCACACCCCTCTGTCATTCCACAGCTTTGCCTAGCGTCACCAGTCCCACCCACGATCCCGCCGTGCAAATTGAAATGGCCGCCATATGGCGAGACCAGCCCAAGCCTGTAGCCAGGCAGACGTCCCTCCCTGCCTTACTTCCGACACCAGCGACGGCTAGCCCCCCCAATCCGTTTACGTCTCGCTCCATATCAGAGAGTGGGGGAGGAGAATGGGATGAGTCCTTTGATGCCTTTGCCTCCAGCAGACTGAATTCGCCAAAGGGCTCTCCTACCAATCACCCTTCAATAGCAACCTCAAGGCAAGCCCAAGTAAGAAGCACTCCTCCATATGAGAGTTACACTATTCCACCCATTGAGGAGATGAGGATGAGTGAAGAAGAAGAGCCTCCACGATTGCCTCCACGGAGGCCCATAATACGGACTCTGGTGAACGAGAGACCTTCTGACAGCTGGTTGCACAGGGGTCAGGAACTGGCGGTGCAGAAAGAGGCCTGTCTCCTGTCACAAACAGGCGCAGCTTCCCTACAGCACACAAGAGAATGGGGGCACAAGAGACACACACCAAGTCCCCACCTGTACCCAAGCCCAGGCAAAGACCTTGTCAGTAGTGACCTGTTGGACTTTCATACCGTACACTCACAACATTATGCCAACATGTCTCCAGAGTCTCCATCTCCATTCAAGTCTGAAGATGAGTTCAAGAAGTTTGACTATGAACCATTACGAGATGAAGATGATAAAATTATATTTACTGAGCAGGACCTATGGCCAGATGCAACAGATTCAATAATATCGTTGGCTTCAGAGGATACGACGGACGCCAGTCCCACTGTAAGAAAATATGCTATTGTAAAGAACACTTCACATTCTGAACTCAAAGACTTATCTCTGCCAGTAATGCTTCTTAATAGTGAAAGGACTGTTGCCGATCTACTGACTAAGTCTTGCCCAAAACACTCTAAATCAGGTCTTAAGACTCTAGACATTGCTTCAACTCCACCAGACCTAACAACGGACTCGTTCTCAATTCACCCAGATAAGCCCACCAAGTCCAGAAACAACAATTATGAATCACCTCCGCTAACCTTAGAAGACCTTAATAAAAACAAAAGTGACTCAGATTTTTGTTTTATTGACTCTGCTTCTGATGCTTCCCCATCTCCATCTGACATGATGACAGTGCATACCCTCAAAAGTTTAGGTGGCATTTGTCCTCAACCTCCACAAGATACTCCCATAGCATTATCTCATGAGCAGATGATGCTATATGCAGAAGATATGCTAATTGTTCAGAAGACTAGTACTATAGACGTCAACTCTGCTGTAATAGTGAACTTACCAGAAGTCTCCTCGCTTTGTCAAGACAATTGTCTAGATGGAGGATGTGAATTGAATACATCACGCAGAGATTCTGCAAGCAATATGAAGAGCATTAGCATTTTTAAGCCTGACAGTCTTAACATAGAGAGAGAGACTGTAGAATTAAAAGACACTCAATCTCCAATGGATAGAAATGGCAACATTACAAAATCAAAGATAGACAGTTCAAAACTAGACCCTTTATGTCATGTTAGATCTTTTCCAGTTTCGTCCCAGATGGAAATGCAACAGGAAGTTGTACGCAATAAACAGGAAGTGAGTCAGCCTCTGGCCAAACGAACCAATCCTGTCAGTGAGTCTTCACCAAGGGGCACTAGTTCTCACAGAAGTCTCAAGGGAATGATACGGGAGCTCCACGGCAACAGTGATGCAAATAGCCCTGGCAAAGGATTAGGTGAGAGCCCTCTTCACCAATCACGGTCTTCTGGGCAAATAATCTCAGAGAGCATTGAAGGACCGTTCTCATATCAACCCACCAAATCTCCTTTTTCCTCACCTTTGTCACCGAATAGAGAGACAACGCTCAAGGCAGCCACATTATTTGTGTCCTCGCAAAAAATACACACACATAGTTCCACTCAGTCAATTCCAAAAGAAAACTGCTTAACGGAACATTCCTCATCCAAATATGCTGGGGCGATCAGCTTTGAAGACCTCCACGCCAAAGTAGCCCCGAACGTGAGAAGCCCCATGAGTGCCAGGTTAAGGCCTGGCACCACAGTGCATGCTTCCAACCCCTGTGCTTCCAACCCCTCCTCTGCTACCCCCTCCCTGGCAACTGAAACTAATGGCCAGGCTAAGCTGCCCCCCACCCCTGTCCCCCCCTCCATACATCACCCCCCGACCGTGAGGCCCAGTACCGGAGCCAGTGCCACCTTGGCTGTGGCCCCCTACACCTCTTCCTTCTTCTCCTCCTCTTCCTCCTACACCACTGCCCAGCCCTTGGTCGATGCACGGCACACACTTTTGCCTGAGGAGACACAGCCAGCTAGCAGCCTGCCCCGACAGGAGAGCAGGTGAGACTTCTCCTCACACTTAAGCGCTGCAGAGTGTACCCACTCAAACTCCTCTTGAGAAAATTAAAATACCAGGTTGGGTTGCCAGTTTGAGTTACCAAATTGGGTTGCCAGGTTGTAGTCAACAATGGGATTAAATAGTTAGACATAGCTCAACTGCTGGCATAACTTGAAAATCTATATATTGTTAGACTGTATTCTAATTTTTCCAAACAAAATACATCGATTTGGTTGCTTTGATTTAATCTATTCAAGTAGCTTCCTTAAGAGGGGTTCTCTAAATTAATCAGTACATCTCCCCTGCCAGTACCACCTGCCCATGCAAACCCATTGTTTGCGACAGTGCATTGTTTTGTGAATTGCTTAATCTTTTATGTTGCTCATCTCACTTCTGTGTTGTTAATTTATGTGTCAAACATTTGTGTTGCTGACTGTCCCATCACATCAAGGAGTCCACAACCACAATCAAAGTCATCATAATGAGAATCTCAGCCTAACCTTGATTCAACAACGGCTTTAGCTCTCTATGCTGTCATTCTGACAGCGTAAATTAAAGCCAAATGGAAGTGCCTTCCTTCACTCTCTCATTAGGTGTAGGATGAAGTTGCCTTTATACGCTGATTTCCCCCACTAATGGTTAAGGTTAGGATTGGGGAGGGAAAGCTGTTCCTAGATCTGTACCTAGGGGAAACTTCACTCTGGAGCCTGTCATTACCTGATACGGCATACCTGCTCTGTGATATACACAAATCAGACAACATGAGCTCTTTTTACACTCTCTTGCTGAAACCTGATGCTAAACACATTTTGTTATCATTTAGAGGACTGATTTGAGGTCTGCATTATATACTGAAAATTCTAAACCCAAGCCAGAGCATTGTTATGAATATTCCCACATACAATGCCAGTGCCTCATATTGTACTGTACTGATTTTCATGTGAAAATGTATATGTACACATAATCCAATGCAGTGAACCTTTGATGGTGGTGTTTCCTCTGCAGCCCCCACCCAGTGAAGCCCTTGACCACCACAGCCAGTCAGGGGGAGAAGAAAGAGTGCCGGTCAGTTCTGGAGAAGCTCAAGTCTTCCATCCACCCAGGCCGCTCTGCCCAGCAGACACTGGCCGTGGCTGAGACTGAGAAGAAGATTGAGGTATAAAAAAGGCCACAAACTCTGCCCAATTCAAATATTTTTCCACTAATGGGTCTTTTGACCAATCACATCAGATCTTTTCACGTCAACTCTTTTTCAGACATATCTGATTGGTCAAAATACCAATTAGTGAAAAAAATAGCTGAATTGGGCTGTCTGTCTAAACGCAGCCAAACTATCACTGCAGAAAAAAACAGAATAGACCAGCATAAATTTAAAGCTGCTATATGCTGGTTTATGCTGGTTCATGATGGTCAGTATGATGCTAGTCAAGCTGGTCTGACCAGCATGCTCTAACTGGTTCTTCTGGCAGACCAGCATGGTCTAGCTGGTCAAGTTGGTCTGACCAGAATGGTCTGGCTGGTTATGCTGGCATACCAGCCTAAGTTGTGTTTTTTATGATGATTGGCATTTGCTGTATTGCTGGGGAGTAGCCTTCACTGTGCTTTTGCTGGTGACCAGCCTTTGCTCTGTTTTGGATACTGGTGACCAGCATAAGCTAAAGCAAAACCAGCATCAAGTCCCATTATGCGGGCTTGCAAACTGATGTTTAAATCCTATTGGAATTCAGCCAGAGTGGATTCCCACAATCTGCATTCAGAATGACTTGCAGGGTTAGAAAAATGAATGAATTAGACTACCTAAACCATTTAAACTGGAACAACCATTTCAGTAACGGGTGCAATAAATCCAACTAGATTGGATTAGTTTATAAAAATGTATGTTATTTATCAACACTGGAGTACCACATACCCTGCAGGCCGGGGGACCCATGGGGGTCTTTTCTCTCAGCGTCATGGCAAAATGTGTAGAATAGCATGAGATTAGCTTTAAAATTGCACATTTTTCTCTCTGCCCCATGGTAATATGTGTAGAATTGCAGGAAATTCGCTTCAAACCAGCAACATTTTCTCTCAGCCTCATAGCAAAATGAAAAGTATGAGATTAGCTATACCTTGCTCACACCTACAGTATACTTTGCTGAGACCACGGGGCCAGTGAAACTGTCAATCAATGTACATGCAAAAACACAGATATTGACAGAAACATTTTTTTTTAAATCTAACTGCAATAGAGCATGCTGGGAAATATCCTAATGATGGGCGGGGTTTTGCAGACCAGCAAAATTCGGATTACTTTAGAGTAGAGGTTGAACGATTTAGATCTTTCAGCGCCAATACAAATACAGATTATTTGAGAACCAAAAAGAGCCGATACCGATTAATCGGACGATTTTTATATATATTTATATATACAGTGCCTTGCGAAAGTATTCGGCCCCCTTGAACTTTGCGACCTTTTGCCACATTTCAGGCTTCAAACATAAAGATATAAAACTGTATTTTTTGTGAAGAATCAACAACAAGTGGGACACAATTATGAAGTGGAACGACATTTATTGGATATTTCAAACTTTTTTAACAAATCAAAAACTGAACAATTGGGCGTGCAAAATTATTCAGCCCCTTTACTTTCAGTGCAGCAAACTCTCTCCAGAAGTTCAGTGAGGATCTCTGAATGATCCAATGTTGACCTAAATGACTAATGATGATAAATACAATCCACCTGTGTGTAATCATGTCTCCGTATAAATGCACATGCACTGTGATAGTCTCAGAGGTCCGTTAAAAGCGCAGAGAGCATCATGAAGAACAAGAAACACACCAGGCAGGTCCGAGATACTGTTGTGAAGAAGTTTAAAGCCGGATTTGGATACAAAAAGATTTCCCAAGCTTTAAACATCCCAAGGAGCACTGTGCAAGCGATAATATTGAAATGGAAGGAGTATCAGACCACTGCAAATCTACCAAGACCTGGCCGTCCCTCTAAACTTTCAGCTCATACAAGGAGAAGACTGATCAGAGATGCAGCCAAGAGGCCCATGATCACTCTGGATGAACTGCAGAGATCTACAGCTGAGGTAGGAGACTCTGTCTATAGGACAACAATCAGTCGTATATTGCACAAATCTGGCCTTTATGGAAGAGTGGCAAGAAGAAAGCCATTTCTTAAAGATATCCATAAAAAGTGTTGTTTAAAGTTTGCCACAAGCCACCTGGGAGACACACCAAACATGTGGAAGAAGGTGCTCTGGTCAGATGAAACCAAAATTGAAATTTTGGCAACAATGCAAAACGTTATGTTTGGCGTAAAAGCAACACAGCTGAACACACCATCCCCACTGTCAAACATGGTGGTGGCAGCATCATGGTTTGGGCCTGCTTTTCTTCAGCAGGGACAGGGAAGATGGTTCAAATTGATGGGAAGATGGATGGAGACAAATACAGGACCATTCTGGAAGAAAACCTGATGGTGTCTGCAAAAGACAGTTTTTTTTCAGTTTTTGATTTGTTAAAAAAGTTTGAAATATCCAATAAATGTCGTTCCACTTCATGATTGTGTCCCACTTGTTGTTGATTCTTCACAAAAAAATACAGTTTTATATCTTTATGTTTGAAGCCTGAAATGTGGCAAAAGGTCGCAAAGTTCAAGGGGGCCGAATACTTTCGCAAGGCACTGTATATATTTGTAATAATGACAATTACAGCATTACTGAATGAACAATGAACACTTTTATTTACATTTTATATAATACATAAACAACATACATTTTGTGTCAAATAAATAATGAAACATGTTCAATTTGGTTTAAATAATGCAAAAACACAGTGTATGAATGCACAATTCCTCCATCAGTGCTCAAACTGTCCGTAATAGGCTGGGAGAGGCTGGACTGAAGGCTTGTAGGCCTGTTGTAAGGCAGGTCCTCACCAGACATCACCGGCAACAACGTCGCCTATGGGCACAAACCCACCGTCGCTGGATCAGACAGGACTGGCAAAAAGTGCTCTTCACTGACTAGTCGCGGTCTTGTCTCACCAGGTGTGAAGGTTGGATTTGCGTTTATCGCTGAAGGAATGCACATTACACTGAGGCCTGTACTCTGGAGTGGGATCGATTTGGAGGTGGAGGCTCCATCATGGTCTGGGGCGGTGTGTCACAGCATCATCGGACTGAGCTTGTTGTCATTGCAGGCAATATCAACACTGTGCATTACAGAGAAGACATCCTCCTCCCTCATGTGGTACCCTTTCTGCAGGCTCATCCTGACATGACCCTGCAGCATGACAATGCCACCAGCCATACTGCTCGTTCTGTGCGTGATTTCTTGCAAGACAGGAATGTCAGTGTTCTGCCAAAGTCAGCGAAGAGTCTGGATCTCAATCCAATTGAGCACGTCTGGGACCTGTTGGATCGGAGGGTGAGGGCTAGGGCCATTCCCCCCAGAAATGTCCGGGACCTTGCAGGTGCCTTGGTGGAAGAGTGGGGTAACATCTCCCAGCAAGAACTGGAAAATCTTGTGCAGTCCATGAGGAGGAGATGGACTGCAGTACTTAATGCAGCTGGTGGCCACACCAGATACTGACTGTTACTTTTGATTTTGACCCCCCCTTTGTTCAGGAACACATTATTACATTTCTGTTTGTCACTTGTCTGTGGAACTTGTTCAGTTTATGTCTCAGTTGTTGAATCTTATGTTCATACAAATATTTACACATGTTAAGTTTGCTGAAAATAAATGCAGTTGACAGTGAGACGACGTTTCTTTTTTTGCTGAGTTTATGTACTGTTAATGTAATTGAACATAGGATATGAAGTACAGTTGAAGTAGGAAGTTTACATACACTTAGGTTGGAGTCATTAAAACTCGTTTTTCAACCACTCCACAAATTTCTTGTTAACAAACTATAGTTTTGGCAAGTCTGTTAGAACATCTATTTTGTGCATGACACAAGTCATTTTTCCAACAATTCTTACCAGACTGATTATTTCACTTAATATTAGCTGTATCACAATTCCAATGTGTTAGAAGTTTACATACACTAAGTTGACTGTGCCTTTAAACAGCTTGGAAAATTCCAGAAAATTATGTCATGGCTTTAGAAGCTTATGATAGGCTAATTGACATCATTTGAATCAATTGGAGGTGTACCTTCAAACTCAGTGCCTCTTTACTTGACATCATGAGAAAATCAAAAGAAATCAGCTAAGACCTCAGGAAAAAATTGTTGAGCTCCACAAGTCTGGTTCATCCTTGGGAGCAATTTCTAAATGCCTGAAGGTACCACGTTCATCTGTACAAACAATAGTATGCAAGTATAAACACCATGGTACTGCACAGCTGTCATACCGCTCAGGAAGGAGACGCGTTCTGTCGCCTAGAGATGAACGTACTTTGGTGCGAAAAGTGCAAATCAATCCCAGAACAACAGCAAAAGACCTTGTGAAGATGCTGGAGAAAACAGGTACAAAAGTATCTATATCCACAGTAAAACGAGTCCTATATCGACATAACCTGAAAGGCCGCTCAGCAAGGAAGAAGTCCCTGCTCCATAACCACCATAAAAAAACAGTCTACGATTTGCAATTGCACATGGGGACAAATATCGTACTTTTTGGAAAAATGTCCTCTGATCTGATGAAGCAAAAATAGAACTGTTTGGCCATAATGACCATCATTATGTTTGCAAGCTGAAGAACACCATCCCAACCGTGAAGCACGGTGGTGGCAGCATCATGTTGTGGGGGTGCTTTGCTGCAGGAGGGACTGGTGCACTTCACAAAATAGATGGCATGAGGCAGGAAAATTATGTGGATATATTGAAGCAACATCTCAAGACATCAGTCTTGGTCACAAATGGGTCTTCCAAATGGAAAATGACCTCAAGCATACTTCTAAAGTTGTGGCAAAATGGATTAAGGACAACAAAGTCAAGGTATTGGAGTGACCATCACAAAGCCCTGACCTCAATCCTATAGAAAATGTGTGGGCAGAACTGAAAAAGCGTGTGCGAGCAAGGAGGCCTACAAACCTGACACAGTTACACAAGCTCTGTTAGGAGAAATGGGCCAAATTTCACCCAACTTATTGTGGGAAGCTTGTGGAAGGCTTCCCGAAACATTTGACCCAAGTTAAACACTTTAAAGTTAATGCTACCAAATACTAATTGAGTGTATGTAAACTTCTGACCCACTGGGATTTTGATGAAAGAAAGAAAAGCTGATATAAATCATTCTCTCCACTATTATACAGATATTTCACATTCTTAAAATAAAGTGGTGATCCTAACTGACCTAAAACAGATCATTTGTACTCAAATTAAATGTCAGGAATTGTGAAAAACTGAGTTTAAATGTAATTGGCTAAGTTGTATGTAAACTTACGACTTCAACTGTATCTTAATGCATTTTTAAAATATATATTTTTCTATTGATAATGACAACTGTGAATTTATATTATTCTTCAAAGCAATTGTAATAAACCAGATAATTGACCCTTGACACGAATGAGAGCTTTTCCTGAAACCAACCAACTTTCTCTTGTCTCATATTTTCTCCTGTTTTACAGGAAACATATGATCTGTTTTCCTGGTCTCAATCCTGGGACTTTTAACAAATACATAATTAACATGATATTTATTTTTTATTACAGGAAATTTTCTTTAACTTTTCTCTCAGCCTCATGGCAAAATGTGTAAATAGCATAAGATTAGCTATAAAACTGCACTTTTTTTCTCTCTGTCCCATAACATGTTGTTGTTATAATAATGTTATCTGGCTTAGGGCTGGCTGACGCTACCACACTTTCATAGACGTTACCCTGCACTTATTGTGTAGACATGTGCTGGATTTATAACATTTTATGAGCTTTTTAAATATTTTTTTCTATTTTACTGATGATTTTGAACCCCTGCTCAGATGAAACCTATCTCCTGGATGAAGCAATTGATTAGTCACTCTCCCCCATCCTCACCTACAGATATTCCTGGCTGGCTGTATAGCATATTTGAGCCAATGCAAACACAACACTATTCATGATATTTAGTTTATTCGGTATATATTTAGTTTATTCGGTATACTGATTCGCTTTTGAAATAAATTCTGAACATGCTGCAAAGCAATTGTGGTCCCACAAGGGAACCTGTTTATGTACTGAACAAAAATATAAATGCAGCATGCAACAATTTCTTTCTTTTTTTTACTGAGTTACAGTTCATATAAGGAAACCAGTCAATTGAAATTCATTCATTAGGTCCTTATCTATGGATTTCACAACAGGGAATACAGATACAGTGGTTCGTCCTTTAAAAGTTGCTGTGTACTGCGGCACAGCTTGCATTGTGCCGCAGAATTGTATGGCATGTTATTTAAGTGTCAACCACTGTTACCGTTAATGCTAGTTAGTGCTAGTTTGACCACCAGAGGGCATCTTTGAGAAGCATTTGATAGCCTTCAATAGTGGCTGTACTAGATAATTTCAAACCTTTTTTTGTAAGAACATAGTATATGGGACTGATATTAGGACATTTTGCTAAATTAATTTGATTGATATTATGGTTTCTTTTCCAAGGGGTTCAATTCCCTGACAGGGAGGAAGGAATAGGCTGTCCTTGTAAATAAGAATTTGTTCTTAACTGACTTGCCTAGTTAAATAAAGGTTACACTAAGAGCATAACAGTTCTACACCATAAGTGTTGGCTAATCAATACCAAAATGGAGATTCAGTGAAAATAAAAATCTCATTGATTTATCAAGACCAGTCCCCATGCTTGTCTCAGAGCAGTGCGAAACGGTGCTAAAATAGTTGTAGCCTAATGCTTCAAATCCTATTGCTTCTAACTTCAATATGCTCTTTAAATAAATAAGACCTACACCACTTTAACAGCACATTACTCAACATTAGTGAGACTCATGTCGCCTACGGTAGGCCAACAGTACATCGAAAAATATGACGTGACTCTCCGCCAATAATTACATATAGAGGATTGGAGGATATTTCTGTAGTAATTCGTTATGGACCCATAACTAAATAAACATTGGCATTTTGAAAAATGATTTTTTATCATTATTTTATTAACGAAAGCATAAAAATGCCATTATTAGTTACATTGTTTTAGTTTGAACGTGCAGACTGGTATTAAGAACAGCAGGAATGTTTCCCTAGTCAGCGCCATTATTAGTGCAATTCCCCTTAAAGTGTTGGCAGCGTGGCGGGGTGGGTGTCAACCCCCCTTCCTCCTCCTCCCTTCCCCATGGGCTAGGTCGGTCTTCTGTGCGCGGCTCTGCGGCCCACCCTGTGCCCCCTGCCCTCGTAGCTTGAACCTTGCGCACTTTCAGTGGATACAGCTGGAGAACTGCAAGGCAATCCCATTGTGCACCACTCGGGAACCATAAACAATTGTCCTGCTAATAACAGGGTTAATAATATATCTGTGAGAATATCCAAGGGGCTTTTATGTAATTCAAAATTAATTAATAATAATAATTGCTTTGTTTAAACAATAATATTTTGGAGATGATTTCATTTTCAAATAACATAAAATGAGCGAGAAAAGGCCATTCTTGAACACGGGGGTGAGACATTGTTGCTAATTTGTAAATAAAGCCAGTTTGTTATTTAGAATGATTTATTTCTGTTTTTAGAGGAAGAGAAACCAAAAACCTGCAGTCGTCACAGCACGGTCGAGGACAGCACGGGTATTGAACCAGCATCTGTAGCAACACAGTTTGCAGTGTCTTCGACCATTGCGCCACTCAGGCACTGTACAATGTGACAGGTCGGGACTGGGCTAGTGCTAATAACAGGGTTAATAATATATCTGTGAGAATATCCAAGGGGCTTTTATGTAATTCAAAATTAATTAATAATAATAATTGCTTTGTTTAAACAATAATATTTTGGAGATGATTTCATTTTCAAATAACATAAAATGAGCGAGAAAAGGCCATTCTTGAACACGGGGGTGAGACATTGTTGCTAATTTGTAAATAAAGCCAGTTTGTTATTTAGAATGATTTATTTCTGTTTTTAGAGGAAGAGAAACCAAAAACCTGCAGTCGTCACAGCACGGTCGAGGACAGCACGGGTATTGAACCAGCATCTGTAGCAACACAGTTTGCAGTGTCTTCGACCATTGCGCCACTCAGGCACTGTACAATGTGACAGGTCGGGACTGGGCTACAGTACTACAGTAAGAGCAAAATAATCCAAACAAAATAAAATAAAAACCTTAGTGTAACAATCAGTTATAGGTTTTAGTAAGTAATACTGAAGTCGTGCACAATTATCAGTTCCTATTTAGGTTTTTGTCACCCATTCATTGACAGTTAGAGACTCAGTAGGACCCAAAAGCATAATCAGTGCTCTAACTCCCCCCTGCGCTGGTCTGGAGCAATGAAGTGGTGACACAGGGTACCGTACTAAACCACAAATGACCTCAAAGTCGCGCAACATAATCGCAAAACTTTTAGTGGAGCAACCACTGTATGCATCTGTTGGTTACAGATCCCTTTAAAAAAACAGGGTAGGGGCGTGGATCAGAAAACCAGTCAGTATCTGGTGTGGCAACCATTTGCCTCATGCAGCGCGACACATCTCCTTTGCATAGAGTTGGTCAGGATGTTGATTGCAGCCTGTGGAATGTTGTGCGAAGTTTCTGGATATTGATGGGAACTGAAACACGCTGTCGTACACGTCGATCCAGAGCATCCCAATGGGTGACATGCCTGGTGAGTATGCAGGCCATGGAAAAATACATTTTCTGCTTCCAGGAATTGTTTACAGATCCTTGTGATATGGGGCCGTGCATTATCATGCTGAAACATGAGGTGATGGCTGCAGATGTATGGCACGATCTCTGTGCATTCAAATTGCCATTGATATAATGCAATTGTGTTCGTTGTCCGTAGTTTATGCCTGCCCATACCATAACCCATTATTGACTGTACGTTTCATCCCATGTGTAACTCTGTTGTTGTTTTTGTCGCACTGCTTTGCTTTATCTTGGTCAGGTCGCAGTTGTAAATGAGACCTTGTTCTCAACTGGCCTACCTGGTTAAATTAAGGTGAAATAAATAAAAAATATATTTTAAAAAACACGGCCACCATGGGGCACTTTGTTCACAACGTTTACATCATGTAAACAAATTTGTGCACAACATTTGAGCTTTTTGTGCGTATAGAACATTTTATTTCAGCTCATTAAATATGCAACTAACACTTTACATGCTGCGTTTCTATTTGTTCAGTATAGAAACAGTATCCACACATTACAAATGAATCATTGAATATAGTAAAGGATAAAAAGTCCATGAATTTACATAATGATACATTATCTACTTTGGGAAAACTGGGCAGTTCAATTCTATGGAAAAGGTTTTGGTCATGTTCTATTACCTGACAGCAATATATTTTATTAATTGTGTCCCTCCTCTTGTTAATCTGTTTTTCCACATTCTATGTCACAGATCCAGAACAGTGATTACTTCAAGATATGAATGAATGACGAATTCTCAAAGTATTCATACAGGGCCTGTGTTTGTCTTCTCAGGAATCGTTAGCAGACAGCTCTGCCCAGTACGAGCAGCTGACAAACATGGAGCTGATTTCCCTTCTGCTGCAGCAGGAGATGGATATGGAGAAGCAGCAGGTGGCCTCCGACCAGCAGGCGGCAATGCTGGAGAAACACGAGGCGGAGCTGAAGAAGATCAAGGCACAGGTGCGCGACCTAGAGGACTACATCGACAAGCTGCTGGTGCAGATCATGGAGCAGACACCCACACTCCTCCAAGTGCGCTCCCGGCACAAGTGACCACTAGTGCTAGTGTGTGCACATATAATCAGTATAATATAGGGCCATGGTCACCATCAAACCTCTTCCTGGAGAGCTCCTAGGATGAGCAGACAATTGTTCCAGCTCAGTCCCTATAATAGTGCATTTAACTAGATTTGGTGGTCAGTTGTTTAGCCAATCAGGTGTTATAGTGCAAGGCATGAAACAAAAGCCTGCACATCCAAGTAGTTCTTGCGGACCAGGGTTGGTTACCAATGTTCCAGGGTCAGGTGTAGTCCAACACATCCCGAAGCAATTACTAAATCTCACAACCATCCAGGTTTCACTGCTGATACCCTGCCCTGTTGATATAGACACAATATTACCCATGTGCATGCTTGCTAGTGCTTTACACTCGCTACTTAGGATAAGGAGAGTGACAGCTTTTATCAAATGTACTGCAAGAATTCTTATAAATGTGCATTGATGAAGAAATAGAAAATGTCTTCCTATTCATAAAGTGTACAGTAAATGTAATATTCAGTGGTATAAATTGTTCTTACGTGATATGACATTGCATAAAATTCAGAAAACATTGAAGTTTTTGAATTAGTATAATAATGACCCAAATTGTCTTCATCGTGGTAAATACTGTCATTATTTGGCATAAGACTCAAAAACAGACTGACCCGAGGAGAATTCCACTGAACTTAAATTTGTTTACATGGAGAAATGTGAGCTTCAGCTAGTGTCATATTGTGTAAATTATTATAAAAAATATATAAAAATGAAAATGCATGAAGACAGATGTCTTAAATAGACTGCTTTGAAGGAAATTCCGCTGAACTCAAATTTGTTAAAGTGGAGAAAGATTAACTTGAGCTAGTGTCATATTTTGTAAATGATTATAAATATATATATATATGTGAAAAGAATATATAGGTAAACCATGTGAAAAATAGATAAACATTTGGTAAGAGAACAATGATTTCTTATACGATGCTGCTGTATGAAAAGCCAAAACTAACAAGCGCTAATGATTTTTTTTTCTCCTATTTAAGAAAAATAATAATAATTCATTTTGCAACATGACACCTTTCTCTCAACATGAATTTGAGAATGTATGCAAGTTGAAATATCCTCGGCTTTGATATAATTTACTATTCATTGATGAAGTGTGTGCAAAGAATAAAGTGACAAATGTTCATGTGATAAAGGTAGGTACTCCAAAATGAATTCAAAGGCATTGATTTATGCTAAGTTAGGTATATTTTCACATTTTGGTTTAATTTGAAAAGAGAATGAATACAATTACAGATATTTTTGGGGGCTAATCATTTTTTATATGACATTGTATTATGGTATTATTTAGTGCAGTACGTCAATACAGTACTATAATTAAAATGCTATTCATGACCTAAGCACTGTAACATGTGAAATAAAGACAATTGCTTATCAAATGATTCAGAATTTTTTTTATCCTCAAACTTGTTTACATTATACTTGTACAAGTCCTTATGCATGAGTAGTCTAAATATTGTGAAAATCCAAGTTGCCCTTGTTTTCACAGCCCATATATAATGAAAGGAATGCTGATTGCTGACAGTATAATATTATGCTGACAATTAAGTATTGCAGACATCTTCTTTCTAATGGCAGTGCAGGGCACTGCTATGTCTGCTTAGTATTGATTTCCACTCCCCTTGTTCCATTTTGGTTTGAGCACATTATCAGAATGAACGTACAGTAGGAATCTGCATGCTGTTTTACCCCATGCCCTTTGACTTCCATTTTTGTTTCCATCACTTCCATCCAAACTCGGCAGGAAAAGCTCTATGGGATATAATGTTATTCACCCCCCCCCCCCCCCCCCCCAGTAATTACATGTACAGGTAACTGCCAAAATAATGGGCTAAACAGTTGAGAAAAACCCAATCAATGACCCAAATGGTTGCCCAATCAGGCAGGCTTTTGGGAGGTTATTCAAATGGCATAGGCTATTCACTGCAATGTACAGCCTAGAATATAGTTTTGAACTAACTTGAAAACAATAATTCTAAACAAAATTATACATTTTTTTGTCCCTAAAAACTGAAACAATATCACAAGCTTTTTAAGCTGAGTACCCAGGGACTGGGAGGGAGCGCGCTCAGCACAGCCTTATGAGCACAGTGTAGGCTACCTATAGTTGCAGCCTGGTCTCATAGACAACATAACATAGTAAATGTAAATTCAGAACAACAAAATGTGTATAATGTTACGTTTGATATGGTTACATAAGACAGATGGTTATTTAGGGGGGTGGATGCATGGGTGTTTGTATAATATGAACGTCTATCAACCCAAAGGTTGTGAGTTCAAATCTCATGTTTAGCATTTTCGCTAAATAGCAACTTAGCATCAGTTGCTGGGACCTCTACTATCTGTCCAGTTATCCTGCCGAACAAGGCCGGGTCTGAGGAGCTGCTTGGCGTAGCAATCATTGAGAGAGGATATCAGTTCTGTATGTGAATCCATGATAACAATGACAGAGAAATCAGATTATCTCGAGGGACAATCAAGGCGGAACATGGTTGTGGACAGAATTGCAGAATCTCCACGAGGCCTGGACAGAGTCTGAGGCCAAAGTGAGGGAAATAATCTTGGAGAAACTGAAGATGGACCACAGGAAGATTGAGGTGGAGCACGCCCACAAGACTGGAAAACCTAACACCGGCCCAGGTGACAGGTGACAGGCCCAGGCCGATAATGGTCAAGTTCCTGAGGTTCAAGGACAAGGTAGCTGTTCTGGAAAGAGCCATCTATCCTGAAGCTGTGCGCCAGAAGAAAGAACTTATCCCAGCCATTAAAGCTGTGTGAAGACATTGATTACATCTGCTATGACATGCTCATTGTTCACCATCCATCCCAAAAGCCTGGAAGGGATAAGTGAGTGTCAACCCCGCAACGCACACACACACACACACACACACACACACACACACACACACACACACACACACACACACACACACACACACACACACACACACACACACACACACACACACACACACACACACACACACACACCAACTGATTAATGCACTGCTGAATGTATATGTTTTCTCTTGCTTTGTTTGCTCTTTGCCATATTGTGATAATCTCTGATAAAGTACACAGGAAAGGGCTGAAAATAGCCCATATTAATATATGTAGCCTTAGAAATAAGGTTAATGAAATCAATTACTTGCTAACATCAGATAACATTCATATATTAGCCATTTCTGAGACTCACTTAGATAATTCATGATACAGCAGTAGCAATACAAGGATATAACATTTATAGAAGAGACAGGAGATCCTTTGACTGACGGCGCCGGAGAAGATGACTGACGTTTTACTTGCTCCTAACCAATTGTGTTTTTATGTTTGTTTTTTTGCGTGGTTTGTAACTTATTTTTGAACTTATTTTTTAAATAATGTTGCTGCTACCGTCTCTTACGACCAAAAATAACTTCTGGACATCAGAACAGCGATTACTCACCACGAACTGGCAGAAGCTTTTTTTCCTTTAACGAGTCCGATGATCCCGATGTGAACGACATACTGCTTTCCCGGGAACAGGCCCAAATCCCTGTCATATGCATGAAGAGACGATGGAGAAAGAGAGGACGGAGGTTGAGCTTCCTTCTGAGAATTTGTAGGCAATCGAATAAACCCCCCTACCTTCCATTCTACTAGCTAACGAACAATAATTGGAAAATAAAATGGACGACCTATGAGGAAGATTAAACCGCCAATGGAATATTAAAAACTGTAATATCTTATGCTTCATGGAGTCATGGCTGAACGATGACGTTGCCTAGTTAAATAAAGGTTCAATAAAAACATATAAATAAATTATCAACATACAGCTGGTTATACGCTGTATCGGTAGGATAGAACAGCGGCATCAGGTAAGACAAGGGGTGGCGGACTATGCATATATGTAAACAAGAGCTGGTGCACGATATCTAAGGAAGTCTCAAGGTTTTGCTCGCCTGAGGTAGAGTATCTCATGATGAGCTGTAGACCAAACTATCTACCTAGAAAGTTTTCATCTGTATTTTTCGTAGCTGTCTACATCACAACACAGACCGATGCTGGCACTACGACTGCACTCAATGAGCTGTATTCTGCCGTAAGCAAACAGGAAAACGCTCATCCAGAGGTGGCACGCCTATTGGCCACCTTTACTCCACACACAGAGACGCGTACAAGGCTCTCCCTCCATTTGGCTAATCTACCATAATTCAGTGGTTCATCAGTAAGTGCATCGATGATGTTGTCCACACAGTGACCGTACGAACATACCCCAACCAGAAGCCATGGATTACAGGCAACGTCCGCACTGAGCTAAAGGCTAGAGCTTCCGCTTTGAAGGAGCGGGACTCTAACCCGGAAGCTTCTAAGAAATCCCACTGTAACAAAGTGTCAATACAGGACTAAGATCAAATCGTACTACACTGGCAGATGTGGCAGGGCTTGAAAACCATTACAGACTACAAAAGGGAAGCAGAGCCAAGAGCTGTCAAGTGACACGAGCGTACCAGACGAGTTAAACTACTTCTAAGCTCGCTTAGAGGCAAATAACACTGAAACATGCATGAGAGTACAAGCTGTTCCAGACGACTGTGTGAACACGCTCTCCGCAGCAGATGTGAGTAAGACCTTTAAACAGGTCAACATTCACAAGGCCGCAGGGCTAGACAGATTACCAGGACGTGTACTGCAAGCATACGCTGACCAACTGGCAAGTGTCTTCACTGACATTTTCGTGAACCCGAACCCTCCAAGATTCCCTCACAGTTCCTCAATAGCTGTCCCTCAACCATTCGAGACCCCTCCCACAGTCCCCCCAGGAAGAAAATATAAAATAAAAAATACAATTAATTCTATTCCCCAACCCCAAGGACCCCCCAATGCACCAACAACCAAGAGAATGAACTAAAGAGAAAAAAGGAAAAGACAGAAGAAAACAGCAAACAACAATGCAAAAAAATAAAATTAAAAAAGAATACATTTAAAACAAAGGACATCAAGGATGTCGTGTCTTTGGGTATGCCGGATTAAGTGATATGACATGCTATTCTATAAAATCCTTTCTCTGTAATTAATATTACCTGATTGAGCTAATCATGTAAATGTAATTAACTAGAAAGTATGGGCACCACTAAATAATATTTATAGAGCTGTTATCTTCCGAATAAACTCTTAAAAGGCCTAGTAATATTTACATCAATAGCAGTCAATATTAATTGTCACCTTATTTCAATCTCATCTGAAAGTTGTAAATTCTTGGTTATCTTCACGAACCCTGGCTAACAAGTTGAATCAGCAATGGAAAATTGGGTTTAATTATTTATTTACTAAATACCTAACTACACACAGAATTACATATACACAGAATTAATCATACCTTGATTACAAATTATGTCATAAAGGAAAACATCCCTAGCGGACGGAACAGATATGACAACTTGTTACACAATGAAAAGGGGGCTGGGTTTGAGTGAAAGAGCGGGAAGACTGAAGAACAAAGGGAGAAGCAATGTCTCAATCGGGCCGTAGGCAGCTACTCTATCGTAAATACAGAATCTTATGCAATCTAAATTACTGCCCATTTGGAAAAGGAAAATGGAATAAATATTTACTCTGAGCTGCGCTGGTGGTGGTAGATGGAAGGCCGTGTTGCCCAACAGAGTCCTTTGAAGAGTGTCTCTGGTGGATAAGGGAAACGTTGTAGTGTCATCGTTGTGTGGTAGACGGCATACTCTGTCTGTTCTCTCCTAGCCCACGTTTACAGCAGTCTCTGCTAACTCAACGGCTAGGAGGTATCACTTCTGTAGTGAATAAGAGTTCAAAGTTCATACCATTCGCAACCAAAGCTCACACAGAGGTTGGCTTCGTTCTATAGTTATTATCTGAATCCTTCTGACATCGGATCGTCATCCTAATGTACCTGGAACAGTTATTATCTGAACCCTTCTGACATCGGACCGTCATCCTAATGTACAGGAGGTTACATTTTCGTCAAGGGCTTTTATATAGTGGAGGGAGAAGGGTGTGTTTCATAGTTTATAGCCCATGTCTCTTCACAGGGGCGGCCAATGATTGAGCAGAGCCCTAACCTTATGAAAACCCAAATCTCTCATTTGGAAGCTAAAATTACATTGAATCTTTTCACCAATAATTGTATATTTATACATTTGAATTGCACAACAATTCCATGTGAATCTGATAACTATACTGTGTAGACTTTCCCAGATACATCAGTCATAATGTCTCAGATGACAACCGAACATACATCATATTCATTAAGTACCAACGCATATTATCAACTGGTTCTATTACCGAAATATGGTTCCTTTCCCTCCACTTGTTTGATGTCCCAGACTCTCTGTTTAACAAAGGCTATTCAAGAGTCCCTCTGTAGAGTCAAGAGAGAGGGACGAGAGAAAGGTATTTAAGGCGGGGGTCATAAACCTTACCCACGAACGTCATGACAAGGACAACTAAAATCATAACAGCAATGACAATTGTATATGTTTGAGTGCCTGTCTGGCACTATTACATGTATATGTGTGTTCTTCTATGTGTTTATTTGAATGAGTGTGTGTGTATATGCATGTGTACAAACACCTGCACGGCATCAGCCTCAGGCAAACCGGCATTAGTTGTAAAAACACTGCCACTTAGTGTCATTCAAATGTACTTTTGATTATGATTTATTTTGACTTTAAATTATTATTATTTTTATCTTTTATCTTTGACAATCATTCTCTCTCTTACACTTGTCTCCAATTCCACATACCAACCCCTCAGCTTCCTTCATCCCATCCCATCTATCTCTGCTGGCCACCCACTTCGGGTTTCTACGCAACACATATCTTTCAACTATACTGTGATGTTTAATGTACAATTTCAATCTATCGGATCGAATAGAATCCACAGATTGCGAGTTGAAGATAAATACTTTTACTAAGAGTATTAGTATATTAGTAATTGACTGACCAGGTCTCTCCAGATCTCCTAACAGTACTATTGTTAGGGTCAATTTTAGATCAATGCTATGTATTTTCAGTCATGGCTGAACCTGCAACCAGAAACAGGCTACCTGAGGGCAATACCAAAATAAATGGTCTATTGATTCTGTATCCTCACAACAAAATCTGCAGAGCTTCGATGATTTCATGCCCCAAATATTCAACATTTTGTTGGTGGCAAGATTTCTATATAATCATTTTAGCAGAAAAGCACGAAGTCTTGCGTTGTTTTATACACTGCTCAAAAAATAAAGGGAACACTAAAATAACACATCCTAGATCTGAATGAATGAAATATTCTTATTAAATACTTTTTTCTTTACATAGTTGAATGTGCTGACAACAAAATCACACAAAAATTATCAATGGAAATCAAATTTATCAACCCATGGAGGTCTGGATTTGGAGTCACACTCAAAATTAAAGTGGAAAACTACACTACAGGCTGATCCAACTTTGATGTAATGTCCTTAAAACAAGGCTCAGTAGTGTGTGGGGCCTCCACGTGCCTGTATGACCTCCCTACAACGCCTGGGCATGCTCCAGATGAGGTGGCGGATGGTCTACTGAGGTATCTCCTCCCAGACCTGGACTAAAGCATCCGCCAACTCCTGGACAGTCTGTGGTGCAACGTGGCGTTGGTGGATGGAGCGAGACATGATGTCCCAGATGTGCTCAATTGGATTAAGGTCTGTGGAACGGGCGGGCCAGTCCATAGCATCAATGCCTTCCTCTTGCAGGAACTGCTGACACACTCCAGCCACATGAGGTCTAGCATTGTCTTGCATTAGGAGGAACCCAGGGCCAACCCCACCAGCATATCGTCTCACAAGGGGTCTGAGGATCTCATCTCGGTACCTAATGGCAGTCAGGCTACCTCTGGCGAGCACATGGAGGCCCCCCAAAGAAATGCCACCCCACACCATGACTGACCCACCGCCAAACCGGTCATGCTGGAGGATGTTGCAGGCAGCAGAACGTTCTCCACGGCGTCTCTAGACTCTGTCACGTCTGTCACATGTGCTCAGTGTGAACCTGCTTTCATCTGTGAAGCGCACAGATTTGCCAATCTTGGCGTTCTCTGGCAAATGCATGGTGTTGGGCTGTAAGCACAACCCCCACCCTCACGGAGTCTGTTTCTGACCGTTTGAGCAGACACATGCACTGGCAGTGGCACTGCTCTGGCAGTGCTCCTCCTGCTCCTCCTTGCACAAAGGTGGAGGTAGCGGTCCTGCTGCTGGGTTGTTGCCCTCCCACGGCCTCTTCTACGTCTCCTGATGTACTGGCCTGTCTCCTGGTAGCGCCTCCATGCTCTGGACACTACGCTGACAGACACAGCAAACCTTCTTGCCACAGCTCGCATCTATGTGCCATCCTGGATGAGCTGCACTACCTGAGCCACTTGTGTGGGTTGTAGACTCCGTCTCATGCTAGCACTAGAGTGAAAGCACCGCCAGCATTCAAAAGTGACCAAAACATCAGCCAGGAAGCATAGGAACTGAGAAGTGGTCTGTGGTCACCACCTGCAGAACCACTCCTTTATTGGGGGTGTCTTGCTAATTGCCTATAATTTCCACCTGTTGTCTATTCCATTTGCACAACAGCATGTGAAATTTATTGTCAATCAGTGTTGCTTCCTAAGTGGACAGTTTGATTTCACAGAAGTGTGATTGACTTGGAGTTACATTGTGTTATTTAAGTGTTCCCTTTATTTTTTTGAGCAGTGTATAAACGTATAGACAAATACATAAAAAAGATAGACAAACAATAAACACATTAATAAAACAGTTCAACAATAGAGAGGGAGAAGAGAAAAGAGAGAAAAAGAGAGTGCGAGAGGAGAGCGAGATCAGGTGTGTGTGTGTACAGTGGGGGAAAAAAAGTATTTAGTCAGCCACCAATTGTGCAAGTTCTCCCACTTAAAAAGATGAGAGAGGCCTGTAATTTTCATCATAGGTACACTTCAACTATGACAGAAAAATGACAAAAAATCACATTGTAGGATTTTTAATGAATTTATTAGCAAATTATGGTGGAAAATAAGTATTTGGTCACCTACAAACAAGCAAGATTTCTGGCTCTCACAGACCTGTAACTTCTTCTTTAAGAGGCTCCTCTGTCCTCCACTCCTTACCTGTATTAATGGCACCTGTTTGAACTTGTTATCAGTATAAAAGACACCTGTCCACAACCTCAAACAGTCACACTCCAAACTCCACTATGGCCAAGACCAAAGAGCTGTCAAAGGACACCGGAAACAAAATTGTAGACCTGCACCAGGCTGGGAAGACTGAATCTGCAATAGGTAAGCAGCTTGGTTTGAAGAAATCAACTGTGGGAGCAATTATTAGGAAATGGAAGACATACAAGACCACTGATAATCTCCCTCGATCTGGGGCTCCACGCAAGATCTCACCCCGTGGGGTCAAAATGATCACAAGAACAGTGAGCAAAAATCCCAGAACCACACGGGGGGACCTAGTGAATGACCTGCAGAGAGCTGGGACCAAAGTAACAAAGCCTACCATCAGTAACACACTACGCCGCCAGGGACTCATATCCTGCAGTGCCAGACGTGTCCCCCTGCTTAAGACAGTACATGTCCAGGCCAGTCTGAAGTTTGCTAGAGAGCATTTGGATGATCCAGAAGAAGATTGGGAAATGGTCAAATGAAACCAAAATATAACTTTTTGGTAAAAACTCAACTCATCGTGTTTGGAGGACAAAGAATGCTGAGTTGCATCCAAAGAACACCATACCTACTGTGAAGCATGGGGGTGGAAACATCATGCTTTGGAGCTGTTTTTCTGCAAAGGGACCAGGACGACTGATCCGTGTAAAGGAAAGAATGAATGGGGCCATGTATCGTGAGATTTTGAGTGAAAACCTCCTTCCATCAGCAAGGGCATTGAAGATGAAACGTGGCTGGGTCTTTCAGCATGACAATGATCCCAAACACACCGCCCGGGCAACGAAGGAGTGGCTTCGTAAGAAGTATTTCAAGGTCCTGGAGTGGCCTAGCCAGTCTCCAGATCTCAACCCCATAGAAAATCTTTGGAGGGAGTTGAAAGTCCATGTTGCCCAGCAACAGCCCCAAAACATCACTGCTCTAGAGGAGATCTGCATGGAGGAATGGGCCAAAATACCAGCAACAGTGTGTGAAAACCTTGTGAAGACTTACAGAAAATGTTTGACCTCTGTCATTGCCAACAAAGGGTATATAACGAAGTATTGAGATAAACTTTTGTTATTGACCAAATACTTATTTTCCACCATAATTTGCAAATAAATTCATAAAAAATCCTACAATGTGATTTTCTGGATTTTTCTTCTCATTTTGTCTGTCATAGTTGAAGTGTACCTATGATGAAAATTACAGGCCTCTCTCATCTTTTTAAGTGGGAGAACTTGCACAATTGGTGGCTGACTAAATACTTTTTTGCCCCACTGTATGTATAAGTCCGTATGTGTAAGCAAGCATGTAATTGAGTATGTGTGTGTTCATATCCACTTCATAATGTTCAGACCATTTTACAGTTCCCATACCTTCTTTTTTCCTCCGTAAACTGAAGTGCCTGTAGAATTTAGTACAGCCACAGTGTTATGGAGCTGTCTCGGAATAGCTGTCCATCTATAAAGAGTTAGTCCACAATGATAACGGCACGCCTACCATCCTTCCTTTGTTGTCTTTGTACCGGATACATTCTCTTACAAAGTTTATTTTATCTCCCTTGGAAATTTGTCATTGAGACCAAATTTGGTCCCTTTAAGCTCCCTTCCTCTGCTTTTGATCAGCTCCTTTTTTTGGTAGTCTTCAAATTTTGCGATGATCAGTTGGGGACCCTTGGTCTTGTTGCTCTGAGCTCCAAGTCTGTGTACTCGGTGGAAAGCCACCTTGTTTACAGTCTCTATAGGAAGTTTCAAGGCGAATTGCATGAATTCTCTGACCACGCCCACTGGATTATTGGATGCGTCTTCAGAAATCCCAGAAAAAAAATATTTTCATGCATGCTACGATTTTGTATGTCTAGTAGCGACTCCTTCATCACCCTGTATTCCCTGAGTAGACGGTCCATGTTGGAATCGTGAATTTTTACCTTGAATGTGATTGTCTTGTTTTCTCTTTGGAGCGTGAGAATTTCACTCCTCACACAACCTTTCCAGTGTTGCATGGATTCCAGCCAGAGCACTAGCCTCTACCTCAATGGTAAGTAAATCATCCGTGCCTGTAGATGAATCTTTTCTTTTTTTTTTGTCGGGTTAAAATTATTTTGTGAGGTGGTCGGATCGTTCCATGAAGGAGTATGTTGTTCCTCCATTGCGTAAAGCTGTTGGTACTTGTTGATTTCCCTCAGGATCTCCTTCGTGTCCAGATTGGCTCTTTACTGTAACCAGTTGTTTTACGAAAACATAACAATGAGTCTTTCCCACGATGACGACAGGTGTCTGTAGTACAGCCAGCTAGCACTCGCGGAATCCACACACAAAAATGAACACAAACTTGCAGTCCCAGCCGTAAAGACTAACCGTGTCATGGAATCCTTAGCAACAAAACTTTAGTTTGGATTAAAATTGATTTAATGAAAATGTTTTAATGATAGCGTATTGAGGCTGATGATGTATTGACGTATGGCCCTCCAGGGGTTTGCGTCTTCATTAACTCCAACTGGTGTGCTAATTTCAGGGCGGTGGAAGTATCAAGCCACTTTTCCCCTGTCTTGGAATATCTGATGGTCAAATGAGGACCCTTCTACCTCCTGAGGAAGTTTTCAGCTGTTAATGTGTCTGCTGTATACATTCCACCTCAGGATGATAAAAATAAGCTGCCTCTTAACAAACTGTACCAGGCTATAAACAAGCAGGAAACCTCATACCCAGAGGCTGCCTTTATTGTTGCCGACGATTTTAATTTCACGTCACAAAGACACATGATTCCCAGCTTCCATCAACATGTCTCCAATGCCTCTAGGTGCAATAAAGTTCTAGACCACTGCTATTCTACTTATAAGCAAGCATACCTCATCTGCCATTCAGCAAATTAGATCATGACTCCCTACTTATTGTTTCTTATTTACAAGCAGAAGCTGAAACAATAAGCACCCGTGATTCGCTCCATTGAGAAATGGTCAACAGAATCAGAGGGTATGCTACAGGACTGCTTTGCTAGCGCTGATTGGAATATTGTTTTGAGACTCCGCCGATAATGTCAACGAGCTAACCACCTCTGTCACCGGCTTCATTATAACATTGTACCCACGGTGAGGGTTCGCTGCTTCCCAAGTCAAAAGCCCCGGAATAACACTGAGGTTGGTGCTAAACTAAAGAGCAGGGCTACCGCACACAGAGTTACAGAAGACAACCCTGATACTATGGCCAAAGACAGGAATAAGTACAAGGCCCGCTATAACCTCTACAGAGTAATCAAATGAGCAAAAGGACACTATGGGAATAAGGTGGAATCATAAACTCAGCAAAAAAAGAAACGTCCTCACACTGTCAACTGCGTTTATTTTCGGCAAATTTAACATGTGTAAATATGTGTGTGAACATAAGATTAAACAACGGAGACATAAACTGAACAAGTTCCACAGACATGTGACTAACAGAAATTTAATAATGTGTCCCTGAACAAAGGGGGTTCAAATTCAAAAGTAACAGTCAGCATCTGGCGTGGCCACCAGCTGCATTAAGTACTGCAGTGCATCTCCTCAAAGACTGCACCAGATTTGCCAGTTCTTGCTGTGAGATGTTACCCCACTCTTCCACCAAGCCACCTGCAAGTTCCCAGACATTTCTGGGGAAATGGCCCTAGCCCTCACCCTCTGATCCAACAAGTCCCAGACATGCTCAATGGGATTGAGATCCGGGCTCTTCTCTGGCCATGGCAGAACACTCACATTCCTGCCTTGCAGGAAATCACGCACAGAACGAGCAGTATGGCTGGTGGCATTGTCATGCTGGAGGGTCATGTCAGGATGAGCCTGAAGGAAGGGTACCACATGATGGAGGAGGATGTCTTCCCTGTAACGCACAGCGTTGAGATTGCCTGCAATGACAAGCTCAGTTCGATGATGCTGTGACACACCGCCCCAGACCATGATGGACCCTCCACCTCCAAATCGATCCTGCTCCAGAGTACAGGCCTTGGTGTAACGCTCATTCCTTCGACGATAAACGCAAATCCAACCATCACCCCTGGTGAGACAAAACCGTGACTCGTCAGTGAAGAGCACTTTTTGCCAGTCCTGTCTGGTCCAGCATCGATAGGTTTGTGCCCATAGGCGACGTTGTTGCCGGTGGTGTCTGGTGAGGACCTACCTTACAACAGGCCTACACGCCCTCAGTCCATCCTCTCTCAGCCTATTGCAGAGAATCTAAGCACTGATGGAGGGATTGTGGGTTCCTGGTGTAACTCGGGCAGTTGTTGTTGCCATCCTGAACCTATCCCGCAGGTGTGATGTTTGGATGTACCGATCCTGTGCAGGTGTTGTTACACGTGGTCTGCCACTGCGAGGACAATCAGCTGTCCATCCTGTCTCCCTGTAGCTCTGTCTTAGGCATCTCACAGTACTGACATTGCAATTTATTGCCCTGACCACATCTGCAGTCCTCATGTCTCCTTGCAGCATGCCTAAGGCACGTTCACGCAGATGAGCAAGGATCCTGGGCATGTTTCATTTGGTGTTTTTCAGAGTCTGTAGAAAGGCCTCTTTAGTGTCCTAAGTTTTCATAACTGTGACCTTAATTGCCTACCGTCTGTAAGCTGTTAGTGTCTTAATGACCGTTCCACTGGTTCATGTTCATTAATTGTTTATGGTTCATTGACCAAGCATGGGAAACAGTGTTAAACCCTTTACAATGATGATCTGTGAAGGTATTTGGATTTTTACACATTATATTTGAAAGACAGGGTCCTGAAAAAGGGACTTTTCTTTTTTTGCTGAATTTATTACACAGGCTCCGACGCCCGCCGCAGGTGCTACAGTCCATTACTGATTACAAAGGAAGACCCAACTCTGATCTGCCTAACGATGCCTCTCTAACAGATGCATTTTATGCACACCTTGATATCAACAACATTGAACCAGGTGTGAGGGCCATCACCGTCCTAGAGGACTAGGTGAGCTCGCTGTCCAAGGCTGATGTGAGAACGATCTTTAATCAGGTCATGGGGCCCGACAGTATTCCAGGGCACGTTCTCAGTGCATGAACAGAACAGCTGGCCTGGCATAATCACAGTAGTTTTCAACCTCTCTGTTTCAAAATGACCACAATCATCCCTGTTTGTAAGAACTCTGGCTTCATGCCACAATGATTACCGCCCTGTAGCACTCACTTCTGTAATCATTAAGTGCGTTGAGAGGCTGGTTATGGCACACATTAACTCCACCATCCCAGCCAGCCTAGAACCACTCCAATTTGCATACCGCCCCAACAGAGCCATAGATGAAGCAATTTCAATTGCCCTCCTCACTGCTCTCACCCACCTAGATAGGAGGAATACCTATGTGAGAATGCTGTTCATTGACTACAGCTCAACATTCAACACCATTATCCCCTCCAAGCTTGTCACCAAGCTTAGGACTCTGGGTCTGAACACCTCCCTCTGCAACTGCATCCACATCGGCAGTGGAGCAGATAACCAGCTTGAAGTTCTTGGTGTCCAAATCACTAGATTTAAAATGGTCCACACACACCTACAGTCGTGAAGCGCAACAGTGCCTATTCCCTCTCAGGAGGTTGAAAAAGTTTGGCATGCTGTACCATGAGCATATTGACTGGTTTCATCACTGCTTGGTATGGCAATAACACCGCCCTCAATTGCATGGTGATAAGGAGGGTTGTGCGGACAACCAGTACATCACTGGGGCCGAGCTTCCTGCAATCCAGGACCTCTATATTAGGCGGTGTGAAAAGAAGGCCCAGAAAATCCTTAAAGACCCCAACCACTCAATCCACCGACTATTTTCTCTGCTGCCGCACAGCAAGAGGTACCGGTGCGTCAAGTCTAACACCAACAGGCTCATGAACAGCTTCTCCCCCCAAGCAATACGACTGATAAATAGCTAACAAGTTTAGCTTGTATATTTATTTACCTTTTATTTCAATATTTGCACTGTCACTATGCACACTCACAGGGCCCACAGACACTCACTCACACATAAAATGCATATACATTTATGCTGACTCCACACACATATACACACACACACACACACACACACACACACACACACTGCTGCTACTCAACACCTCTCCGAATTTGTCAGAAAAAAAAAAAAACTCTCCACCAGAGCTTGTGTAGCTTTTTTCAAACTACAGCATTTTTGGCTGAGTCAAAACTGAGCGCACAGATTCGACATCTGCGAATATAGTTTTGATTCACCCGTCGCAAGTTTAGTACATTTTGTTGTAAGCTTGCAAACATAATTTTAAAAAATTCACTGGCAGGAAGAGCAGTGTGTGCCAAACTACAACAACAAAAAAGGTCAAGTTTCAGATTCTTTTACTTTTAGTGTCTCTGGCGTTCTAGTCCACAAGCCATTCAGGAAAGAGAGTGGTTAAAGATGACAGCCACCAGTAGTCTCTTGCGTCGGCGTGTCCATAACTCTCTTTCTGAGGAGTCTGTGGGAGACGAGGCACGCTGTGTCTTCCTAACTGCTCCACTTGAATGTGCTCCAGCCAGCACTCTGTGCTAGTCCGTTGATAAAGGAATGCCTTGGTGTCCTGATTAGCAATTAGCAGGTGTGTTGGGTGAGCAGCGCTGTGGCACTGTCGTCAGCTGGCTTGGTGCTGAAAGTAGTGCAGCCTTCCACAGTGCTGCTGTCCGTGGTGCTGAAGTGAGCACACCTGTTTCCTGTGCTGAGGAGGGTGGCTCTGTCCATGACACTGCACTGGGAGTCCTTCAGCCACACCTATGCCCATGCCTCTCACGGTGCCACATACACACATCGCAAAAGCACAGCCCCCACACCACTGTGCTTTGGAAAAATGGGTGGGGTTATATCGTGCCTTGTTGGCCATGTCCGGGGGTATCGTCGGACAGAGCCACAGTGTCCCCCGACCCACCCCGTCTTTATAAATTGAGTCTTTCAAATAATTGACTCTGGTAAGTTTCCCACCAGCGCGTTGCAGTAGGGAAGTAAAGCGGAAGTCGAATCCATCACGTGGGAATAGATTATAGCATGCAATGAGAGGCTTTGAAGCCTTATTGGTACTGCTCAGAAAAGCAGTCCTCCATAGGAATGAATGGAATTCTACAGCATTTCATTTAAATGTTTCAAGGACAACACTACATGTATTTAAATATTTTGGTTGTTATAGTGAGGACAGTAACATTAGTACTTGCTACTTTAAGGATTTTTTCAAATATATTTTTTTATTTGAAATGTTTATGTTTAGCTCACACAATATAATAAAAAAGTATGCATTAAGTGTCTGTAATAGAATAAACGTGACAAAAGAAAGGTAGACATTTATGAATGCATTTCTATAGCTTCCTAAATATTTTTTACAATGTGGGGGGAGTGCCAAGATGGAGGCATTGGTGCAGTGTAGAACAGGGGTAGGCAACTAGATTCAGCTGCTGACACTTTTTGGCCAAGCTGATGGTCAGCGGGCCAGAACATGATTATAACAATCATTTTCTTACCTTGATTACATTGAGGAACAATCACAAATCTCTCTTTTTTAAATTCTTGGGAATACTTCGGAACAGATTTCCGAAATTAAACTAGTTTTTAGCTGAATTTCTGGGGATTTTACAGTCTTTCTTTTACCAAAAACAATAATCACAAAATTATATTTTTTTCACAAAAATGTTTTGGGGGGCCCAAAAAAAATCACTTGGGTTGCCGACGTCAGTAAGATGAAGTAAACAAAGATTAAGTAAACAAATGTCATCTTCTAATTCACGTTCTGTTTGCTATTTCATGCAGCAACAGTATAGAAAGAAGCTAAACAAATGATTTTGTATTGGAATTTCTTATTGTTTAAATTTGAGAGATACTGTGTCATTCATGCAAAGTAATATAAAGCATATTAGGCATAATCATTGATCATACTGACCTGGAGGATTGGTTAGCATTTTTTATAGTTTAGAGTACATCACAGTCACTCTAAAGCTAGCGGGAAAGGGTAGCTCTGATCTTGTTCATCTAAACACAAATACACTATATATAGAAAAGTATGTGGACACTCCGTTAAATTAGTGGATTTGGCTATTTCAGCCACACCCGTTGCTGACAGGTGTATAAAATGGAGCACTCAGCCTTGCAATTACCATAGACAAAAATTGACAGTAGAATGGCAGATAGCCTAGTGGTTAGAGCATTGGGCCAGTAACCGAAAGATTGCTGGCTCGAATCCCCGAGCTGACAAGGTAAAAATCTGTCATTCTGTCCCTGAACAAGGCAGTTAACCCACCGTTCCCTGGTAGGCTTTCATTGAAAATATGAATTTGTTCTTAACTGACTTGCCTAGTTAACTAAAAACACAATAAAAATTACCTTACTGTAGAGCTCAGTGACTTTCAATGTGCCACTGTCATAGGATACCACCTTTCCAACAAGTCAGTTATTCAAATTTCTGCCCTTATAGAGCTGCCTCGGTCAACTGTAAGCGGTGTTATTATGAAGTGGAAACATCTAGGAACAACAATGGCTCGAAGAGGTAGTCCACACAAGCTCACAGAACGGGACCACCAAGTGCTGAAGCTCGTAGCGTGTAAAAATCGTTTGTCCTCAGTTGCAACACTCACTACCAAGTTCCAAACTGTCTCTGGAAGCCACGTCAGCACAGAGGCAATGTCAGCACAAGAACAGAAACTGTTCGTCGGGAGTTTCATGAAATAAGTTTCCATGCCAAGCGTAGACTGGAGTGGAGTAATGCTTGCCGCCATTGGACTCTGGAGCAGTGAAAACACTTCTCTGGAGTGATGAATCATGCTTCACCATCTGGCAGTCCGACGGATGAATCTGGGTTTGCCGTATGCCAGGAGAACGCTACCTGCCAGAATGCATAGTGCCAAATGTAAAGTTTGATGGAGGAGGAACAATGATCTGGGGCAGTTTTTCAGGACTAGGCCCCTTAGTTCCAGTGAAGTTCTTAAAGCTACAGCATACAATGACATTCTAGACGATTCTGTGCTTCCAACTTTGTGGCAAAAGTTTGGGGAAGGCCCTTCCCTGTTTCAGCATGACAACGCCCCTGTGCACAAAGCTAGGTCCATACAGAAATGGTTTGTCGAGATCGGTGTGTGAGAGCTTGACTGGCCTGTACAGAGTCCTGACCTCAACCCCATTGAACACATTCTGGATGAATTGGAACACAGACTGCAAGCCAGGCCAATCGCCCAACCTCACTAATGCTCGTGGCTGAATGGAAGCAAGTCCCCGTAGCAATATTCCAACATCTAGTGGAAAGCCTTCACAGAAGAGGCTGTTATAGCAGCAAACGGGAGACCAACTCTATATTAATGCCCATGATTTTGGAATGAGATATTCGACGAGCAGATGTCCACATACTTTTGGACATTTAGTGTAATTAATCTCAGTCAGTGATTGACAGTAGCCTATAGGTATTATTGCATGTTAAATGAGATTCAATCTAGTTTAATCAGTTTAATTTTGGCCTATTTCATTCAGGTAAACTAGTATATTGGCTTGATAGCGGAATTGGTATTTTTGGTTTGCTAGACATTAATGTAAACTCACCCCATTCCGTACAAATGTGCGCAACCGCAACATTCAAATGAGGCTACAAAGAAAACTAATGGGACTGTAGTGACTGTGTTGATGTCAAAATCAGGGGTGTGAACTAGGTTTCTATTCAAGCGTTGATCAACATGGTAATGGCTCTATAGTATTGGAGAAAAGTTTAAAAAACTGACCCTCCGTTACATCTTGACGTGTCATGTCATAACGTACAACACGCATAAAGCAACTATTTCTGTCTTACAGTCTCTATCCTCCAGGTGTAGCACTTCTATCATCCTTTAAAAACTAAAAAATGGACAGTGACGGGGGTAAGGGGGGATACCTAGTAATTTTTTGCGTCATCATTAAATGAGATCATCATTCTCAAAGCCGCTGTTTACTTCTAAGATCACTTTAGCACCACCCTAAAAACCCAATTCAAATTTGAGACAACCTTCAAATGGGTATGTAATGACACATTATATAAACTCTTTATAGTGTTTTATTTACATTTTAGAGGCGATAAGGTGATAAGTTGGACAAATCCAGTGAAAAAAAGCATTTTTTCCCACACAACCATCTCTCCTTCTCACTGTCACGCATTAGTTTCGCTTCCCCACCCGCCATTTAAAAAAAAGACCCAACAGGGCTCATTGCCTGCTTGAATTATGCAGAAACGGGCAGCGTTTAGGTCATGTAATTGATTATGTTGGAAAGGGGAGAAATTGTGCTTTACAATGGTATTGACATTACAGTTGATCTGGAGGTATTACGTTTTTGGGGAGCTAAAAGAAGGGCAATTGTACGGACCAAGGCGATGTACGAGTTTACGTTACACATCGAGGGTTCTTGGTTGAACGTGGACGCAACGTGGACGCACGCCGTGCAGTCCTTGCACACCAGGCGAAATGCAGTGGAAAGAGTGTGTCCCTTATTTTCATGGACAGATTTTGGGTGAAGTAAAACCTCTCGCTTCGCCTCTTCCTCTCTGCCATAACACAAAAACAGTTATGCAACCTATTTTCAACTGATCAATTATTTGGTATGTGTAGTCATCTTGTATAACTTTCGCTGTGTAACTGGAGATGACAGAAACTACACCTCCCAAATAACATTGCGATTAATTGCTTCTCTAGTTTCACGGAGTATAGCCAGTTCACTACTTAAAAATCCCGTTTCATGACTGACTTTATTTATAAACAAATACTTATCCGTTCTCATGGCGGAATCTGCAGCCTGTCCTGCATTCCAGCTTGGAAAACCTCGATATGATCAGGTAAAGCATATTTTTTGACTTTTTTGTATCATTATTCCCATTGTTTGGTATCTCTACGAGTGCACAAAAAACACTATAGATCCGACCTCTGCCTGCGATCACATCATTATGCTCGCTGCTTGTGACTTTGTACAAAAGTTGCCTCTGATGTCCGATCGATACATGTTTGTAAAATCTTTGTAGTGCCATACTGTTTATGTTCTGCGCAAATGCAAGAAAGTATCCTACTTTCTTGAAATTAACAAGTAGCGAAAACGAGGGGTGGGGATGTGTTTCGGAGATGATAGCGGGGTTGGCCGCCCCACTGTAGCTAAATGCTGAGGCTAAAATACTTTGCGAACATCCTATGGTCCTAATAATGGCGTTTTGCGTGCCTGATCTGTAAATCAGCATTAGTCTTACTTAAAGAAAAATTGGCAAAATGTTCTAGATTTTTTTCAGGTTCTTTATTACACTTGAGTAGACTGCACTGAATAGGCATATAGAACAGCCTAAATATAATTGAATAGCTTTATTATGACTTTTTATGTGACATCCGGATTATTTTTATCTCTTTGCGCCTTTTTATCTCTCGGCATAATCTGAAACCTTCATGAGGGATAAAAAAGTGACAAGTAAGAATTTATGTAGGCCTCATCACTTTGTTTAAAAACAATGTGTTCCTTCCAACTAGTGATGCACCAATATGACATTTTTGGCCAATACTTATTTTCCTTGCCAAAAAAAACCTGATACCGATAAAGCTAATTGATATTTAACATTTTAGTGGCTTTTTAAGCATTCTAATACAGTTTAAATAGTTAACACACAAGAGGCGTCACTACAGTCCCTGGTTCGAATCCAAGCTGTATCACATCCGGCCGTGATTCCCATAGGGCGGCGCACAATTGGCCCAGCGTCGTCTGAAATGGGCTTTTTGTTCGTAACCAACTTGCCTAGTTAAATAAAGATTACACACACCACAATGACCAAAAACCTATTTTGTTGGCATTTACGTATGTTCCCATTACCAGTAAAACATCATCAAAATTTTTTTTTTTTCACTTACTTGCTGTGCTGTTTCGTTGATCAGTTGTTCAGTTGTTTCATTCTCAACCAGGATTTCTATGGAACGGCGTTTGGGTCTTTGCGTGTCAAAAAATATACTCTTTAACACTATTTGACTTGTCAAATAAGCTTGTTGACCAATCAGGACCTGAATATGACGGCACGTCACATAATAATTTAACTCATTCCTACATTTTTTTACGTAGTGTAATCAATGTGTAATAACTATCACTTGTATTTCATATGTCACAACGATTCATCGATACGTATGCTATGATGTCTCGCGCACCTACAGTGCTGGTCATAAAAAAAGCTAGCTAGCTCATGGATGCAAACAATGTTCTTCCCCAAAAACATAGCAAAACGACAATCTGTTTCAGTAGCTAAAGTTAGCTAGCTAACTATGTGTCATCGTCTAAAATAACTCAAATTTATAATTCAGTTTTTATTTGATTAATGGTCGGACCCATCTATGTGAAGCTAGCCACAATAAGGATTAGCCACAACAGTGGACTTTGCAGTTAGCCTTCAAAATAAAAGTATGGCATAATTTTACTATTTGTATTCATTTGCATCACTGTCAATTATGTACTTTTATTTTGACGGAAAACCGCAAATTCCACTATTGTGCCTAATCCTTTTTGTGGCTAGCTTCACAACACATGACATGGTCCGGCCACGCCTCATTAGCCAGATGAAGCTAGCCGGCTGCTTATAACGTTAGCTTTGGGCAACAGGGTTAAGTTGCTAAAGCTAGCTACCTCAGAAGTTGCGGTCGAACAAATTATACTTTATTACCAACGTGGTATTATAAACACATCGTTCGTGGCCGGTGTTTGCTTGTTTGCAGACTTTTTTTGTACAGCTTTGCCAGTGCTACTGTATCTTTTTTTGACACGCAAAGAACTAAATGGCGTTCCATAGTATGTATGTCGTGAAGCTAATAGCAGTGATGCTATTACTGTGTACCTCTGGTAGGGCAACATCTGAAAAATAGAACACTTGGTAGTGTGTACCGATGCTCAACCAGTCGGCGAAAGCCAACATCACCCACGACAGAGAACGGTTAATTGTCAAGGGCAATGAATTCCATTATCTTGGCTTTAATGGATTTCGCCTTTGAGTTGTCTCGCTGAAATTTTGTTACTCTTTCAAATGACTGCTCGACTTGTTGACTGCTCGATCCAAATAGCAGACATTGCAGGCTTGTTTAGGAATGCTGTGTTGCATTTATAGCGCAAAATTTTACGTGGCGTCATTACTTCATGTACCCACGTTATATATGTATACACGTCAGCTTTGACATCAGTTTTCCACATCGGCGTTAAACTAGACATCGATACTGATGTTGGCATTTTTAGCTAATATCTTCCGATTCCGATATGTTCACCGATATATCGTGCATCCCTACTTCCAACCATTTAAATATGCCTCTTCTAATGACCCAAACTAAATGATTCTGCTGCGCTATGTTTGAGGTGAGGGGTGTTGTACAAAACAAAGTCATCAGTGATTGAATAATCTGTAACCAATCAGATTATCAAAGCTAATTACATTTTTAAATGACGCTTTACCCATTTGTGTTCTGGCTCTGGCCCAACCCACCGATTGCTGGGACCAATCAGAACGGTTAGAATGTGTTTGCATTCTAGAAATCGTCAGGGAGGCATTCAGGTCATAAGAAGGAATTCCCCTTGACTACTCCCCCAAATTGGAGAAAGCAAACATTCTTTCCCATTGACTTGCATTGTAAAAGAGCCAACTTCTCTGTAGATTTTTTGTTACACAGAAATAACAAAACATACCGAAAAGCTGCTGTCTTGTTCAATGTAACCAGGTCAAAAATCCCGACCTATGGTTCGCAATGCTCCCACATAGGGAAATAGAGCCAGCAAGAAGAGCCCTGTGGCTTCAGGCTATTCTGCATGGGAAATGTGGGGACCCGGTGTCCAATTAGGCTACACGTAGCCAATGGGGTAACCACCGGTTGTTTTCACCATAGGAAGCGGGACCTCAACGTTCTATCTAATACCGATTGGGACAATCCAGACTCATTGCGAAGAAGAAACTATCCTCCATGGGCGTTGCGTAGTGTTCGGCTTGAGCAAGGAGTTTGGATAGCCAGGCAAACATCAGATAGTTCAGCTCCTAAGAATCTGGGTCATCCTGTTGCAATGTGTGCCAGATTAATGGTCTGTCTACCTTTAGACAGACTATGCCCTTCCCTGGACCACTCATGGCTGTGCCCCTGCCCAGTCATGTGAAATCCATAGATTAGGCCCTAATGAATTTATTTCAATTGACTGATTTTATATTTTGAGGTTGGACATTGCGCGTACCACTAATATCGGCCGATTCCGATATGCTCACCCGATATATTGTGCATCCCTAGTCTGAATACTTTCGGAATGCACTGTATGTGAGAATGCTGTTTATTGACTACAGTTCAGCATTCAACACTATTGTTATCTCCATGCTGTACCCTTTGTTCACCCACAACTGAGTCGTTTTGAATGACACAACTCCATCAAGTTTGCTGATGACACCATGGTTGTAGGCCTGATAACCAACAACGATGAGTCAGCTTATAGGGGAAGGTATGTGAACTGGCATTGTGGTGCCAGGACAACAACCTCTCCCTCAACTTCAGCAAAACCAAGGAGTTGATTGTTGACTTCAGGAAGCAGAGGAGGTAACATGCCCCGATCCACATCAACGGGACTGCAGTAGAGAGAGTCAGCAGTTTTATGTTCCTTGGCGTCCACCTCACGAGGACTTGACATGGACCAACAACACCACCACTCTTGTCAAGAGGGTGCAACTGCGTCTCTACATCCAGCTGAAGAAAATCGGAATGCCACCCAGTCCTCTCCAAATACTACCTCTTCAAAATATAGAGGGTTCTGACCAGTTGCATCACGGCCTGATACGGGAATTGCTCCATCCACAGCCACATGGCCCTCCAGTGGGTGGTGAAGACATCTGTGTACATCACTGGGACTGTGCTCCCACCCATCCAGGACATCTACTCGAAATGGTGCCTGAGAAAGGCCTGCAGCATCAAGGACCCACACACCCCAGCCATGAGCTATTCACTCCCTTACCATTGGGCAGACTGTATCGGCTCATGAGGTCTGATGCCAACATGCTCAGAGACAGTTTCCATTTACAAGCCACTAGAATGACCACTTGCACTGACTTTCCGCACCTCAGCACCAGGGTTAGGGTGTAACGGATTACAAAGAAAACTAACTGCAATTCATTACCAGCTAAAATATTGTAATCAGATTACAGATATTTTTGAAAAACTAGATTATTACTTTGAGGATAACTTTTAAATTCAGAATTATTTTGGGGACACCTTTCTGTTTTCTCAATGACATTCCAATCAGCATTTTAAAAAAAGGCGCATGTTTTAAGTTTGTTCTGCCTGAGCGAGTCTAACCACAAATCAAAGACCACTATGACGACGCACCAAATGTGTTTAATGGATCGCGGGAAAAGACAAGGATTAGGCTTTTGTAGGCTACAGTCCAAAAGCTTTGTATTCCAATGGTGCGACCGCTGTCGGCATCCAAAGATAATCCTACTTGAATAAACGTTTGGAGATAAGGACTACAGCCGTGGTACGTAACCAACGGACGGACGGACGATACTGATATCTCTTATTATTGATATCTAGACTACATAGCACATTGATGTGAATCACACTGCTGCTCTCATAGTGGTTGTTGTGGATTGCTGTTCACAAATGTATGTGTATTTTAACCCAATTGGTTGAATTGAAGAAGTTTTTAAGCTGCCCATCAATCATTGTTTTTGCGACCAGGGGTATATTTATTAGAGAAACCGTTTACAGTTTAAGAATCACACGGAAGCAAGAAGAGCAAAACAAGAGTTTCTATTGAACAAATTCAGGTAGGTCCCTTCTCGTTTCATTCCGTTTGCTTCTGTTTAAGAAATGTTTTGCATCAGAAGCAGAGTAATGAATATGCCTCCGGTGGACAGCCAGTGAAAAATACGCTGTTGCAACAGCTGCATAGTCCGGATCCCAGGCTATGGAATGAAAGTTTGAGTTCCATGCTGTCAAAAACACTTTTAATTTTAAGAAGACCAGGAGTGGGGCTTTTTATTTTCTTAATGGAAAATTACCATTTTGTTTTTCATGTGCAAATAGCACTTTTTCGGTGTTCAAGCATGCCATTCAGAGAGCAGCATTTATTTTTCAACTCAAAGCAATGAGCCCAATCAGTCCTCCATGATAAAGGCAGAACTGAGCGATTTCTGTTAGTTGGGCCAACTGCAAAATCAAAATAAGCTATATTGTAAAAGTATTTTTGGTATTAATTTAAGGTTATAGTTAGGCATTGGGGTTAGCAGTGTGGTTAAGGTTAGGTTTAAAATCAAATAGTATGACTTTGTGGCTGTGCCAGCTACTAACCTGAGCCTCATAAGGGGAAAGTGATCTAAAAGTACCTGAAAGTAATCAGATTACAAGTTATTACTGATTACAGTTTTGGACAGGTAATTAATAACTGTAGAAGATTACATTTAGAACGTAACCTACCCAACCCTGCATAACACACACACACACACACACACACACACACACACACACACACACACGCGCAACACTAGTGCTATTAACCAAAATGTCAATTGGAAAGCTTCTCTAGAGATATATCAGATCAAACCAGAACTGTGTGATGTAGTAGGGAGTTGTAGATTCCAATAGGCCTATATTCTACATATTTTTGCACAGAAAATGTGGTAATTAATTACAATGACCATAATCCATTGCGTGTCTACTTGTCCGTTCTGTGTTTCTTTTACGCCTGCTATGTAAAAGAGACAGAATGCGTGATCGAGAGGGATAGACACTGAGGTATAATAAGTGGTTAGAGAGTATTTGCTTCATGAAGTATCTTTACCTGAAAATACATTATCTATGTGATTAATAGATGGTATTCAGCAGTCATAAAAGTATGCCTTATTTACATTGAAGAACTACTAAAATTGTGATTTTTGTCAGACAGCATAGCTAGCAGCTCTATAGAGATGATGACTTGGAATTAGATAATAAAGTCATCAAATAAAACAAATGTAATATACACAATTTAAATATTTTAAAGTACTGTGAATAAATTAAACTGGAGTTAATAAGTGATAAGCAGTAATGGGCAGTCACTACCATCACGGGACTTAGTGCATTTAATGTTGAAAAAAAGTAGCGAGATCAAAAACCAACCGACACCGAATCGACTTCAAAAAACACCAATCACTCAGCACTATGATACACACTGTCAAGCCCTGGTCTTAGTATTTTGTGTTTTCTTTATTATTTTGGTCAGGCCAGGGTGTGACATGGGTTTATTTATGTGGTGTGTTTTGTCTTGGGGTTTTTGTTAGGTATTGGGTTTGTGGCTTAGTATGGTTATCTAGCATAGTCTATGCCTGTCTGGAGTGGTTCTCAATCAGAGGCAGGTGTTTATCGTTGTCTCTGATTGGGAACCATATTTAGGCAGCCATATTCTTTGAGTGTTTCGTGGGTGATTGTTCCTGTCACCAGATAGGCTGTTAGGTTTTCTCATGATTATTGTTTTGTTATTTTTGTTAGTTTTGTGTAGTTTCTTCATTAAAGAACCATGAATAAAAACCACGCTGCATTTTGGTCCGACTCTCCTTCACCACAAGAAAACCGTTACAGAATCACCCACCACAACAGGACCAAGCGGCGTGGTGACAGGCAGCGGCAGCAGGAGCAGCGAAAGGAGGAATGGACATGGGAGGACGTTTTGGACGGCAAGAATATGGACTATACTACTTGGGAGGAAATAGACAGGTGGGTGGTCGACCCAGGGAGAGTGCCGGAGCCCGCCTGGGATTCGCTGGAGCAGTGCGAGGAAGGTTATAGGAGAATGGAGTTGGAGAAACGAACACGGCGGCGTGGAAGGAAGCCCGGGAGTCAGCCCCAAAAATTTGTTGGGGGGGGGCTCACAGGGAGTATGGCTACGCCAGGTAGGAGACCTGCGCAAACTTCCTGTGCTTACCGGGGGGCTAGAGAGACTGGGCAGGCACCGTGTTATGCTGTGGTGCGCACGGTGTCTCCAGTGCGGGTGCATAGCCCGGTGCGGTACATTCCAGCTCCGCGTATCAGCCGGGCTAGAGTGAGCATCGAGCCAAGTGCCATGAAGCCGGCTCTACGCATCTGGTCCCCAGTGCGTCTCCTTGGGCCGGCTTACATGGCACCAGCCTTGCGCTCGGTGTCCCCGGTTCGCCTGCATAGCCCAGTGCGGGCTATTCCACCTCGCCGCACTGGCAGGGCGACCGGGAGTATTCAACCAGGTAAGGTTGGGCAGGCTCGGTGCTCAAGAGCTCCAGTGCGCCTGCACGGTCCGGTCTATCCAGTACCACCTCCACGCATCAGCCCTCCGGTGGCAGCTCCCCGCACCAGGCTTCCTGTGCATGTTCTCGGCCCTGTACCACCAGTGCCAGCACCACGCATCAGGCCTACAGTGCGCCTCGCCTGTCCAGCGCTGCCAGAGCCTTCCTCCTCTCCAGCGCTGCCGGAGTCTCCCGCCTGTTCAGCGCAGTCGGAGCCTTCCTCCTCTCCAGTGCTGCCGGAGTCTCCCGCCTGTTTAGCGCCGCCAGAGCCTTCCGCCTCTACAGCGCTGCTGGAGTCTCCCGCCTGTCCAGAGCTGCCAGTCTGCAAGGAGCTGCCAGTCTGCAAGGAGCTGCCAGTCTGCAAGGAGCTGCCAGTCTGCAAGGAGCTGCCAGAGCTGCCAGTCTGCAGGATGCCCGCCAGAGCTGCCAGTCTGCAAGAGCCGCCAGAGCTGCCAGTCTGCAAGGAGCCGCCAGAGCTGCCAGTCTGCATGGAGCCGCCAGAGCCGCCAGTCAGCATGGAGCAGCCAGAGCCGCCAGTCAGCATGGAGCAGCCAGAGCCGCCAGTCAGCATGGAGCAGCCAGAGCCGCCAGTCAGCATGGAGCAGCCAGAGCCGCCAGTCAGCATGGAGCAGCCAGAGCCGCCAGTCAGCATGGAGCAGCCAGTCAGCATGGAGCAGCCAGAGCTGCCAGTCAGCATGGAGCAGCCAGAGCCGCCAGTCAGCATGGAGCAGCCAGAGCCGCCAGTCAGCATGGAGCAGCCAGAGCCGCCAGTCAGCATGGAGCAGCCAGAGCCGCCAGTCAGCATGGAGCAGCCAGAGCCGCCAGTCAGCATGGAGCAGCCAGAGCCGCCAGTCAGCATGGAGCAGCCAGTCAGCATGGAGCAGCCAGAGCTGCCAGTCAGCATGGAGCAGCCAGAGCTGCCAGTCAGCATGGAGCAGCCAGAGCTGCCAGTCAGCCAGGATCTTCCAGATCCGCTATTCAGCCAGGATCCGCCATTCAGCCAGGATCCGCCAGTCAGCCAGGATCTGCCAGAACTGCCAGCCAGCCAGGATCTGCCATAGCCAACTACCTGCCTGAGCTTCCTCTCAGTGCTGAGCTTCCTCTCAGTGCCGAGCTACCCCTCAGTCCCGAGCTACCCCTCAGTCCCGAGCTACCCCTCAGTCCAGTGGGGCCCTTGGTGAGGACTACTAGGCCAAGGTCGGCGGCGAGGATCGCCTATCTAAGGACGCAAGGCAAAGGGACTAAGACTTTGTTGGAGAGTGGGGTTCACGTCCCACGCCGGAGCCGCCACCATGGACAGACGCCCACCCGGACCCTCCCCTATGGGTTTAGTTGTGCGGTCGGGAGTCCGCACCGCTGACTGGCGGGGGGGGGGGGGGTTCTGTTACGCCCTGGTCTTAGTATTTTGTGTTTTCTTTATTAATTTGGTCAGGCCAGGGTGTGACATGAGTTTTGTATGTGGTGTGTTTTGTCTTGGGGTTTTTTCGTACGTATTGTGATTGTGGCTTAGTGGGGTTTTCTAGGTAAGTCTATAGCTGTCTGGAGTGGTTCTCAATCAGAGGCAGGTGTTTATCGTTGTCTCTGATTGGGAACCATATTTAGGCAGCCATATTCTTTGAGTGTTTCGTGGGTGATTGTTCCTGTCTTTGTGTTTGTTGTCACCAGATAGGCTGTTTAGGTTTTCTCACGTTTATTGTTTTTGTTAGTTTATTCATGTATAGTTTTCTTGGATTAAAGAATCATGAATAACCACCACGCTGCATTTTGGTCCGCCTCTCCTTCACCTAAAGAAAACCGTTACACACACACACACACACACAATCCCCCCTTTCACAAAACATGTGTAAATATTGGACAAAATTGTGCCTTCCTTTATTATACCTATGCTAAAATGTTTATTCTACTGAGCCATTACTTTGTTTTCTTATTTCTTATTGTTGCATTGTCGGGAAGGAACCTGCAAGTAAGAATTCCGTAGGACGATGTATACCATGTGTATCCCGTACATAAGACTAATGAACTTGATACTTGAAAAGATAGTAATTTACACAGGCTATTGTGAGTCTCTTCTCACAGCTCCAAGAGGCTTAAGTGTATTTAGACCTTCATTTCGCAACCTCTGATGCAATTGCCTAACCAAAATAATTTTGTTCATGTGAAACATTGAATCATCCTGCAATAGCAATTTTGATTTTTATCATTACAAGCCTCCAGTCATATGATGTCAAACGCTGCATTTATCAATGGGTGATGGAAGGTTTCATTGTTTCACGAATAGAGCATCCGTCCATATTTTGTGGCCCAAAAATCTTCAGCACAGGTTGGCTTACGGTAAAAAAAAGGCATATGCAGTAAAATGTTCAGTTCGTTGCATCACACCAGTTAAAATTAGGCCAGGTCTTGAATCTCACTGACTCCTTTTGCTGCTGCCCGTGATACATCTCTGCTAGCTGTGTGTTGTGTATTCTCTGGAGAACTGAAGCACATGCATAATTAAAACAGTCTTCTCACATGGAGCCTGTGCTCTTCTCCCAGACAAAACTGGAGCTACTGCAGCGCTGCAGATGCAGGAACTTAATTTGAGCCAGTTTGCTACAGCAGAAAAACAATCCTGCATCAACAGGAAATTAGAATTAATTTGTGGGTTATAATTAATGGACAGTTTTGTAGGGGTTGATACATTTTTCGTAAGGTAAAATCAAGTCTGAAATTTCAAAGTGTAAATTATTAACTTCAGAAGCCTTTTTCATCCTCAAATACACCACAAGTTATCCAGCAACAGGGTGATCAAATTAAGATCCCACCTCTGTACACATGAGCTGTGAAGACATTTATATATGGGCTGTGAGGACACTGAATAACCAAAGGATACACAGACTTACAGAACGGTAGCTACTGCATTCTTCACAATTACATGGCATTAGAGGTGGAGGAGTCTGTTTTCAATTAAAACTGAATGTAGGAAAGATAATGAATATGGAGGGACGAACTCTCCTGTCTTGCCTTTTGTCTCCTGCCTTTCATAAGTGATGCATGGCTTGAAGGCATCTGATTGAAGCTGCCATGTTTCAGTCCATCTGGTTTGCCAAATTTAATCTTGGCAAGCACTGCCATCAGGCCTTTTCAAACTGTTGGCTCACAATGTATGGTCGGGCCCATCTAGTAAGGGGAAGGGAAAAACCACCAAGTTTAGTTTAGTTCATTAGGATCCCCATTAGCTACTGCACATGCAGCAGCTACTCTTCCTGGGGCCCACATAAATGTACAAATACATTAAAGTTCAGAACAGTTAGACAAGGATTTTTATATATACAGTGGTAAGAACCTGGACTTCTGCATAATATGTGTATCATTTTGTTATTCAGTGTCCTCACAACCCATATATAAATGTCTTCACAGCCCATGTGTACAGAGGTGGCATCTTAATTTGATCACCCTGTTGATGGATAACTTGTAGTGTATTTGAGGATGAAAAAGGCTTCTGAAGTTAGTAATTTACACTTTGAAATTTCCAAAGGGTTCACATACTTTTTCTTGCCACTCTATGTGTGTGTATTTAATATATGAAGGCTATTCCATGTGAGAAATTGCCAAGAAACTGAAGATCTCGTACAACGCTGTATACTACTCCCTTCACAGAACAGAGCAAACTGACGTTAACCAGAATAGAAAGTGGAGTGGTTTGAGAAACAGACGCCTCACAAGTCCTCAATGAAGTGAAGAGGCAACTACGGGATGCTGGCCTTCTAGGCAGAGTTGCAAAGAAAAATACATATCTCAGACTGGCCTATAAAAAGAAAAGATTAAGATGGGGATAAAGAACACACACTGGACAGAGGAACTCTGCCGGTACCTGATCTTCAGTTTCTTGTCAATTTGGAATAGCCTTCATTTCTCAGAACAAGAATAGACTGACAAGTTTCAGAAGAAAGTTCTTTGTTTCTGGCCGTTTTGAGCCTGTAATCGAACACACAAATGCTGATGCTCCAGATACTCAACTAGACTAAAGAAGGCCCGTTTTATTGCTTCTTTAATCAGAACAACAGTTTTCAGATGTGCTAACATAATTGCCAAAGGGTTTTCTAATGATCAATTAGCCTTTTAAAATGATAAACTTGGATTTGCTAACACAATGTGCCTTTGGAACACAGGAGAAATGGTTGCTGATAATGGTCCTCTGTACACCTATGTAGATATTCCATAAAAAATCTGCCGTTTCCAACTACAATAGTCATTTACAACATTAACAATGTCTACACTGTATTTCTGATCAATTTGATGTTATTTTAATGTACATAAAATGTGCTTTTCTTTCAAAAACACGGACATTTCTAAGTGACCCCAAACTTTTGAACGGTAGTGTATGTCTCATTCTAAAAATAAATATAAAATAAGAGCAGTGGTGAAAAAAGTATCCAAACTGTCATACTTGAGTAAAAGTAAAGATGCCTTAATTGAGAATTACTCAAGTAAAAGTGAAAGTCACCCAGTAAAATACTACTTGAGTAAAAGTCTCAAGGTATTTGGTTTTAAATATACTTAAGTATCAAAAGTAAATGTAATAGCTAAAATATACTTAAGTATTGAGAGTGAGTATAAATCATTTAAAATTCCCTATATTAAGCAAACCAGACTGCACCATTTTCTTGTTTTCATTTATTTATGAATAGCCAGGTTCACACTCCAACATAATTTGCCAAAAAACTAAGCATTTGTGTTCATGGAGTCCGCCAGATTAAAGGTAATAGGGATGACCATGGATGTTCTCTTGATAAGTGCATGAATTTGACAATATTCCTGTGCTGCTAGCCATTCAAAATGTAACGAGTACTTTTGGGTGTCAGGGAAAATGTATAGGAGGAACGTAGTGAAGTAAAAGTTGTCAAATATAAAAAGTAAAGTACAGATACCCCAAAAAATTAATGAAGTAGTATTTTAAAGTGTTTTTACTTAAGTAATTTACACCACTGAATAAGAGTTATACATTGGAAAGATACCAAGAGACACTAGGCATGAATGTAAACAAGTAAGAAGGACTCTGCGAAAGAGGGGTGACGAAAACATGCTCAAGTGCACTGTGTCTTAAGAGTCAACCCACACATCTGTTCTGTCTTACTTTGTATCCCTCAAATATTTTCAAGTAATTTAACTCTAAACAACAGTTAGCAGTTTGACCACTTACCTTCAATCCACATCATTTGAAATTGAGACGTTGATTCGTTATTTAAATGTTGAATTTGGGTACCCACAAACAACACGTTATTAAAGATCATCTGACTATACTAAAATCTATACTATACTGACTAAAATGTATTAAGGCATTCATAAAGTATTCATAAGCCCTACATAGCTTCACAAAGCATTTGTAAGTAATATAATACTACGTAAAGGTTGATAGAAATTTGGAAAATGTTGCATAAACTTTTTGTCACCCTTCACATAACATGTGATTTGCTTATGGAGGATTTCTGAGGCATCCATATTTGCCTTATGAAGGATTTATGAAGGCTTCAATGAGCCTTAAAAGTTATATTTTGTTTAGAGTGGGACTGGATTATTGAAGATGTGCACAAGTAATTTAGTTACTATCGTTAATGGTATACAATAAAGGAATGAATTGGGTGGTTTGAATTTTTTCCTGCGAGGTCTCACCCACTCTGTGCACCACTGATAACGTACATAGCCATTGAAGATGTTCTCTCCCTCTTTCTCCTGATTTCCCCCTCATTCATTCCCCCTCACATACAAGTGTGCTACCTATTTACAGAGAGATGGGGTGTTAAGATTTGGTATTGCATTAGCTCATCAAGAATTAACTACTTGCTTTGTCTTTTCCAGAGTTCATTTCTTGGCCGGCTGAAACACTTTGTAGAGATCATTGACCCCAGCACACTCTTTGTGTCTGAGGTAAGGTACAGTCGAAAACATCAATCCACATACTGTTTTACTACTTCAGCAATTGGTTTTTGTAAGAGACCAGACTTGTATATGAGACTTGGGAATGGTGGCAACAGGAGAATACCGTCCAATACTTTAGATCTGGAATCAAATCAGATAACACAGGGTCGGACTAGGAACAGAAATTGACCTACAAATTTCTCATACACCAGCCCATTTTTCCCTCAAAGGCCCCATTGTTAGCCCATTGTTAATTCTGCCCAAAATAATTTTGGGACAGGCCCACTGGGCTAAAGATGCCCGATTTCCTTCTATGAGATAACACATTAACTCGAAACCTACCTATTATTAATTATCTTGTTGACTCAAATTACTTATCTCTCCAGAGACGATTGACAGAATGCATTAAGCTCCTGGATGAATTTAAACACGGAAAACTACCACCTGGAGTTTCTGATCTACAGGTTAGCTTTTTGTTTTTCAGAAATTCCTTTGTCAGTGTTACAGAATATATACTTTTCCAAAATGTTATTTTATTTTAAGCATAATGTTTATGACACTTTCAATGTGTAGCTGTAACACACTCCATACATTCAGCTGCCCAGCATTTCCCCTCACTGCGCTGAACTGACATAGCTGGGTTTTTTTTACTATTTAGCTATGGGAAGCCCAAAAGGTCACGCAGGTAAGTTGTGGCACACGTCTGTTCATACATGACCCCATGTACAGTTGAAGTTGGAAGTTGGAAGTTTACATACACCTTCACAAATCCTGACATTTAACCCTAGTAAAATTCCCTGTCTTAGGTCAGTTAGGATCACCACTTTATTTTAAGAATGTGAAATGTCAGAATAATAGTAATAATTATTTTTTTCAGCTTTTATTTATTTCATCACATTCCCAGTGAGTCAGAAGTTTACATACACTCATTTAGTATTTGGTAGCATTGCCTTTAAATTGTTTAACTTGAGTCAAACATTTCGGGTAGCCTTCCACAAGCGTCCCACAATAAGTTGGGTGAATTTTGGCCCATTCCTCCTGACAGAGCTGGTGTAACTGAGTCAGGTTTGTAAAGGCCTCCTTGCTCGTACACACTTTTTCAGTTCTGCCCACACATGTTCTATTGGATTGAGGTCAGGGCTTTGTGATGGCCACTCGAATACCTTGACTTTGTTGTCCTTAAGCCATTTTGCCACAACTTTGTAAGTGTGCTTGGGGTCATTGTCCATTTGGAAGACCCATTTGTGACCAAGCTTTAGCTTCCTGACTGATGTCTTGAGATGTTGCTTCAGTATATCCACATAATATTCCTCCCTCATGTTGCCATCTATTTTGTGAAGTGCACCAGTCCCTCCTGCAGCAAAGCACCCCCACAACATGATGCTGCCACCACTGTGCTTCACAGTTGTGATGGTGTTCTTTGGCTGGCAAGCTTCCCCCTTTTTCCTCCAAACATAACGATGATCATTATGGCCAAACAGTTATATTTTTGTTTCATCAGACCAGAGGACATTTCTTGAAAAAGTATGATCTTTGTCCTCATATAGATACTTTTGTACCTGTTTCCTCCAGAATCTTCACAAGGTCCTTTGATGTTGTTCTGGGATTGATTTTCCCTTTTTGCACCAAAGTACATTCATCTCTAGGAGACTGAGTGGTATGATGGCGGCATGGTCCCATGGTGCTTATACTTGCGTACTATTGTTTGTACAGATGAATGTGGTACCTTCAGGCGTTTGGAAATTGATCCCAAGGATGAACCAGACTTGTGGAGGTCTACCATTTTTTTCTGAGGTCTTGGCTGATTTCTTTTGATTTTCCCATGATGTCAAGCAAAGAGGCACTGAGTTTGAAGGTAGGCCTTGAATTACATCCACAGGTACACCTCCAATTGACTCAGGCTAATTGACATCATTTATCAGAACCTTCTAAAACCATGACATCATTTTCTGGAATTTTTCAAGCTGTTTAAAGGCACAGTCAACTTATGGATCTAAACTTCTGACACACTGGAATTGTGATACAATTAATTATAAGTGAAATAATCTGTCTGTAAACAATTGTTGGAAAAATTACTTGTGTCATGCACAAAGTAGATGTCCTAACCGACTTGCCAAAACTATAGTTTGTTAATAAGAAATTTGTGGAGTGGTTTAAAAAAAAACTTTTAATAACTCCAACCTAAGTGCATGTAAACTTCCAACTTCAACTGTATGTGTTGCCATACATACATTTTCCCTCTCCTCTTGGAAGCATGATGATGATGTCACACTCTTTCTCATATCTGAATGTAGGCCATCATTCATCCTGACACAGGAGAGAAGATTTTCATGCCTTTTCGAATGTCAGGTATGACTTCCAAGTGAAGATTTTCACCAGAGTGACTTTTATTTTGTTAATGGTAATTTTTACCCTGATTTTATATCTTTTTTTGCATCTAAACAGGTTATGTCCCATTTGGAACACCAATTGTAAGTCTTATATGAAATTATTACTGTATTTCATATGTATCTATGGATACAATATTCAACTTTGTCCTGAAGATGATTAGTGTCTGTAAATACGTGTAACATCTGGTATGGTCACTTGTTTAATAATACACTGTTGGTTGTACTGACTTTTTGGTTTTGAGGGAAGCAGTCATTCTGGAGACCTTGCAAGACTAGAGCAGTTGCACTATTGTCTCCCTGTCTGGCCTAATCTAGGTTGTGGGCCTTCTTCTTCCAAATCAGACTGTGGTATCCACCATTTTCTGGCAGGTAAAGACATTACAAGCAACCTTTTCAGCAATAACGGTCCCATGTTGTTAATATCCACATTGGATACGCTCTCCTTCCCAGTGAGGTAAAGTGATGTAATTGAATTTCACAGAATGTTTTTTTTTTCTTTTTTTTTCTTTTTTTTTTCTCCTTTCAGTGGCTTAACCAGAGTCACAATGCCTGTGTCAACTACTCAAACCGCAATGCTACTAAGGTAGTGTATGATGCTACCAAGGTAGTGTATGAGAGGATCATCTATATTATTTACGGCTTGATTCTCACCAGACGGCTTGATTCTCACCCAGATGTACTGTATAGAAAGTGTTTTGAACATGTGACTGATGTCAAAGTGTACATTTTCCATTCAAGGTTTTGGTATTCAAGAGAGTGATTTTAGCCAATGTTAGCCTTACGTAAGAGGCTGTGAGATACTAAGTCATTCGTGTTGTTGTTCATATTAGCCTACACCGACATCCACGTTTCTTCAAGGTTACTTCGGAGCTGTGACCAGTGCTGTCTCTCTTGCGGTCAGTTGATGATTATTATACATGTATGGGAATGAATATTCAGTTTCAGCGATTCTGTTCGGCCTATTTCTGCTATATGTAACGTGTTAAATGGGTTTAGAGCACAGGCGGCCAATAGCACCTTAATTGGGGAGGACAGGCTCATAGTGATGGCTGAAACGGAATGAATGGAATAGTATGGAACACATCAAATACATGGTTTCCATGTGTTTGATACCATTCCATTCCAGCCATTATTATGAGCCGCCCTCCCCTCAGCAGCCTCCTGTGGTTTTAGAGTGTATCCTAAACTTTGTGCTGTGTTGTTCAGGTAGGACTGAATGTACTGATTCAGAAAGCCAACAGGTTGAGTCCAGCGACCCGAATGATAATACAGAGACTCATCCCTTTCCCAGCTGTGGGTAAGTATTCGTAAATCATTTGAATAAAAACACATTAATATAGTATTAATGTGAACATCTAGACTTGATTTAAAATCAGTTTGTCACAAAGTAATATGAGCTACAGGTGCAAATGAATAGGCTGCATTGCGTTTACTTTTGGGTTCATTCTCCGTCTGTCCTGTATGTAGGTCTTCTCCTTTTTGTTAATAGAGCTTTGCTATAAATGCATCAATCACCTTTAACAAGAGCTGCAAAACATTTGGTGTCAGAGGAGGCAGAGCTTTGCTGCCGGTTTCTTCTCTATAAGCTTTGTATGATTAGCAATGTCTAGCTAATAGCTACCCTCCTACTACATAGATCTCTGTTCAATATTGTCAAGGTTGTACTATAAGCTCTCCCCAGTTGTAAATATGAAACCTATGTGCTTACTAAGGGCCTGTCTATAGACCTCACATGCTGAAGCAGAATACTCCAAACAAATCAAGATGAAATAGATACATTGGCCCTGTTGGAATACTCTTAAAATGCATCCTTCCTTCCTGCCATCCCTAAAGTAGTCGGCGGCAGGTAGCCTAGCGGTTAGAGCGTCAGGCCAGTAACCGAAAAGTCAGTGGTTCAAAATCTGGAGCTGACAAGGTGAAAAATCGGATGTGCCTGTGAGCAAGGCACTTAACCCCAATTTGCTCCAGGGGCTCCATACTACTATGGCTGACCCTGTAAAAAAATCAACATTTCACTGCACCTATCTGACTATTCTAGTTGTCTAGTAGTGTCAGATCAGTGATTACTTCAAGAATGGGAGGAAGGAAAGATACGTTTTTAGAGTATTCAAATGGGTAGGTCTCAATCTCAGCTGAATGTCAGACATTGCCACTGTCACAACCAGTATTCTCTGCTTACTCAGCCAGTGCCAACATTTGCAACGTGGGCCTCATGAGGCACAATGAGTTGTCGGAGGGCGTCAACGTGCTGGACGAAAATGGGAACATATTGGGCTCCTCAAAGATTGCTGCCAAACATGTGAGTGGCTGGTCATCAGTGAGACCTCTCGCACAAGCCTTTATAAAAATACTGTTTCCTTCCTGGCCACAGAGAGAAAATGAATGGAGTCATTCCACTCGCTAGCTATCAAACATACTGTGCAGATACAGTGCCTTCCGAAAGTATGCATACCTCTTGACTTATTCCACATTTTGTTGTGTTAAAGCCAGAAAAATAACGGCTAAATCGGTCCGCTAATATACAGCATCAGTCAAAAGTTTTGACACACCTACTCATTCAAGTATTTTTCTTTATTTTTACTATTTTCTACATTGTAGAATAATAATTATGGCAAGAACAGCTCCTAATATGGACTTGGTCTTTTACCAAATAGGGCTATCTTCTGTATACCAACCCTACCTTGTCACAACACAACTGATTGGCTGAAATGCATTAAGAAGGCACACCTGTTAATTGAAATCCATTTCAGGTGACTACCTCATGAAGGTGGTTGAGAGAATGCCAAGAGTGTTCAAAGCTGTCTTCAAGGCAAAGGGTGGCTATTTTGAAGAATCTCAAATATATTTTGATTTGTTTAACACTTTTTATGCTTACTACATGATTGCATGTGTTATTTCATAGTTTTAATGTCTTCACTGTTATTCTACAATGTAGAAAATAGTTCAAATAAAGAAAAAACCTTGAATGAGTAGGTGTGCCCAAAATGTTGACTGGTACTGTATATTTTTATTAATATATTTTTTTAATTGAGATTTTTCAGGGGGTGCCCCTACTATGACAATATTTGTACATTATTCTTAAAAAAAATCTTTAAGCTCTGTCAAGTTGGTTGTTGATCATTAATAGACAGCCATTTTCAAGTCTTGCCATAGATTTTCAAGACGATTTAAGTCAAGACTGTAACTAGGCCACTCAGGAACATTCCATATTGTCTTGGTAACCAACTCCATTGTATATTTGGCCTTGTGTTGTAGGTTATTGTCCTGCTCAAAGGTAAATTTATCTCCAAGTGTTTGTGGGAAAGCAGACTGAAACAGGTTTTCCTCTAGGATTTCCCCTAGCTCTATTCCATGTATTTTTATTTTTAAAAACTCGATGACAAGCATACCCATAACATGATGCAGCCACCAACATGCTTTAAAATGTGAAGAGTGGTACTCAGCGATGTGTTGGATTTGCCCCAAACATAACACTTTGTATTCAGGACATAAAGTTACTTTCTTTGCCACATTTGTTGCAGTTTTACTTTAGTGCCTTATTGCAAACAGGATGCATGTTTTTTGAATATTTTGTATTCTGTGCAGGCTTCCTTCTTTTCACTCTGTCATTTAAGTTAGTATTGTGTTGTAACTACAATGTTGTTTATCCATTCTGTTTTCTCCTATCATGGCCATTAAACTGTTTTAAAGTCACCATTGGCCTCATTGTGAAATCACTGAGCGGTTTCCTTCCTCTCCAGCAACTGAGTGAGGAAGGACACCTGTATCTTTGTAGTGACTGGGTGTATTAATACACAATTCAAAGTGTAATGAATAACTTCACCGTTCTCAAAGGGATATTCAATGTCTGCTTTTTTATTTTGACCCATCTACCAATGGGTGCCCTTCTTTGCGAGGCATTGGAAAACCTCCCTGGTCTTTGTAAACACAGATTCAACCTGTGTTTAACATTCACTGCTCGACTGAGGGACCTTTAAAATTGTCCCTCAAAATTCTGAAAACATAATTCCACTTTGACATTATGGGGTATTGTGTATAGGCCAGACAATTTTAAATTCAGGCAGTAACACAAAATGTGGAAAAGTCAAGGTGCGTGAATACTTTCCGAAAGCACTGTATATCAAATTCATTGTTTTAGCATATTCAATCAGTATTTAGAATGAAAGATACCCTGACCAAGATGGCCATCTTGTAATCATGTCCATTCTAGTGTTCTATTTAGTTCTCTGTTCCTGGCAAAATATTTTGTCTGCAAAATGTCGACATTTTATATTCGATGCAAAATGTGTATTTTTAATGTGTGGAGAATCAGTTTCTGAATAGTCTGTCTGTGACTGAAGTCAGTATGATTCTTCATATGAGGTTCAATAAAGTAAGAACAGGTTTATTTTAAAATGTATTATTAGTAAACATAAACATATTTATGTGTTTTTCCTCATATGTCCATATGCTGCATCCTTCAAACCTCATGGGAGGGGGAATTTAATCCAACATATTGCAATATTTTGAATTGAAGCATGTGCACAATATTGTTCTTTCCCCCAGGCAATTATGGAGACAGCCTTTACCAGAGTGGTCCTCCCGATGCCAATATTTGTCCTTCCTCCCATCATTATGTCCTACCTAGAAAAGTAAGTCAGATGGGTCAGAAATATTTAGTGTACTGCCTTGTCTAGTCCCTTCATTAATATCAGAATAGTGTCAGTTGAGTTATGGTCATCCCAATACCTAAAGCCTGAAAAATAGGGTCCTGGATAGGACAATGTTTTCACCATATTAACATTCTGTGGCATTTCATTTTTTGGAAGGGTGGAGGTGTAATCATTTTGTAATCATGTGTAAGAAATGTTGTATTAGTGTTGAGATTGTACTCAATAAATGTGTGCTTCCCTTCTTGTCTGTTAGACTTCCATTGCTGCAGATGAATCGGAGGCTGTTGCTGCCCATCCACAGCCTGGTGTGTCTGGCTACCTTCAGCCTCTCCCTGCCCCTGGCCATCAGCCTATTCCCACAGATGTCTCAGGTACCACTGCTGCTGCTATCCCTGGAGGCTGGCTGGACAGCTGGGAGGAATTAACCTCAGACACACTTCACTTGTCTCTCTTGTAATTAAGAACGAACGATAAAGGTTCTGGATTTAGAGGTACTGTGACAGGCTATTAGGTGTTGCAGACGGTTGGTAGGGGTATTGTGTGTTTACATGTTTCTCTGGTTCAACTTCAACAGATAGAGGTGTCTCAGCTTGAGCCGGAGATCGCAATGGCAACCGATTGCAAGGTGGTGACCTACAACAAGGGACTGTGATGACTGGCCCCCGAGGAGAGAGTAGAGGACAGGGCACTGAACAGAGGTGCAAATTAGCCTCCTTTTTGACTGGCTGTAACGGACACTCCAGGTCTCTCTCTGGTGTAGGGTGAAGTTGCCCCTAGACGCTGATCTTGGCTCAGTTTTGTATTTTCCCACTAATGGATTGGGGAGGAGAAGCTTATCCCAGATCTGAACCTGGGGGAAACTTCACCCTGGATCTCTGTCTCCCATAGCATGGTAACAGCTCCAGGCACTTTTTGCTGCATTAAAATAGTGTTGCATAGATAATGTACTGTCTTAATCAATGGTTTTAATACAACACATTCCATGGAATGTGAAAATTATGCAAATCAGTAAGGATTGAGGGAGGTTAACAGAACAATATTGTTGTCATATGTAATATGTTGTAATATGTTATGATGGAACTTTATAATGTAATGCCCATACCATACCAGCTATTTCGCAATTGGTCATGCTGATCAACCCAATTGTTTAAATTTTTATGAGATGTTTTTATTGTTGACCTGAAGTTTAAAAAAAAATATGTTTAAGTAAAAGATACAATCTAAAATAGTTTTACAATCCCATGAATCAGTGTTGAGTGATAGATCCTGACAGAGTGTTACATACCCCTTGACCTATTCCACATTGTTTTGTTACAGCCTGAATTCAAAATGGATTAGATAGATTTGTTTTCTCTCTCACCCATCTACACACAATACAGAAATATCTAATTTACATAAGTATTCACACCCCTGAGTCAATCACATGTTAGAATCACCTATGGGAGTGATTACAGCTGTAAGTCTCTACGAGCTTTGCACACCTGGATTGTACAATATTTATACATTATTTTTAAAATTCTTCAAGCTCTGTCAAGTTGGTTGTTGATCATTGCTAAACATCCATTTAAGTCTAGCCATAGATTTTCAAGCGTAATTAAGTAAAAACTGGAAGTAGGCCACTCAGGAACATTCAATGCTTTCTTGGTAAGCAACTCCAGTGTATATTTGGCCTTGTGTTTTAGGTTATTGTCCTGCTAAAAGGTTGTTGATCCATCCTCCATTTCTCCTATCACAGCCATTAAACTCTGTAACTGTTTTCAAGTCACCATTGGCTGGCCTCATGGTGTAATACCTGAGCGATTTCCTTCCTCTCCGGCAACTTAGTTAGGAAGGATGCCTGTATCTTTGTAGTAACTGGGTGTATTGATACACCATCCAAAGTGTAATTATTAAGTTCACCATGCTCAAAGGGATATTCAATGTTAGCTTTTTGTTGTTGTACCCATCTACCAATAGGTACCCTTATTTTGAGGCATTGGAAAACCTCCCTGGTGTTTGAATCTGTATTTGAAATTCACTGCTCGGCTGAGGGACCTTACAATTATCTGTATGTGTGGGGTACAAAGAGGAGGTAGTCACTCAAAATCATGTTAAACACTATTCTTGCACACAGAGTGAGCCAATGCAACTTTATTATGTAACTTGTTTAGCAAATATTTTCTCCTGAACCTATTTACGCTTGCCATAACAAAGGGGTTGAATACTTATTGACTCAAGACATTTCAGATTTTCATTTATAATGAATTTGTAAAAAAAACTCTAAAAACATTCCACATTGACGTTATAGTGTGTGTAGGCCAGTGACACAAAATGTGGAAAAAGTCAAGGGGTGTGAATACTTTCTGAAGTCACTGTATAACAAAAGATGGGCATCCTGTAATCATCTCCATTCTACTGTTCTATTTAATTCTGTGTTCATGGAAAAATATATTGTCTGTAAACATATTCTCAATTGAATCCATTTTAAATTCAGGTTTTAACATAACAACATGTGGAAATAGTCTAGGGGTGTGAATACTTTATGAAAGCACTGTATAATGTGAAAGAGCAGGCTAGGCTATTCTGTAGGCTACTTGAGTCTGATGTAAAGATTACAAAGATGCCCCTGTCCAGAAACGGCCCCTAGCCTCTACACCCCGTACCACAGGCTATGGTTGAATCCCAGTTCTCCACCCTCGTCCCTAGGTGTGCACCATCATGGATTTAAAAGCACTGGATTGGTGTAAGATTCCACCACTATTATGGGGAATGTGCAAGTGCACACTTGGGGAGAAGGGTGGAGAATCGGGATGCAGCCTAGGTCTGTTTCTTGACTAGGTCCATTCTAGGACATTCTAGAGGAAGTCGGTTTGTGGACCATGGTTGCTAAAAATAAAGTTTTCTATTCTACGTTTTATATTTTTGTACATTCCTTTCCCGATGATAATTGCATGAGAAAGGGTACAATACAGTATTGACTGATTGAAGAAGTTATATGACTGGTGCACAGTTATATTGCACAGTACAATGTTTTTGTGTGCATATAATATTGCCAGAATATATTGTACTAACCAATGTGTTATCCATTACCTTCTCTACATACAGTGCCTTGCGAAAGTATTCGGCCCCCTTGAACTTTGCGACCTTTTGCCAGATTTCAGGCTTCAAACATAAAGATATAAAACTGTATTTTTTTGTGAAGAATCAACAACAAGTGGGACACAATAATGAAGTGGAAGGACATTTATTGGATATTTCTAACTTTTTTAACAAATCAAAAACTGAAAAATTGGGCGTGCAAAATTATTCAGCCCCTTTACTTTCAGTGCAGCAAACTCCAGAAGTTCAGTGAGGATCTCTGAATGATCCAATGTTGACCTAAATGACTAATGATGATAAATACAATCCACCTGTGTGTAATCAAGTCTCCGTATAAATGCACCTGCACTGTGATAGTCTCAGAGGTCCGTTAAAAGCGCAGAGAGCATCATGAAGAACAAGGAACACACCAGGCAAGTCCGAGATACTGTTGTGAAGAAGTTTAAAGCCGGATTTGGATACAAAAAGATTTCCCAAGCTTTAAACATCCCAAGGAGCACTGTGCAAGCGATAATATTGAAATGGAAGGAGTATCAGACCACTGCAAATCTACCAAGACCTGGCCGTCCCTCTAAACTTTCAGCTCATACAAGGAGAAGACTGATCAGAGATGCAGCCAAGAGGCCCATGATCACTCTGGATGAACTGCAGAGATCTACAGCTGAGGTGGGAGACTCTGTCCATAGGACAACAATCAGTCGTATATTGCACAAATCTGGCCTTTATGGAAGAGTGGCAAGAAGAAAGCCATTTCTTAAAGATATCCATAAAAAGTGTTGTTTAAAGTTTGCCTCAAGCCACCTGGGAGACACACCAAACATGTGGAAGAAGGTACTCTGGTCAGATGAAACCAAAATTGAACTTTTTGGCGTAAAAGCAACACAGCTCATCACCCTGAACACACCATCCCCACTGTCAAACATGGTGGTGGCAGCATCATGGTTTGGGCCTGCTTTTCTTCAGTAGGGACAGGGAAGATGGTTCAAATTGATGGGAAGATGGATGGAGCCAAATACAGGACCATTCTCAAAGAAAACCTGATGGATTCTGCAAAAGACCTGAGACTGGGACGGAGATTTGTCTTCCAACAAGACAATGATCCAAAACATAAAGCAAAATCTACAATGGAATGGTTCAAAAATAAACATATCCAGGTGTTAGAATGGCCAAGTCAAAGTCCAGACCTGAATCCAATCGAGAATCTGTGGAAAGAACTGAAAACTGCTGTTCACAAATGCTCTCCATCCAACCTCACTGAGCTCGAGCTGTTTTGCAAGGAGGAATGGGAAAAAATGTCAGTCTCTCGATGTGCAAAACTGATAGAGACATATCCCAAGCGACTTACAGCTGTAATCGCAGCAAAAGGTGGCGCTACAAATTATTAACTTAAGGGGGCTGAATAATTTTGCACGCCCAATTTTTCAGTTTTTGATTTGTTAAAAAAGTTTGAAATATCCAATAAATGTCGTTCCACTTCATGATTCTGTCCCACTTGTTGTTGATTCTTCACAAACAAATACAGTTTTATATCTTTATGTTTGAAGCCTGAAATCTGGCAAAAGGTCGCAAAGTTCAAGGGGGCCGAATACTTTCGCAATGCACTGTATTTATAACTGGAATCTTTAGTTGCTAAATTCATTTTTGGACTTAACTTAATTATATATATATCCATTAATTCTTGAAGAATATAACTTATAAATGCCTCATTAGTTTAGTTCAAATGTACCCCATCAGAACCCAAAATATAAGATTATTTTACTCCAATGTTTGTAAACAATGTAAACAAATACTGTGTAGCCTCAACACGGTTAAAACTATAATTGGTATATCATGGATGGTCAGTCCTTGCATCAATAGCTTTGTCTATGAATTTGAAAGTGGTGATATTTTTCCAGACGCATCATCACTCAGCTTTTAACCAAATCAGAGGTAGGGTGACCACTTTATTGTTTCAATTAAGGATTCTATTCTATGTATTTTCTGCTACTCAAAATGTACTAAATTTTATCTATGATTCAATTGCATATCAAAATGTTTAGTAATATTCTAAAATATATAAACTTTTATTTGTCTTCTGTCAAATGCATGTATGTTTGACAGTGAGCCATTTACCTTTGCGTGACAATGAGGGTCAGCTTCCGCATAATTCATTCATTTATCAGGTGCTGTAAAATATTGGAAAAAGTTTGGCGTTCATGATATGATTCATTACATTTCATCGAAGATAAAATCATGTCAGAATTTTGCAAGGCACTAATTGTAGTCAATCTGTATACAAGAAAAATACTAGCTAAATCAACCGCTAGAGGCCACTAAATGCCTACGGGTAGACTCTTCTAAAAACGTCCGAGTTGAAAGGTCGAAGGTTGTTGTGAAGATGGCTGCCCCCCAAGATGACATGTTTTCGCTCTGCGTCGACCCCACTAAAGTTAGCAGTTGTGTGGAAGTCCGATTTATTGACAAGATTAAGGTAATGTGCAGACAATGATTATTTTGAAAAGGCTAATTTCAAGTTTATCGGATCTAGCACCGTTTTGATGCCAAATTCATTGGCACGCATGCTGTCAATCTGTAGACTGGCTGGGCAAATCAAAAAATTATTCGCAGGACAGAATTTGTTGTCATTTTGTTGACGTTTTCTGGCAGGCTATAGCTACGTAGTTACTTGCTAGCTGTGTTAATGTTTTAGATTCATCATGGTGTAACCGATGTGAAATAGCTAGCTAGTTAGCGGGGTGCGCGCAAATAGCGTTTCAATTGGTGACGTCACTCCCCTTGCTCAGCAAGGGCCGCGGCATTTGTGGAGCGATGGGTAACGATGCTTTGAGGGTGGCTGCTGTAGATGTGTGCAGAAGTTCCCTGGTACGAGCCCAGGTAGGGGCGAGGAGAGGGACGGGAAGGTATACTGTTACAATGGCTTATTGTAGTTAGCTAGCAAATTACGTTAATCACCAATTACAGTCACTACCGTCATGCCACATGGATTGCTATCTGATTCCTTTTAAAACTAGCTAAGCTTTTTGTCTATTTAAACAACTAGCATCTTGAAACGTTAGCTATCTAGGTATGCACAGAGATACCTTTTGGGGGGCTAATAAAGTGCAACGGCTAGCCTGTTCTGAGTCAATAGGATACACTTTGTGTGGATAAAGTATGGGTAGGTGCATATTACTGAAATTGACAATGCTTTTTATATCTAAACATTTGGTTTTTATTTTAGGGCAAGGGATTATTCGCCAAGAAGGCCATCAAGAAAGGAGACACAATTTTTATTGAGCGCCCTCTTGTCTCTGCCCAGTTCTTGTGGAATTCCCTGTACAAGTACAAAGGTGAGGTGTTATAGGTTCAAGATTTAGGTGATTGACAGACTGAACACATCCTCCTTCCTAAAATCGTGGAGCAAAAATGTTCCAGCATGCTTTGCTTTTTAGATTAACCAAGGTCAAGGGGGAAACCTCACATTTTGAGTCTTTTGAATGGTCTTTAATATTTAGTGACATGACCCTTAGTTGTCTCATTTATCATCCATCCCTGTCTCTTCTCCAGCCTGTGAGTTTTGCTTGCGTGCTCTGGAGACAGCCGAGGATAATGCCCGTAGACTCAGTGGCATCCCTGACCTCAGTCTACCCCACCCCGAGCTGTGCAAAGTGCATCCAGAGCTGCACCAAGCTTGCCCACAATGCCAGGTGTGTGCCTCTCACAAGTCCTCCTCATCTGCACTGCCAATTAAGGACTGGACAGTACTGATCGAAAAACACATTGTAACCCATTTTTGAAAGTGGGTTTTAGCATATATTTTCGTTTGTCTCCTGCATCTTCGCAAACTGAAGTTTAATTGTAAGGATGTTTTTTCTATTAATAGCGTAAAATTAAGATGTACAGAAAGACTCATGTGAAGGCCAAATTACAGAGGAGGAACTTCTTGATGCAATTAAAGCCTTTAAGTCCAGTAAAACTCCAGGGCTGGATGGCATACCAGTTGAGGTACATCAAACCTTTTTCCATTATTAGCATGTTTTGATCACTTCTATAAAAATGGTAGACTATTGAATACTCAGCAAGAAGGTCTGATTTCACTATTACTGAAACCGGACCCAGGTGGTAAATCCAGCCCACCTAAAAAACTGGATGCCCTTTACACTTCACTGTTGTGTTGCAAAAATTCTAGCAAAATGCATAGAATAAAATTTTTCAAAAAACTAATTGTCAGACAAGTTTTTTTTACATGGACGATACAGAGGAGATAATATAAGAGAAGTACTGGAAACAATAGAACACTATGAAAAATCGGGGAAACCGGGCCTGGTGTTCATTTTGAAAAGTACAACTAGGATTTATGTATAAATGGAGTATCTTAATTTTGGAGGATCTCTTATACAATGGGTTAAAGTTATGTATAGTAACTCCAGTTGTAAACAAGTAAATAATGGCTACTTCTCAAAGTATTAAACTGTCAAGACGAGTGAAACAATGTTGTCCACTATCAGCATATCTATTAAAAAACACGTACCATTCCAGTGTTTAATTGCTATATTGTAATTTCTTTTTCCACATATTTATTGCCTTTAACTCCCTTATCTTACCTCATTTGCACTCACTGTATATAGACTTTTTGTTTTCACCACAATGCATTTTAATAGAAAGTTAGCAAAATTAGATATATTGTGCCATGAAAAGGTCTATTTGTGGAAAAATCACCCTGATTAATTATTTAGTCATATCCCAGTTTACGTACTTACTCATGGCCCTGGATACACTGAACGACTTGTTTTTTAAAAATTGTATGAGCAAAGAATATTCAACTTTATTTTTAATGGCAAGCCAGACATAATTAAACGTGCCTATTTATATAATTCATATGAATTCAGAGGGCTGAAATGTAAATATTAAAGCATTGAACCTTTCACTAAAGGCTTCAGTCATACAAAAGTTGTACTTCAATCTGAACTGGTTTTTCAGCAGATTAGTAAGAATAGCTCATCCCGCGTTCAAAAAAGGCTTTTTTCCTTTTAGTCAGATTACAACACCTTTCACTTTCGGTTATTTGAAAATGAAATAATCTCTAGAATATCCCTATTTTTGAAACAAGCCATGGAAAGCTGGTTGCAATTTCAGTTTAATCTACCTTAAAAGACAAAACAAATATTACAACACATACAGTGCCTTGCGAAAGTATTCGGCCCCCTTGAACTTTGCGACCTTTTGCCACATTTCAGGCATCAAACATAAAGATATAAAACTGTATTTTTTTGTGAAGAATCAACAACAAGTGGGACACAATCATGAAGTGGAACGACATTTATTGGATATTTCAAACTTTTTTAACAAAGCAAAAACTGAAAAATTGGGCGTGCAAAATTATTCAGCCCCCTTAAGTTAATACTTTGTAGCGCCACCTTTTGCTGCGATTACAGCTGTAAGTCGTTTGGGGTATGTCTCTATCAGTTTTGCACATCGAGAGACTGACATTTTTTCCCATTCCTCCTTGCAAAACAGCTCGAGCTCAGTGAGGTTGGATGGAGAACATTTGTCAACAGCAGTTTTCAGTTCTTTCCACAGATTCTCGATTGGATTCAGGTCTGGACTTTGACTTGGCCATTCTAACACCTGGATATGTTTATTTTTGAACCATTCCATTGTAGATTTTGCTTTATGTTTTGGATCATTGTCTTGTTGGAAGACAAATCTCCGTCCCAGTCTCAGGTCTTTTGCAGACGCCATCAGGTTTTCTTCCAGAATGGTCCTGTATTTGGCTCCATCCATCTTCCCATCAATTTTAACCATCTTCCCTGTCCCTGCTGAAGAAAAGCAGGCCCAAACCATGATGCTGCCACCACCATGTTTGACAGTGGGGATGGTGTGTTCAGCTGTGTTGCTTTTACGCCAAACATAACGTTTTGCATTGTTGCCAAAAAGTTCAATTTTGGTTTCATCTGACCAGAGCACCTTCTTCCACATGTTTGGTGTGTCTCCCAGGTGGCTTGTGGCAAACTTTAAATGACACTTTTTATGGATATCTTTTAAGAAATGGCTTTCTTCTTGCCACTCTTCCATAAAGGCCAGATTTGTGCAATATACGACTGATTGTCCATAGGACAACAGAGTCTCCCACCTCAGCTGTAGATCTCTGCAGTTCATCCAGAGTGATCATGGGCCTCTTGGCTGCATCTCTGATCAGTCTTCTCCTTGTATGAGCTGAAAGTTTAGAGGGACGGCCAGGTCTTGGTAGATTTGCAGTGGTCTGATACTCCTTCCATTTCAATATTATCGCTTGCACAGTGCTCCTTGGGGTGTTTAAAGCTTGGGAAATATTTTTGTATCCAAATCGGGCTTTAAACTTCTTCACAACAATATCTCGGACCTGCCTGGTGTGTTCCTTGTTCTTCATGATGCTCTCTGTGCTTTTAACGGACCTCTGAGACTATCACAGTGCAGGTGCATTTATACGGAGACTTGATTACACACAGGTGGATTGTATTTATCATCATTAGTCATTTAGGTCAACATTGGATCATTCAGAGATCCTCACTGAACTTCTGGAGAGAGTTTGCTGCACTGAAAGTAAAGGGGCTGAATAATTTTGCACGGACAATTTTTCAGTTTTTGATTTGTTAAAAAAGTTTGAAATATCCAATAAATGTTGTTCCACTTCATGATTGTGTCCCACTTGTTGTTGATTCTTCACAAAAAAATACAGTTTTATATCTTTATGTTTGAAGCCTGAAATGTGGCAAAAGGTCGCAAAGTTCAAGGGGGCCGAATACTTTCGCAAGGCACTGTATTATGGTTAAACTCCTATACTAATTGATACAAAAAATATGTATTTTATTTTTGGAAAAATCATAATTATCTAATCTTTGTTAATGATATCATAAATGCAACTTATGTCACACATACGGCTAACATTAATATACGGAAATGTCTGCTTTATTCAAAATTACAGCCAACTGATTGCAGCATTACCACGGGATGGGGGAGAAAGTAAGGAACTTGTCTGTCGGCCCTCCATTAGACCAAAATTGGTTAAAGAAAAAATAAATATACCAGTTTCATTTAAGGACCAAAAAATGGACAGCTGCGCCATAAAGGTTGCAAAATAGTTGGGATGAGATTTTCAATGTTCCTGATTCCATGGCACATGGTTTATGAACTGATGGATTCAAAACGTATAGTTGTCCCATTTAAATTATTTAGCTAAATTCTTGCAACCATTAAAATGTTATGTATGTGGGGGAAACATCCATCCCAGCTCTGTTGATTTTGCTGTGGGGATACAGAATCATTAGATCACTTGTTTTGGTACTGTCCACATGTAGCGTGTTTTTGGTCACAGGTTCAGAAATGGCTTAAGATTTACAATATTTACCTGGAGATGGCACTGCAAATAGCACTGCTGGGTGACTTGAAAAGCCATAGTCAATCAATCAATCTAATAATACTCTTAGTAAAAATGTTAATCTTACATTTTTTTCTATGAGAATAGAAAGGTTCAGAACTTTAAAAAATATTTGGGAATGAGATTGATGGGAGGATTTGAGGGTATCAGAAGGGTGGTACAAAAAAAAGATAACTAATGTCTAATATTCTGTGAATGTATATTTTATGTATAAGCTTTAAGTAGAGGCCTAAGTATGGTTGTCCATTAGATTACTCCAATTAGGGGAATAATAATAAAGGGGAAATTATAAAACATACGGGGGATTGGAAATTATGAAGACAATGACATAGATTGTGGGTTCTATTAATAGTCAATATTCAAGCTGATCTACCCCCTAAAAAATACAAATAAAAACATACATTGTATTGGAAAGCAATATGGAAGATTCCTACTTTGCCTGTGTTTTCAGATCAGTAAAGATTAAGGATTAGAAGCCACTTAAATGAGATGTACCTGCCCAATGCCACATGGAGATGTGTTGATATGCTGTAGCTACTTCCTCCAATCTAGTCCAGTGTCTCGTTTTGGGTTTCAGTGAGACTTTGTTTCCCCCTGCAGGTGATGTACTGTAGCAACGAGTGTCGGCAGGCTGCGGCAGACCAGTACCATCGGGCCCTGTGCCTAGGCACCTCCCAAGAGGACCCAAACCACCCCATCAGCAAACTAAAGGATGCCTGGAGGTGAGAGATGGATTTTCTGTTTAATTGAATACCACTAGATGGGGCCCATATTTTTCTTGGGCTGGATTTAATATTTTTACTAGCTGTCAAATCCTTGCTTCCTCATTTCCTCTAATTCCTCACCTCCCTCTCAAAGCACCCTCCCTTGCAACTCCCTTGCTTTCAATTAGATTTGTGTAAATGAGGACGAGAAAGCAAGGATTTGACAGCTAGTAACTTTTTCAGATCCAGCCCCAGTAATATTTTGTCTGTGATTGCTGCAGTATGAATTGACATTGTCCCTTATCTGTCCTCTAGGAGCATGCACTACCCTCCTGAGACCTCCAGCATCATGCTCATGGCCAGGATGGTGGCCACTGTCAAACAGGTGAGCCTCCTCTGCCTCAGCCTTTTTTTGTTGAGCTTCTCCAGTTCCAAAGTGGGTTGCACTTTGTATTTGCATTCTGTCTTTGTGGTGAATGTTAGTTTTGAGATTAAGGTTTTTGGAGATTGAAAGATCTTCACAATGCCTGGAGAAGCATTTAACCTGTCAGTTTGATATAATAAACCTATATTCTTTGCATACCTGTGCATAATATGTATTTCTCAAACATAATAATAATAATAATAATAATAATAATGTTTGAATCATTTGTGTCATGCAGGCCCAGGACAAAGGGCACTGGCAGAAGCTGTTCTCTCAATTCTGCAGCCGTGCGGCCAACGAGGAGGAGGAGATTGCACATAAGCTGCTGGGAGAGAAGTTCCAGGTAAGCATAGAGATAATGGCTGTGTCTAAAAAGGTTAGCTACAAGCTGTTAAATCCTTGCTTCCCCCATCCTTGTTTCCTAAATTCCCCTTAAGGCTCATTGGAGGTCTGAGGAAAGGACCTTGGAACACTCCTCCAATGTGCTTTGAGAAGAATTGAGGAAACCAGGTTTTGAGCTTCAAATTTGGTTTAAAAAAAAATGTGGTCAGTATTACCTTTGAGTCACCATTGGAATAGATTTTAAAACGGTTACTTAATGACTGTTACCTTCATTTTGACATATTGTATTGGGTTTGTAGGGGCAGTTGACCGTACTACGAACCCTGTTTACAACGGCACTTTACGACGATCATCTCAATCGGGTGAGTGTGGCACCATTTTCCCTTTCACAACCAATTTATTAATAGACATAAAGTCGTGGCCAAAAGTTTTGAGAATGACACAAATATAAATTTTCACAAAGTCTGCTGCCTCAGTGTCTTTAGATATTTTTGTCAGATGTTACTATTGAATACTGAAGTATAATTACAATTACAATTATAATAAGTGTCAAAGGCTTTTATTGACAATTATATGAAGTTGATGCAGAGTCAATATTTGCAGTGTTGACCCTTCTTTTTCAAGACCTCTGCAATCTACCCTGGTATGCTGTCAATTGACTTCTGGGCCACTGATGGCAGCCCATTCTTGCATAATCAATGCTTGGAGTTTGTCAGAATTTGTGGGTTTTTGTTTGTCCACCCACCTCTTGAGGATTGACCACACGTTCTCAATGGGATTAAGGTCTGGGGAGTTTCCTGGCCAAATATCGATGTTTTGTTCCCTGAGCCACTTAGTTATCACTTTTGCCTTATTGAAAGGTGCTCCTTCATGCTGGAAAATGCATTGTTCGTCACCAAACTGTTCCTGGATGGTTGGGAGAAGTTGCTCTCGGAGGATGTGTTGGTACCATTCTTTATTCATGGCTGTGTTCTTAGGAAAAATTGTGAGTGAGCCCACTCCCTTGGCTGAGAAGCAACCCCACACATGAATGGTCTCAGGATGCTTTACTGTTGGCATGGCACAGGACTGATGGTAGCACTCACCTTGTCTTCTCCGGACAAGCTTTTTTCCGGAAGCCCCAAATAATCGTAAAGGGGATTCATCAGAGAAAATGACTTTACCCCAGTCCTCAGCAGTCCAATCCATGTACCTTTTGCAGAATATCAGTCGGTCCCTGATGTTTTTCCTGGAGAGAAGTGGCTTCTTTGCTGCCCTTCTTGACACCAGGCCATCCTCCAAAAGTCTTCGCCTCAACTGTGTGTGCAGATGCACTCACACCTGCCTGCTGCCATTCCTGAGCAAGCTCTGTACTGGTGGTGCCCTGATCCCGCAGCTGAATCAACTTTAGGAGACGGTCCTGGCGCTTGCTGGACTTTCTTGGGTGCCCTGAAGCCTTCTTCACAACAATTGAACCGCTCTCCTTGAAGTTCTTGATGATCTGATAAATGGTTGATTTATGTGCAATCTTACTGGCAGCAATATCCTTGCCTGTGAAGCCCTTTTGTGCAAAGCAATGATGACAGCACATGTTTCCTTGCAGGTAACCATGATTGACAGAGGAAGAACAATGATTCCAAGCACCACCCTCCTTTTGAAGTTTCCAGTCTGTTATTCCAACTCAATCAGCATCACAGAGTGATCTCCAGCCTTGTCCTCGTCAACACTCACACCTGTGTTAACGAGAGAATCAATGACATGATGTCAGCTGGTCCTTTTGTGGCAGGGCTGAAATGCAGTGGAAATGTTTTTGGGGGATTCAGTTCATTTACATGGCAAAGAGGGACTTTGCAATTCATCTGATCACTCTTCATAACATTCTTGAGTATATGCAAATTGCCGTCATACAAACCGAGGCAGCAGACTTCGTGAAAATTAATATTTGTGTCATTCTCAAAACTTTTGGCCACGACTGTACATGTTTTTCGAGCTGGTACTTAGCTACTTCTTCGCTTCCAGTAGACAAGACTGTAAAATAATGTCTTTGATTGAACAATTTCTTATGGACATGTGTGATTATGATGCAGATAGTTTATGCTATAAGGTGTGTCCTTGCATGTTACAGTGGTTTACACCTGAGGGATTTCGTTCCCTCTTCTCCCTTGTGGGGACCAATGGACAGGGTATAGGTACCAGGTAAAGTTCATCTCTAAATCTCCAACTCATAAATAATGCACTGTGCCATTAGTCTGAATATTATTCAATTTAAAGTGCTGACATTGTTTTCTTATGTCTCGTTATCTAGTTCTCTCAGCCAATGGGTTCATGCATGTGATGCTTTGGCGCTGACTAGCCAGCAGAGGGAGCAATTGGATTCCTTCATTGACCAACTATACAAGGATGTCGAGAAAGGTCACAATTCCCTCCCTACACTCAAATACAGTGCCGTTTCCTGTGACATCTGTACCGTTTGAGGAATACTGCAGAAAACTGTCTGATAAATAGATTTGAGTCTAAACCTACATTACCAAGAAAGTTCTTCAGAGGCTTTGTACAGCTCACATTTTTATGAAAGATAGTAAATAATACTTGGTGCCTCTGAATTGGGGTGGCTTGACTCAGGCATATTTGAAATCGTTACTAATATGGAATGAATCTCCTCTACTGACAATGGAGGTCAGAGCTGAATTAGATTTGTCTCCGCAGAGACCGGTGACTTTCTGAACTGCGAGGGTTCCGGGCTCTTCCTACTGCAAAGCGCATGTGAGTCGTCACTATCGGATGGTTTCTAACCCCAGCTCCCAGAATCCTCAAACTTGCTCAACATACAGAATCAATTAAATTAACTAGAAATACATTTTTTCACTGGTCAAAAGTTTGAATGTTTGATTATTTTGTCTACTCTCTAGGTAACCATAGCTGCATTCCGAATGCGGCGGCATCTTTCCCGAGCAACAACTTCTTGCTTCATCTCAGTGCCCTAAGTGACATCAGCCCTGGAGAGGTCAGAAGAGGGGGGGGGGTGATGATAAATTCTGGCCGTGGATAGATGGGACAGAACATCCTGGCTTGCTCTGTTGTCAGCCGGTATTAGGGGTCTGAGGCTTTAAGGATTAGAGCGGTTGTGTCAAGGCTGTCAGAGAGATTGAGAAGTGCATCTGCCCGTTACAGAAGCGTCAGAAGGGGCCAGAGAAATGTTTTGCCAGCCGATTGAATTCTGGCAAAAAATGTGAGCGCTTTTAGTGTCGTTCTAATGACCATGACAGGATAGTGACAAGATTTGGCGCCTGCTGCTGAATAAACATGAAACAACCAGATAAAGTAACAAAACTTGAACAATAACTCTAGTAGTTTGAAGTGGCTAACTGTCATTGTTGTGTAAATGAATCCCTATATAGTAACTGTAATGGGGGTTCTTTTGATGTGAATGTCCTCATCTGCTAACATGTTAAACTCTGTTTCCTCACATCTCCAGGAGATCGGTATCAGTTACTTGGACTGCTGTCAGTGTGACAGGAGCCGTCATAGCAGACACAAAATCCTGAGGTAAACAACTGAAATCCCCTGTGTACCAATCCTTTTGACAGACTCAAACTGTTCCTAGTTCAGTCAAGATCAATGGCCACCCTCCCAGGCAATAATGGGCAGTCCTGGGCCAGCACAGCCAAGGAGTTCTGGCAGTTATTCCGGTGCCTACCTATGCTCCGGTACTGATTTTTACCCCCTTAAACCCAGGGCTGGTTTGCTCTGTGGGAACCCATTTTGGATTCATGTTCAAAGGCACTTCACCTTGAAAATCTGCAACTCCCAGAAACTGAAGGTAGTGAAGCATGAACAAAGACTGCTCTCGGTCTCTTTTCTCAGAAAATGAGAACCAAAGATGGTGGATAAATTAAGATGGTTCACTCTGGTGGTTTACCGTTGAAAAAAGAAAAGTCAAACATTTCCTGTGCTTTGTATACAAAAGTATGTGTACACCCCTTCAAATGAGTGGATTCGGCCATTTTGACAGGTGTATAAAACCGAGCACACAGCCATGCAATATTCATAGACAAACATTGGCAGTAGAATGGCCTTATTGAAGAGCTCAGTGACTTTCAACTTGGTACCGTCATAAGATGCCACCTTTCCAACAAGTCAGTCCGTCAAATTTCTGCCCTGCTAGAGCTGCCCCGGTCAACTGTAAGTGCTATTATTTTCAAGTGGAAACATCTAGGAGCAACAATGGCACGACCGCAAAGTGGTAGGCCACACAAGCTCACAAAACGGGACCACCGATTGCTGAAGCGATTTGCGTGTAAAAATCATCTGTCCTCGGTTGCAACACTCTACCGAGTTCCAAGCTGCCTCAGGAAGCAACGTCAGCACAAGAACTGTTCGTCGGGAGCGCCATGAAAGGGGTTTCCATGGTCGAGCAGCCGCACACAAACCTAAGATCACCATGCGCAATGCCAAGCGTCGGCTGGAGTGGTGTAAAGCTCATCCCTATTGGACTCTGGAGCAGTGGAAATGCGTTCTCTGGAGTGATGAGTCACGCTTCACCATCTGGCATTCCGACGGACGAATCTGGGTTTGGCGTATGCCAGGAGAACACTACCTGCCCGAATGCATAGTGCCAACTGTAAAGTTTGGTGGAGGAGGAACAATCGTTTGGGGCTGTTTTTCATGGTTTGTGCTAGGCCCCTGAAGGGATATCTTAATGCTACAGCATACAATGACATTCTAGACGATTCTGGGCTTCCAACTTTGTGGCACTAGTTTGAGGAAGGCCCTTTCTTGTTTCAGCATGACAATGCCCCCGAGCACAAAGTGAGGTCCACGCAGAAATGGTTTGTCGAGATCTGTGTGGAAGAACTCTCAACCCCATCAAACACCTTTGGGATGTATTGGAACGCTGACTGCGAGCCAGGCCTCATCACCCAACATCAGTGCCCAACATTAAAGCCTTCCCAGAAGAGTGGAGGCTGTTATAGAATCGATGGGGGGACCAACTCCATATGAATGTCCATGATTATGGAATAAGATGTTCGACGAGCAGGTGTCCACATACTTTTCGCCATGTATTATATATTCCCACACTGAAGTTGGAATAATACTTTGAAATGTTGAAAATTATGATAATGCCCCTTTGGTATAAGAGCTCTTTGGAAATGTCAGCCTGTTTTTGTGGGATGGCGTTTTGGCCTGCCTGGTGATATTGGTTTGTTAGTAGACCAATACCAAAGAGTTCTAAACCTCTGCCAATAAGAGCTAGTTTTCAGTTTTCACCTCCCAACTCAGACCCTCCCAGACAGTCCTAGCTAAATTCTTGCTTAAGAAATTGCTCTTTTTGCTTCTTTTCAACGGTTTAAATTTATAACAATCACAGTAACGTACTTAATTGTTACCCAGAAATGATTTGATATTGAGATTAAAATGTCTGCATTAGACCTTTAACTGGTTGTCTCCCCCATAGACACCAATGCAATAGCAGCTAAGTCTGTTCTACTTAGTTCATTGACTTTCAATGAACCAGAACAAAACAGCGAGTAGGGTGTCTCGCTTCCTCTTCCTATTCAGACCCACATTGTATTACGCTTACATAAACAGTAAGTTTACCGTGTTGAATCATGGCATTTATTTTTGAGGAGCTCGCAGATTGACGCAAATGTATTTTATCAGTCTGCATTATATTCTTTATTCTTCCTTTTGCTCTCTCGCCAAGGCAATCTTTGTCCAGAACGAGACACGCAGCCGTGTGACTTATGTAACATCGTTATTCTCTTCCCAGGGATAACTACCTGTTCATCTGCTCGTGTCCAAAATGTGTGTCTCAGATGGATGAGTTGGATCTGACGTCGGACGAGGAGGAGGAGGAGGAGGAGGAGGGGGGGGAGGCCGAGGGGGATGACATGGAGGACGAGATGACGGACGTCTGAGGGGTAAAAAGACCCGCTCTGTTCCCACTCACCCCCTCCCCTCTAATCCACTCACTCAGCCATGCTAGCTAACTGCACAGTGAAAACCAACCTTAAAGAAGACCTTGCATATCGCCAAACATATCAAATTCGTTATGTAACTAAATATTTTTTTCAAGGAAAATAAGTCACTCACTGGCCCTACTCTTTGGATCTCCCCCTTGAAAAGCGTTTGCTCACATTACTGTACAGTAGCAGACGTTTTGGCTGTCACCTCTCGTGTATCTTCTGCTTATTGGAAAAGTTTACATGGAAGACATCCAGTTCACTAATGTTTTTCATTTATCACCGTTTTTAGTACATCTAGAATGGTAGAAACCATTAAATTGGCAAGATGTCATTTATTCCTCGTGTTGAGTGCATTAGGTGTAGATTAATTCAGACAGAATTATATAGTGCCTGTTCTGCGAAGGATAATTCACTTGGCAAACCAAGTAGTGATAACATTACAGTATAGAAGAAGTAACTGACCCTAATTAAGTACATATATTTTCATATGAGATTAGAAACGGTCATTGCAAGCGATGAGGTAACCATCAACCAGGATATTACTCTGAGACCTTGAGCTGTTGAAAGCTTTTGTCAGTTAACTATTTGCCCTTTATTGAGTAGAGCAGATTTTCACTGTTATTTGACGAATGAAATTGCTGCTACTGCCCACACATGAATCAATACAACCGCAATGACTGTAATCATCAGTGCCAACATTTTCAATGTTACCGGACAAATATGGCTAACGTCGAATGACTAACTTCAATTATCTCAGTTGGCATTTCAGAGCAGTGGTGCATGAGAACAAATTGCTTTTGATGTCACACAATGAAATGCTGCAATGTAAGAGCAGCAGTAAATAATGTATGAGAATCCTAGAAATTATAATTTTTATTGCTCTGGCATAAACCATTGAGATTAAAATGTCTTGTCTCTTATTTGCTTTATTTGTATTCTCAGTACAATTTGGATTAAAGCAGAAGTTAAGCCAACTGGCAATTTCTCAGTCTTCATCAAATATGAATCACAAGTCAACATTGTTTGAAGCAGACTGATATCCTGTGGATAACTAGATATTCTGAAGTCATTAAGTCTTATTTGTGATACATCTTTGAGAGCATGAAGATTTGACAAGTATTCCTTTCTAGTTATTTTCTACTTCATTAGTGGGTCTTTTAATGATGGTTTCATTTGTGTGCCTGTTATTATAGGCTATCTATTTGCCTGATGACTCAAAACGGAATTATTCTGCTGCTCTATCGTTTGATACATTAGTCAGACTGCCATCATTGAAGTTGTTTGTGGTGACGTCAAAATGAGGGGTGTTGTACAAAACAAAGAAATCAGCGAGTGGATCATCTTTAACCAATCAAGAGTATCAAAGCCCATTACTAATTTTCATGTGATCTTGCTCTGGCCCAACCCATCATTTTTTCTATTATAATTGATTCCCATTATAAAAATCTTCAGGGAGGTACCCGATCCAGACTCGGAGAAGAAACTAGCGTCCGTGAGCGTAGTGTTTGGCCGGAGCAAGGATTTTTGGGTAGCCAGACAAATTATCTATTGGTACTAGATAATGTGATTGATAGCCACATTTTCTGAGTGACCTATTTTGTGATTTCACACAAGCTCCCATTTTTTTTTCATTAACCCAAATGTTCATCAGTGTCAGCCTATCTTCCCTATGGGAATGGTTTAGATGAGTCAAATGCAAATTTCCAGTGGAAGAGAACGCATGTTTTTCTTCCATGAGAGGATGCTCATAGCTGGAGCCAGGCATGGTGGTAGGCTGGACCTCTGAACAAGTCCAACACCCATTGGTCGTCATCCTCAGAGCTCATGCCAGTATCCCCACGGGACTTCTTCAGCTCTGGAATGTGGCCGGGCTTTTGGCAGAGAAGTCCATTGAAGGGGTCGAGGGCAGGCAGTCACACACATACACAGCACTATTGCTTAGTTTGTTCCACTGTATAGAAGTCATTTAATAACCCATTCATAGACCCTTACTACCTTTAGCACCTATTGATAATAGTATATTCTGGTCAGGGGAGTTTTATGAGCCCCGATGCTAGTTCTGAACGTTAAACTTGTGGTAAGGTTTTCATATCAGCGACAAATACTTTTCAAAAAACATAAGGTTAAATTACTGCACACCTTTTATAGGGTTAGTGTTTCCGTACAGCCATACAGTGGGGCAAAAAAAGTATTTAGTCAGCCACCAATTGTGCAAGTTCTCCCACTTAAAAAGATGAGGCCTGTAATTTTCATCATAGGTACACTTCAACTATGACAGACAAAATGAAAAAATCCAGAAAATCACATTGTATGATTTTTAATGAATTTATTTGCAAATTATGGTGGAAAATAAGTATTTGGTCAATAACAAAAGTTTATCTCAATACTTTGTTATATACCCTTTGTTGGCAATGACAGGTCAAATGTTTTCTGTAAGTCTTCAAGGTTTTCACACACTGTTGCCGGTATTTTGGGTCCATTCCTCCATGCAGATCTCCTCTAGAGCAGTGATGTTTTGGGGCTGTTGCTGGGCAACACGGACTTTCAACTCCCTCCAAAGATTTTCTATGGGGTTGAGATCTGGAGATTGGCTAGGCCCCTCCAGGACCTTGAAATGCTTCTTACGAAGCCACTCCTTCGTTGCCCGGGCGGTGTGTTTGGGATCATTGTCATGCTGAAAGACCCAGCCACGTTTCATCTTCAATGCCCTTGCTGATGGTAGGCTTTGTTACTTTGGTCCCAGCTCTCTGCAGGTCATTCACTAAGTCCCCCCGTGTGGTTCTGGGATTTTTGCTCACTGTTCTTGTGATCATTTTGACCCCACGGGTTGAGATCTTGCGTGGAGCCCCAGATCGAGGGAGATTATCAATGGTCTTGCATGTCTTCCATTTCCTAATAATTGCTCCCACAGTTGATTTCTTCAAACCAAGCTGCTTACCTATTGCAGATTCAGTCTTCCCAGCCTGGTGCAGGTCTACAATTTTGTTTCTGGTGTCCTTTGACAGCTCTTTGGTCTTGGCCATAGTGGAGTTTGGAGTGTGACTGTTTGAGGTTGTGTACAGGTGTCTTTTATACTGATAACAAGTTCAGACAGGTGCCATTAATACAGATGATGAGTGGAGGACAGAGGAGCCTCTTATTAAAGAAGAAGTTACAGGTCTGTGAGTGCCAGAAATCTTGCTTGTTTGTAGGTGACCAAATACTTATTTTCCACCTTAATTTGCAAATCAATTCATTAAAAATCCTACAATGTGGTTTTCTGGGTTTTTTCTCTCATTTTGTCTGTCATAGTTGAAGCGTACCTATGACAAAAATTACAGGCCTCTCATCTTTTTAAGTGGGAGAACTTGCACAATTGGTGGCTGACTAAATTTCTTCTTTGCCAAGATAATCCATCTACCTGACCGGTTTGGCATATCAAGAAGCTGATTAAACAGCATGATCATTACACAGATGCACCTTGTGCTGGAGACAATAAAAGGCCACTCTAAAATGTGCAATTGTCACACAACGCCACAGATGTGTTACATTTTGAGGGAGCGTGCAATTTGCATGCTGACTGCAGAAATGTCCAACAGAGCTGTTGCCAGAAAATTGGATGTCAGTTCTTTACTATAAGCTGCCTCTAACATTGTTGTAGAGAATTTGGCAGTACATCCGACCGGCCTCACAACTGCAGACCACGTGTAATCACGAGAGCCCAGGACCTCTACATCAGGCTTCTTCACCTGCGGGATTGTCTGGGAGGGCTCTTTCTGTCTGTAATAAAGTCCTTTTGTGGGGAAAAACTCATACTGATTGGCTGGGCATGGCTCCCCAGGCCCACCCATGGCTGCACAACTGCCCATTCATGTGAAGTCCATAGATTAGGGCACCGAACACCTGTTAGGGCACTAAATTGGGGAGGACGGGCTCATAGTAATGGCTGGAACGCAATAAATGGAATGGTATCAAACAAGTGGTTTCCATGTGTTTGATGCCATTCCATATACTTCATTCCAGCCATTATTATGAGCTGTCCACCCTTCAGCAGCATCCTGGGGAGGAAGTGCAGTTTATCAACTGGAGGCACACACAGCGTATGGATCTGTGCAAACCTGCTACAGTAAGTATCTTTCTCGCTGATATGAAAAATAAGGGACATATCAGCATATGTTTTGAAAACCATTTTGCAAGCCATAATTATTTACATTTCTAAACGTTAAAACACAGCATCGGGATTGTTCACATGCAGACAACCGTGGGCAAAGCTAACCACTGAAAACCCTCCGGATGAGGTTTTTCGTGATCGGTGTGGCAGCCACACACATACACAACAGCATTGCCACTTTGTTTGAACCTCTATAGGGTTTGAGTGTAGGCAGTGCAACACATTGCAATTTTGGAATGTGGGCTTTTGGCGGGGCGGTCCAGTTTGGTCCACAGTAGGGTTCGAATTCAGGCAGCCACACATACACAACACACAGCATTGTCCCTACAAATGGAGAAAGTGGGAAGATAGAAGGGGACAGGAAGTGGGTTGAGGTGGGTGGAGGGGGATGATGAGGGGGGTGGTGGTGTCTGAAAGGCAATTTTATGCACACAGAGAAAGAGGCCTTTATTCTATCTAACCAAGGCCAAAACACAAATAATCTACATTTCAATAAAGAGATTGGAAAGAAAGAGAAGTGGGCACATTATAATCATTGCCACGCTATGCAGATGGAGAGAAATTATAAAATTAACATCTCATGATTTAAAGCATGGTTAAATCAGATAAAATTATGTCAGACTTACATGTGCAGGCTTGACATTCAAATTATAATTCATAATATAAACCCTTCAGTATCTGATTAAATATTCATACATAGAGGCTCATCTTTTCACAGGTAACTATGAAACACGTAGCCAAATTCCATAATACTTATATGAAAAGCATGGCAGTATGCTGATTGTCACAGTGAAATGTGTTTTCTCTTTGATGGAGATCAATGGTACATCTAAATAACTAACATTTTCAATTACCAGGAGTCCCACAGACTAGTAATCACAAACATTCAAATTCATCACTTACAGATGTAGGTTTTATGACTCTGTCTTTTTTGACTGAATTTGCACCTACTTGTAACATATTGGATTATGTTCAGATTGGATTAGGCATCAGATTACTTTTTCTTATATTTTTGGACAACATTCTCTTTTGTCAGTCCCTTTCCTCTAGGTGGACAGTGATATGACTAATAATTGCCAATACTACACATTTCTACCAAAACTTGTTTGAAGTGGGCACACCATGATTGACGGGTCAGTGCTGAAATGGAAGCTGTTTTGAGACCAGAACGAGTCACTGGGCTTGAAAAGGGTACCGTATGGAAACAATCTACAGTATATACACACATTAAGCCCATCCAAAAATGTGTTCCCTCAATGGATACCATGACTGCCTTGGAAGGCTATTCCAAGGGTGAGTGATAGATGACCAGTCGAGCTGGGACCAGCCAACCTGAATGAGGGCGGTTGCACCGTAGCTCACCATGTATGAATACAAACATGATGGAGAGCAATATCATGATCACTGTCAGTACCGTAGTAAAATAACACTTTTAGGGTTTAGATAGAATGCTTCAGATACAGTTGAAGTCGGAAGTTTACATACACCTAAGCCAAATACATTTAAACTCAGTTTTTCACCATTTCTGACATTTAATCCTAGTAAAAATTCTCTGTCTTAGGTCAGTTAGGATCACCACTTTATTTTAAGAATGTGAAATGTCAGAATAATAGTAGAGAGAATGAATTATTTCAGCTTTTATTTATTTCATCACATTCTCAGTGGGTCAGAAGTTTACATACACGCAATTAGTATTTGTTAGCATTGCCTTTAAATTGTTTAACTTGGGTCAAACGTTTCGGGTAGCCTTCCACAAGCGTCCCACAATAAATTGGGTGAATTTTGGCCCATTCCTCCTGACAGAGTTGGTGTAACTGAGTCCGGTTTGTAGGCCTCCTTGCTCGCACACGCTTTTTCAGTTCTTCCCACAAATGTTATATTGGATTGAGGTCGGGGCTTTGTGATGGCCACTCCAATACCTTGATTTTGTTGTCCTTAAGCCATTTTGCCACAACTTTGGAGTCATTGTCCATTTAGAAGACCCATTTACTACCAAGCTTTAACTTTCTGACGGTTGTCTTGAGATGTTGCTTCAATATATCCACATAATTTTCCTCCCTCATGATACCATCTTTTTTGTGAAGTGCAGCAGTCCCTCCTGCAGCAAAGCACCCCACAACATGATGCTGCCACCCCCGTGTTTCACGATGGGATGGTGTTCTTCTGCTTGTAAGCTTCCCCCTTTTTCCTCCAAACATAATGATGGTCATTATGGCCAAACAGTTCTATTTTTTTTTCATCAGACCAGAGGACATTTCTTCAAAAAGTACGATCTTTGTCCCCATGTGCAGTTGCAAACCGTAGTCTGGCTTTTGTTATGGTGGTTTTTAGCAGTGACTTCTTTCTTGCTGAGCGGCCTTTCAGGTTATGTTGATATAGGACTCGTTTTACTGTGGATATAGATACTTTTGTACCTGTTTCTTCCAGCATCTTCAAGGTCCTTTGCTGTTGTTCTGGGATTAACCCTTTTAGCACCAAAGTACGTTCATCTCTAGGAGACAGAACACGTCTCCTTCTTGAGTGGTATGACGGCAGCGTGGTCCCATGGTGTTTATACTTGCGTACTACTGTTTGTACAGATGAATGTGGTACCTTCAGGCATTTGGAAATTTCTCCCAAGAATGAACCAGACATGTGGAGGTCTACAATTTTTTTTCCGAGGTCTTGACTGATTTCTTTTGATTTTATCAAAGAGGCACTGAGTTTGAAGGTAGGCCTTGAAATACATCCACAAGTACACCTCCAATTGACTAAAATTATGTCAATTAGCCTATCAGAAGCTTGTAAAGCCATGACATTTTCACATTGTTAAATATTTGGGAGGCGCATGGCGATACGGTGCGGAGCTCGATTTGGCCTCCACAAGCTCCCGGAAGCACCACAATTGAGTCACACCCTCCATACTGAGCCTCCAGGACAGCATTGCCAGATCAAGCATAAAAGGCTCTGCATGGTCAATCTGAGTCTGCAGTTGCCGTACAGCATTTTACTGTGATTTGGCCTCATCTGAAGTCAGAGCATTCATACTTCTTGCGCTTCACAGAGCTGTTGTGTAGTACGCTGTCAAGGAAGTGAGTCTGTGTTTATACAGGATCTCCCATCCCCACCTACCGTCAACCAATCATGTCAATAGAGAGCGATACCACAGGAGGTTGGTGGCATCTTAATTGGGTAGGACGGGCTCGTGATAATGGCTGGAGCGGAATCAGGGGAATGCTATCAAATACATCAAACACATGGTTTCCATGTCTTTGATGCAATTCCGTTTGCGTCGTTCCAGCCATTATTTTGAGTCGTCCTCCCCTCAGCAGCCTTCTTCCCATTAAAGAAAGCACCGGCACCACAGCTGAATCAGTTGGGATCTCGCATTTTGCCACACACTGTTTGAAAAACCATATGATCAAACGAAGCTTCGGACGTCATTGATCACGTGGTAGCATTTGAAACTAACGTGTATGCTTTGAAACCTGTTTGAAATGAGTAACCTAGATTTTTAAAAACAAAAAATACATTAATTAAAGACGGTGGCTAGGGCTGCGGTGTTCACAAAAAAATGTTCAGCCGGTGATTGTCTAGCAAATAACATTAACACATTCTGGCTTCCACTGATGCAGACCTTTGGAACATCTACATTTTAAAAAGTCTAATAAATCCATGTAATATAGCCTACACCTTGACAATAAATACATTCATTATTTTGGTCAGGTCTGAAGAAACATGATATGAAGAAAATGTAGTTTATTTAAGAAGAAGAGAATCGCATACTCTGAGTTGTCCTTATGTTAGGTCCTGATGTGGCTATGCCAAATGGCTGTGGGGTACATTAGTTCATTTAGCAGATAAAGATTTTCTAAGAATGAATTCTGTGGCATTATTTTATATTATGACGAATACAATTGAACAAAGCTGAATAAAATAGAAAGGACATTTTCTCCAAAAGATTTGAGGGAGTGCACACCTGCTGCTATTCTGTGTTGAGCGGTTAACAAAGGAATAGGTACTCCTATATGCTTAATTTAGAGTTATTAATGTAACTTTAGTTGTTCCACAAACGTTGGGCTATATGTTTTGATTTTTAATACATTGTAAGGCTGCATGATTCGACTCTAATGATGATTTGAAAAAAGTTGCTTGAAAGTGATACTTGAAAGCTTTGTTGCTTGAAAGCTTTGTTGTACAGTGCAGGCTGTACACTTCATCATTCTCTCATTCACAATTTGACTAATGCCTCAAATTTGCCAGCGGCATCCCCTTTGTGTGGCCGTAATGCACCCTTAAAAACATCCAGGCCTTTTGCGTCCAGTGGCCGTTGTGCTGCCTGCTCAGTGCCTCTCACTCACCTGGCTCACGGGTCTTTCTCACAGGCTACAAGTAAAGACAGACACATCGCGGACACAACTGCATGTGTCCTTATCCAATTCCGAGGTGCATATTGAAGATATTGGAAGAACTGTCCATATTAACATTTTTTTTTTTCAACAAGATAAGTAGGCCTAACGAACAGCAAAGCACTAGCCTATGTCGATCTACTCTCCCCCATAGTACAAAAGCTGACCTATTCTATTCTGTGCAATAAATAAATATTCCAAACATAGTCTGGGACAGTCATGGATATGATAGATCCCAAATTATGACAACCTCTAGCATCAACATGCTTTATTTAAAAAGGTGCATTTTTATGGTGAACTTTAAACTCACACGCTGCTTATGTATGCAAGTTAGGCTCTACACCCCTTGTAAAGCTGATTAATGTGCTTAGTTTTAAGAAGTTTTTTGGCCACTTTAGTTGTGATACAAACCTTATCAAAACATATAGGCCCAATGGGCTAGGCTACATGAGGTGTGCGACTATGATTAGAAAACGTTTTTTTTGTAAAGGAATTGCATCTTGCCTTATGCTGGGAATCATTCAGAAGACCATTATCATGCACCTGTCTCAAAACAGGGGCATGAGAATAAATACATGTCACCTATGCACTTAAATAACAAATGGAGCACGCGTTTCCCATGGTTCAATTTCATGCCAGCCAGGTGGGCTATACTCCTGTTGTAAAGATAAGCAATGTGCTTAATATTAGGAAAGTTGAGAAAAAAATACAATAGGCCTAGCCTATAGAAAGCTGATGGGATCCCCCACTTTTTAATAGAGGCCATCACTCACGCAATTGCATTGCCTATAGAAATGTTACGCAACATGAGCTCATGGGCTCTCAATAAGTGTTTGATTAGATTTTTGATTACATTTGCATTGATGTCAGAGTGATTAGATGGACAATAGAGTGCTGAGTACCAGGCAGTTAGCAAGTTTGGTTGGCTACTAATGACCATCAGCAGCATCAGAACTTGGATAAGCTTATTTACCGTGACTAAATTGTCAGGTAGAATTTGACTGCCTTCATGACTCGTGACCTCAGTAGTACAATTACTCCAACAGCCCTAACTGTCTGTCCATTGCATGATTTAGGATGTTAAATTTAAAAAACTGAACAGCCTAGGCTTTGTTTCCAGAAAACAGGATACCCCATTATAGTGAATGGGGAAATGGCGATCTTGATGGTCAGTGTTCGTGGATATTTATATATATATATATATATTGAACACAATTATGGTACAAATAATTGTTTCTATTTTACCAGGACGCATGTCCTTGAACCAATTACTCTAAAATCACACAGAGACGAAGTTATAAGGATCATTTAGATGCTAATGGTTGACTGCAGTACCTCGGTCGGCCTTCAGTTTGAGATACTCCATGAGAGAGGGCAGCACTGAGCTAGCCTACAACGTAACTTCCTAGAGTAGCTCAAACTGCTCATGCAATGTTTCCGAAAATTCCTCCATGTAGCAAGATGGCGATACTGAAATAACACTTCCTGATCATCAAATGCGCCACTGAGCATTCTCATAGAAAACAATGGGGTGATGTCAGATGGCTTCCTCCATATTTTTAACAGTCTATGGTTTAGGATTGTATAATCTTAGTTGAGCAACCTCTTACATGGTGGAAACCAGCTAATCAGAAGTCAGGTACAGGTCTTGCCCAAGAACAAGAGAACAGGAGCATTCAAGTAGGACCATTTACTGTATTAATCGGATGATTCTACAGAAGATGGAGTACAGGCTGCAGAACTGGAAAACAAACATTTGTTTATCAACAAACAAGCCATACTTTAACCTGAAATAATATTAGGCCTATGATGTTGCTGTTTCTTTGTATTAGGAACTGGTTTGATGCCGAGTGTTTTTAATTCCTCAACACTGTCACACCCTGATCTGTTTCACCTGTCTTGCCTGTCTCCACCCCCCTCCAGGCAGTGGCAGTTCTAGTTTGTATGTCTCCCTGGGCAACCCCCCCCCCCCAACAAAAATAAGCACCATTTTGCACTAACTGTCATTTTTATTCAGACATTTGGAACAACACAAATAAATAATCATAACATTTAATATTATACAGTGCCTTGTGAAAGTATTCGGCCCCCTTGAACTTTGCGACCTTTTGCCACATTTCAGGCTTCAAACATAAAGATATAAAACTGTATGTTTTTGTGAAGAATCAACAACAAGTGGGACACAATCATGAAGTGGAACGACATTTATTGGATATTTCAAACTTTTTTAACAAATCAAAAACTGAAAAATTGGGCGTGCAAAATTATTCAGCCCCTTTACTTTCAGTGCAGCAAACTCTCTCCAGAAGTTCAGTGAGGATCTCTGAATGATCCAATGTTGACCTAAATGACTAATGATGATAAATACAATCCACCTGTGTGTAATCAAGTCTCCGTATAAATGCACCTGCACTGTGATAGTCTCAGAGGTCCGTTAAAAGCGCAGAGAGCATCATGAAGAACAAGGAACACACCAGGCAGGTCCGAGATACTGTTGTGAAGAAGTTTAAAGCCGGATTTGGATACAAAAAGATTTCCCAAGCTTTAAACATCCCAAGGAGCACTGTGCAAGCGATAATATTGAAATGGAAGGAGTATCAGACCACTGCAAATCTACCAAGACCTGGCCGTCCCTCTAAACTTTCAGCTCATACAAGGAGAAGACTGATCAGAGATGCAGCCAAGAGGCCCATGATCACTCTGGATGAACTGCAGAGATCTACAGCTGAGGTGGGAGACTCTGTCCATAGGACAACAATCAGTCGTATATTGCACAAATCTGGCCTTTCTGGAAGAGTGGCAAGAAGAAAGCCATTTCTTAAAGATATCCATAAAAAGTGTTGTTTAAAGTTTGCCACAAGCCACCTGGGAGACACACAAAACATGTGGAAGAAGGTGCTCTGGTCAGATGAAACCAAAATGGAACTTTTTGGCAACAATGCAAAACGTTATGTTTGGCGTAAAAGCAACACAGCTGAACACACCATCCCCACTGTCAAACATGGTGGTGGCAGCATCATGGTTTGGGCCTGCTTTTCTTCAGCAGGGACAGGGAAGATGGTTAAAACTGATGGGAAGATGGATGGAGCCAAATACAGGACCATTCTGGAAGAAAACCTGATGGAGTCTGCAAAAGACCTGAGACTGGGACGGAGATTTGTCTTCCAACAAGACAATGATCCAAAACATAAAGCAAAATCTACAATGGAATGGTTCAAAAATAAACATATCCAGGTGTTAGAATGGCCAAGTCAAAGTCCAGACCTGAATCCAATCGAGAATCTGTGGAAAGAACTGAAAACTGCTGTTCACAAATGCTCTCCATCCAACCTCACTGAGCTCGAGCTGTTTTTCAAGGAGGAATGGGAAAAATTGTCAGTCTCTCGATGTGCAAAACTGATAGAGACATACCCCAAGCGACTTACAGCTGTAATCGCAGCAAAAGGTGGCGCTACAAAGTATTAACTTAAGGGGGCTGAATAATTTTGCACGCCCAATTTTTCAGTTTTTGATTTGTTAAAAAAGTTTGAAATATCCAATAAATGTCGTTCCACTTCATGATTGTGTCCCACTTGTTGTTGATTCTTCACAAAAAAATACAGTTTTATATCTTTATGTTTGAAGCCTGAAATGTGGCAAAAGGTCGCAAAGTTCAAGGGGGCCGAATACTTTCGCAATGCACTGTAAAGCCCTTTTTACATCAGCTGTTGTCACAAAGTGCTGGACAGAAACCCAGCCTAAAACCCCAAATAGTAAGCAATGCAGGTGTAGAAGCACGGTGGCTGGGAAAAACTAGACTCCCTAGAAAGGCCAGAACCTAGGAAGAAACCTAGAGAGGAACCAGGCTATGAGGGGTGGCCAGTCCTCTTCTGGCTGTGCCGAGTGGAGATTATAACAGAACATGGCCAAGATTTTCAAATGTTCATAGATGACCAGCAGGGTCAAATAATAATAATCACAGTGGTTGTCGAGGGTGCAACAGGTCAGCACCTCAGGAGTAAATGTCAGTTGGCTTTTCATAGCCAATCATTCAGAGTATCTCTACCGCTCCTGCTGTCTCTAGAGAGTTGAAAACAGCAGGTCTGGGACAGGTAGCACGTCCGGGGAACAGGTCAGGGTTCCATAGCCGCAGGAAGAACAAAACTGGAGCAGCAGCACGGCCAGGTGGACTGGAGACAGCAAGGAGTCATCAGGCCAGGTAGTCCTGAGGCATGGCCCTAGGGCTCAGGTCCTCCGAGAGAGAGAAAGAAAGAGAGAAAGAAAGAAAGAAAGAGAGAAAGAAAGAAAGAAAGAGAGAAAGAAAGAAAGAAAGAAAGAAAGAAAGAAAGAAAGAAAGAAAGAAAGAAAGAAAGAGCATACTTAAATTCACACAGGACACCGGATAAGACAAATACTCCAGATATAACAGACTGACCCTAGCCCCCCAATGCAAACTACTGCAGCATAAATACTGGAGGCTGAGACAGGAGGGGTCGGGAGACACTGTGGCCCCATCCGACAATACCCCCAGACAGGGCCAAACAGGCAGGATATAACCCCACCCACTTTACCAAAGCACAGCCCCCACAACACTAGAGGGATATCTTCAACCACCAACTTACCATCCTGAGACAAGGCCGGGTATAGCCAACAAAGATCTCCGCCACAGCACAAGCCAAGGGGGGCGCCAACCCAGACAGGAAGATCACGTCAGTGACTCAACCCACTCAAGTGACGCACCCCTCCTAGGGATGGAATGGAAGAGCACCAGTAAGCCAGTGACTCAGCCCCTGTAATAGGGTTAGAGGTAGAGAATCCCAGTGGAGAGAGGGGAACCGGCCAGGCAGGGTGGTTTGTTGCTCCAGCGCCTTTCCGTTCACCTTCACACTCCTAGGCCAGACTACACTCAATCTTAGGACCTACTGAAGAGATAAGTCTTCAATATATAATTAAAGGTTGAGACCGGTCTACCTACATGGGTAGGCAGACCATTCCATAAAAATGGAGCTCTATAGGAGAAAGCCCTGCTTCCAGCTGTTTGCTTAGAAATTCCAGGGACAATTAGGAGGCCTGTGTCTTGTGACCATAGCGTACGTGTAGGTATGTACGGCAAGACCAAATCGGAAAGATAGGTAGGAGCAAGCCATTGTAATGCTTTGTAGGTTAGCAGTAAAACCTTGAAATCAGCCCTTGCCTTAACAGGAAGCCAGTGTTGAGAGGCTAGCACTGGAGTATGATATATGATATAATAATATGATCAAAATGTTTGGTTCTAGTCATGATTCTATTGGATGTTCGAGCAGCAGTGAGGGCTCTTCGATTCTGCACGGTACGGTCTTTCCAAGCTAGTCGGAAGAAAACACCAGTTTGGTGTAGCGCCATTTCCGTTCCAATTTTCTGTTAGCTTGCTTCAGAGCTCGGGTATTTTCTGTATACTAGGGAGCTAGTTTCTTATGACAAAGGTTTTTTGTTTTTAGGGGTGCGACTGCAATCTAGAGTATTGTGCAAGGTTAAATAGTGTTCCTCAGTTAGGTGGTTAACTGATTTTTGTTTCTGACGTCCTTGGGTAGGCGGATGGAGTCTGGAAGGGCATCTAGGAATATTTGTGTTGTCCGAGAATTTATAGCACGACTTTTGATGATCCTTGGTTGGGGTCTGAACAGATTACTTGTTGCGATTGCAAACGTAATAAAATGGTGGTCCGATAGTCCAGGATTACGAGGAAAAACATTAAGATCCACAACATTTATTCCACGGGGACAAAACTAGGTCCAGAGTATGACTGTGGCAGTGAGTAGGTCCGGAGACATGTTGGACAAAACCCACTGAGTTGATAATGACTCCAAAAGCCTTTTGGAGTGGGTCTGTGGACTTTTCTATGTGAATATTAAAGTCACCAAAAATATTAATATTATCTACCATGACTACAAGGTCCGATAGGAATTCAGGGAACTCAGTGAGGAAAGCTGTATATGGCCCAGGAGGCCTGTAAACAATGCAATAAAAAGTGATTGAGTAGGCTGCATAGATTTCATGACTAAAGCTCAAAAGACGAAAACGCAGGTTTTTTTTGTAAATTAAAATTTGCTATCATAAATGTTTTGCGGGATGCGTGCACCCTATCTCATTGTGGAGCTAGGGGAGTTAGAGCCCTGTCTATGTTCGTAGATAAGATGAGAGCACCCCTCCAGCTAGGATGGAGTCCGTCACTCCTCAACAGGCCAGGCTTGGTCCTGTTTGTGGGTGAGTCCCAGAAAGAGGGCCAATTATCTACAAATTCTATCTTTTGGGAGGGGCAGAAAACAGTTTTCAACCAGCGATTGAGTTGTGAGACTGCTGTGGAGCTCATCACTCCCCCTAACTGGGAGGGGGCCAGTGACAATTACTCGATGCCAACACATCTTTCTAGCTGATTTACACACTGAAGCTGTGTTGCACTTGGTGACCTCTGACTGTTTCATTGTAACATCGTTGCAATTTGTACAACACGTTATGAATTACAACATATAATGTGTTACAAATTTGGTTTCATCAGACCAGAGAATCTTGATTCTCATGGTCAGAGTCTTTAGGTGCCTTTGGGAAAACTCCAAGCTGGCTGTCATGTGCCTTTTACTGAGTGCCTTCCGTCTGGCCAACCTACCATAAAGGCCTGATTGGTGGATTGCTGCAGAGATGGTTGTCCTTCTGGAAGGTTCCCCCATCTCTACAGAGGAACTCTGGAGCTCTTTCAGGGTGACCATCGGGTTCTTGGTCACCTCCCTGACCAAGGCCCTTCTCCCCTGATGGCTCAGTTTGGCTGGGCGGCCAGCTCTAGGATGAGTCTTGGTGGTTCCAAACTTCTTCCATTTAAGGACGATGGAGGCCACTGTGTTCTTGGAGACCTTCAATTCTGCAGAATGTTTTGGTACCCCTCCCCAGATCTGTGCCTCGACACAATACTGTCTCTGTGCTCTACGGACAATTCCTTCGACCTCATGGCTTGGTTTTTGCTCTGACATACACTTTCAACTGTGGAACCTTATATAGACAGGTGTGTGGCTTTCCAAATCATGTCCAATCAATTGAATTTACCACAGGTGGACTCCAATCAAGTTGTAGAAACATCAATGGAAACAGGATGGACCTGAGCTCAATTTCCATGCTCATAGCAAAGGGTATGAATTCGTATGTAAATAAGGTATTATTATAATATATATATTTTCTAAATTAGCAAACATTTCTAAAAACCTGTTTTGCTCCGTCATTATAGCTATTGTGTGATGATTGATGAGGAAAATGTTTTATTTAATCCATTTTAGAATAAAGCTGTAACATAACAAAATGTGTAAAAAGTCAAGGGGTCTGAATACTTTCCGAATGCGCTGTATCTGAATGTCTAACATCTGTTTGAAGCTACAGAGGCCTGTACAGCTTATATAAATATATTCTGTGAATCCATAAAGGCAGACAAATTTCAAAGATTGATAGAAAATATCCATATTTATTTAACTGTCCTTTATCCGGTTGCAGTACACTGGCAATGGTGTTTGCCATCCCTGGCTGGGAAAGCTGCTCTTTGCTTGTGGCAAATGGTCTTGTCCTATCTGCAGTGTATGGCCAGCTGGATAAGATTCTGCAGGAAGTGGTGTAGGGTTCATAGACCTTCTTAACCACCAGCTGTTTGGACCTCGTGCAGAAGATTGGCTGGTACTGGAAAGACGTGGTTGTGGTGTTTGCATTTTACACGTTTTGTGGGTAAAGCTTTTGAGAGGAAAGATCAGTCAACGAAGTGAATGGGCTGGTGGCTGCAGAAGGGCTGAAAAGTCTTCAGACGTCAGTAGGGGAGATTGCGAAGAAGTGACACTTCTGAATCGCTCTCGTACACAATACATTTACTGTCTCTAAGCACAACCCAGCCCATTGACCTTTACAGATCATTTGTATCAATAGTAGCCCTTGGCAGGGGATTTTTGTAGGCATGTCTGTATTCTGTTTTGAGAATCTGCAGAGAGAAGAATGAGGTGGTTGTGATTATTGTTGTAGTCTTGATTTTATACCATTCAGTGTCCCTTGCTGGTTTCTGTCCCACAATATTGTTGTGCTCCATAGCCGCAAGGTGTGTCCCCTCCTTCATGCTCGTGTAAACAAAATGGAGCTGCTTTGGGGTATTTTTGAGCAGGGCACTGTGGAAGGACTCCATATAACCTGAGTTTTACATAGAGAAAGGCTAAAAAGAGAAATGGGGTAGACTAAATTGATTACATGGTCTGGAAGGTACTCTGTGGTCCCCAGGCTACCTCTAACCATCTGTAAGACAATTCCAAACAAACACTACATAGTTCATGTTTATGCCATACCTACTGTAAATTTAGCTATTTTAGCCATCAGCTTGTGAATATGTTTGCCAACTTACCATCAACTTGTGCAGAGCTAGGGGTTGGAAGCACATGCTGGTGGAATCAGATTCTGTACCACCTACAACAAAATACACAACAATTCACATTTGAACCACCCCACTAATTGTATTGATCCCTAACGTAAACTCACCCCATTCCATACAAATGTGCGCAACCGCGACATTCAAACGAGGCTGCAAAGAAAACTAATGGGACTGTAGTGACTGTGTTGATGTCAAAATCAGGGGTATGAACTACGTTTCTATTTAAGCGTTGATCGACATGGTAATGGCTCTATAGTTTTGGAGAAAAGTTGAAAAAACTGACCCTCCGTTACATCGTGACGTGTCATGCCGTAGCGTACAGCACGCATAAAGCAACTATTTCTGTCTTACAATCTCTCTCCACCAGGTATAGCACTTCTCTCATCGTTTAAAAACAAGAAATGGACAGTGACGGGGGTAACGGGGGGATACCTAGTCATATTTTGCGTCATCACTGCAAGCGATCACAACTCTCAAAAAAACTGTTTACTTCTGAATATCACTTTAGGACCGTCCTAAAAACCCAATTCCAATTCAACACAAACCTTCAAATAGGTATGTAATCACACATTATATAAACTCTTTATAGTGTTTAATTTACATTTTAGAGGCGATAAGGTGATACATTGGACAGATCGAGTGAAAAAAAGCAATTTTCCCACACGACATCTCTCCTTCTCACTATCACGCATTAGTTTCGCTTCCAAACCCGCCATTTAAAAAAATACCAGACGGGGCTCATTGCCTGCTTGAATTATACAGAAACGGGCAGCGTTTAGGTCATGTAATTGATTCTGTTGGAAAGGGGAGAAATTGTGCTTTACAATGGTATTGACATTACAGTTGATCTGGAAGTATTACGTTTTTGGGGCACTAAAATACGGTCAATTGTACGGACCAAGGCAATGTACAAAAGTGAGTGAGTTTACGTTACTAGACTGGCTAGCTTAGCACACCTAACATGGAGATGTCAATATTGTCAGCTTGCTGTTACCTAGCTAGCTAGCTAGAAGAAAAGTAAATGCACACCTATTAAGACGAGGTGCCGTGTCAAAAGACACAGGTGTCTGTAATCATGGCCAAGAGTGGCCTAATATCATTGGTTAATAATCAAATATTAAAATGTCATACAAAGAACAGCATACAAACAACAAATGGATAGCATATGATCATAGATTAATTTGACTACACAAGCTTACAAACAAACAATTACAATGACAAAGTCACAATAATCACAAGAATGGCTTCAGATCAAAGTCTACGTTGAGACCGAAGGGCGCAAGGGTCTTTAAATTAAAGATCCAGGCAGCCTCTCGTTTTAACAATAAATTATCAAGGTCACCCCCTCTCCTAGGGAGGGTGACATGTTCGATGCCAATATAACGCAGAGACGAAATCGAGTGGCCTGCCTCCAAGAAGTGGGCCGCAACTGGATAAGTAAAGTTTTTACACCTAATGGTGCTACGATGCTCTAAGATACGTACTTTTAATTCGCGCTTTGTTTTACCTACATCATTTTTACCACAAGGACAAGTTATAAGATAAATAACTGCCTTTGTGGAGCACGTAATAACACCTTTTATTGGGATCGATTTCCCTGTTTGTGGGTGTTTGAAGGATCTACATTTATAAGTGCCATTGCATTGAGCACAGCCATTACATTTGTAATTTCCATCCAGTAGGGGCGCAAATAGACGTTTTTCAGGAATATCTTGGGGTGGTAAATCAGAGTTTACCAATTGGTCTCTGAGATTTCAGCCCCGCGAGAATACGACCAAGGGAAGGTCCGAAAACACATTACCGAGACTATCATCGGATTTTAGGATGTGCCAATGTTTGTGAACAATTCCCTTAATTTGTTCAGAGCACTTTGAATAGCGAGCGGGTAGTTAGAACTCAAGAATGCTCTTTTTGCGAGACTGACCTTGAAAAAGGTCATGTTTTGTTTTGAATTTTCTCAATGGCAATATTATTCTTGTAGCCCCTCTCCTTGAACTTTCTTTGCGTCTCAGCCATATTTCTGTCGAAATCGGATTGTTTTTTGCAAATTCTTTTGATTCGACAGAATTGGCTGTAGGGCAAACTATTTTTTAAGGGAAGTGGGTGACAACTATCAGCCCTCAACAAACTGTTACGATCAGTAGGCTTCCTGTAAAGATCAGTGTATAGAACATTATCTTCACACAAGATCAGAAGATCAAGAAAACTGATTTGACGTGTATCAGATTGCATAGTAAATCTCAGATGCTCAGAACAGGAGATAAGAAAAGCATGGAATGCCTGGAGCTGTTTTGCATCACCCCTCCATTGAACAAAAATATAATCAATATACCGTTTCCAAATAATGATGTTAAGGCAAGAAAACATTTTTGAGAGGATTGAAAATAGACTGTTTCTCCATGTAACCCACATACACATTAGCATAGTTAGGAGCCATGGGGGATCCCATAGCAGTACCTTTCGTCTGAATAAAGAAATAATTTAGAAACATGAAATAGTTATGCCGTGAGTACTATTTCAGCCAATGTTACAATGCATGCACTGGAAGGTAGTTCATTAGGGTCACGTTGCAGAAGAAAATGTTCCATAGCTTCAATACCGCCCTCGTGTGGAATATTAGTGTATAATGACATCAAAGGTAACTAACAAGGTATTCTCAGGGAGAGGGTCAAGAGATTCAATGATAGAGATCATACTGCTGGTGTCCTTTACAAAGGAGGGGAGCTTTTCTTCGAGTGGCCTAATAAAAAAGTCAACAAAAGTAGATAGAGGGGCCGTTACTGCATCAATGCCCGCTACAATAGGGCGCCCTGGAGGTTGTGTAACATTCTTGTGTAATTTCGGCAAAGTATAGAAAGTGGCAATTTTAGGGTGTTGAATAGCCAAAAAAGCATGTTCTTTTTTGGTTATCTGACCAGAACTTAAATACCCATTTAGGACAGTAAAGATAGTATTCTGAAATTGGGAAGTGTGGTCACTTCTGAGTTTCTTGTAAAAGTTGTTGTCAAGCAGCTGTCTATGACACTCATGTACATAAACTGTCCTATCCATGAGCACAACCGACCCACCCTTATCAGCAGGACGAATAAGGACTGACGTATCGGATTGTGGACGAATAAAGACTGACGTATCGGATTGTAAATCAAGCAAAGCTTGAGCAGGACCTCTTTTGGGGAGCAGGACCTCTTTTGTCAGGGTTTCTCCAGAAGTAGACTTTACCATCGGCCTTGTCTTTTTTGTCTTGGTTGAATTTCTTGATTTTAAGTTCCTTTATTTCTGTAGACAACTTGTCCTGGAGCGCTTGGTTAGTTTTCATCAGTTCATTGAATATGCCATCATCATTAACAACTGTTTGTAGAGTTGTGCATTTGTCTTTAATTGTGTTATCCATTTCAATAAAATCTTTCTTCAACTGGTCAACAATTAATGTCATCAAATCAATAGAGCATTTGTTCAGGATGGCACACCAGCACTCACAGTAATCATCTGTGCGCTGTCCCAATGATGGTTATATTTGCCACCTGAGTCCCCGTGGAATAATGCCTTGACGCACATAATCACTAAGAGTGACTATATGTAGATGCGTTCTCGTCTGGCGCTTAGATAAATGTAACAGTTCTTTCGAGAGGTCAGAATTACCTCCCTGCATGTCAAAAAGGGACTCCGAAATAATGATCTTATCACGCTCCTTTGGCTATATTCAAAGTAATCTTGTATGGGTCTATGGCCAGTGTCAGGAAAATAATTATCATTCGGCATCGTTTAAGAGCTTAGCATCGTTTAAGAGCCTAGCTAGCTAGCGTCACTAAATTGGCAGCAAGATTGCTAGGCAGTTAAGAACCAACTTGCTACCAACACACAAACAGAGAGTGAGTTAGCTATATCGACAATTATATTGCTTACTTTAGCTAGCATTAGTCAAAGATAAAATGAACGAACAAACATGTTTTTCTGTCACGCCAGCCTTCACTTTGAATCCCCCTCCTGACCAGCTCAGACGTTCGGCATCGCCGGCCTTCTAGCTGCTGCCAAACGCCCTTCTCTCATCAACCCCGGACTCTTCTCATCATCATTACACGCACCTGGTTTCAATCCCCAATCTATCACTGTGTATATACTCCCTCTGCCATTTGTCTTTGTCGGTCATTATACATGTTACTTGTTTTCCTGAGAGGAATCTCTACTACAATTTCCTGAGTACTTTATATTTTGCACTTTGGGGTTCGCCCTGTGCCTTTTTGTTTATGAAGATATATTTCAAGCACAATAGTGTTTGGGTTTCGTTCCGCTTTGATCAATGGTGCTTTAATAAATTCAGTAGTTCTTAACCTGCGACTGCCTCCTGCCTACTCCTCTCTACACCAGTGACATTTACGCTGCTGAAGGTAGCTAGCTACCAGTCTAGCAGTGACTACCATGCCATAGGCAAAAACAGCCTACAAGTGCTCAGCATATGTGGGAACTCCTTCAAGGCGGTTGGAATAGCATTCCAGGTGAAGCTGTTTGAGAGAATGCCAAGAGTGTGCAAAACTGTCATCAGGTTGGCTATTTTAAAGTATCTCAAATATAAAATATATTTTTATTTGTTTAGTTTATTTTGGTTACTTAAGTAACCAAAAAAAGTTAACTTATTTCATAGTTTTGATGTCTTCACTATTATTATACAATGTAGAAAAGAGCAAGAATATAGAAAACCCCTTGAATGAGTAGGTGTTCTAAAACTTTTGACTGGTAGTGTATATATTTTAGGTCTTTGTGGCACTGGTACATTTTGATAGGCACTCCTCGTGTACACACAGAACTGAATAATGCAATAATTCAGATGTGGTCTCCTTTCTTTCCTTTAGGGCAGTAGGGACATGCCGGCCCAACAGCTGATAGCTGTAGGGTGTACAATGTGGACAATGAAACATGTATGCTGGACATTGAGTTTGTAATTTTTTTCTTCTGGAATAATCTTTCTGTGGTTCGGAGTTAAACATTTGTCAAATTGTTAAACAAGCCGCAGTGACCGGTTTCGTGACATCATTAAATGCTAAAATGAAGATTTCGAGCATACCAAAGATACAGTGATATGAAAAAAAGTATAGAATAACTATCTTCAAAGTAATGACTCGCTTATTTTAGTAATACTACTTGTTCACGTTACATTTAACAACTTTAGATTCTACAAAACAATAAAAGAAAGTTCCTAGCGAAAGTCAGGATAATTACTTGTCACTTGTCCATAACTGGCGCGTTCTCTCTCTACTACCTGTCGCAAGGCATTCTGGAACTTGCAGTCAAAAGCGTAATCCAATACAACAAAAATGTGTGTAGTTCTCTCAATCTCAAACACACAAATACAATTACATACGTAAATAACTGTAAAGAAAATATCTTTAGATACAGCTCAATGAATTAACTGTCAACATTAACTCTGTAACCCATTAAAACCTCTTGATACTAGCCATCCCGGATCCGGGATTGTGAATACAGCCTCAAGCTCATTACCATAACGCAACGTTAACTATTCATGAAAATCGCTAATGAAATGAAATAAATATGCTAGCTCTGAAGCTTAACCTTTTGTTAACAACACTGTCATCTCAGATTTTCAAAATATGCTTTTCAACCATAGCAAAACAAGCATTTGTGTAACAGTATTGATAGCTAGCGTAGCATTTAGCGTAGCATTGAGCGGGCAACATTTTCACAAAAACAAGAAAAGCATTCAAATAAAATCATTTACCTTTGAAGAACTTCGGATGTTTTCAATGAGGAGACTCTCAGTTTGATAGCAAATGTTCAGTTTTTCCAAAAATATTCTTTGTGTATTAGAAATCGCTCCGTTTTGTACATCACGTTTGGCTACCAAAAAAACCCGAAAATTCAGTCATCAAAACGCCAAACTTTTTTCCAAATTAACTCCATAATATCGACTGAAACATGGCAAACGTTGTTTAGAATCAATCCTCAAGGTGTTTTTCACATATCTCTTCGATGATATATCGTTCGTGGAAGTCTGGTTTCTCCTCTCTATCAAATGGAAAAATACTTGCACCTGGCGTTTGCGCCCCAATTTCGACGCAGGACACCAGGCAGACACCTGGTAAATGTAGTCTCTTATGGTCAATCTTCCAATGATATGCCTACAAATACGTCACAATGCTGCCGACACCTTGGGGAAACGGCAGAAAGTGTAAGCTCATTCCTGTCGCATTCACAGCCATATAAGGAGACAATGGAAAACAGCACCTCAGAAATTTTGCTCACTTCCAGTTAAGTTTCATCTTGGTTTCGCCTGTAGCATCAGTTCTGGGGCACTCACAGACAATATCTTTGCAGATTTGGAAACGTCAGAGTGTTTTCTTTCCAAAGCTGTCAATTATATGCATAGTCGAGCATCTTTTCGTGACAAAATATTGCGCTTAAAACGGGAACGTTTTTCATCCAAAAATGAAATACTGCCCCCAGAGGTTCAAGAGGTTTTAAAGTTACAATAAAGGGCAAATTACTTGATTTTCTTGACTTCAAAGAGTTTGAGTTGGCACACATAAGATTCTGTGAAAAAATTCCACAATATGAGATGGGTGAAGGGAAGCGTGTGTGAGCAACAGGGATAGAGAAGAGAAAAACCTCCACCAAATTATTCGAAAAACCGATAGCTTGTATAGGGTAATTGGTTTCAATTTCACTTTAGACTCCTTAAAATAACAACCGGGCCAGGCTGTTTGCTTTACCACCAAGGATGTCCAGTACAGAAGTTCACTTTTTGACCTTTGCCCTCACATGGTTATGCCTTCTAATTTAGTTTATTATGAATTTCCCAGGGGTGAAACACACCATCAGTATGGACACAGCCAGTGAACTCTGTCCTTGGTCAGATCAAATCAAATGTCACGGTCGTCCTCCTCTTCATCTGATGGATCGGAGGACCAAAATGCGTCGTGGTATGTGCTCATCATGAATTTTAATAAAGAAAACTCTGAACGCCCTGACCATACTAAATAAATACAAAACAAAGGAAATAAAGGTCAGAACGTGACATCAAAGTTTATTTGTCACGTGCGCCGAATACAACAGTGAAATGCTTACTTACTGGCCCTAACGAACAGTGCAACTTTTAAGTAAAAAAATAGGTATTAGGTGAACAATGGACAAGTAAGGAAATAAAAAACAACAGTAAAAAGACAGTGAATAATAACAGTAGCGAGGCTATATACAGTAGCGAGGCTATAACAGTAGCGAGGCTATATACAGTAGTGAGGCTATAACAGTAGCGAGGCTATATACAGTAGTGAGGCGCCGGTTAGTCAGGCTAATTGAGGTAGTATGTACATGTAGGTATGGTTAAAGTGACGATGCACATATGATAAAAAGAGTGTAGCAGCAGTGTAAAGATGGACACACACACACACAATGCAAATAGTCCGGGAAGCCATTTAATTACCTGTTCAGGAGTCTTATGACTTGGGGGTAAAAGCCTTTTGGTCCTAGACTTGACGCTCCGGTATCACTTGCCATGCGGTAGTAGAGGGAACAGTCTATGACTGGGGTGGGTGGGGTCTTGACAATTTTTAGGGCCTTCCTCTGACACTGCCTGGTGTAGAGGTCCTGGATGGCAAGCAGCTTAGCCCCAGTGATGTACTGGGCCGTACGCACTACCCTCTGTAGTGCCTTGTGGTCGGAGGCCGAGCAGTTGCCACACCAGGCAGTGATGCAACCATTCAGGATGTTCTCGATGTTGCAGCGGTGTAACTTTTGAGGATCTGAGGACCCATGACAAATCTTTTTAGTTTCCTGAGGCTTTGTCGTGCCCTCTTTACGACTGTCTTGGTGTGTTTGGACCATTCCAGTTTGTTGATGATGTGGACACTCTCAACCTGCTCCACTACAGCCCCATCGATGAGCATGGGGGCATGCTCGGTCCTGCTTTTCCTGTAGTCCACAATCATCTCCTTAGTCTTGGATACGTTGAGGGATAGGTTGTTATTCTGGCACCACTCGGCCAGGTCTCTGACCTCCCTATAGGCTGTCTTGTCGTTGTCGGTGATCAGCCCTACCACTGTTGTCATCTACAAACTTAAAGATGGTGTTGGAGTCGTACCTGGCCACGCAGTCGTGGGTGAACGGGGAGTACTGGAGGGGACTGAGCACGCACCCATGAGGGGCTCCAGGGTTGAGGATCAGCGTGGCAGAAGTGTTGCTACCTACCCTCACCAACTGGGTGCGGCCCGTCAGGAAGTCCATGATCCAGTTGCAGAGGGAGGTGTTTAGTCCCAGGATCCTTAGATTAGTGATGAGCTTTGAGGGTACTATGGTGTTGAACGCTGAGCTGCAGTCAATGAACAGCATTCTCACGTAGGTCTTCCTTTTGTCCAAGTGGGAAAGAACAGTGTGGAGTGCAATAGAGATTGCATCATCTGTGGATCTGTTTGGGCGGTATGCAAATTGGAGTGGGTCTAGGGTTTCTGGGATAATGGTGTTGATGTGAGCCATTCCCAGCCTTTCAAAGCACTTCATGGCTACGGACGTGAGTGCTACGGGTCTGTAGTCATTTAGGCAGGTTGCCTTAGTGTTCTGGGCACAGGGAATATGGTGGTCTGCTTGAAACATGTTGGTATTACAGACTCAATGGGGACATGTTGAAAATGTCAGTGAAGACACCTGCCAGTTGGTCAGCACATGCCCGGAGCACACGTCCTGGTAATCCATCTGGCCTTGTGAATGTTGACCTGTTTAATGGTCTTACGGACTTAAGTCGTCCGGAACAGACACGGACCAAGATGAGGCTGTAATATACTGTACATTTGTTAAAACAACCCAATGTCTCTATTTGGATTTCTAAACAGGCATTACGTGAATAGATTCATATAAGGATATCAAAGTTCTCACACACACACTGACACACACACCCATTCAGCAGATGATGAGTTATGGATCTGAAAACTCAGAGCTGTTGATTCAGGTGTCATCTGATTATTTTTGGCCAGCAGGAGTGTCTGGAAATCAGTGATGGATGTTTCCCGCTCACCTCTTCACCCCTGTAAGAAGCCCAGCGACAGTGAGGGGCCCTGCTGCACAAAGATTTTATCAATCAAGCATCTGATACTGCCAGGGGAACTTCATCTTTATGCTATTTTCCTGAGTCTCTACTCATATCTCATAAAACGGGCGTTTATGGCTGAAACCTGAGGTGCCATCGAAACAAAGGGAGCAGCATTAGTGGAGCCCTGCGAGAGAAGCCCCATACAGAAAATGTGAAATGCTGAGAAATAACAGGGAGATCTTATGTTTTATATTCTGCTTGTCATAAGAAAAGATGGGATGGGGACATTGTCACCTTAAAGTAGCAAGGAGGCAAGGAGTGTCTGCCACCTCACAGGTTGAGCTGGGGCTGCACGATGGGGCCAAACTTCAATGTGCTTCCTGTTGCAGTACAAATGTCATTCATTAATTAATTCAGCAGTGTCTTTCCCCCTCCTCTTTCTTCCTGTGTGTGTGTGTGTGATTCCCAAATTAGATTTAAAGACAGAACTAGGCATCTACAGCACTGTAACCTAACCTTCCCACACAGTAGGCATGAAACACACCATCTGTTGTTGCGAGAGGATAACGAGTCACTGCATGTGTGAATGCCCACCATGCAATCTCAGTGCATTTAAGCAATGTTCTTTTTGAGTGCAACTGTGAAATACCCCTTTTCCATTTTGTGAGATAGAAAATGAGAGATGTCTCCATCCTTAGAAAGTGTTCCCTTTAACAATAATGGTCACACAGGGGGGAAAGTATATCAAATTAAATGTTATTTGTCATGCTTACTTACAAGCCCTTAACCAACAATGCAGTTTTAAGGAAAAAACGTGTTAAGAAAGTATTTACTAAATAAACTGAAGTAGACAGTAAATAAAGAAATAAAAAGAAAATGGTGTATTTGTTGCTCTTTAATTATTTTTCTAACGAGACTACAGGGGGTACCGGTACATAACCAATGTGCGTGCGGGGGCATATGTACATGTAGGTAGAGGTAAACTGACTATGCATAGATAATAACAGAAAGTAGCAGCAGTGTAAAAATATAGGGGGGGGGGGTCAATGCAATAGTCTGGGTAGCCATTTGGTTGGCTGTTCAGGAGTAGAAGCTGTTAAGAAGCCTTTTGGCCTCTAGTGATGATCCATGGCACGAAGCCTCTAGTGATGATCCATGGCAAGAAGCCTCCAGCGATCATCCATGGCACGAAGCCTCCAACGATGGCCTCCAGTCCGGAGCCTCCAGCAACGGCCTCCAGTCCGGGGCCAACAGCGAGGGTCCCCACACCAGAGGCGCTACCAAAGCGGGGTGAACCAGAGGTGGAGCGGGGTCTACGTCCCGCACCAGAGCCCCTATAGGTTCAGGTTTTGCGGCCGGAGTACGCACCTTTGGGGGGGGGGGGGTACTGTCACGCCCTGACCTTAGAGAACCGTTTTATTTCTCTATTTGGTTAGGCCAGGGTGTGTTGTGGGGTGGGCATTCTATGTTCTATTTTCTATGTTTTGTATTTCTTTGTTTTGGCAGGGTATGATTCTCAATCAGGGACAGCTGTCTATCTTCCAGCAACGGCCGTGGCAGATACAGTATGTAATCCCTCATTATGAAATGTTCACTCATACTCAGCTCCGAACGATAGGAAATCAATGTACCCTCGCAGGCGGCTAGAAAGTGATGCCTGTCCATCTCCTTTGCCTTCAAACCTAACCCATATGAAAGCTAAACAGTCCGGAGGACTGAGAAGGGATTAATTGAGAACCCGGGAGAGCAAAGCCCTTCAGATTGAGAGGGTATGTACTGTATTATGAGGAGCGCTTGCCTTGACAAAGCATTCATCTCCTTGATGGTATCCTTATCGAAGGGGCTTCGGGCTAGGTTAAGTCACCTCTTCTAAATGTGAGAAAAAGACTAACAAACCCTCAACACCTACAATGTCCCTCAGAGAATGTTGGGGAGACCTCACGGCTTAAGAAGAAAATATAAACAAGCTCTACTCCTTTTAAAGCTCCCTTTCCCTCAGAGAGAGCTTTCTACTTTTCTTGCAACATTAAGTGTTGATGTGAATAACAAATTCCAAATGCACAGTGCAAAAATGTAATTTACTGAAAGATCCCCAAGGCACATTGTCTGTTCAAAAAAATGTATCAAATATGCTCAGAGCTCCTTTTACCTCTAGTCTAAATAGTACTCACTTCCCAACTGAGATGGTAATGTTGTATTGTTTCAAATCCTAAAATGGTACGCTTATTAGGAAGTTAACTTGTACATGACAAACGCAAAGTGGATTAGGTTGTACATTACAATTAGTGATTCCTCTGTCTGGGCTGCATGTCTATAGAAAATGGGAAATTAAATGGACAGCACTCCAAAATATAATCTTCAGTAAATAATTTATTGCCCTGCCCAGACACGTTTAGAACTACAATTTCAGCACTCAAAATGAAATAAACCATCAATATAATTTCCCCCCATTACCATCCATGCCGGTATGGTAAAAATGTAACCCACATTGATTGTTATTATTGTACACTCAAACTGACCAAAAATATGTTCCATGAGCTGATATAAAATATGCCAGAAATGTTCCATATTCCTTATTTCTCTGAAATTTTGTGCACACATTTTTACATCTCTGTTTGTGAACATTTCTCCTTTGCCAATATAATCCACCCACCCAAGTGTGGCATATAAAGAAGCTGATTAAACAGCATGATCATTACATTGCTGGGGACAATAAAAGGCCACTCTAAAATGTGCAGTTTAGTCACACAACACAATGTCACAGATGTCTCAAGTTTTGAAGGAGCATGCAATTGGCATGCTGACTGCAGGAATGTCCACCAGAGCTGTTGCCAGATAATGTCATGTTAATTTCTCTACCATAAGACGCCTCCAATGTCATTTTTAGAGAAATTGTCAGTCTGTCCAACTGGCCTCACAACTGTAGACCACGTGTATGGCAATGTGTGGGCGAGCGGTTTGCTGATGACAACGTTGTGAACAGAGTGCCCCATGGTGGCAGTAGGGTTATGGTATAGGCAGGCATAAGCTATGGACAACAAACACAATTGCATTTTATCGATTCAGAGATACCGTGAACCTGAGGCCCATTGTCGTGCCATTCATCTGCCGCCATCACCTCATGTTTCAGCATTGATAATGCACGGCCCCATGTCGCAAGAATTGGTACACAATTCCTGGAAGCTGGCCCAGTTCTTCCATGACCTGTGTACTCAGCAGACGTGTCACCCATTGAGCCTGTTTGGGATGCTCTGAATGGATTTGTATGACAGCGTGTTTCAGTTCCCAACAATATCCAGCAACTTCGCACAATCATTGAAGAGCAGTGGAACAAAATTCCGCAGGCCACAATCAACAGCCTGATTAACTCTATGCGAAGGAGATGGGTCGCGCTGCATGAGGCAAATGGTGGCCACACCAGATACGGACTGGTTTTCTGATCCACGCCCTTACCTTTGTTTTAAGGTATCTGTGACCAACATATGCATATCTGTATTCCCAGTCATGTGAAATCTATAGATTTTTGCCTAATGAATTTATTTCAATTGACTGATTTCCTTATGAACTGTATTTCTTGTCACATGTTTTGTTTATATTTTTGTTCAGTATAGTTTTTTCGTATATATTTTAATCTTACTTCCTATCTACAAACTAAATATACTTTCCTGCAACCCGCCTCACCCAATGTGGTACAGATCTGCTATTTTTATTCCTTATAACTGAAACCTCCATCAGGAGCTAGCCAGCTAACTAGCTACTAGCTATTAGTCTTTGTTAACCATGGCTAGCGGTCTTTATCTTTAGCTCGGACACCAGACAGCTTTAGCTGGGAAAATAGAAGCCAGTCTGCACAGCGCGAAAGCTTCCCAGAGCATGTCGGACTGCTTCTCTCTACCACATCACCGGATTCCTGCCGCTCTGGATCATTACATCGGATCATCGCAGCTAGCTAGCTGCAACCGAGTGGCCACTGTTAACTAATTCCTCTGTCCCGAAGCAAGCACCAGTTAGCCTTGAGCTTGCCTCGAGCAAGGCCCATATACCAGCTAATTCTAGGGCTACAACACCTCCTTTTGCCAACTGGCCTAGACCCTTTATTGCCAACACGGAGTCCCGCCGATCCATCACAACTGGTCTCCCGACGTAATCACCCGATGTGGTCTCAACAGGCTTTTCCTTTGCGATGTCGCCAAAGACCCATCTGCTAGCCCGGGCACGCTAGCTTTCTGAACGCCATGTCTCCCACTCGCCTAGTGTAGTAGTGACTACCGAACGGCTCCCTGACTCACCTATTGCTGCTCATTGAACCCTACGATCACTCGGCTACAAAGCTGATGCCCCCTGGACTGTTTCAATAACACGGTACCATATTTTGTTTATCTGTCGGCCCAAGCCTCGAACTACCTAACTGACCCGCTCTGCCCATTCATCGCCATTTACCTATTGTTGACTTAGCTCTCCCGATCAACACCTGTGATTGCTTTATGCCTCTCTCTAATGTCAATATGCTGTCTCGGCTAATTCATATTGTTTATTTCACTGTAGAGCCCTCAGTCCCACTCAACTTGCCTTAGATAGCTCTTTTGTCCCACCCCCACACATGTGGAGACCTCACCTGGCTTAACTGGTGCCTCCAGAGACAAAACCTCTCTCATCGTCACTCAACGCCTAGGTTTACCTCCACTGTATTCACATCCTACCATACCCTTGTCTGTACATTATGCCTTGAATCTATTTTTCCGCGCCCAGAAATCTGCTCCTTTTACTCTCTGTTCCGAACGCACTAGACGACCAGTTCTTATAGGCTTTAGCCGTACCCTTATCCTACTCCTCCTCTGTTCCTCTGGTGATGTAGAGGTTAACCCAGGCCCTGTAGCCCCCAGTACCACACCTATTCCCCAGGTGCTATCATTTGTTGATTTCTGTAACTGTAAAAGCCTTGGTTTCATGCATGTTAACATTAGAAACCTCCTCCCTAAGTTTGTTTTATTCATTGCTTTAGCAGACTCCACCAAAAATTCTGAAATTTCCATCCCCAACTACAACATTTTCCACCAAGATAGAACTGCCAAAGGGGAGTTGCAATCTACTGCAGAGTTCTGTCATGCTATCCAGGTCTGTGCACAAACTGTTCAAGCTTCTACTTTAAAAAATCCACCTTTCCAGAAAAAAAGTCTCTCACTGTTGCCTCATGTTATAGACCCCCCTCAGCCCCCAGCTGTGTACTGGACACCATATGTGAATTGATTGCCCCCAATTTATCTTCAGAGGTCTTACTGTTAGGTGACCGAAACTGGGTTATGCGTAACACCCCGGCCGTCCAACAATCTAAACTAGATTCCCTCAATCTCACACAATTGTCAAGGAACCTACCAGGTACAACCCTAAATCCGTGAACACGGGCACCCTCATAGCCTGGTTATTTTTTAAAAGTGCATTCCTCACCAAATTAAATAAGCATGACCCATTCAAAAAAATGTATAGCTAAGAACAAATATAGGCCTTGGTTTACTCCAGACTTGACTGCCCTTGACCAGCACAAAAACAACCTTTGGAGTACTGCATAAGCATTGACTAGCCAGCGCGATATGCAACTTTTCAGGGAAGTTTTTTATTTATTTATTTTACCTTTATTTAACTAGGCAAGTCAGTTAAGAACAAATTCTTATTTTCAATGACGGCCTAGGAACAGTGGGTTAACTGCCTGTTCAGGGGCCGAATGACAGATTTGTACCTTGTCAGGTCGGGGGTTTGAACTTGCTAGTCCAATGCTCTAACCACTAGGCTACCCTGCCGCCCTTCGGTGAAGTTAGGAACCAATATACACAGTCAGGAAAGAAAAGGCCAGCTTTTCAAACAGAAATTTGCATCGTGTAGTGCAAATTCCAAAAAGTTTTGAGGCACTGTAAAGTCCATGGCGAATAAGAGCACCTCCTCCCAGCTGCCCACTGCACTGAAACTAGGAAACACTGTCACCACGGATAAATCCACGATAATCGAGAATTTCAACAAGCAATTTTCTACAGCTGGCCATGCTTTCCACCTGGCTACCCTTACCCCCCCGACCAACAGCTCTGCACCCCCACCGCAACTTACACAACCCCCCCCCCCCCCCCCCCCCCGCTTTGCCTTCACCAAAATTCAGATACCTGATGTTCTGAAAGAGCAGCATAATCTGGACCCCAACAAATTAGCTGGGTTAGACAATCTGGACCCTCACTTTCTAAAATTATCCACCACAATTGTTGCAACCCAAACTGTTATAGACCTATATCCATCCTGCCCTGCCTTTCTAAAATCTTCGAAATCCAAGTTAACATACAGATTACCGACCATTTTGAATCCCACTGTACCTTCTCCACTATGCAATCTGGTTTCCGAGCTGGTCATGGGTGCACCTCAGCAAGGCTCAAGGTCCTAAACAATATCATAACCGCAATCGATAAAAGACAGTACTGTGCAGCCGTTTTCATCGACCTGGCCAAGGCTTTTGACTCTGTCAATCACCTCATTCTTATCGGCAAACTCAACAGCCATGGTTTCTCAAATGACTGCCTCGCCTGGTTCACCAACTACTTCTCAGTGTGTAAAATCGGAGGGCATGTTGTCCACTACTTTGGACGGTTCTGACTTAGAATATGTGGACAAATATCTAGGTGTCTGGTTAGACTGTAAACTCTCCTTTCAGACTCACATTAAGCATATCCAATCCAAAACTAAATTTACTAGAATTGGCCTCCCATTTCGCAACAAAGCCTCCTTCACTCAATTGCTTTTAGCCGCACCCTTATTCTACTCCTACTCTGTTCCTCTGGTGATGTAGAGGTGAATCCAGGCCCTGCAGTGCCTAGCTCCACTCCTATTCCCCAGGCGCTCTCTTTTGACGACTTCTGTAACCGTAATAGCCTTGGTTTCATGCATGTTAACATTAGAAGCCTCCTCCCTAAGTTTGTTCTATTCACTGCTTTAGCACACTCTGCCAACCCGGATGTTCTAGCTGTGTCTGAATCCTGGCTTAGGAAGACCACCAAACATTCAGACATTTTAATTCCAAACTACAACATTTTCAGACAAGATAGAACTGCCAAAGGGGGCGGTGTTGCAATCTACTGCAAAGATAGCCTGCAGAGTTCTGTCCTACTATCCAGGTCTGTACCCAAACAATTTGAACTTCTACTTTTAAAAATCCACCTCTCTAAAAACAAGTCTCTCCCCGTTGCCGCCTGCTATAGACCACCCTCTGCCCTCAGCTGTGCTCTGGACACCATATGTGAACTGATTGCCCCCCATCTATCTTCAGAGCTTGTGCTGCTAGGCGACCTAAACTGGAACATGCTTAACACCCCAGCCATCCTACAATCTAAACTTGATGCCCTCAACCTCACACAAATTATCAATGAACCTACCAGGTACCTCCCCAAAGCCTTAAACACGGGCACCCTCATAGATATCATCCTAACCAACTTGCCCTCTAAATACACCTCTGCTGTTTTCAACCAAGATCTCAGCGATCACTGCCTCATTGCCTGCATCCGTAATGGGTCAGCGGTCAAACGACCTCCACTCATCACTGTAAAACGCTCCCTAAAACACTTCAGCGAGCAGGCCTTTCTAATCGGCCTGGCCGGGGTATCCTGGAAGGATATTGATCTCATCCCGTCAGTAGAGGATGTCTGGATATTTTTTTTAAATGCCTTCCTAACCATCTTAAATAAACATGCCCCTTTCAAGAAATTTAGAACCAGGAACAGATATAGCCCTTGGTTCTCCCCAGACCTGACTGCCCTTAACCAACACAAAAACATCCTATGGCGTTCTGCATTAGCATCGAACAGCCCCCGTGATATGCAGCTGTTCAGGGAAGCTAGAAACCATTATACACAGGCAGTTAGAAAAGCCAAGGCTAGCTTTTTCAAGCAGAAATTTGCTTCCTGCAACACTAACTCAAAAAAGTTCTGGGACACTGTAAAGTCCATGGAGAATAAGAACACCTCCTCCCAGCTGCCCACTGCACTGAAGATAGGAAACACTGTCACCACTGATAAATCCACCATAATTGAGAATTTCAATAAGCATTTTTCTACGGCTGGCCATGCATTCCACCTGGCTACTCCTACCCCGGTCAACAGCACTGCACCCCCCACAACAACTCGCCCAAGCCTTCCCCATTTCTCCTTCTCTCAAATCTGCTCAGCTGATGTTCTGAATGAGCTGCAAAATCTGGACCCCTACAAATCAGCCGGGCTAGACAATCTGGACCCTTTCTTTCTAAAAATTATCTGCCAAAATTGTTGCCACCCCTATTACTAGCCTGTTCAACCTCTCTTTTGTGTCGTCTGAGATTCCCAAAGATTGGAAAGCAGCTGCGGTCATCCCCCTCTTCAAAGGGGGTGACACTCTTGACCCAAACTGCTACAGACCTATATCTATCCTACCATGCCTTTCTAAGGTCTTCGAAAGCCAAGTCAACAAACAGATTACCGACCATTTCGAATCTCACCATACCTTCTCTGCTATGCAATCTGGTTTCAGAGCTGGTCATGGGTGCACCTCAGCCACGCTCAAGGTCCTAAATGATATCTTAACCGCCATCGATAAGAAACATTACTGTGCAGCCGTATTCATTGATCTGGCCAAGGCTTTCGACTCTGTCAATCACCACATCCTCATCGGCAGACTCGACAGCCTTGGTTTCTCAAATGATTGCCTCGCCTGGTTCACCAACTACTTCTCTGATAGAGTTCAGTGTGTCAAATCGGAGGGTCTGCTGTCCGGACCTCTGGCAGTCTCTATGGGGGTGCCACAGGGTTCAATTCTTGGACCGACTCTCTTCTCTGTATACATCAATGAGGTCGCTCTTGCTGCTGGTGAGTCTCTGATCCACCTCTACGCAGACGACACCATTCTGTATACTTCTGGCCCTTCTTTGGACACTGTGTTAACAACCCTCCAGGCAAGCTTCAATGCCATACAACTCTCCTTCCGTGGCCTCCAATTGCTCTTAAATTCAAACATTACTACTCTGGACGGCTCTGACTTAGAATACGTGGACAACTACAAATACTTAGGTGTCTGGTTAGACTGTAAACTCTTCTTCCAAACCCATATCAAACATCTCCAATCCAAAGTTAAATCTAGAATTGGCTTCCTATTTCGCAACAAAGCATCCTTCACTCATGCTGCCAAACATACCCTCGGAAAACTGACCATCCTACCAATCCTCGACTTTGGCGATGTCATTTACAAAATAGCCTCCAATACCCTACTCAACAAATTGGATGCAGTCTATCACAGTGCAATCCATTTTGTCACCAAAGCCCCATATACTACCCACCATTGTGACCTGTACGCTCTCGTTGGCTGGCCCTCGCTTCATACTCGTCGCCAAACCCACTGGCTCCATGTCATCTACAAGACCCTGCTAGGTAAAGTCCCCCCTTATCTCAGCTCGCTGGTCACCATAGCATCACCCACCTGTAGCAAGCGATCCAGGTATATCTCCCTGGTCACCCCAAAACCAATTATTTATTTGGCCGCCTCTCCTTCCAGTTCACTGCTGCCAATGACTGGAACGAACTACAAAAATATCTGAAACTGGAAACACTTATCTCCCTCACTAGCTTTAAGCACCAACTGTCAGAGCAGCTCACAGATTACTGCACCTGTACATAGCCCACCTATAATTTAGCCCAAACAACTACCTCTTTCCCTACTGTATTTATTTTATTTATTTTGCTCCTTTGCACCCCATTATTTTTATTTCTACTTTGCACATTCTCCCATTGCAAATCTACCATTCCAGTGTTTTACTTGCGATATTGTATTTACTTTACCACCATGGCCTTTTTGCCTTTACCTCCCTTATCTCACCTCATTTGCTCACATCGTATATAGACTTGTTTATACTGTATTATTGACTGTATGTTTGTTTTACTCCATGTGTAACTCTGTGTCGTTGTATGTGTCGAACTGCTTTGCTTTATCTTGGCCAGGTCGCAATTGTAAATGAGAACTTGTTCTCAACTTGCCTACCTGGTTAAATAAAGGTGAAATAAAAAAATAAAAAAAGTAAAACTTTTTTGGGGGTAATTTGCCTTTCAATTGTTTAACTAGGGTCAAACGTTTTGGGTAGCCTTCCACAAGCTTCCCACAATAAGTTGGGTGAATTTTGGACCCTTCCTCCTGACAGAGCTGGTGTAAACTGAGTCAGGTTTGTAGGCCTCCTTGCTCGCACATGCTTTTTCAGTTCTGCCCACACATTTTCTGTAGGATTTAAGTCAGGGCTTTGTGATGGCAACTCCAATACCTTGACTTTGTTGTCATTAAGCCATTTTGCTACAACTTTGGAAGTATGCTTGGGGTCATTGTCCATTTGGAAGACCCATTTGTGTCCAAGATTTAACTTCCTGACTGATGTCTTGAAATGTTGCTTCAATATATCCTCTTAATTGTCCTGCCTCACGATGCCATCTGTTTTCTGAAGTGCACCAGGCCCTCCTGCAGCAAAGCACCGCCACAACATGATGCTGCCACCCCCGTGCTTCACGGTTGGGATGGTGTTCTTCGGCTTGTAAGCCTCCTCCTTTTCCCTCCAAACATAACAATGGTCATTATGGCCAAACAGTTCTACTGTTGTTTCATCAGACCAGACGACATTTCTCCAAAAAGTACGATCTTTGTCCCCATGTGCAGTTGAAAAACCGTAGTCTGGGTTTTTTATGGCGGTTTTGGAGCAGTGGCTTCTTCTTTGCTGAGCGGCCTTTCATGTTATTTCAATATAGGACTCGTTTTACTGTGGATATAGATACTTTGTACCGGTTTCCTCCAGCATCTTCACAAGGACCTTCTGGGATTGATTTGCACTTTTAGCACCAAAGTACTTTCATCTCTAGGAGACAGAAGGCGTCTCCTTCCTGAGGGGTATGGCGGCTGCATGGTCCCATGGTGTTTATACTTGTGTACTATTGTTTGTACAGATGAATGTGGTACCTTCAGGTGTTTGGAAATTGCTCCAAAGGATGAACCAGACTTGTGGAGGACTACAATTGTTTTTCTGATATCTTGGCTGATTTCTTTTGATTTTCCCATGATGTCAAGCAAAGAGGCACTGAGTTTGAAGGTAGGCCTTGAAATACATCCACAGGTACACCTCCAATTAACTCAAATGATGCCAATTAGGCTATCAGAAGCTTCTAAAGCCATGACATCATTTTCTGGAATTTCCCAAGCTGTTTATAGGCACAGTCAACATAGTATTTGTAAACTTCTGACCCACTGGAATTGTGATACAATGAATTAGAAGTGAAATAATCTGTCTGTAAACAATTGTTGGAAAAATGACTTGTGTCATGCACAAAGTAGATGTCCTAACCGACTTGACAAAACTATAGTTTGTTAACAAGAAATTTGTGGAGTGGTTGAAAAACAGGTTTTAATGAGTTTATCTCCCTCACTAAATTTAAGCATCAGCTGTGTCACGCCCTGGTCTTAGTATTTTGTGTTTTCTTTATTATTTTGGTCAGGCCAGGGTGTGACATGGGTTATTTTATGTGGTGTGTTTTGTCTAGGGGTTTGTTGTAGGTTATGGGACAGTGGTTAGTGGGGTTGTCTAGAATAGTCTATGGCTGCCTGGAGTGTAACGGTTCTCTTGGGCTGAAGTTGAGGCGGACCAAAACGCAGCGTGGTTGTTATTCATTGTACTTTAATAAAGAAACTGTACATGAAAAAACTAATAAAACAACAAACGTGCGAAAACCTAAAACAGTCCTATCTGGTGCAAACACAGAGACAGGAACAATCACCCACAAAACCCAACACCAAACAGGCTACCTAAATATGGTTCCCAATCAGAGCTAACGACTAACACCTGCCTCTGATTGAGAACCATATCAGGCCAAACATAGAACTAGACAAACTAGACATGTAACATAGAATGCCCACTCAGATCAGGAAAAGGAGTTGGAGCCTTTAGGACGGGAAACTTTTGGAAGGACAATTTTGATGGGGATTCTAAAGCTGACGGTGAAGGACGTGTTTTGCTTCCAAGGCAACTCGTTGGAGGGAGCATACGACGTGGCACTACATACAGAGGAGAAACATGATGATATCCTGAGAAGGGCAAGAGCAGTGGGAGGTGAGAGGCCGATGAGCCACTATGAAATAACAAGCTTGGCGAGGAACAACTTTAGGGTTGTAACTGTCAACATATACAACCCATACGTTAAGGACGAAGAGGTGAGGGCCTTTCTGGGGAGATACATGGATAACGTCTCCTCAGCAAGGCACCTCAAAGACTCCCTTGGGTTTTGGAATGGGAGGAGAGGCTTCCAGGCCCTCCTCAGGGAGGACCCAAAGGGACATGGTGGCTACCTCCATCCTCCTGCTATGTTCTCCCTAGGGACTGACAGGGGACGTTGTTTTATGCACGTCAGCCTCCATTTTGCAGGTGCTGTATGGCCTATGGCCACATCTTCGCCTCGTGCAGTGCAAGAAAATGCAGATTTTGTGGATCTGGGGAGCACGAGGCGAAGTATTGTGACGAGCCTAAGGCGTGCCATGGGTGTGGCTCATTAGCACACCTGTGGCGGGGGTGTCCGGCTCGTCAGAGGTCATACGCGTCTGTGGCTGGGGGAGGAGCATGAGCGGGGGATGGGGGAAGAAGAGGAGGGGAAGGAAGAATGCCTCATGACCAGAGTACAGGTCCAGAGGGGAGGGTCGCAAGGAAGGAGGAGGGGCAAGAAGCGGCGGATGGAAGAGAGAAGGAAACGGAAGGCACGGGAGTAGGAGAACCAGGAAAAGCGGCGGAAGAAGGCAAGCGAGTGGAGGAGCATGAGAGAGAAGAAAGCGAGGGAGGAGTGGTGGAGAAGGAGACGGTGGAAGAACAAGTGGAGTGGGGGGAAAGTGCCCTGGTGGAAGAGATGAGGGGTATGGTGGAGGAACTGGCGGGGGGGAGGGTGGTATCTCTCCACTGCCGCCATCACCAAAGAAGAGAATGAAGAGGAGGGTGCGATTGGCCGACAGTGAGAGGGAGGGGATGGTCAAGAGAGTGATGGGGGTGGGAGAAACCTCTGGGTTGCTGCTGGTTTCCCCAGGCCCTCAACTTTTGTTGGGTGGGGACACACCTAACAAGTCTCAGGTGGGTGCAGGAGGAGGTGGGGAGTTTTTTGTTTGGGGACTCAGCCTTCCCCATTTTTTTCCAAAACAGCTGCAGCGCTGGGGAGGGGGAGGAGTGTGGGGGTAGACCCAGGGTGCAGGGCACCCCGGAGCCAAACACTATTCCTGCATCCTGGGTTGGTGAGATGGAGGAAGAGGGGGGGACGTCGGGAGTACGGATGGTGTTATCACCGGTAGATATGGAGCAGGGGAGCATCGGGTGAGTCTCCTGTTTTTGTTTTTTTCTGTCTGGGTTTAGTATTTGAGTGTATTACATGTTTTTATTTTATTCTTTCATGGGGTCTAATTTTACTTTTGTTAGTTTAAATGTAAGGGGTTTAAGGGATTATGTTAAGAGGGGCGGTTTTTAGTTATTTGGAGGGTGTGGGGTTTGATTTTTGTTTTTTACAGGAGGTTCACCTGAGGGATGGAGGGGATGTTAGTAGGTTTAAGAAGGAGTGGGACAAAGGGGAGTCGGTTTGGGGTATTGGGGGGGTGCACTCATCGGGGGTAGGGATTTTGTGTGGGCACAGGGAGGTAAAAGTGGAGGGTTCTTTTGTGGTGATGCAGGGGAGGGTTATAGGGGTGGATGTCACGATAAGGGATTGTAAATTTAGATTAGTGGTGGTGTATGGGCCACAGGTGGTGGCAGACAGGAGGGAGATGGTGGACTGTCTGGCACCTCTGTGTGTCACAAATAGGAAATTAGTGATAGGGGGGGGATTTTAATACAGATTTAGGAATAGGGGGGGATAGCAGTGCAGGCGCCATCACCGGGCTAATGGCTTGCCATGGTCTGGTTGATGGTGGCCTGCACACTACTACTACATGGCGCAACTCCAGGGGGGTTGCGCGGAGGCTCAACTATATTTTTGTACCCAGGTATTTGGGTAAGTTGTCTGGGCGGCTGTTGCCTGTTTTCTTTTCGGATCACGACGGGGTGCTTCTGCAGGTGGGGTCGCCAGTCTGCCTCTTTGGTAGGGGGTACTGGAAGTTAGATCGGGATGTGCTGGAGGAGCAGGCTTTTGTTGATGGGTTTTTTGGTTTCTTTTGGAGGCTTGAAGGCCTCCGGTCCATGTGCGAGGGGGTGTTAGAATGGTGGTAATTAGTTAAGGTGAGGATTAGGGCTTTTATAATAGGATATTGCAAGAGGAAAAAAAGGGAGGAGAGGAGGGAGGTGGATCGTATCCAAAGGTTAATTGAACTCGAGTACGAGGCAGGCAACCTCGGCGGGTCGTTTGACTGGGAGAGATCCGCAACCCTAAAGGCGCAGCTCAGGGAGTTGCAGGAGCGGAAGGCTCGAGCTTTCCTGGAGCGTGCACATAGTGGCTTTCTAGAACACAATGAGACTTGTTCTGCTATGTTCTTTAAGTCGGTTAGGGCCAGACAGAGTAGGAAGGTAATGCATGGCGTTAGGGAAGAAAATGGCAGTATAGTTAGAGAACCAGAGGATATGGTCAGGGTGACAACTGATCATTTCCAAGGTTTATTTAAGGAAAGGGAAATAGATGTAGAGCAGGGAAATGTGTTTTTAGAACACTTGTCCAGGCGGTTGCCGGAGGACATTAGAGAAGTGATGGAGGCCCAGATTTCACTAGAAGAGGTTGAGACTCTTAGGAGGATGGGAAAAGGGAAGGTGCCTGGGATGGATGGGCTGCCGGCTGAGTTTTATCTCAAGTTTTGGGGTATACTTGGACCAGTGGTCCTCGAAGTCTTGAAGGCCATCCTTGAGACGGGGGTCCCGGGGGGATCAATGGCTGTTGGTGTGCTTTCACTTTTATATAAGAAGGGGGAAGTAACAGACCTTGGCAACTGGCGGCCGTTGGCCATGCTGTGTGTAGATTACAAGCTACTTGCAAAGGTTTTAGCAGACCGGTTGCGCACAGCCCTTCCCTACGTCGTCCATGAGGATCAGACGTGCGGGGTAGAGGGCCACTCTATTAGATGGAACCTACAGTTAATCAGGGACTTCATCGCTTGGGTTGAAGATAGAGGACTGCCTTTATTGGTAGCAGCGCTAGATCAGGCGAAAGCCTTTGATCGCGTGAATAGATCCTTTTTATTCAGAGTGTTAGGTCGATTAGGATTTGGGGAGCAGTTCATAGGATGGATTCGTACATTATATGTCGGAGCGGGGTGCCGAGTTAGTGTAAATAGTCACTTGGGTGACGTTTTTGACCTCTTGTCTGGGGTCAGGCAGGGGTGCCCACTCTCGGCTCTCCTCTTCGTTCTGTACATGGAGCCTCTGGGGGCTGCCATTAGGGCAGACACAGGGGTGGAAGGCTTGTTGATCCCTGGAAGTGGTGGGCTGCGTGTTAAGATGACGCAGTACGCCGACGCCACTTCCTTGCTGCTGTGCAAGGACTCGTGCCTGACAAGGTCCCTTGCCATCTTTGGGGATTTCACCCGAGCGTCGGGAGCAGTTCTGAACCATGCAAAGTCTTCCGTCAAGTTTTTCGGAAGATGGCGCGGTAGAACGGATGTGCCCGGGGGGTTATCTCTCTGTGAGGGGGCCCTGAGGATTCTCTGGGTCCATTTTGAGACCTCCGGCTCAGCGACGCTAAACTGGAACATGCGTATCGCAGTGGTGTTTGTCTTTTATGGGCAAAGTCCTGGTCCTAAAGGTGGATGTGTTGCCGTCTCTTTTGTATTTGGCGTACATCTACCCATTGCCGGCTAGTCTGAGGAGGCCTCTAGTGAGGCTAGTGGCAGGTGCGAGTGTGTCGCCAGGGCAGCTTGAGGGGGTACCACATTTCCCCCTCAAGCTGGACGCAATTTTTGTTTCTTTCTTGTTAACGGAGCTTGCTCATCCAGTGATACACCCGTCCGGTTACCTCCTGAGGGTGTTCTTCTCGTATCAGGCGAGAAGCGTAATGGTGTGGTCTAACACGGGTCCTCGGGCGGAACAGCTGCCGTGGCACTTTGGTCATGCGGCCAAGTGGCTGCGTGCGCACCCTGAGGTTGAAGTTGCCCGAGTAGGTTTAGATCACAGGCACCTGTACGAGGAGGTCAGAAAGGCAGGGAGTCCGGCGCCTGTAGTGGGCATCTCGGAAGTGGTCTGGGAGGGAGTGCAGGCGCGGGGTCTGGACAACAGGCTCAAGGACCTGAATTGGTTGAGCCTGCATAAGTGCTTGTCGGTACGTTCCATCATGTACCGGTATAGTTTGGTGCAATCCCCCACCTGTCCAAGATCCTCTTGTGGCAGGGAGGAGACTGTGCGCCATGTCTTTTGGGACTGTGCCTTTGCCGGAGTAGTATGGGCTAGGGCACGGGTGTTGTTAGGTTTGGTAAGGGGGATTTTGTATTGACGTGGGCCAGGTTAGAGAGAGGTGTAGGGAGAGCGAGAGGGACGGATAGGGACAGGTTTCTGCTCTGGCTTCTCATGAGTCTCTTTAAACGGGGGCTGTGGGAAGCCAGGCAGAACATGGTGAAGACAGGGAGAGATTGGGGGGTGGAAGGGATAGTGAGGAGAGTGGAAGGAGATTTGAGGGGGAGGATTTAGAGGGAGGAGAGGAAGTGGGGGCAGCATGCTGCTCGGGAGAGGTGGAAGGGGGGTTTAGGGCTGGGTGTCATTTAGATTTGTAAGGGGATAGATTAGGGATGGGGAGATAGGGAAAGGTAGTTTGTAGGGTGACGGGGAGGAAAGATGCTCCCCTGAGGTTTTGTTTGGGTTTTTGTTTAGTTAAATTAAAATACCATTGTTGGAGTATGTATGAAAATTATGAGTTGTAAAGAATGAATGGTATTGAAGGTAATAAATTATTTTTTAGAAAAAAAAAAAAGATCAGGCTGTTTAGGTTTTCACGTTTCTTGTTTTGTATTGTTCGTGTTTATCTTTTATTAAAGATGAATCAAAATAACCACGCTGCATTTTGGTCCGCCTCTCCTTCGACGGAAGAAAACCGTAACAGAATCACCCACCACAAAAGGACCAAGCGGCGTGGTGACAGGCAGCAGGAGCAACGAAATCCAGATTTCTGGACATGGGATGAGATATTGGATGGTAAAGGACCCTGGGCTCAGCCTGGAGAATATCGCCGCCCCAAAGAAGAGCTGGAGGCGGCGAAAGCGGAGAGGCGCTGGTATGAGGAGGCAGCACGGCGACGCGGATGGAAGCCCGAGAGTCAGCCCCAAAAATGTATTGGGGGGGCACACAGGGAGTAGACCTGCGCCAATTTCCTGTGCTTACCGGGGGGCTAGAGAGACTGGGCAGGCGCCGTGTTATGCTGTGGAGCGCACGGTGTCTCCAGTGCGGGTGCATAGCCCGGTGCGGTACATACCAGCTCCGCGTATCAGCCGGGCTAGAGTAAGCATCGAGCCAAGTGCCTTCCTCTCAGTACTGAGCTTCCTCTCAGTACCGAGCTTCCTCTCAGTCCCGAGCTTCCCCTCAGTCCCGAGCTACCCCTCAGTCCCGAGCTACCCCTCAGTCCCGAGCTACCCCCCAGTCCAGAGCTACCCCTCAGTCCCGAACTGCACATCAGTCCGGAGCTGCCCCTCAGTCCAGTGGGGCCCTTGGTTAGGGTTACTACGCCAAGGTCAGCGGCGAGGGTTGCCAATCTAAGGACGCGATGCATGCAGACTAAGACTTTGTTGGAGTGGGGTCCATGTCCCGCGCCGGAGCCGCCACCGTGGACAGACGCCCACCCGGACCCTCCCCTATGGGTTTAGGTGTGCGGCCGGGAGTCCGCACCTTGGGGTGGGGGGGTTCTGTCACGCCCTGGTCTTAGTATTTTGTGTTTTCTTTATTATTTTGGTCAGGCCAGGGTGTGACATGGGTTATTTTATGTGGTGTGTTTTGTCTCGGGGTTTGTTGTAGGTTATGGAATAGTGGCTAGTGGGGTTGTCTAGAATAGTCTATGGCTGCCTGGAGTGGCTCTCAATCAGAGGCAGGTGTTTATCGTTGTCTCTGATTGGGAACCATATTTAGGCAGCCATATTCTTTGAGTGTTTCGTGGGTGATTGTTCCTGTCTCAGTGTTTGTTTGCACCAGATAAGGCTGTTTAGGTTTTCACGGTTCTTGTTTTGTATTGTTTGTGTTTATCTTTTATTAAAGATTAATCAAAATAACCACGCTGCATTTTGGTCCGCCTCTCCTTCGACGGAAGAAAACTGTAACAAACTGTCAGAGCAGCTTACCGATCACTGCACCTGTACACAGCCCATCTGTAAATAGCCCACCCAACTACCTCATCCCCATATTGTTATTTATTTTTGCTCTTTTGCACCTCAGTATCTCTACTTGCACATCATCATCTGCACATCTATCGCTCCAGTGTTAATGCTAAATTGTAATTATTTCGCCACTATTGCCTATTTTTTGCCTTACTTCCCTAATCCTACTACATTTGCAGACACTGTATATAATGCCCATATGCACTTCCTGGATGACTGCTGTCATTTCATTAGGGTTGGGCCATAACATTCACATATTAACATCCCCGCCCTTAACTTTCAGAAACAGTATAACTACTATAAGCTATTTTAAATATGTTGCATTGCCATCAGCATCAATAGCCAATCCCTGCAATAGCCTCTAGCCTCAGGTTCTATCTTCTGGTGGAGCATAGGTGGGCTATTCCAGTATCGTAGGGTTGCATTCATTGCACGATTTTGCTCCAGCTCAGTGCAAATATACCTGATAAAAATAATCATGGTCCAAATTGAAGACTATGATTATTTGAACATTTGAATCCAGTGTGGGACCAATGCAGTGCTCCAGGACCAGAGTTGCGCACTCTTGCGCACTCTTGCTCTCTAGAAGAGTCTCACATCAAACAGACTTGAGACAATAGTCAAATTTCAAACCATTCAAGAAGCAATGTCATTGTATTAGAAGGTTGTCCACAGCTTAATTTCCACTCTTCTGTTTGCTATATTTTATAGAGATGTTTTTGTTTGTACAACAAGCCACATATTCTGGATATTCTGAAGTGCAGGAAGACACCCATCAATCCAACCCCCTCCCAGATCCTTTTCCCTCCCTCATCCCTCCCCAGGCATTTGTTGGCTCCTCTTAATGACAAAGTCATGATTACTGTCTTGGGTGATGCTCACAAAACAACCTAGAAATTGACCAGCTGTCATTTAATCTGGTAGTCTCTTCCAATATAGCACACAACAAGAGCCAAGAATGGAAAACAAAACCATGACTGAGAAAAGTATTCTATAAACAAGATTGAAATAATAAACAGATATGGAAGTAGACAGGATCAAATTATTATCTTAGTGCCCAAAAACAAATATTAGTTTCCCCCCAGGAGCTTATCTATTATAGATTTGATATCAATTTTATCCAGCCAAAACATGGTTTTGTTTTAGCACTGCTTTTTATTACTCTCATTCATTTTCCCTACTGAATTCTGTCTCAGAGTAATTTCAGGGTTTACAGTTTGTATTTCCAATTGACTTAAATCCGAATAAGAAATGCTGCCACAGTTTCCACACGAAGCTGGGACAAACATTGTTTTAAATTGATTTGAATTCAACACCTAGTATTAAAGTGCAGGAAAAATGTAATACATCGTGTTGAATTGAGTCAGACCATCTATTTTTGTGGTGTTCAGCCATCATTATCTGTCAGTTTCACCAAATTAGTAGTTATCTTCTTTTCCAGCTGGATCTGAGAACGACTGGGAAATAGTACAATATAACTTTACCTACATGACTATAGGCTTGTAGAGGCAATGTTATGTTGTGTGTTTTTTTTACTCGAACATTGGACGTGTCACTGTCCTTAGAACCATTCCACTCTACGTAACCCGCTGTGCTCCCGTAGCCCGCTCTGTGCTCCCCCATCCTAACCCATTCGCTTATGCTCACCTACATCGCTCTCAACAGTTCGTCCATCCGACCACTCTCTCCTCGATTAACCAACAGCGAATACGTTCGGAGACGACACTCTTTCCGTGGAGAAAGAACAGCAGCGGGAAAACACAAACTCTCACACACCGGACCCTACAGGTGTAGCCTAAATAACTTTCGGTGAGAATACCAGGTTTTCTTTTCGTTTTACATAACAATTACCCCGTAATTATTTGATTTATGTCCATGACATTTTATTAATCCATCCACATTTCGGGAAATTTACGGAATTCTGAAAAATGTTGCGAACAAGGATCGCACTTGTTCATCAATTCCTTTTGTAACAATTTAGTCCACATGTAGGCAGGCCTATGCCACATGAGGATGTATTTGAGTGTAATTTCGAAGATATGAGTGTAACGTTAGTGGTGGTTTACCTGGAATTATTTTAACAGAATCGTACGACATCGTAAATCAAATGGATCTTTGGGGAGTGTACCTATTTCATCTCGTATTCATTGGTGAGTACTGCCGTAAGTTATGTTGTAATTAATTAATATTGATGGACCCGTTTCTTCCATTACACCTGTGTGTAACGGTAGAAGGCCGCCAGAAACTTGTCACTGAAAAATACTTTGCAACTGTGCTAATGCCGGTTAAAACAGTGTACAGTAAGTGTATATTTAACATTTGTGAAATTATTTTGATGTGATATGAAAGTAAAAGGCTTTGTTTCTAGAACCATATCGCAATTGAGAATCAATTCACGTTTAGATGGAGTATTTGACTGTTTTGGCTGCCAGACGAAGTCAAGCTGTGAAAATAAGCAAGTCCTTGGACCTTAAGGAGTAACAGTTGGCACCTTAAGAGCACATCTTAGACTAGCAATAGCCTACATTTTAGTTGTAGGAAAGGATGGTTTTGCCATCTAGAGAATGGGCTCCCGAGTGGCGCAGCAGTCTAAGGCACTACATCGCAGTGCTTGAGGCGTCACTACAGACCCTGGTTTGATTCCAGGCTGTATCACAACCGGCCGTGATTGGGGGTCCCATAGGGCGGCGCACAATTGGCCCAGCGTCGTCCGGGTTAGGGTTTGGCCGGGGTAGGCCGTCATTTTAAATAAGAATTTGTTCTTAACTGACTTGCTAGTTAAATAAAAAAAAAAGAACATACATTAAAATGTGATTGCAATTTAAATGTATGCCACATTGAAAATCAATATGAGGTTGAAATTAAGTGGCTCACTAGCACTTCATAAGTGTTCTGATACCCAATAATCTGCATACACCCATTATGATGGGTCAATTTCAACATGGAGTAGCATCATCTTATTTTCATTCAATTTGGAGTGGAAAGGATAACTGACTTTCTCATAGGCATTCTCCAAAACAATTACATGCCAAGCATGGTTCAGACAGAAAACACCATGTTGAACCTTTGATTAGAAAAGATTACAATACATGCAATACGTTAGTCTTCGGCGTTAGGCTCTGCTCCTTTGGAGAAGCTCACTGTCAGAGTATGCATCCTGTTAAGATAATAATAATACAGGCAGTGAGCAATGTACACTATAACAATCCCCCTGACCGAAACATTTAAAATATAATCTCCCCTCCAAAAGTGAACCTAACAACATTTTGGTCCATATTATCAGGCTGCTGTGTTATTTAGCAATAAGCATTATCACCTGTAGCCTAACTTATGCAGCATAGTGGCTTCAAATTAATAGGCTGAAGCCCATCTGTGTTTGTGCAAATCATTAGCTAAATCAGTGCTTCCCAAACTTTTTCAGTCATGCCCCCTTTCATCACGGGGGAACATCCTGTGAGGGGTGGTCCAAAATAGGGAGGGTTGTCAAACTTTTTTGGGGGGGTTTGGGGAGGGTTGCGTGTTTTTTGGGGGGGCACAAGGGAGGGTAGTGCGGTTTTCCCCTGGTTTACATTCGCTTTTTTGCAGGTTTTACAATATAATTTCTTCCATCCTAGCCAAATTTCCTCATGTGCTTGCATGCGCCGCCTCTATATCAAGATGTTTTGGTACTTCCCTTATACAATATTGCTTTTCCGTGTGCTAACTTTTATTGTAAACTGGGTGGTTCGAGCCCTGGGTGGTTCGAATGCTGATTGGCTGACAGCCGTGGCGTATCATGGGTATAACAACACATGTATTTTTACTTTGTATGCGCGTGCTCTAATTACATTGGTAACCAGTTTATAATAGCAATAAGGCACCTTGGGGGTTTGTGGTATATTGCCAATATACCACGGCGAAGGGCTGTGTCCAGGAACTCCGTGTTGCGTCGTGCATATGAACAGTCTTTAGCCATGGTATATTGGCCATATACCACACCCACTCGGGCCTTATTGCTTAAGTATGCCGCAGGTAAGTTTAATCTACCAGTCTAATGGTCTATCCTGCCCTCTATCCACCATTCATAGTGACAATAGCGGTAGGTGGATCGTTTGTCCAGATCTGCAATAGGTTAACTAGCAATCATACCACACATAAAATCATTCAAGGCTGCATACATTTTTATATGAATCGACAAAAACAAATAGGAATAGCTGATAGAACAAATAGGAATAGCTGATAGGCAGCGGAGAGGCCAGGTGCATCACTGCGCATGAAGGAACAGAGAAGACATGAGACACACAGCTCAAAATTTGATTTGGATCAATTGTGGGCCTTCTTTCGACAGTTTATATGGTCTAGAAAGGCACAGTAGCAAACCAGTCTGGCTATATTTTTTAAAAACTTCTGATACTGATTGCGTTGTCTTTTGCAGATCATCATTCTCCTCTGTCATCCTATGATAATGTGGCCACATACTGCATGCTCCCGGAAGGTCCAGGTATTCAGGAAAGCTTAACTCATGCTCTGCCTCTTCTCCAATCCGAGCAGCTAACTTTTTAAACGCATTACCTTTTATATATGTCATAAACACAACCAGTCACAATGTTTTCATCTGATTAGGCTACTTCAAAAGTCTCCTGTAGGCATGCACACGTTCATCCAAAATATACAGATTATATGAATGATAATGAACTTCCACAGGGTGGTGAAAGTGCACCGTGATGAGGTTGTTACGGTGCGTGAATGAGGACCCAAAAGCGAATTAACTTAAACAGAGCTTCTTTAATTACCAAACATAGGTAGGCTCAGACGGACCGGCAGATTCCGACAGGACAAGACAAGGTTACAGCAAACATGACGACAGTCTGGTTCAGGCATGAAACACAACAAACAAGAATCCGACAAGGACAGGAACAAAAACAGAGAGAGATATAGGGGACTAATCAGAGGGAAAAGGGGAACAGGTGGGAGAAGGGGTGACGAGGTAGTCAAGAGGAGACAAGGAACAGCTGGGGGAAAGCGGGGGAGAAAAGGTAACCTAACAACGACCAGCAGAGGGAGACAGGGTGAAGGGAAAGGACAGAGACAAGACACAACATGACAGTACATGACAGAGGTTGATGGTCCTTTCTATAAATATCGAGGGTCTTATTTTGGCTGTCTGTCATGACATACACCCTGAATTTGCGCTCCAGCACCATTCTTTCACGCCTTGCGTGCCTGCTGCTGAGGAGAGAGAGAGATAGAGAGCCATTAGAGGAGCCTTGGCCTAAGCTACTGTTGATTGTGAAGATGTAGGCCTTTTTCTTGGAAGTAAAACAAAAGTTAGAGGAAAAAGATAATGCGTATAGTGAAAAGCCTACAAGGGAAATTTAATAGAAGTTTTAATATTGTAGTGGACTAAGATGAGAAGAATGTAGGCTACTGAGCAACTCCCTATTCAGGTAGGATGCAATTTTGAAATGTACATTTATTTATAATAATTTGTATTATCATTATTATTATTGTATATCATTGTTATTATTGTAAGCCTATTTATTAATCGAAACC